>NC_133661.1:227059156-228259156 GCF_037893015.1 Macrotis lagotis | reverse complement strand
TTTCATCCTTACAAGATCCAACCAAACTAGATTCCCAGCCCATTCAGCAAAAAGAAAATACTTTATTCTAACTTTGCTTTTTAAAAAAAGAACAAAAAAATCTTTAAACCTTTTTTATGTTTGAGTAAAGCAAGACAATGAACCAGAAGATAAAAGATATAGCATAGTGAGCCTGTAAGATTTAGAATGCTATTTATTTTTCTTCATTAAAATATTGAAGTAATTGGTCCTACATAGTAAGTTCAGGAGCAGGAATAGAAGATATAAAACCAGATTTTGGTTCATTTATAAGAAATAACTTCCTAATCATTGGAGCTATCCCCCAGAATAAAATGGGCCAATTTCTGAGGGAGTGAAATCTTTACCACCTAGTTCAACTCCCTTCATTTTTTTTTTTTTTTTGCAAGGCAATGGGGTTAAGTGGCTTGCCCAAGGCCACACAGCTATGTAATTATTAGGTGTCTGAGGCCGAATTTGAACTCAGGTACTCCTGACTCCAGGGCAGATGCTCTATCCACTGCACCACCTAGCTGCCCCTACCTTCATTTTTGAGACAGAGAAACTGAAGCAGAGATATTACAGAAGGAGGTTGATTGAGTGACATCTCAAATATCTTCCAAATCTGAGAAAATTGTGTTATCTTTCAGCAAAATAACAATAAAAATCTATCATAGCATAAAACAACACAATGTAAATCCATACCAAAATTAAAACGTCATGATGATGATAGCAATAATAATAGCTAGCATTGACACAAAACCAAATATGTTGCAGGCATTATATTAAGCTCTTTTAAAATAGCATCATTTAATTATCATTTAATCATCATAACAACCATAGGATGTCCAGGCTATTATCATCTCTATTTTACAATTGAAAAAACTGAGGCAAAACCATGGTTAAATGATTTGCTCAAAGTCACATGACTAGCAAGTTTCTAAATCCATATTTGAATTCAGGTCTTCCTGACTTCCAGCCCTCTACTATATCCACTGTGTCAGTTATTTATCTAAATAAACAAATAAAAACGAAGAAACATTCTGGAGAGAGCAAATGATTAATCCAAACACACATAGCTAGAAAACAAGAGTTAAGAACTCCAAGACTTCTAGCTGAAATTATCTTACACTATCCCATAAATGCCTATACAAATACAGAAAAGGCTACAAAGGAAATTACTGGTCCCTTTTAAATGGTCAATTTATGTTTATATGCATTTGTTCATTTTGAATCAATAGCTAAGTTCATTTTGCCTGTGTGTCATAAAAACATACAATTGCCAGCTTAAGGAATCATTTCTGAAGCCCTCTTCATTCTGGTTTTGTTGCTGTCTCTCCTCAAAACTAAAGATAACTCATCAAATTTTTGACATTTTTCATTCATGGCTTAAACATTGATTTAGTTCCATTCATCAGTGAGTGAGATTCCTAACTGGACTAACTCTTTCAATAGTAAGGTAATAGTTCAACTCCAAAGAAGTTGTATTGCCCAATCCACTATTTTAAAATGTCCCTTTAGAGAGGTTTAACCACTCCAATACTTCATTTCTAATCGCCAGCTCCTTGTGAACATCTAGATTTGTCCAGTAAGAAATAGGCATATAAGGTTTACAGGGCATATTGTTATAGTATGTTCAGTCATTTCACTCATGTCCGACTCTTCATGAACCCTTTTTGAGGTTTTCTTGGCAAAGAAACTGAAGTGGTTTGTCATTTCCTTCTTCATCTCATTTTACAGATGAGGAACTAAATGACAATATACTTTTCCTTTGTAATTATAGAGAAGTCCATCAAGAATGACAGATGTAGAAAAACTGGTAGGATGCATTAAGAAGGCACATCTCAAAGATACTTATTATAGGAAAACATTTATCTAGTACCTACTGTTTATATGATCCTATACTAGTTAGAGGGAGGGGGGCCACACCCACATAGGAGGGGAGAGGAGGATGATATTAGAGATAAGACAGCAATACTAATTTCTGAGGCTATTCTAACTTTATCCCTGGACAAAAATTGAGGAGAGTATAGACTTGTTCACCGTACTAATGGAGTTTCTGCTTAGGACTGATATCCTGGGGCTAATCTGTAGGCAAAAAACTATATCCAAGCATATGCAGAGAAATATCACAAGTAGATATACTTGCATAAGATTTGCATATCATTGGAGCATATAAGGAGATTATGGAGTTTATTGTTAGCCCAGAAATATACTACTTACACAGAGATTCCATTTCTTAGATTTTTAATCTGTATCATATTATTTATCTATTACTATGATTCAGGTCCTTTATACCAGAAAAAGGTAGCATTGTATTAGATATTATTTTTGGAAGAGTATTGGATATGGAATTTTCACAGAATGTTAAGTCAAGCACAGTAGCATTTAGTGAACAGACTCTTTTCCCTTCTCTTTTTTGACATGAGGATAACATTTGCTCTTTATCAATTATATGACTCTTCCCTCTTTCTCCATGATCTTTTAAATATTGCTAACAGTATGTCAGTATTCACACCTACCTGTTCCTTCTGTGGCCACTGACCTTCCTATTCTAGGCAAGGCTACATGACTTTCTTAAGGACATCTAGATACCAGTAATTTATCCTAGAAGACTAGTGAAATACTATACTCAGTAAAATAACTGAAAATCAACTATACAACCAATAAATATTTGTCAAATTTAATGTGCAAGCAAAGGAGATACAATCAGAGGTACAATCAGAAGGATCTAGATTCAAATTATTTCTTTGACACTAGATGCATAATAATGAATAAGTCATTTAACCTAGGCAGCTAGATGGTACAGTGGGTGGAGTGCCTATGTACAATCAGAAAGACATGAATTCAAATCCAACTTTAGACATTTACTTAGCTATGTGACCTTGAACAAGGCGGTTAACCTCTGGCTACCTTGGTTTCCTCATCTGTAAAATGGGGATAATAATGGCATCCATTTCTGAGGATTATTGTGAGCATATAAAAATGAGATAATTTGCTTTGCAAATCTTAAAGCATTATATAAATCATCATTATTATTATTAGATTTATATTATCAGGTAAGAAAAAAGATACAAAGAACAAGAAACCTTCCTAAAAAACTGAGAGAATTAATCTTATTCTAAGTTCATACAAAAATTAGTAATATCAAAAAGCTAATCCTTATGGATCACAACTTAAGGCATTCTCTTTCTAGAGGAAGGGTTTCATTGTCAAGCCTCATGGTTACACAAACCACCAGAAATCTGACTTTAGAAACACCAGCTAGATAGTCGGGACAGGAAGCCAGGATAGAAACCAGAGGAAAATTAGGGATATAAAGGTGATTTCCCACACAGAAGCAAGTCTCCAAACAAGAAGAATGCCTTCATAAAATTATTCAAAAGGGCCTGAGTAGGGGCAGCTAGGTGGCCATAGGATAAAGCACTGGCCCTGGAGTCAGGAGTACCTGGGTTCAAATCCGGTTTCAGACACTTAATAATTACCTAGCTGTGTGGCCTTGGGCAAGCCACTTAACACCATTTGCCTTGCAAAAACCTTAAAAAAAAAAGGGCCTGAGTACACAGCAACTTAGGCTACAGTTTTGTAACTACAAGATACTCTGCAAATAATTGCCTTAACTCAGATCCTACCACCCAACCCGGCCCTTTCCATGCTCATTACTTCTATTGACTCATCTGCTTTATCCAAGTCAAAAAAAAAAAAAAAAGAAATCTATGATATCACTAATAATAAGTAAACCGATTACTACATTTGGGGAAAAATAAGCACTAAGAATACAGCTGACTCTTTCCATGATTCTTTGTCATCCTACTACTAACAAAATCAGGTTCACCACCATATAGAAACAAAGTAGAACAGTAAAGGGTTTTGCAATGGATTGTGATCAGGAATCTTGTCCTGGTTCTGCTGCTGACAGTGTTTCCTTGGGTAAACCTCCCTTCTCTGCACTGCAACTTTCTTCTCTGCAAAATATCATTTCAAAGGTGATTCCTTACTTGAACATTCCAGAAGGCTCCATCTCAATGTAAGGAGAAATTGATTGGTGCATTGTCTCATGAGGAAAATATGATGGACAGAAGGTGGTTTGATGAAAGCCAGTGGAAATTACTGGTTGACTCAAGTACCCCATACTTAGATCTACTGGATCATTCTATTCCCCCCCCCCCCCCCCCCCCCCCCCCAGTAATCCCTCAAGTCTGACTTAAATTCCTTGGTCTGGGAGTAAATAGATGAAGACACTCATTGGAGCACCATAGGCCCAGGTCATCAAACCTGGAAATATGAGAACAGCTGTCTGGTGTGGAAGACAAGGAAGTAGGGTGACTGGCAAGGAACTGAGAAACATTAGGCATTTAAACTGTTAACTTTTTATTTTTGTACCCTGGTAACACAAGGTAATTGTGAGTTCACAGATTCCTTACTGATGGAAATCTTCAAGGCTGCTAGAAACTGATGATTAGTAAAAACAAATCCCATCAGCAAAGACCAACAAGTAATTCCTTCAAAAACTCCACACACATTCACACTTTATTCTTTTACCTTTTTTCTAAAGGCAAATTGCAACTGTCAGATGTACCCTCTCATTACTGTCCCCAGCTCTTTTCAGAAAAGCTAATCAGAAGGGCCTACAGAGGGATTTAATCAGACTTTTTTTTTCTTCAAGTGACCTAATGTTTTGGTATGAAACTGCTGCCAGCTCACACTGGGTGGAAATTTAGCACTGTCAGCATTTAATTATTATTTTATCGCAGATTTCTTTACTTTCCTACAGGGAAGAAATAGCTAAATTTTTTTTAAAAATGTACTGACTGCTTAGCTTTTAAAATCACAAGACACTGCCCTCATTATTTTGCTTTGTCAAAAATTACCAGTTCAGGACACCGTTTGTGTCATGAAAATGCTCTTCTAAGTTAATAAGAGGTAGCAGTATCAATGGCATCCATCATTAGAATCTTCAAACTATAGACTGTTACAGGATTGTTTATTATCTTAATTCTTACTTCATTGAATCCTTCATTCATGTTTATGTTTAGCAATGACCCCAGAGAGTACCTGGCCTCAGAGTACCTACATTCCAAAGGAATCAAAAGTCCACTAAATATAATGGGAGAGGGAGAAAATTGTTTTGTTCTCCCCACATTTGTTTTTCCCATTTTTTTTGGAGGGAAAGGAAGACTAGAGATGTCTGTATAGTAAAAAAAAAGAAGGGGATTTATAAAAGAAAGCATCTATCATCTTGTGGGGCACATATCAGTCTCCTGCCACATTACCTAGCACCAAAGCTATAGGATCCAAATACCTGAATCTAACAGCTAACTGCCCCAGGACTTGTGTAAGTGGACCAGAGGTGACTTAGAAGGTGCTGGTGTATCTTGAATTTAATCATGAAAGACAGTGGGGTAAGGGCTGAGAAAGGGATCAGTTGAAATGGGGAGTACTCATAGGAGTCTGTGCCTGAGGTCATAACTCACACTGCTCCAGAACCACATATATTGGAATGCCCCAAAATGTTAGACATTAAGGGATGATGAAAGGATGTATCCAACAGAGGGCTTGCCTCTCTAAACCGAAGCAGCTGAGTTATTCCCAATCCTTCATCACCTGGAATGAAAGCCCAGGGACAGAATATTTGACAAGGGAAGCAAAAGAGATAGAGCAGGTCTTTACAGCAAAACACTGCCAAATGATAATACATAAATGCCAAAGGAAGAAAGGAAGGCGGGAAGAAGGGAATCCTTCTGAATGTTGAATTGAGATCAGTTTTCATTTTTCTCTTCTACCTTTTCCCTCATCAACCCCATACAACTCTAGCACAAATCTAGCTAGTCTCAAAACACAAAACCAAATGCAAAACTCAAACCCTAACACAACCCAAAACCAAATTAAAATCAAAATTCTAGTTCATCTGAAACTAACATTACTTCTCTTTAGACTCAAATTCCTTGAGTTTGTCAATTGTGCATACATTCACACTAGCAAATACTTATTGAGCATTATGGGCTAGATGCCAGGGATAGAAAAATGAACCAAGCAAGGTATTTGCCACAGGAAATAGGCATAAAAAGACATCTAGTCATACACAGTAATATATAATAGGTTCTCATTTGGACTTGTATCCCCAACAACCAACATGGCAGCTGCTATATTGTACACTTAGTATATACCAACTTAGGAAGAAGGAGGAAAGAACAAGTGTATTTTAAGCACCTACTGTATGCATCCGCTGTACTAATGTGCTTTTATTATCTCATTTGATTCTCACAAAAACCTTAGCAAAGTAAGTGCTCCTATTATCTCTATTTTACAGAGGAGGGAACCGAGAAAGGCAAGTTAAACAATTTGCCCAGGGTCTCACATTCAGTAAGTAAGTGAGGTCATATCTGAATTCAGGTTTTCCAACTCTAGGCCCTGGCTCTAGTATACTAGTTACATTCATCTAATCAATGCTAAAACAGCAGTCAGAAATACTGTATCCTTCATGGATGTCATCAGTTCATCCTTTGCCCACCCATCCCCACCCCTGCACCAGATACATCTTTTTTAAAGATTCTCAAGCATCTAAAATATGATTAATCTTAGGTCAATTTTCATCATTGGTCAATCCTTCCCCCACTCACTCTATGACTTCCATCTTAGCTCAAGACCAACATTCAGATATTCCTGGTTCCAATGAATATGGACCTGTAAGAAAATATGGCCCCCTGTTAATATCAAATACAATACCGATTTCTTTTAAATTGCTACCCAGTACAACCCCAAAAGAAACACAAAGACTCTCACACAGGGAAAAGAAGGCCTGGCCACCAGATGCTCTAAGTACTGAGTTCCATGACAGAATGTAGCCTAACAGTTTTCCTTGGGCCAGGAATTCTTAAGACATCTTAAAAACTTTTATTCTATGAAAACGTCCTCTGAGCCCAAATCTTTGAAAATCTGTTGATATACCTAGCACACTTCAAAAATTAATGTTTTTATTTTTTTTATTTTTTTATTTTTTTTGCAAGGCAATGGGGTTAAGTGGCTTGCCCAAGGCCACACAGCTAGGTCATTATTAAGTGTCTGAGGCTGGATTTGAACCCAGGTACTCCTGACTCCAGGGCCGGTGCTTTATCCACTGTGCTACCTAGCCGCCCCTAAAATTAATGTTTTTAAATAAAAAATTAAACACATGGCAATTACAAAGGAAACCAATTGTATTGATTTTAAAAACCAATTGATAACCCAAATTGGTTATAGAATTGGTTTTATTTATGTAAGTTCACAGACCTTATAAGTCCTTGCCCGAGGGTCACTCTCTTGGAGTAACCATCTCAGCTAAAAAATAGCCAGGATGCACAAGGTATTCTGGGACAGATTTTATAACTGTTGCTTCTGGAGAGGCAGCATCCTCCCTGCATAACTATAGGAGCAGAACATGACTCCTTTATACAGCAAATTATCTGTGTACAGGGGCCCCAGGGGTCATATCTTTAGCCATGAAGAGATCAGAAGTGGATGTGACAGTTATAACTCATCACTGGTTTTCACTACATTCTTCCCAAAGGTCATGATCAAGTGGATGAAACAGGTAGGGAATCCACAGTTGTATTTACAAAAAAGGGTTTGGCCTCATAGATGGCTGTAGGCTACTCTTAGGTAACCAACAAGGAAAGATGCATATCGTCCCTAAAGGTTGCCATTTCTTGATTTCTCTCTTCTCTAAATTTTCTCATGCTCCCAAGAAAAGTGACCTAGTTTCCTAATAGCAGACATTTAGAGCAGAGAGTAATGAAGAGAGCCAGAGGGTGGGGGTGGGGGAGGTGTAAGGGGAAGAAGACTTAGCCTGGGGAGAAAGGAGCATAGAACTAGAGTTACCAAAAACCCACAGAGAACAGTCAACTAACTAGCTTATGTCTTTCCACAAAGATTTCCCGTCTGCCTCGCTGCCGCAGCTGTTGTCTGCTTTTCTACTCCTGGCAACCAATAGGACTGCTTCCTCATTTCTGCAGCTGCACTTTCAGATTGAACATTATGCAACAAATAGGTTTAAATTTATGACTCCCAGAGAGGTCTAGACTAGGGCCTAGACACAGTTAACACATCTAATCCACTTCAGAGGTCTAGTTTAAGGACTTACATTCTGTGTCTACAGTTTGAAAGGCACCCCCTCCCCCAATTATTATACTAGACTGATCAAGACAGCTATGCCACCCAAAAGACTCATGAGAAAGAGTTGGAAATTGGATCCAAATTCACCCTCTTGTCCATTAAAATCAAAGCATGTGATTTCAAACTACAGTTAAAGACTAACTTATTTGGTGATCAGGTAGTGAGGTGATCCTTCAATAAGGCATTGAGCTTGGAATCAAGAAGTCATCTTCCTGAGTTCAAATCCAGTCTCAGACACTTACTAACTGTGGGACCCTGGGCAAGTCACTTAACCTGTTTCAGTTTCCTCATCTGTAAAATGACCTGGAAGATGAAATAGCAAACCACTTCCATATCTCTGCCAAGAATAATCCAAATGGGATCACAAGGAGTTGTACACAACTGAAATGACTTAAATAAGAACAACAAATCTTATGATCTCAGAGATAGAAGAATATAGTCAAGAACCATTAACAGAGTTTATTCATAGACATAGCTACTCCTCTCACCACCTGGTAACTCTAGGGGGACAACATGATACAATGGCAAGAGAAATGAATCCAAAGTCCAAGGACTTGGACTCAAATTAGATTTGCTACTCATGTGATCTTGGTCAAGTCACAACCTCTCTGGCTTTTTTCCTCATCTATAAAAAATAAGGGGTTGGATGAGATGATCATTGAGGGCCCTTCTAGTTTGGCATCAATGATCCTATATGCAAAAAAGACAAATGTAGTCTGGGTATAAGGTAGTAGGTTCCCTCTTCTTAGAATACAACTAGAAGGGATTCTGCAATAGGTTGTACATAGCAAACCCTGATGTCTCTTCCAACTCTGTTATGGTGTCCTGAATTTCCAAAACAAAATCCTTCTCCCCTGTCACCCTTTCTTATGATTTATATCTTATGCTGCCTTAGTTTGACAACTAGAAACTTTTGCAGCTGATGGCAGTACTTCATCTACCATCAGCATCTAGAGCCATATCTGGTACTATGTATGCAAAATAGGGATATGTGCACATTTTCATGAGTACTTCACAATATTTCTTTTAGTCAGTGATTCTTTGTCTTTTGTGACTTTCAATCCTTCACACTGTATTTGCATGCTGCTGTTTACTGATCTCTCTTTACTCAGTCACTATTTGTGAGAATTTTGTCAACTTCAACAGTTTATAGGGACCATACAGATTATTAGCAAGCAGGACCATCCAGGAACACTTGGGGCACATGGTTGATAACTCATTGATAACAAAAAGTGAATTGTCATCATAAAACTACACTATTTCAATAAAATACCACACTGCTAAAGTGTTTTAAAAATTTACAATTTGTTTCCTGTGCAATAACCTTATGAGGTAGGTGGTACAGATTTTATTACCTTGTTTTTACAAATGAGGGAAACTGAGTCACAGAGGGGAACTGTCTTGTTGAATGATGAGACTTCAATTGCCTGAGGACATCACTGCTTTTTTGACCAGATACATAATTAAGTCATCAAAAAAAATGTTACCCTGTGTTCAGCATACATGATATATTAGTCAGTTTAAGGGGTCAGGGAAGCATCTAATTATTTGGGGTTTTTATAATGTTTTATGCTTGCTTTTTTTCTACATTTATTTCTCAATAATTTCCCCTTCCCTCTAATTCCCCAAAGAATTCACATTCTTATAATAACCAAATATATCCTGAGGAATATGTCCACAACACACTTTAAAATGTTTATCTCTTTTATTTATTTTTTCTGATTACATGCAAAAATACTTTTCAACATTCATCTTTTTACAAGCTTTTGAGCTTCATATTTTTCTACCACCCTTCCTTCCCATGCCCCTCCTCACCAACCAACAATCTCATAGAAGTTGTATGTGTGCAATCGCACACTTTTTTTTTTAGTTTTTTTGCAAGGCAATGGGGTTAAGTGGTTCGCCCAAGGCCACACAGCTAAGTAATTATTAAATGACCCAGACCAGATTTGAACTCAGGTACTCCTGATTCCAGGGCTGGTGCTCTATCTACTTCGCCACCTAGCTGCCCCAATTACACATACTTTTAATCTAATTGCATCATTAATATTTTTTATCACTTTTAAGTTTTTAGACAATCAAATCAAATCTTGATTTGACAATCTTAATTTGTAGCTGCTTAATTTCAGAGAGGGCAATGCTCACACTGAAAATTTAAAGGTAGGGACTGGCTTTTTTGTATCCCAAGTGCTTACTAGTAGCATAGTGTCTAGAACATTATTGTAAAGTTGTTTCAGTATAGGGTCTTATTAAAGATGCTAGAGTGGTTTGCCATTTCTGTTTCCAATTCATTTTACAGATGAGGAAACTGAGGCAGTGTTAAATGGTCTATCAGAATCACACAGCTAGCTAATAAGCCTCTGAGGTTGGGTTTTAATTCAGGTCTTCCTGACATCAAGGCCCTATGCTCTATCCACTGCACCACCTACTAGCTATATGAATATGGTAGACATTTAATAAATGCTTACTGATCAAATAGGTAGAGTCAAAAAAATGTACATAACAATTTATTCAATATTCTGATCCCTCATCCAAGCCCACAATCTCCTTTTGATTCTCTAAGATTAGTCATTTTCTTTAATCTGATGACTGATGTTGTAGTGTTATTTGATTTTCTAGTTCTCCTTTCTTCATCTTGCATCATACAAGTGTCTGTGAGCTTCTCAGAATTCTTATGATCAACCAACCTACAAGCATTTCCTAAGTGCCTACTGAATACCAGATACTATGCTTAGGGACCAGGGACTTGAAGGCCAAAGTACAAGTCTTTATCTTCAAGAAGCTTACATTCTAACAAGAGAGACAATATACAGAAAGACTGTGTTAGACTGTGGCAGAGTCTTCCAAGCTCATAATGGTTGGATCAATCACAGCTGGACCCACTGCACACCGACTCCAACACAGTGATATCATTTTAGTCTTCTTAGAGAATGAAAGACAACAGAAAGCAAGTAATTAGCAAACAAGATAGGTATATATAAAAGGTATACAACATAGCTTCAGGGTAGCTAGTTGGCATTGTGGATTGAGTACTGGACCTAGAGTTAAGAAAATTCATTTTCCCAAGTTCAAATCTAGCCTCAGTCACTTTCTAGCTGTGTGACCCTATAGGTCACTTTATCTTTGTTTTTCTCATTTTTCTCATCTGTAAAATGAACTGGATAAGGAAATGGAAACCCACTCCAATATCTTTGCTAAGAAAACCTGAAACAAGGTCACAGAGTGAGACACAATTGATACAACTAAACAAATAGTACCTATTTTAAATGGCTGTTATGATGATTAAATGAAGTAATATTTTAAGCACTTTTAGAACTTTAAAGTATTAAATAAATCCTAGTTACTTTCTTGCATAATTCCAAGTTGTTTTTGTACCATTTCTGTGTTATCTATTTTAGGAAGATTTTTCACCCAAAATAGTTCATATAAAAATAGTTTTAGTGCTGAAAAAGGGAAATTTTATTAATTTGGAAAAAATGCATAAAAGTATACAACGTAGACCCAGAAAGGACTTTAGGAATCACCTCATAATTAATAATAATATCTATACAGCATCTTAAAGTTTTCAAAATGCTTGCTATACATTATTTCATTTGATCCTCCCAACAACCATTTTAGAGAGATATTATTATCCTCATTTTACAGACTTACATTTTACATTTATTTAGATTGTGCTTTTATTATTCTCTATGAATTTGGGGGCCATTGACATTCCCATTTTACAGATGAAGAAACCAATGCTTAGGGAGGTTAAGTGGTTTACACAAACCAAGGTTACACAGCCAATAAAGAGTATGAGGCAGGATTGTCTCCTTGGCCCATCCTCCAAGACTAAGACATTTAGATGGCTTGACCCTTCACTTGACAGATGAGGGAAGAGATTCAGAAAAATGAAGTGACTGACCAAAGTCACAAACATTATTAAATAGCAATGTCATCTTTGAATCTAGGATCCCCACATCCAGGACTCTTTCTACTCCAGTACTTGCTTTTCACCAAAACCATGTATTGAATTACTCAATCCCTTATTTTAATAAAGGGTTAAACTGCTGATGTCTTCATATTTGTTAAGAGCAGACATGGCCAAAAATCCAGGTCATTCTTAAGGGAAGTTCTAAGAATGAAAATTACCAACACTCTAAGGTATTTTTGAAATTGGTTAACACACTTTCAAGCTTCATTCAATTAAATGCTTTTTAAAGCAAAGATAAAAATGTGTCTTTTGGCTCTACCTAGCCCTATCCCTTTTATATCATTAGGCTCATCTTCTGTTCTTTTTTTAGAATTAATTAGGAAATAAAAATAGAAACCTGACATGTTTATATCAATTCAAAGTGCTGGTTAAACATGAGAGAACAGGGGTTAGGAACACAGAGGTGACAAATTTTATTTCTGTGATGACAAGTTGGAGTCTTCTTGCCAGCTGGCCCCAGGCAAAACCAAAAATCAAGCTTCTAATATCAGGAAGGCACCCCAGTGAGGGGACAAAAGCATACTGGGTTTGGCAGGCCATCTATAACCATGCAATAAGTGTAATTGCTCTGGACTGTGACTTTATAAGATGTTTACAATTATTACTATTGAGTAGACCTGTGCTGCCAGCCTGGCACATGAGAGAAGGCAGAATGACCACTAGGATGGCTCTAAACCCTAGCTGTGATCAGCAAAAACCATAGAATTTATGAAATACTCTTTTTTCCAGGGTGAAAAGAAAAGGTGATTGGGGTGAGGGGATTTACCCAATACTTCTGAATGTCAACCCATGTGCCAGTCATTCAGTTCGACAGCGACAGCAAAGGAAATGAAGAATGATAAGTGATAGGGTAATGATTAGATCAGCTACCATGGGAAAGGTGCTGAGCTACAGATATTTAGCTAAAATAAGAAGAAACTTGGGAATAGATTTCTGGTGAGCGATCCCAAAGTAGATACAGTCTGAATTGGAAATGGATTTCACGAGCAAATAAAGTCTAATAAATGGCAGGTCACTCAAAAATGAAATATCCTCAAATCCAATAGAATGCTGTCAAGTTTGTCATCCATAATTTAACATGAAGAAAACTTACACTTGGCAAATATTTAGTTTTAAAACATACTTACTGATTTGTGCAAATGAGGAATATATAGCTTAATAAAATATACATAAATAGAGCACATTAAATATATTTATTTAATATTTATAAATATATAAAATATAAGTACAGCATATAAATACATTAAATAAATGTGATAATATATGATAAATATATATATATATATATATATGCGCATATAATCTAAAGAGAAAGGAAGTCTGGGTTAGTGGACAGAAAGCTAGCCTCAAGGTAAAAAGATCTGGGTTCGAGTGGCACCTTTGATACACTTTGACTGTGATCTTGAGCAAATTGTTATACTTCCCTGAACTTCTGGAAACTTTCTAAGGTTATAAAGTTGCAGAGTCTCTGAAGGGTAAAGGGAACTTCCTCCATGAATGAAATCACAGGTCTGGTCAAATATGCCCTAAACATATTTGCCTCACCCTTTTCTCCTTTTTGACCAAAATGTTCCAGGAACAATAAACACATTTAGTCTTCTTGGTGTCCTGGAAAATGCGGGGGGGAGGGGGGGGAATTCAGAAACCTAGTCAGTATTTTTGTTGTTATTTAGTCCCGTTTCAGTTATACCCAACTCTATACAACCCCTTTGAGGATTTTCTTGACAAAGATACTGGAGTGGTTTGCTTTTCTTTTTCTTCTCCAAATCATTTTACACATGAGGAACTGAGGCAAACCAGCTTAAGTGACTTGTTCACAGTCACACAGCTAGGAAGTTTCAGAACTGGATTCGAATTCACCAAAATAAGTCTTCCTGACTCCAGGCTCCATTCACTGAGCCACTTGGCTTTTTTGTTGTTTGTTTTTAACCATGCCAGTGAGTAAATAGGCCACCAACTATCTCCAATATGACCTGTTTAATCTCACAAGCAAATATTAGGATCTAGGGATTAAAAAATAAAAAATTTAAGTCTCTGCTCTCAAAGGGCTTATGGTCTAAATGTGGGACTACAAGGTGTCCTGGACCTCCATGAATTCAATAACAAAGCAGATAACTGTGTAACTCTTCAGAAGAAGAGGATAGTACAGAAGAATCAGAGGGCTAATATCAGTAGAGACAGTTCAATTTTCCAAAGGAGTCACATGTCAAATTTTTGACTGAAGAGCCACAGTTTTATGCAAATAAGGGTAAGTCTAGGACTTATAACTACTTCCCCTTATTGGTTCATAAAACTTTAACCAAAACTCCCTATTTTCCAGTAACCCTTGTGTTAATCACAAAGGTCTTTATTTCACTTGGGAAATTTCTACTTCTCTGGTTATAGCTCTTGCCCTACAAAAGCTTAGAGAATCACTGTCTGATCCCCTTGCCCAAGCAACCAGATAGCTTACAAAATTAATGGCCATTTTTTGCTTAAGTATCTTGAAAAGATACAATCCAAAATAGAATCCTTAGAAAAACAAACTTTTATTGAACAATATTATCCCCAGAGTTCATAGAGACTCCAGGTCTCTTTTTGTCAAGCAAATCTCCCTAAGTGCAGTTTTCACCAAAGGAAGGCCACCAAGATTTTCCTTATGTCATAGAAGACCCAGGTCTTTGAGCATGATAGCCTATGCTTTGCCAAACTGGGATGAATCTCTTTTTAGTTCCCTCTTTCCAACTGCTGACGTCTAGCTTCCAAAAACTTTACCAAGAACAGCCCTCTCAATTTCAAGAGTCCTTGACGAAGACTCCAGGTTTAGAAAGAATTAACAATAAATTCTGATATCCTCTTTCCCTACTGCCCATCTAAAGAGGTAGGAGTCTCCATCACTGGAAGTCATCAAGACCAAATTAGATCAGATGTGCCAAACTGAAATAAAAACTGCAGGCCACATATTGACATAGAAAACCACATGTTGACACATTAATATTATCTATGTTTTAATGCATTTTCATTTATCTTATTAAAAAATTCCTCATTACATTTTAATCTGGCTCAGGTACACTTAGGAGTGCTATGGGTTATAATCTAACACCTCCCACTCTAGATGACCACTTTACAAGGATATTACAAAGTATGGTTGATTTAGATCTGCTCTAAGATTCAGTCATTTTGTGGTTCTGTGATTCCCCCAGAAGGGAACTCCACATTTAAAGAATACTTCCCACTAGCTTAGGAATTTGTAAAACAAGCTAATTTCTCTTACATGAGCTTTCTTACATAAGCAGCAGATGGAGTAGAAGACAGAGGGTTTGCTTAAGGGTCATGAAGAACTGAGTTCCATTTGAGGCTCAATTGACTATTTGATCCCAAAGGGAAGTCATTTAACTTCTTGATGCCCTTGGACAACTCTCTAAGATATATATTTAGGCCAACAGAATGCTGGATCTGAGATCAGGAAGACCTAAGTTAAAATCCACCCTCTGGTAACTGTGCAACCTTGAGAAAGTTACTTAATCTCCATTTGCCCCAGTTTCCTCAACTGTGAAAGGGGGTAATTATAGGACCTACCTCATAGGGTTGTGAGGATCAAATGAAATAATATTTGTAAAAAGCACTTAATGTGGTGTCCAGTACATAGTAGGAACTATATAGTATTTCTTTCCTTCCCTCTTTTAAAACCATCAGAAATTGAAGATTTTTTAACTGTTGGATATTACTATATTCATTCACCCATTACAAAGATAATAATAGTTTCAATTCAATTGTGTCTGACCCCATTGGGGGTTTTCTTGGCAAAGATAATGATGTGCCATTTCCTTCTCCAGTTCATTTTAGGAAACTGAGACAAATTGGGTAAAGTGACTTGCCCGGGGTCATACAACCAATAAGTATCTGAAGTCAGATTTGAACTCATGAAAGATGAGTCTTCTTGATTCCAAGCCTAGTGTTCTATCTACTATACCACTTAGTTGCCCTAATGATGATGATGATGATGATAATAATAATAATTAGTATTTACATAACATTTTATATAAGACTTGAAAAGTAATTTTACATACATCACTTCATTTAATCTTTACAGCAATAATGACTAGTAGGTATTATTTCCACTTTACAGATGAGGAAATTGAAGCTTTTAAGAGTCTAAATCTGAAGAAAAATTTGCACATGGAATCTTCTCTGTCTCCAGATTCTAATCTCTTACCCACTAAAGTGTCCTAGATAATACATAACTTCTCTCTTCAAAACCTCCCAATCTGCTATAATGGTGCTTTGAACATCTTATTTTACTCCTTACCACATCAACCAACAGTAAATAAATTTACCCCTAAATTAGAGAACTTCTGGGTCTTTATGTTTTCATGAAAAGGGTTATTTAGAGTTTTAAGGTTAGTAAACTCACGTTGTGCCGTTGGGGTTTCCCCTCTTCTGGTGAACACGTGTGTCAGAGACGTGTTCTCTCATAAGACTTGGCATAGCATTTGTACATATCCTCCCATCTCTACAAAGAAGCTAGGAAACTTCATTCATAGGGACCTAGAGGCTTAAGTGCTTTAGTGATAAGCCCATTCTCTTAAGGTAGGAGAGGAGAGAACTCTATCTTTGACTACTGGCACAAGATAATCACCTAGAAAAAAAATTCAGTCTGACACTATAGTCTACTTATTTTTCAACCATTTTTTCCCTCAGTCCTTAATGGCCCCTAAGTGACACCCATTTTAGTAAGTAGTGGGAACCCTAGGGGGGAAAATTATATAAATATTAAAACAGCCACAAACTGGAGCATTGGGAGTTCATGGAAACTTCACAGTTTCCACTTACTATTAGTTCAGGAACTTTGGCTTTAATTAGCCTTAACTAGATGTTTTTGATTGCTAAAGTAAAGATCTTTAAGTTTTAAATATATGTTCATATAATTTCTTTCTTCTTTGGATAAAAATATAATATTGGTATAAATTTCAAAAATTTCTGCTTTTGTACAAACATCTTAGAACCTCAGGAAGAGTTCCAATTTATTCCTAATGTTTCAATCATGAGAGTTATATGGATCACTAGGGGAAAATATAGGTATTCTATATAGTAAATGATGTATATGCATATATGTATCATGTATGTATATATGGATGTATTCATGTAAAGCATATAATAAAACTGGGTAGGAAGGTCTGTTATTAACCTGTTTGTCTTCAGTTTCCTCATCTTTAAGTTGTTACATTTGTACAGGACCTTTAAGGAGCTTCTTCCCCCCCCAAAAAAAAAATCTACATTTTTGATTCTGAGATTCCTTTATACAGTTATATATTTTTCCCTTGGACAGGTCCCTTAACCTTTCCAGGCTTACCTTTTCCAGTTAACCCTATGTGCAAAATGAGAGGGTTGGCATAAATAACCTTAAATATCTTTTCTGAGTCTATTTATACGGTTTATGTATATATGTATATACTTTTATCCATACTATATATTTTTATAGTTGTTGTTCAGTTGTTTCAGTCATGTCTGCTTCCTGGTAACCCCATTTGAGGTCTTCTTGACAAAGATATTAGAAAAGTTTGCCATTTTCTTCACCAGCTCATTTTACAGATGAGGAAACAAGATTAAGTGACTTGTCTAGAGTCTCACAGCTATTAAGTATATGATGGCAGACTCAGGTCCTCCTAACTGCAAGCCTGGTGCTCTATCCACTGCATCACATAACTGCCTTCCCCATCCTACATGTATTAAAAGGATAATGCTTTTTTAAAAGTTAAGATTTTTAAAGGTAGCTCAATGGTAGAATTGATAGAATGCTGAGCCTGAAGTTAAAACCTAAGCTCAAATGCAGCCTCAGACACTTAAAAACTGACTGACCCTGGGCAAGTCACTTAACCTCTATTTACCTCAATTTCCTCAACTGTAAAATAGAGACAGTAATAGAACCTACCTTTCCAGGGTTGTTGTGAGGATCAAAATGAGATAATAATTGCAAAGAGCTTAGACCTTAATAAAAGTTCCATTAATGCTTGTTTCCTTTCTTTTTCTTCCTTAACAAACTGTGTCATCTCCAACTACCTCCACAAAGTGAGTTTTTAAGCAAATAAAGATTAAAATACCATCAAAGTAAAGGTGAATAATGCCTGTCACAGCAAGCTAGTATGGAATTAGAAAGGTAGCTCACCTGCTGGGTATTGGATCTCTTCCTTATCTCTAAGAAATTCGGATCAGATGTCTACCATTCCACCTGAATCCTTCTGCTATTAACCTTCCAAATGGATTCTTCTTCTTCTTCTCCCCTCTACTACTCTCATCACACCCCCACCCCCACCCATACCTCAGCATCCACAGCCCGTCTCCACCTTCAACCACAAAACAGTCACAACCCTAGGAAAAGCAAAAATGGCAGTTACAGCAATAACAGGTATTTTCACTCACTATATTGTCAGAGCACAGGATGCCAGTAAAGTGGTAGAATGATATCGCTGCTTTCTTTTTTATTTGTAGCCTCAGAAATCTGTTCCAAGGATGGTAGAATCAGGGAAAATCACTCTAATCATCGAAGAGAAACCTGCTCAGCACCAAGAAGTTTCTCTATTCCTGTCAGAGTCAAAGCAGAGGGCACCATTGACAGTAAACACGAAGTGATCACAACTTATCTCACAACAGGAAGAAAGCAGGGAATAGGTGGGAACCCCACATCAGTCTCTGGGTGCACCTAGGAGGGAGCAGTGAGGAGATCTTAGGAGAGCCAAGCCATCAACCCCTCATTGCTCATCACTGTGTGTTTAATCCTGAGCATCAATAGACATCAGGAACATTCACATTTCTTTTCACAAGTCATTCTTAAAACACTTAATTAAAAAATCCAGGCACAAATTATGCCGTGCTTGTCCTAAGGAAGTGGATTATATAGATAAGCATCTTTTTTTTTTTTCCCCTTTCCCATGTACCTTGATAACCAGCCCTCCTGGAGAAAACCCATAAGCTCAACATGCTGAACAGGCCCCTGCCTCAGCAGTGACTACTTCAGCCAACCAAGCAAATCCCTCCCCTCACCCCAAGCCCTCTCATGTTCTCAGGGAGGAGTCTGATCAGTTCACAAAGCGAAGGCTGTTGGACCAGTCACAAAGCATCTCAAATTAGTTTACAGTAAGGGGAAGAGAAAATGTCTTACTACCAATAACTTCAAACAGCTCAAACTCTGTCCTATTTGCTGTGAGTTAATCTCTGAGTCTGGGTAATTGGAAATGCCTGCTGGGGGACAGATGAAACCTTCTGTTTTTGTCTTCTTCAGGCTATTAGAAAGTTAGAATCAACAAATATGGAAATTATTGGGGGTAGGGGAGTGTTGGGAAGGGAGATGGAATCAAACTATCAAAATAACCACATCATAATTCCTCAATGCAACCACAAGGGTGATTAATAAAAACCCCAAAACAGTTCCTCAAAACCTAAAGCACTAATTACCCCATTAAATGTCAGAACAATATGCAAACTTAGGCAAATTGAATCAAATGAACTCTAAGAATTTAAGGAAAGAGAAGACACAAGGCAAGACTAATCCTTAAGTCAGATCAGCTCCTTAATCCAAAGAGAGTAGAATGTATAAATCAGAGATGGTCAACCCATCACCCTTGGAAGATTATAACAATCTTTCAAGCACCATTGAGTAGTGAAGCAACTGTAGAAGGGGAGTGGGGGTGGGAAATGCCATTTCTAATTGTAGTTATGGTGTCAGCAGAAATAATATGCCCTTTGGGTGACTTTGCTGTTATTGTTTGATTTTCATTCTCAAAGAGGGACCATGAAGTGACACCAGGAAGGTGATGTCATGACTTACAAGTGAATTGGATTTAAGTGAGGTAGGTATGTGCAATATCAGGAACCTCACTTTCTCCTCTGAAACTATCTAGGACCAGTGGCTAGCTATAAGTCAGGATGACTGGAGATGGTCCTGGAAGCAGTGGGGAGATTTTGACCTAAGTTATGATCTTTCCCAGGTCTTGATTTGTCTGAAGCAATGCCAATTAGTGATTAAGTCTAGGTAAGAAAAGAGGGAAGGAAAAGGAAAAGAGGCCGTTCCTTCCCTCTCTTCTCTAATCCAAAAAAAAAAATCAATCTGGGAGAGGAAGAAATCAGGGTTACTGGCCCAAACAAAAACAATTGCTATTCACACTTACTCTGAAGCAACCAAGTCCAAATAATGATCAAATGATCAATGAGAACCAGACTGATGTGAGTATAAGGCATGGTCCTTTTTTTAAGGAAATCTAGCTAGTAAACCCCAGGGCAGTCCTTTGGGTGACCTAAAACAACTCGAGCGTCCATAACTAAGGAGTCAATTCCACAGTAGACTGGTCCTGTGGTCAGATCACATCTGGAATGTTTTGCTTAAATGGGGATATGACAAGATCAGACAAGAATAAACTGTAACAGATTCAGAGAAAAGGACAGCATAAGGATGGAATGATACAGGGAGGTAGTGGTGAGAGGTCTACCATACCAAGATAGCTGAAAGAAGCTGGAGATACCTGCAGAAGGCAAGAACCCAAATTCTAAATTCTCCATTAGCTACTAAGTAGGAGACAAGTAACACTCATTCTGCTTGACCCCAAAGGACAAAACTAGTAGAAATGGGTGAAGCTGCCAAGAGATGAGATTAATTATCTTCATTTTGTAGATGAAGATACAAATTCAAGAGAAGTTCTAAGTAATTTGCTCTGAGTCCTACAGCTTGTGTCAAAAGAGGGATTCAAACTTTGGTCTTCCTAAACAATCAAGAAGACCAGAGTTCAAATTCAGTCTCAGACACTTACTAGTTGTGTGACCCTGGCAAGTTGTTTGACCCTGTTTGCCACAGTTTCTGCATCTGTAAAATAGAGAAGAAAACAGTCTCTTTGCCAAGAACACCAGAAATAGGGTCATGAAGAGTTGGTCACAACTGAAAGAAATGAATAACAACAAAAGTTGCAAGTACAGAGTTGTATTCTTTAAGATGACCTCTCTGACAGATATATTTTCAGTTCCATTTTGACAATCAGCACAGGAATCAAAGGGACATCTTGAGTAATCTGGGAAAAGTCATTTCATTTCAATGGGTGTCAGTGTTCTCCTATTTAAAATGATAGGAAATATTCCTTAGGATTTGAGACATGAGTCTATGTAAAAGTTCACACTAAAATCAGCCACTTTAGTGTAAAAGAAAGAAAAATGAACTGGGAATCACAAGAGATAGTTCCAGTTGTGGCTCCAACTGTGTGAACTTGGACAAGTCACTTCTCTCTAGACCTCAGTTTCTCTCTCTGTAAAAATGGGAAAAAGCATTGAATTAGAACAAAGATTCTTTATCTGAAAATTATGACATTGGATAAATCCCCCCTCCCTATTCATGAATCCACCTTATGGTAAAAGAGAAGGGAGGGGAGAGCTAAATAAGACTAAGGCCTCTTTATCTCATACCCTGAGGATCATGGACAAAATACTTCTTTTCTCTAGATCTCAGTTTTCCTTTTTATAAAATAGGAGCAGGGTGCAGATTTAGATCAAGATTTCAGAGGATAGGTAAACCTGGATGGGGGTAGTGGTGGTGAAGAATTAGATCTTTATTTTACTAACCTCTATCTGAAATTTAGCATTTCTTTTCCTTCAATTTTTTTAGGGTGGGGGAGGTTCCTTAGAGATCCTATACACAGTAACAGTTTAAGAACCCCTCGATTAGATGATCTCTTCAATCCCTTCTAGCAGTAAGATTTTTCTCCAATTCTTGAGTAAGTAAATTTCACATCTACTGGGAAGGAGACAGCAGTATTACAGACTGACCTTCACCCTGAACTCCTTTTGTCTTCTCTCCTACATGAATCAGAAAGTAGCCACAGAAAAGTTACAGCTGGGAATGAAGCCCAGGATGAGGAACTCAATTCCTGGGGTTTTGAGAGAATAGCACTCATTTCTCACTAAGCTCTGATTTTTCTCTTCCAAAAACCAACTTATGTCACAAGGACCTTGTGAAGAATTAGCCCCCTTTGGGTTGCAGAAAAACTCTGCACTCTGTCAGGGGGCTTGATTTGCAGAGCATGAAACCCTGAGAAGCTTTAACTGAAAATTCATTAGCGGTGTGAGGAAAACAACAGCTTAGGGTTTTCACTTAAACTGGAAGATCATAAGAATACAGTAAAGACTTATGGGCCATGTAATGGCACCACACGTAGAACTGTCTTCCTGAAAAAATAAAAAAAATTGAATTTGGGTTTCCTGGAATGGTATACATAGAGGGATGGATTAGATGGTCTCTAAGATTCCAATTCCAGTTCCAGCCTCAGCCATGTCTTAGCTGTGTCACCCTGGGTAAGTCACTTAACCTTGTTTACCTTAGTTTCCTCATCTATAAAATGAGTTGAAGAAGGCAATGACAAACCGTTCCAGTAGCTTTGCCAAGAAAAACCCCAAATAGGGTTACAGAGATCTGTATGCAACTGAAAAATAATAATCAGTTCCCTTTGGATTCTAAATCTATAATTCTATGACTTTTAATGACCCCTCCCCAACAGGGTGTAATCACTCTCAGTCCCACCCACCATGAGGCTCAAAGGGAGATAATTCTCCAAAGGACACAGAGACAACCCAAGTAAGGGTCGAGAAGGTCTATATGGAATAATATGAATCACTAGAAACAGAAACAGCATGGCAGCAAACAGTAGCTGAAAGACCCTATTAGAATGTAGACTTAACAGTCAGAAAATTCAAGTTTGAATTCTTGCTCTGACAATGTTTAGGAGCTGGAGCACATTATATGACCTCCTTAACTGTTTCTTTCTCCAAAAAATGGAGAGAATAATACTAATAATAGCTACTTTATGGGTTATTTTAAGGGAAATAGTTCTGTTTCTTTCAGTTCTAAAATTCAGAAATTCTAAATACTTTGGATTTGCTTGAATATTCTAATACACCCACAAACATTTCTCCATCATTTATCTTCTATCCCCACTTCACAATTCTTCCAGTCTTGTCTCCCATCTAAAAGAAGGCAATGGGGGTGGATAAATAGCACAAAGATAGAGTACTGGTCCTGGAGTCAGGAGAACTTGAGTTCAAATCCAGTCTCAGACACTTACTAGCCATGTGACCTTGGGCAAGTCATTTAACCCCAACTGTCCCCCCAAAAAGGCAATGACCAGATGCAACAACATGAGCTGTATAAAACAGAACTCCTCAGAAGGAGGCTCTATTGAATAAAGGACACACTTGAGAAGAGGAAAAGCAAGGCAGAGATTACAGAGAATGGAGAGAGTAAATTCCAATCATTAAACTTCCCAGAAGATAGAAAAGGAAAGCTTCAAGGTTGGTAGAGGGGAAAAATGCTGTAAAAGAGGTTTAGGGATGATAAAAAAAAAAGCAGCAAAGTAGAAGGAGAAGAAAACTGTGAGCACACATGGGCACTACAGAGATAATAATTACAGTTCAAAAGAAGCAAGTTGTCGGGAGTCAAGCAATGGTGGGAAAAAAGAAGAATATTAGTCAATTAAAGTGTTTTCTATAGGGCAGTCATCCAATGAACACAAAAGGAGTCTGTAGGTTCCTGACCTTGAGAAATTCTTACTTCCCAATTATATGTATACCTCAGGAGAACAAGGATAGTGATTCCTCACATCAATATTATCAGTTAGAAGTAACACAGATGACTGTGTTCCAAGGTCTATGAAAGAGATCATGGGTCAATTGAGAGGCATAAGGTACCAAGCACTTAGGAGGCCTGAGTTCGAGTTCCACTTCTAGCACTAATTTAATATACTTCTCCAAGTCTCAGTTTCTTTTTCTGTCAAATGAGGCATCTGGTTTAAATCATCTCCATCCAGTATCAGTTCTTTAAATTCTAGGATTTGATGACATTGTTAACTAAGGGAGTGTTAACCATCCTACCCTAAAAATGTGTTCATTCCTATGAGTCTCTTACAACATGCTTGAGAACCTGAAAGAGGAACTGAAGAAATGCTTTTGATTCATGAACCTATGTTCTAGGCACCTCAGTCTCAACAACATTGACCCTGGAATCAGGAAGACCCAAGTTCAAATCCAGCCTCAGAAACTTACTAGCTGTGGGACTATAATAAAATCACTTAATGTCTATATGCCTCAGTTTCCCTTAACTTAAAATGAGGCTATAGCATCCCATCAGGGTTCCTACGACTCAAAGGAAATCAGATTTGTAGAGTATTTAGTGTAGTGTCTGACAAGTAATGGGCATAATATAAATTCTTACTCCCTTCTCCACCTACTTATTCACCACTGTCCCATGTAAGGGTGCAAAAAGCATGTAAAGGCCTGATAATAAGTGAAAAGACAAGTTATAGTCTCAGAACCACCATTCAACTGACTTACTGAAATCCTTCCTCTTCTTTAAAGGCTCAAAGGCTACCTCCTCCAGGAAACCATCTCTGGTCCTCTAAAATAGAAATCTCAATCTCTCTCTCTCTCTCTCTCTCTCTCTCTCTCTCTCTCTCTCTCTCTCCCCCTCCCTCCCTCCCTTCCACACAAATATACATAACTACTCACATATACCCAATCATAGGATATGAAAGCTGGAAGTATATACTTCAGGGAGCATTTGAGTCAATCTTCTAATTTAGATGAAGGAAGTTAAGTTCCCTGACCTTCCTTTCCCCAGTCCTAAGAAGTGAAGTGGCCAGTCTAAGATCATGCTGCTGATTAAGCAAGAGCTGGGACTTGAACTCAGATCTTCAGACTTTCAGATTTGATATTCAGTGTTATTTCTATTATGTCAGGTTATGTCAAATATCTCAGAATTCTCTAAATCTCTTCACTATTTATAATTTCTCTCCATACATACATATACTTTTATACATACAAATATATATATATACATAAAATGCATGCACAAATCATATATGATATATACATAAATATACATGGACACTTAACCATATCTTTTTTAATTAAAGCTATTTGTATATATTTTCTCTCAGCCCCTGGATTATAACCTCCTAGAGGGAAACAGGGAAGGAAAACATTATTTCATTTTTGCAGCCTCTGCACCTAGCTCAGGGCCTGATCAAAAAAAAAAAAAAGTACTCACTAAATATTCTGAATTGAACAAAGCCAATACTATGAGTTTGCCTGTAGCCCAGGACATTTCAGAACAGAGTTGGGTCATCAGATCCCATCCATCATTTCCACAGAAACAAATGACTAAATAAAAGCCAAATGATGCCCATTTAAAATCTCATGAGAGGAGTCTATGCTGAAAGCAATTTTCCAGTCATGGAGAGAAGGACAGAGAAAGGTTGAGGGGGAGGTGGGGGGGAGAAGGGAGAATGTTATTAAAAATTATTTAGCATAATCTGCATCCCTCACTTTGAAAATTCTAAGGTTCACATAGGTCTTATGAACAGTCAGCATTCAGAGCTTCCATTTCAAGAGGGGAGGAGGGAGAGGAAAAAACATCCAACTGAGATCTACATCGGAATCATCACAGTAGCACCAAGCAGCATAAATTAGAGATGCTGTTAAAGCCATCCCCTAGACATTGAAGTCGGCTGCACTCTAACCTGAAACTACTTAGCAACAGTAGAAGATGATGCTACATTTCAAAACCTGGTCATAAGAACGAATTGAAGGTTTATGTCTACCTAGTGATTTTTATTTTCAACAATTGACCAACTCTGAGAAGGTCTCTGTGGCTGTATTTACATCACCAAACTCCATGGGCTATTTTAAGAGAGTCCTTCTGCTTCCAGGAGGAAGAGAAACTCTGAACCACCAAGCAACCGGGAGAACTGGCGCCCTTAAAGACTTGGAAAGCAGACAACTTGGCCAAGGGAGGCAAAAGCTCCAGGGACAGGTGGTGGGTTGATGGCTGGCAGGATCAGGGAAAGGTTTGCCTGTACACCCAAGCAGGAGAAGGGAGGAGGGGCCTGCCGAGAGCTAGGACAAAGTTTCCTAGTCACCCCCACCCCCACTTCCATCCCACCCCACCATGTGAGCACTGCCCATGAGGCTGTCCATCTGCAAAGGAAACAGTGTTGAGCGCAGAGAGCTGAGACAATAGGAAGGAGGAATGCGCAGAGTAGTTCAAGGCCAAGGAAGAGAGGGTTACAATTTTGTATTAATAAACTTAATACATCCCAAGTCTGATGTAGTGGATAGAGATTTATTCTAAGAGGTCGGAAAGACTGGGATTCAAGTGCCACTTCCTGATATACTGTGGGACTTTGGGCAAATGATTGAATTTTATAGAAATGGTACTGATCTGCTCAGGCGGGAGTGGGTAGGGTAGGGAATCCCCTACACTAACAAAAATCATAGGTCTAGACTAAGGGAAATTGTGGGAGACAAACAAAAATATGTCATTTTCCCTGTCTTCAAATGATTCATTCATTCATTCATTCATTCATTCACCAACATGCAATAAATTGCACTTGCTTGGGGAGTACAACAGAAATGTAAGACTGTCCTTAATAAGCTTATACTCTAGAGGAGTTGGGGGGAATAAGATAAATACACAGATGTTTCAAGTGCATTTGAAGAACATTAAGTAGTATGAGATCATATGAAAGAGAACTTGCTTTCAAGCAGGGGTTCAAAGGAGGCTATAAGGAGACAATGAATGCCATTTAAGCTAGACTTTGGTTGGTTGGGGAAATACCACACAGTCCTGTCCTATGACTAACTAGATGTATGATCTTGGCAGGTGACTGAGATCAGGAAGTGGCCCAGGAAATTCCACCTTGGGCACCTCTCTGGGTTTTATCATCTGTCACATCAAAAAATTGGATTCATTGGCCCCTAGGGTTCCTTGCAGCTCTAAGTCTATGATCCTCTATATCATTTGTCTATGCCTCAGTTTCCTTATTTGGAAAATGTGGACTGAACTAGATAATCTCCAAGGTCTTTTCCTGCCCTAAAGTTTCATTGCTCTTACAGCAATTACTGTCCATACCATTCATTTAGTAATTAATCATATACTGTCTTGTGACATCTCGTCTCTCTTTGCCTTGAACTATCCTGACAAACCTCATTAATTGGCTCTAGGCGGGAGAATCAGCTCCTATGGAACAATGTGATAAAAGGGAGCTATATTCCTGGTCATTCAAAATTTAGACAATAAAAGCTTAAAAATAGGTCTTAACAGAGAGCTAAATCCATTCAATCTTTTATACAGTCCTTCTCCTACTGATGGACTCTGATTCTTCTCTTCTCTCCAGTTTCCTTGGACTTAGGGACCCCCTGAGTTTCTTAGTAAGAGAAAGGAAGTGAGGTAAGAACCAGGAGGAGGCAGTTCCCAAGACCCATTAAACTACTGTTTGACCACAGCCTGACCCCAGTTTGGAGGTGAATTTTGGGGGGTGGGGACACAGAGACAGCCCTTAAGTAAAACAAATTAAAGTTTTCTTCTGAACTGACTGGCAGCTTTCAAAAGTGCTATCTTCACTCAGGTCTTTCCTTGGTTTATCATCTTTCTGTTGTCTCCTCCCTCATCTCCACTGTCTTCCTACTTTTGTCTCCTGCCTTTCCCATACACTGAATTCAGGTTAGAGATCTGTCTTCAGTGATGTGTTTCAGCATCCTGTCTGAGCCAAGCACAACGAGGGACTTAATCAAAATTAACTGAAGCTGACCCTTAATTATAGCCTTCCCTCATCCTGTAGCTTACAGCCTGACCCTTCCTGGAATTTTGATGATGCTATTCAGGATACCACTTCCTATTCTCAATGGGCTTGTTTTGGTTAGCAGGATTTAAGTGTTTTGGATACAAATATCTTAGCATTTTTTTGAAACACAAGCCTCAATTAGGGTATCAAATAACTTGCCATGTGTAATATTTAAATTTAATCAGATAGGTCACTAAAATTGATAAGAACATAGTAATAATAATAACAATAACAACAACATTTATTTAGCTGTGGAACTGTGCCAAATCTTTTAAAATTATCATCTCATTTGATCTTCACAACGATTCTATTTTACAGAAGAAAAAAGGGGCAAGCATTTAAGGTGACTTACCCAAAGTCAAATAGCTAAAAAGTTTCTGAGGCCAAATTTGAACTCAGGTCTTCCTGACTCCAGATCAGGTGTTATCCACCTAGCCGCCCTTTTTCAAAATTAAACTTGTCCAAACCAGAATCTTTCTCTCTAAACCCTCCTTGCCTCCTACTTTGCCTATTACTGGAGAAGGTAACACTACCCCCCCTCCCAGTTCTTCAGGTTCACAACTAGGAAATCACCCTAGATTTCTAACTCTCTTGTCCCCTATATCAAATATGCTTCCAACATCTGTTCATTTTACCTCTACAAGAACTCCCACTGACACTGCCAACACTCATGGGCAGGTCCTCTTCACTTCATGACTGGATAATTCCAAAAGTCTGTTGATGCTTTGCCTTCCTCAAGTCTCTCCCGCTTCAATCCATCCTTCATTCAGTCATTAAAGTGATTTTCATAAAAGCCTGACCATGTCATTTCCCTATTCAGTAAACTCCAGTGGTCACTTCTCACCTCCAGGATAAAATACAAAACACTTTCATCTTCAAAGCTCTCTATAACCTGCCCCCTTCCCACCTTGCCAGTTACCTTATACCTTATATCCCCACATATACTCTTCAATCTAGAAACATTGACCTCCTTCCTGTTCCATGAATAAATAATCCATCTCTCACTTCCAGGCATTTTTTCTCTGTCTTTCATGACTGTTTTTTCTTCAACTCTGCCTACTGGCTTCCTTTAAGTTCCATATAAAATTTCACTTCTCCAGGATAGCTTTCCAACCCCTCATAATTCTAGTGTTTTTCCTCTATCATTTATCCTATATGTATAGCATGAGTGTTTATGTGTATACAAATACATTTGCATGTTGACTCCCTCTTTAGATTGTAAGCTCCTTGAGGATAGGGGGTTCTCTTTTGTCTCATTCTGACTCAGTAATTTATATAATATTGGAATTGTTCTTTAAATATTTGAAAGAATTCGTGTATACATCCATCTGGTCCTGGTTTTATTTTTTCCTTAGGGAGTTCCTTTATGGCTTTTTATTTTAGTATTTTTGCTTCCTGTTCTATAATCTGAGCAATTTATATTTTTGGTAATATTGATCTATTTAATTTTGATTGTTAAGTTTTATTGGCATATAGTTGAGCAAAGAATAAGTGTTTTTATTTCATCTTCATTAATTCTGAATTCATATTTTTAATTTATATTGGTAACTTGTTTTGTAAATCAAATACTGGTAATTTCTTTTGTAAATCAAATAAGTCAGTGGTTTTTATTGGGTTTTTTTAAAGTTCCAAGTTTCATTAGTTCAATGGTTACAGCGTTCTGTTTTACTCCTATTCTATTCTAATTATTCTTCTCTTTTTTTTTTAACCTTATCACCTCCTAAGTCTGTTTTGTACCTGACAACTCCTTTCATTAATCTATTTTTCTTCTCTACTCCCATACTCTTACTCTCTTTCCCTCCTCTTTATGCTTGAGTCCTGTGTTTTACTGTCACATTTTCTACTGAGCTCTTGGTCTTCTTATTAGGAAGATATTTCACTAAATGTCCATTTTCTTCCCTGTAGCTGGATATTCAGTTTTGCTGGGTTGTAATATCATTGATTGTAATCCTAGTTCCTTTGCTATTCAGAATATCATATTCCAAACTCTCCAATTCTATATTATGGTGGCTGCTCTTGTGTGATCCTAATTGTTTACAGTTTTTTTCCTCCTTGACCTGGGATTTGTGGATTTTGGCTACAATATTCCTGGGAGTTTTCATTTTAAGATTTTTTTTCAGGAGTTGAACAGTGGATGCTTTCAATTTCTACTTTGCCCCCTGGTTCTAAGATATTTTGGCAGTTTTCCTTTATAATCTCCTGAAATATGAGGTTTATGCTCTTTTTTGTTCATAGCATTCAGACCAATGATTCTTCTTTTTTTAGACCAATGTTCTTAAATTATCTTCTCTCAGATCTATTTTCCAGGTCAATTGTTTTTCCTGTCAAAACAATTCATAATTTCTTCTATTTTGTCAGTATTTTTATTTTATTTTATTATTTCATGTTGCCTCAAGTTTCTATTTGACTAATTTTAATTTTAATGAGCTTCTATGAGGTTTTATACCTCTGGGTCTAAATTATTAATTCTCCTTTCATAACTTTCTTCATTAATTCTTATTGGATTTTAAAATCTTTTTTTCTGCTCTTTTTTTTCTTCATCTCTTTAGCTCTTGTTTTAATTCTTCAGGGAGTTTTCTGAGCTTTTTTCCAATTTGCATTTTTCCTCGAGGCTTTGCTTGTAGATGTTTCCAAGTCATTATCTTCTATGCTTGTGTCTTGAACTTCCCTGTCATCATAATAGATTTTATGGTTACATTCTTTTTTGTCTACTTATTCTTTCAGTCTTCTTGATGACTTTATGTTACTGTTGGGCTCTACTCACATGGGGAAATGGGTATCTGGTTTGAGCTTCCTTCTACTGCTTTCACAACTCAATCTGGGGGCCTATAACTTTTTGCTGCTTCCAAAAGTGATGAGATTCAGAGAAGCATGTATAATGTCCTCCTGGTCTTAGGCCTGCAAGTTCCTCAACAATATACTTTGACTTGTACATAGTTGAATAGACTCAGTCACTGCTCACTCTCTAGGAGGTTCTTTTGGTTCATAGAGAATGAACTGCTACCTCCTTTTTGGTCTTGGTCTCCAGTCCTGATTTTTTCACTGAAGGTTTTTGTGATGGAATGATAGCAGAATATTCAGAATGATAGCAGTGTGACCATTGTACTCCTGTGCTGGGAGACCCATGGATAATTAACACTCTACAATTAGTTTTGTGCTAGGTACTCAATAAGGCAGCCTAGAACCAAGGCCCATTTATTTTCTCTGACCTAGAATTGGGTAGCTGGTGACAGAAATTCCAGATGGCACCCATTCACCTAGCACTAGTTCAAGAGTCACTAGGATTTCTTTCTGTCCCAATGTTTCCTGCTCTGATGATCTCTCAATTCCCTTTCTGTTCCCAGACACTAGAATGCTCCCAGTCCTGCTGCTGCTACCATCCTACTTATATTCCTGATCAGTCCATGACTTGTGTCCACAGACTTGTCTTATTAAGCTGCTGTAGACAGGGAAAATGACTCACTGTGACTTTTTCCTTGACATTTCTCAATCAAAATTCAGTCTGGCACATTTTCTAGATTGCTATGGAAAAGATAAGTTGAGAGAGCTAGTATAAATATTGTCACTCTGCCATCATGACTCCACTGTCCTCTACTACTACTTCTTTAACAGGGGATGCCATGGGTCAGATTTGTGCTTTAGAAATATCAATTTAGCAGTTAAATGGAAAAACTGATTAGAGAGGGCAAAGAGTAAAAGCATTTGAATTCAATTAAGAGAGTACTGCAATTGTTCAGGTGAGAAATAACGAAGGTCTTAATTAGGGTAGCAATCATGTGAAGGGTGAATATCAATCAATAAGCATTTATTAAGCTTCTGCTATGTACCAGGGTAATGGATTGAGCATGGGACCTGCAGTTAGGAAGATTCATTTTCCTGAGTTCAAATCTCATCTCATACCCCCAATTTGCCTCACTTTCCTCATCTGTAAAATGATTTGGAGAAGGAAATGGCAAACCAATTCAGTGTGTCTTTACCAAAAGAACTCCAAACAAAAAGTTGGACATGGCTGAAATGACTGTACATCAACATGTGCCAGTATACTATGCTATCCCAGGTACAAAATGTTTTGATAATTGTATTTCAATACAATTGATTTTCTCTATAGTCCCATGTATTTTATTTCATACATTTAAAAATATTCTGAAAAGGATCCATGACAAAAAAGTTAAGAACCCCCACATACTACTAACTAATTCATTTCAGTGATGATGAACCTCTGATCAAAGGAATTTTAAACTAAAAAAATGGAGGAATTGGGATCTAATATACGGAGAAGAGATGCAACATGGGGAGAAAAATTAGTAACTCACAGGAAAGAAAATATCTAAAGAGTCAACAATAAACCCCACAGCTTTATTAAAAATCCATACCCCAAAATAGAAGTGAAAGGGTGAAGGAAAGATCCCAAAGAAAAAAAAAGAAAATATGAATGCATAAAGATCCTAGATAGAGAATTGGAAGAGGGACTTTAGAAGTCATCTTGTCCCTAATCCCTTAGTTTTACAGAGAAGGATCCTGAAGCTCAGAGGTAACAAGTGTCAGAGCCAGGACTGGAAGTCAGATCTTTCCACATTATCACTGAGACTTGGTGGCATGAGACCCAAGCCTGGAATACAGCTCAGGAAGGGAATCCCTTATTCAAAAGGAGGTAGAATAGCTCCAAAAGGAACCATGGAATAGGATTGCATATTGAGAAAATTAACTCATGTAAGGAAATCCAGGAACCTGAGAATGAAGAACATTTGGGTAACGATCAATAGAGGAAGAAACACAAGTTATTCAGTCATAAGGGTTTACAACAGACCATCCAGGACAGAAGGGAGGAATTGTATGAAGAGCTCAGGAAACAGATTTCCAAATTGGCAATGAATCTACTTGCAATTTCTAACAGTTGGTTCTCATCCTCTCTTCTAGGGTAAAGCAGAATGAGCCTCTATCTTTTTTCTTCTTTTTTAATCACAGGTCTTCAGATATTTAGTGACAGCTATCATGTCTTGACTAAGACTTCTGTCAGAAGTGAGATACTGTATTCATGGGGAGCTTCAATTAATCAGACATCTGATTAAAAAACTCTCTCTATGGCCCCCCAACCCCAACAACAACAGTTGTGATTCGGTTTAATGATAGTTTCAGCCTTTAGAAGGTGAAAGCAGTGTCAAAGAAAAGCTGGTATTTTAGACAATTCTAAACAATAAAAAGGAATTGGAAGCTGTAATAAAAATGAAGAGAACTTTGGGAGCAAGTGATTCCTTTATCAGAGTTCATGACTGACCAATTAACAAGCATTTATTAGTACAAACAATATGCTAGGGATTGAGTCAGGTGCTAGGGACTTAATTACAAAAAATTAAATGAAATCCTTTGTCTCAAGGAGACTACAAATATTTAAATATATACAAAATAAAAAATACAAGATAATTAGGGAGAAAGAGAAAGGAGATCAGGAAAAGGCTTCTGGTAGAAGGGCTTAAGGTACATCTTAAAGAGGAGAAAAATTCTGGCAGTCAAAGGTGAGGATGGCATTCAAGGTAGGAGGACTGGCAAAGGCATAGATACTGGAGATAAAAAGTTACATGTAAGGAATGAAGAGAAGACCATTTGGCTGAAGCACAGAGCATAGGAAGGGAAGCTGAATTTGGAAAAGAAAATAATAAATAATGAGACTGAAGGATAGGTTAGAACCAGAAGGACTTTCTGAGGTCTTTCAAAAGTAGAGAAGGAAAAGAAAGCTCATCATAGATTGATATACAATCCAGAATGGGAGAGCAGTTGTCAAAAGGTTTAGAAAAAGAATAGATGGGATCCACTGTCCTAATATTCTTCAAGGGAAGTTGGCCCAAATGGGATAAAAGCTTATCTAAAGTGAAATTCTCAAGATCTAGGGAGAGATTATTTTGATAATGATGAAGAGGAGGAATTGATTTTTAAAAATATTAAAGGGGCGGCTAGGTGGCATAGTGGATAAAGCACCTGCCGTGGAGTCAGGAGTACCTGGGTTCAAATCAGGTCTCAGACACTTAATAATTACCTAGCTGTGTGGCTTTAGGAAAGCCACTTAACTCTATATGCCTTGCAAAAACCTAAAAAAAAATATTAAAGTATAGGGAATTCATCGGCAACTCACATTTTTAAAAAAACATTCAACAGCAGCAAGGCATGTAACTGAGGATGAATAAAAAAGCATTAGCTCTCTAAAAGAATCATAGGAAGCAAACCGCCCAGAATGGATTAAGGTTGGCAAGAGGACCTTTTATTGTTTTATTTTTATTCCACAGTGGAGGAAAGAAGAGGATCAAAGAAGGAATAAGACTTACTTCAATGTGTGGGTGAAATGATAAAACCAGACAACAATGAGAAGGATGAACTACTCAATTCTTATTATTCTATTTTTTCCTAACGAAAAAGCAAAATCCAAAGGGAGATGAGATGGAAAATCAGCCTGTATCTGAACTGTTATTTCAAGTTATCATATCCAGATGATCTGCATTGTAGTGTATTAAAATCCTTGACTAGGGGTGACTAGGTGGCACAGTGGATAAAGCCCTGGCCCTGGAGTCAGGAGTACCTGGGCTCAAATCCAGTCTCAAACACTTAACAATTTCCTAGCTGTGTGGCCTTGGGCAAGCCACTTAACTCCATATGCCTTGCAAAAAAATCTAAAAAAAAAACCTTTGACTAATGCAGTGTTAGAATTTTTGAAAGGACTTGAAGACCACGAGCTATACCACAGAAACTTGGAGAAGTGGATCAATCATGTATCAAGATCAAGAAATAACTTCTACCCACAGAACAAAAGGACCTTAAAGAAAGGAGACATTTAGAGGGAGATTCCAATACAAGATTTGCTTCTTCTTTCCATGAGTAATAAATAAATTATTCTCAATACCTCAGCTTCTTCTACAACTTCTTCAGAAAAAAGAAACATCTGAAGGATGAAATTTAGGTTTCTTCCAGTTCTAAATCCTATGTGCACCAATAAAACAAATGCAAGACAAGTGCTTTAAAAAAGGAAATTCATGTAATACTAATCATAATAATAATAATGTCTGTCCTTCATTTTCAAAGAAGACCCACTATATCAGGGAGGTTATGCCATGAGTAGCACATGAATTGGATTTGAGTGGGGGGAGCTGGGTGAAGTCACCAGCCTCACTTTCTCCTCCAGAACCATCTGGGTCTAGTGGCCCATATCGGGACAACTGGAGATGATCCTGATGTGAGACAATCAAGGTTAAGTGACAAGCCCAAAGTCACAGAACAACTAAGTGGCAAGTGTCTGAGGCTGGTTTTGAACTCATGCCCTCCTGATTCCAAGGTCAGAGTATTCTATTCACTATGCCAATAAAGGAGAGACTGATGAGGACTGGAGTAGTTGGGGTGGGCTTGATAAAGGAGGGAGCTCAAAACAATCATATGTGGGGATAACCGTCCTAGAGAAGAAATTATTTAAGAAGGGCAGTTGCATTGTACCTAAATATTTAAAAGATTATTCTGTGAAAGAAGGATTCAGTTTAATCCTTATTAAGTTTAATCCTTCTTGGTCCTAAAGGGTTTCTGGATAAAAGACTATTGTAAAATTATTACTTTTGTTGTTGTTGAGTCATTTCAGTTGTATTCAACTCTTCATGATCCTATTTGGGTTTTCTTGGCAAAGATAATAAGAGCAGGTTTCTATTTTTTCTCCTTAGCTCTTTTTTTATAGATGAGTAAACTAAGGCACACAGGGTTAAATGACTTGCCTAAGGTCACACATCTAGTAAGAAACTGAGGCCAGATTTGAAATCATGAAGATGAATCTTCCAGATTCAAAATCTAATGCTTTATCTACTAGTACTACCTAGCTGCCATAAAAACCTATGACTATTGGGTAAAAGCTACAGAGAGGCAGATTTCACTTCAAAATAGGAAATAATTTCCTTGTAATTATAGCTATCCAAAAATGGAATAAGCCATTTTTAGAGACAGCACAGCTCCTGGTCAGTAAAAGTATTTAAGTAAAGGGTGAATGACCAGTTGTCAGTGGCACTTTAGAGGAGATTAATGTTTGAAGTAGCAGTCAGCCTAGGTCTAATATCTGGGATTCTGAGGACAATCTTTTACTGAATACATGGGGAAGTGATTGCACATAAATCTAAGTGTAAACTCATTGTTGCCTAATTGACCTGCCATTTTATTGGGAAGTGGTGAAGTATAATGTAAAGGCTGGATGTGGATCTGGTAAAGCCTAGCTTTACCCATATCTTCCTAGTCACTAAGTAGAAAGAAGCAAGCATTTAATTTTTACTACATGGAGAAAAGTGAAACTTAAATTCAGCAGTGCTGAGTAAAGCTAAAGGCAATTGGCTTTGCATACTAAGACTAGCATTTATATAATTGGCTCCCATTCCAAGCTCCATATCAAAGACTTCCAGGCTGCCCAGGTTGGGAAAATTGGACAAAGTTAAAGTTTTTGTACTGATCAGCTAACGGCACCAGAACAGGGCCGCTGCAATTCCATCTCTTCTACACAAAATACAGAAATCTAGGCAGATAAACAAAATCTACTCCTGCTATTCCCCACTCTACTCTAATCCCTTTTTTACCCAACACAGTGCCATAACTAGGGTAACACAACTGGGATTTCCTCCAGAGTGATGAAATTTGGAGGGAGTTGACAGCATTTGCCATCTTTCAGTAGCATAGCAACAACTGAGCTTAGTACCTAGTTGGCAAGAATAATTAGATATTAGAGGAATCTACCAGATGGTCTGTTTCCTTATCCTGGCTGCTGTACTGCAGGTGAGCTCCTCCCTAGTCCAGGAGCAAATCTAAGGATATATTTATGTCTTTTACTCCAAGTTCGAAAATGTGGTTACCGCTGGGGTCAGACACCATAAAGGAAACACTCCAACCCTCAGTTTTAGCAATAAAAAGCTCAATCTTGGGGTAGCCAACACACAATCTCTCCCATAGGAAGGGAAGCATTGCAACTTATCCTTTAGGGAAGGGGTGACCAACCTTTTAGCTCTTTTGGGCAGCAATAGCCAACAAAAACCCCCAAGGGCTGCACAGAAAACTCAATACCTATTCATGAATACAATGCAACTCACAGAGCCAACTGAGCTCAACAACAAATGTAACCCCAGGGCAGCAAGAATGGGCCTCAGAGGGCCAGTGCAGAAGCCAAGGGCAGACCCTCCATCTTAGGTTGAAGCCACCTGCCCTAAGGGATGTGACTTCTAGCTATCTCAGAGAAGTCCATTTTAAAAGGGACTTTATAACCAAAGTCATTTCCTTAGGGCAGAGTCATAAAAATGATCCTCAGGTGGTATTTCTCTTTGCAAAATAGTAGCAATTTTATGATTAAGGAAATAAATCAAAAGGTCTAAATTTTTGCCAGTTATGCCAAAGAACCAACATAGAATTTTTTTTTGAGCCAGTTGTTCTATCATTGTGCTTGTATAACTTCTAACAGGCTCACTAAATCGTGTACTGAAGAGTCTAAGAGAAAATAATAATATCATATCTTTCTTAAATGACCTCACAATAACCCTGTGATATAGTAGTATTATTATGTTCCATTGTCACCGATGAGATTTAGGGTAACGGAATAAAGATGGAGATTGAGGGTTACTGAAAAATGAAGGAACTGCATGCTCCTTGGGATTTTAAAACTGCTCAGTATTTATTATAAATTATTGCAGAGTATACAGGTTAAAAATCCTTGAAAAGCAGTAAGCACTTTGAAGACAGGCTAGGTAAAGTGGGAGAGAGGGGGAGTGGCAGGTGCCAAGCAGCCTTGAGGGCTGGCTTAGTCCGGCCACATGGCATGGTGCTCCAGAAGGCCTAAGAGTTTGGGAGTACATGCCCTAAGAGACTCAGGGTAGGGGGGTGGCTAGGTGGCGCAGTGGATAAAGCACCAGCCCTGGAGTCAGGAGTGCCTGGGTTCAAATCCTGTCTCAGACACTTAATAATTACCTAGCTGTGTGGCCTTGGGCAAGCCACTTAATCCCAATGCCCAGCCAAAACCTAGGAAAAAAGAGAGAGAGAATGAGAGAAAGTCATCCTGCAGGGTGGAAGAGTCAAGCAAGAGCAAAAGGCCGCAGCTCTTCTTAAATACACTTCTGTAGTGGTTTGGCGCTTGGGGCCAGGCATCTTCCAATGGCAAGTTTGGTTCTTCTGTACCTAGGTGCAGGACCTCTAAGTTCAACATGTCATTTCCTGTCAGTGTCAATAGGTAACTGGGAATGGGGGAATGGGGAGACAGTGTATAAACACTAGGGGTCAGTTTATATCTCAAGAGCAAACAGCCTTCCACAGTTAACAAAATTTAGTAGCATAAAAGATTACAGAATTTGTTTCTAATTATAAATTTCCTACATCAAGAATTCTCCTCATCACCATTTACAGATAAGGAAATTACTAAAGCTCTGAGAAGGGAAAGCAACTTAACTAGGATACAATTAAATGCTAGGATCAAGGTTGCATCTCAAGATCACCTGGTTTTACTCTATTTGTTTTTATACATGGGGAATCTAAGACCTGAGAGACCAAATGGGTAGAGAGAGCATTTATTTAAATGTAAATCAGGTTCAGAGTATCATCAAATAATCAAGATGATCTCCTCTTCAAGGAGGAAGATCACACAAAAAGAACTGGAAATGACTTAAAAAGGTCTAAGATCCTAGTGACCAGCCAAAGTTTGCACTAGAACCCAAGTTTCCCACACCCAGTCTATCTACTATAATCCTGCCTTTTCATTATAATGTAATGCTTTTCTATAATGAAGAGGAAACCTACATGGTAAAAAGCATGTCAACAAGGCAGAGAATGCCTGTGAGAAAACACTGATGCATCCTATTAACTATAAGTACCTCCTATCATCAGCCTTCATGTCTAGACATAGCTTCATGGTCATGCCAAGGGATAAGACCTCTTTCCTGTCTTCTATGCCAGGATGGTAGTGTTTTCCCCAGGACTGAAGGAAGAAGGAAAATCTAGTTTCCAATGAAGCAGAGGAAGAAGTCAGACCAGAAATGATAAGCAGAATACTGGAGCAATAACTATCCACTGAATGAATGAAAGAAACAGGAATAAATATAAGACTTGAATATAAATTTAGGCTTGGGAATTCTGGATTTTAATTCTAGGCTTTTTGTTAAATGGTTTCATGACCCTGAATAAGTCATGTCTCCTCCCTGGATCTGTTTCCGTATCTGAAAAAAGGAGGCAATTGGATAAGCCTTCCAGTTCCGTGACTGAGTAAAAGACTAACAGTTGGTCCCTTTGAGTATGACACTTCCCTAAGTAAAGCTAGGTGGTGCTGATGCTGGCAACTAGGTCTGGATGGGATAGAGCTGTATACAGCCAGAAAGTTAAACCTTCCCTATCTTACATATCTCAGACACACAAAGAAAAGTATAGAATTTTTAGAGTTGAAAAGGACATTATATTTAGTCCAATAGCCTCATTTTGCAGAAGATGTCTCTTTTGTACCCCCTAGCAGCTTACAGTGGGCAAGCTCCCACTCACCTTCAAGAGAATACTTCTTTTCATAGGGTGAAAGTTAGACTGGCTAAGGTCTCTGTAGGACATATTAGCTTGTTAGTACAACCTTTACTAACCAGTCCTCTGGAAATGCATGGAACCCTAGGAATCTGAGTCCCAAGAAGGCAGGATGTGCTGAATTTGAAGGAAGGAGAGGAAGTAAGCTCCAAAATTTATAATGTCTGAGAGGGGGGTATAAGAAATCATCAAATACAACCCTCTTTTTAATAGAAAAGAGCACCTGACTCCCAGAAAATTGAAGAGAGTTGACCAAGGTGAATGATAGTTGTTTTTTGGCAGAACTGGGACTAAAATCAGATTATCTAACTCCTAGTAATTTACTCCAAAGTAGAATTTGGCCAATTAAAATATTACAAACAAGACTTACTGAAATTAACAGATCAGTTCAAGTTTTCCAAACCCTCCCCCACCTAAAACCATTTCTGAAAATTTGTCTCCTCATCTCCATAGTCTTTTTCGCCACTATTTAAGTTTATTTTTTAATCTAAATGCTGAAACAGTACCAAAAATTTTCACAATACCTTAATTTTGATAGCATTCCATAATTCCTCTATAAAAAGTCATCTTCTGATTTCTACTACGAAGTGGAAAGGATTCAAGATTCTCAACATCTATGCTAATGGAGGACTAATCCTGGAAGAGGTTACCAAGTTAGAAAGGTTTTAAGGCTAAACCCAGTGATTCTAAATTCCTGGAGGGTCATTAAAAGGAGATAGACAGACAGATGATAGATGGATATATATTACATATGTAGTTACAATTCTCAAAGACCAATACCAATGTACATAATGAAATTTGCATAGAGAGCACCTATACTGATTGCTAGTCTATAGCCTACCTCCTATGATGAACATGTAGGGGCTACAACTTTGATTCAATATAGTTCATATGCGACAAATAACTCATTTCACTAATTGAAAGATCTGTGAATCCAAGCACTTCTTCCCTCCACAAATATAAGCTACATCCCATTTATGCCTTAGCAATAAGCTAGAATAACTCCACAAAACTGGTATCCCATTTATTGTGTTGAGCTTCACACAATTTAGTTAGGTTGGTCATTGGCTCCTAGGTTTAGCTCTAGAGTAAGACCCATCACTACACTATTACTGGGTCTATGATGAGCCCTTCTACCTAGATAGAACCCAATTCATCCTGTACCCAACTCATGATGAGAGCATCTCAGCACTTATCTAGTCATGGATTCATAGGTTTAGCATTAAAAGGAACTTTTAGTTCAAGCATCATCTAGTACAGTCAAGGAAAATAAGACACCATGTTTGTTATTTGGCCTGCTTTTTATTCCTAGGCAGAACTTGTAAGAAATTATAGATGCCTACTCTCCCCTGCAGCTCTCAAACTGACTTTAAAGCCCTTTCTTGCCCTTATCTTTTAGAAGGCCCTAAGCCTCTAAGTGTGTCTAAGTTTCTGCCTAGCTCTAATGTTCTGTGTCTGTGAAACATGCTTCACATAAAATAAGAGTTGGCAACTTTTATAACCACTCTCAATGTCAACCATAAACTCTTCACTGATATCTTTTTTAGAGGGATTATCTGAAAAATATTTCTAAGATTAGTTGTTAGGGGGTCTATGGTTTCACAGAACATTCATTACCTTAATTACCAAGTATCTTGAAGTAAGAAAGTTACTTCCAAGATATACCTCAGGGGATGGTAGAGAATGGGGAATCACCTCTTACCTCATAGTGAAGGTTCTGCCATTTGCAAACAGTTCAAAAAGTAAGTATGCCATTGATAAAGTTAGAGAATGACATTAACTTCAAAGATTGATGATAAAGAATTATATAGGGGCTGCTTGGTGGCACAGTGGTTAGAGCACCAGCCCTGGAGTCAGATGGACCTGAATTCAAATGTGACCTCAGATATTTAATACTTACTTAGCTGTGTGACCTTGGCCAAGTCACTTTAACCCCACTGTCTTGACCCACCCCCAAAATTATACCTATCCCCTGCCAGAGAGATGTGGCCAATGGTGTGAATTATTTTTTGCCTAAATATGCTTTTCTTTTACACAGGTTTTCTTTTTGAAATGTTTGGGGGAGGAAGGAAAGTTGGAGGAAAGGAAGGGGCTACAAATGATGTTCCCACTATCCCCCAAAAAAGAAAGAAAAGAGGATCACTAAAGTATATAGGAGAAAAATGAAGAGAAAGAACAGATGGAATTCCAAAGGAAACAGACAAGAAGGAGGAAGATGAAAATAAAAGATTGGATTTATTACATACCTTTAAAACTACATTAATAGATCCATGGACTTAGATACAATCCCATTTTGGGGGTTCCTCTGTATTCATGAAAATGGTCATTTTTTTTCTTTTGGTATAAACACAAAATTTCAAAATAATAAATTACAAAATAAAAACGTTCTAGGAATCTGCCATTTCCCTGAGCCAGGCTTTCTATGCTTAGGGAAAAATACTTCAAAAGATTTTCCCATACAATTTTAGGGAATCTGCTTTGGAGAATACCATCTGTATCCAGAGAAAGAGCTGTGGAGTTTAAACAAAGACCAAAGACTATTACTTTCAATTTTAAAAAAGTTTACTTATGTACTACATAATTTTGCTATCTCTAATTTAGTTTTTCCTTAAGGATATGATTTTTCTCTCAATACATTCAATTTTGATCAATGTATAGCATGGAAACAATGTAAACATTATCAGACTGCCTTCTATGGGGGGAGGGGAGGGAGGGGGAGGTAAAAATGGTAAAATTCAAAACCATACAGAAAAATGATAGGTAGAAACTACTATTGTATATAATTGAAAAATAAATAAAACATTTATTTAAAAAAAATTTTTTTTCAGTTTACCCTTATTGAGAAGCTACCATTCTCTTTTCCAGGGTGGATAAGAGCAAGGCAACTACCTCAAAGGATGTAAAGGAAGAAGGTGAGGTTCTTTCTTCCTATCTTCTCCCTTTCTTCCAAACATGAATAATAATAATAATAATAAAAACTGAAATTTATTTAGCAATTTAAGGTCATGGGATTTTCAATTTAAAACTAGAACTGATCTCAGAGCTCATCTAGTCCAAATCTCATCATTTTAGTGATGAGGAAACTGAGATTGAGGAAATTGTGATTTGTCCAAGGTTACACTAAAAATTAGCATATTGACTCTTTAAACTGGAAACAGTTTCAGATAGATGAAATAACTTACCCAGGTTCACAGATCTAGTTAGTTGGAGAGCCAGGGGGGTAAGGATTCTAATCCAGGGTTTCTGGGATAAAATCTTGTGATCTTTCTAACATACCACACTGGGTAAAAGACTGAGACCCATGATACTACCATTTGTACAGGGTCCCATAATCATATCAGGCATGTATAGAAATTGATCATATTGGGGCAGCTAGGTGCCGCAGTGGATAGAGCACCAGCCCTGGAGTCAGGAGTTCAAATCTGGCCTCAGACACTTAATAATTACCTACCTAGCTAAGTGGCCTTGGGCAAGCCACTTAACCCCATTTGCCTTGCAAAAAACGTAAAAAAAAAAAAAGAAATTGATGATATTTACATGCCATCAATAAGTATCTTAATTGTTACTAAGGTTTTCTAGACAGGAATATAAACTCTCATTTTACAAATCATAAAATGAGAGTTGTATTCCTGTTTTCATCCAACAATAGATTGGGAGGGATGGAGTAAGTCATATATAGATCTGAGTTCAAGTATAAATGATTTCATCACTTCCTGGTTAATCAGTGGGCAATCACAGGGCCTCTCTCTCTTTAATATGGCTTTTCTACTTACCACAAAAGGTTACTATGGGGAAATCATTTTGCAGTGTTGGATAAAAGTGAATATCATTGTTATACTCCTCTAATTTCAGCATTAAAGAATCAACACCAGGAGAAAATGTTCAGGTCCTTTGGATTCCATTGGTCAATTGAGGGTTTCCGGGCAAGGGTAAAAGAAATCTTTTTTCATTTCTCCTTGATATTTTTAAGCCTCCAGCACCTGACACCAGATGGTCATCATGATACACAGACTTAAATTCCTCTAACACTAGGTTTTATAAAATACTTCCTCACAAAATCCTTCATTCCCTCTTGTCTTTGCCCAGGGTCATCTCCCTTATCCAAAGCATATTTCTTCCTCATTCTTCCTGCTTCAGACTCCACAGCTTCTGTCAAAGCACAATTAAGACTCTTGATGAAAAATCTTTCCTGCTCCCAGCTGTTAGTGACTTGTTTTTCTCTTTAAATCATGCTGTTTTTATATGTGTATATAAAATGTAGATTACATGTTATTTATAACATATGCACGGTATTTATAACTTATGTGTAATAGATGTTATGAAATGAATTCTATAATCTATATAATATTTTATTTCTAAATAATAGTGTACATAATATATTATAATTTCAAGAGAGAACACTAATAGCTAAGATTGGGAATATATAATAAAATAAATATTATATATTTGTATATACTATGCACGTGGATCCACCAAATAAAATGGAAGCTGTTAAAATCAAACGGCATTTTTGTGTTTTGTCTCCAGATCCTCAGCATTTAACACACAACTCCTTCCATGGAAAAGGTTCTTAATAATTGGTTGTTGAATCCTATTTAGGTATCTAGAACCAGTAGTATGCATTATTCCTATTTTACAAATGAAGAATTGAAACCTCAGAGAGATTAAATGAGCTACCTGTTGTTATATAGCCAAGTTAGATAACGGAGACTGGACTTCTCATTCCAATTCTAATAACAGTAATAGCTCACATTTTGGTGGCACTTTACACTTAAAATGATTTTTATTTGACCCTCACAACAAGTCAGCAAGTATATAAGTATTATAATGACTCTGGAAACTTTGTAAAGTAAGTAGAACCAAGAGAATAATTTAATCGATAATAAGAATGCTATAAAGATAAGCAACTTTGAATGTTATAAAGATAAACAGCGGGATTCAAGAACTCTGATCAATATGATAAATAATCACAATTCCAAAGGAATGATGGAATATGCTTTCCTCCTCCAGAAAGTTGATGGAGTCAAGAGGGCAGATTGACAATGTGACTAATACACGAATTTGTTTTGCTTAAAAATTCATATTTATAATGAGTTATTTTTCTTGCCTTCTCAATGGGTGAGGAAAGGGGAGGAAAAACATTTGGAATTGAAAACAAAAACTGAATTTAGAAAACGGAGAAAGTATTATTATACCTATTTCACATTTGTGTATAACTGAGGCTAGAGATTAACAACTTGCTTTACAAGATCACAGAGCTAGTAAGGGTTACTCCAAGTTCAATGTTTCACACATTATACCAAGTCTATCCACACTAGAAGTGTGAAACATACACTAGGATGAAGACCTCTGTCCACAACACTCCTACCAGTGCTAAAGGAATCCGCTTAAAATGAAATTGGGAAATATTTAACAAAATAAATAAAAATACAATGCAAAATTGATAGTATTAATACATGATTTTCTAAGACTATGTGGCCCACAGTGATCCTTCTATGGATTACCTTTCTATTTGAATTTGACACCACTGGTGTACATCATGCTATTTCTAGTCACAGTGGTTGGACTCATTTCTGCCAATCATCAAGCAAGTATCTCAGTTTCAAATGCCACTTCTAATTTTTTTTTTATAAAATAAAAACTATAAATACTTATTTAAGCAATGATATGCATCATTTGGTATGGATGTTTTAAATTCCCTGCTTTTCCCCTCCTTTTTTATTTTCCAATTACATACGAAGATAGTTTTCAACCTTCATTCTCTTATAAGTTTTTAAGTTCCACATTTTTCTACCACCTTCCCTTCTCTCAACTCTCCCCCAAATAGCAAGCAATTTGATATAGGTTGTACATGTATAGCCTTTAGCAGGTTTCCATATTAGTCCTGCCATGAAAGAAGAAATAGAACTAAGGGAAAAAAACCCTTAAGAAAGAAAACAAAGGGGCAGCTAGGTGGCACCAGCCCTGGAGTCAGGAGTACCCGAGTTCAAATCCGGCCTCAGACAATAATTACCTAGCTGTGTGGTCTTAGGCAAGCCACTTAATCCCATTTGCCTTGCAAAAACCTAAAAAAAGTAAAACATAAAAGAAGTTTGAAAAAGTGAACAAGGTATGCTTTACTCTGCATTCAGAATCCATAGATTTTTCTCTGGATGTGGATAATATTTTCCTTAACCGTTCTCTCACGATTGTCCTTGATCACTAAACTGCTGAGAGGAGTTTGTATCCATCATAGTTGACCATCTCACAAGTTGAGGTTACAATATTCTCCTGGTCTGCTCACTCAGCATTAGTTCATGAACGTCCTTCTATGCTCTTCTGAAGTCAGGTCACTCTTGATTTCTCACAGAATTCCATAACATTCGTATATTCCATAGCTTATTCAAGCCATTCCCCAACTGATGGTCATTCCCTCAAATTCCATAAATTTCCTCTTTTTTTTTTAAAAGAATGATATAGTAGGACTAGAATGAACTAGAAATCAGGAGACAGATTCTTGTTCCAGATCAGCTAAGTCCCTGTGTGTTAATTATTTCACCGAGTCTCAGAATTTCTTGTAAAATAGCAAACTTGAAGAGAATTTATGAACTTACTTGTAAAGCATGGATCACACCACGAGGGGCAAATATTTAAAAATAAAAGGCCAAGTACAAGTATTCCCTTTATGCTCTAATTGTAAACATTTGCTTGTGGGAAGCTAGATGATGCTTAGAATGCAGGACTTGGAGTCAGGGAGACCCCAGTTCAAGTCAGACCTCAAGACCAACTAGCTTGTGACCCTGGGCAAGTCACTTAGTTTCTTCATCTGTAAAATGAGCTGGAGAAGGAACCGGCAAACCACTCCAGGATCTGTGTCAAGAAAACCCCAAACCGGGTCACAAAGAGTCAGACACAACTGAAAAATTACTTAACAATAGGAAACATTAGGTCTTTCCAAACATAAACTGTTAGTTTCCTTTGTTAAGCATACTCCCTTGTAAAGGGATGTCTTCTCTAGCTGTTCATAATTGCCTTACTCAAGAATGCTCCTTTAACCTGATTTTGTAAAGGAACAAAACAAAATGTTAGCTTAAACAAGTATCACACACCCCAAAAAAGATTCTTTCTTCTCTTCCTGGCAAAATTCATTTCTATCAGTCAATAATCAATCAATAAACATTTAGTAAGCACCTAAGATGTTTCAGACACTTTGCTAAACACTGACTATTCAAAGAAAAGCAAAAGATAGTCCCTAATCTCAAGAGACTCACAATTGAATTTAAGACTACATACAAACAACCATACCCCAAACAACCTATATATGAGTTATTATTCATGCATCACAAAGACAGATAGAGCATTTATTGGGGTGCTAACTAACAGGCTTCTGCTGTGAAACAGAGATACATACACAGCCAAGAAAGAAAGTCTTTGCCCTCAGGGAGCTTATTTTCAAAAACAGGGGTGAAAAGGGGTCAGAGGAGCTATACAGGCAAGCAGGGCCAAGATGGAGGCCAAAAGCATAAATTCATCTTTGCTTCCTGACAACAGTAAAGTTGGGAATTTATCTCATCTTTATTCACAATATATCCTTCTTTGGCTACATTTCTAAACTGAGTAATTGACTTCTCTACTTCAGAATAATCTAATGACCAAGCCTATGTAATGCAGAATTTCAACAGCATCCTTTTTATTCAAACTGAGGCATATTTCTTTTCTAAAAAAGAAAATGCAATTAAGCCTTAATGGGTAAATACAGTTAATTGACAAATAAGACTAATTTGTATTTTTCTCGACATCTTATTATTAGTTTACTTGTATTCAAAAAATAAATTAAGCTCGATTCAACAAGCATTTGTAAACACCTGCTAAATCAATAAAGTGCAAGAACAAGAGGATACAGACAAAAAAATTAGTCTCAGCCCTCAAGAAGCTTACTTCCTGGGGGGGGAGGGGGAGAGGAAAGGGGGAAGAAGATTAAAAGGTATACTTATAAGTAAAGATAAAAGATATGCATAATAAAAACAAAATAATGGGAGAATGAAATCAAAGAGGCGGGGAAGGAATCAGAAAGAGTCTTTTGTAAGAGGAAGCACATGAACTGAGACTTAAAGGAAACCAGGTGTCCCAAGAGGCAGAGTTGAGAAAGGAGAACCTACCAATAGGAGAGCAGGGGCCTAGTAGTGTTCAAAGGCATGAAGGCAGGAGATATATGGGAAACAAATTGAACAAGGTAACATCAGAATTTATTTTTTACTACCAAGTCAATAATAATAAGTGCTAAATTCAAAAGAACAAATGGTGATATAATTTAATTTTTCTTTTGTGGGTAGGCCATTTCCCCCAAAGTGACTACTGCAATAACAACTTTAGAAAGAACTGTAGAGGAAAAAAAAAAGGAATAGGAACAAGGGAGAATTTAGGTAGACTCTAGAAACCAATGAATCCAGTTCATTTCCTTCAGTTTGTAAAAACAAGCAACTGACATATTTCCTGCCAATGAACACACTTTCAGATAAGAAGTCTCCCAACAGGAAATCCTTTACTAGAGGAGAACACTTGGGCCATTTTAAAGTCTGAGTTCTTCACTAAATTCCAAATCAGTTAAAATGTGACTTACCAGAACTGCCAAGTATTTAAAAGTTCTCTTATATGTTAAATAGCTACAGAATATTAGGCAAACCTAGTAAACATTTATTTTGGTTTTTTTTTTTAACTACAAATATAATTAAGTGATTAAAACAAAGGGCATTTGCCAGTGAAGACAAGTGGTGATTTGAGAGAGATGTCAAACTGAGTATGTATGATTAAGAGAGAACATTAAAAGCCCATATAATACATTGTTTGGATGGGAAATACTTCTAAGGGAATATAAAGAAATTAAAGACTTCCAAAGAAAACATATACTTAAAACGTTAACTAGAGCCATAAGGGATGAAGCAATCTGGTCTGATCAAATTCAGAAGTTTAAAACTTGAGAAACCAAAGTCATTTTTTTAAAAGAACCCTTTACCCTCTGCCAAATACCAAGTCAACAGCTGTCCAGTTAAGAGGGGTCCTTTCCAGCTAGTATAGCTTGGCTGTCATTTTTATTCTGAAATCTGTGGGAACACTGCATTTCTCCCAAAGGATAAATCACCCTTCCTTACTCACAAAGGCTGGGAAGAGGGAGGAACTTTTCCAAAGTGAACCCAATAAATAGATAGATATGCACACTGAGACAAATGATCTGGGCAGGGTTTGCTGAAATATAATTTTCCTCAGTTCTTTGACTCTACAGCAAGTTGCTGCTAAACACTGCTACCTCTGAAACTTCTCTTAGAGAGCTCTAGGCACAGCAAGTCCTTCTTCCCAGGCTGCTTTCAAGCAAAATTCCTAAATACCCACAGCTCATTTTTTCCCCACTTCAAATGCTTTAGCTTAACTTTGAACACATGCTGATATAATAGTAAAAGTTCATTAAGATATATTCTCCCCACAGGTAAAAGGCCCAACCTTGACTGCTTGAAAAGCTTTTCTAAGAGAAGTACTGGTCTTTGGAGCTAAGTACAAGAAGCATCTCAATTACACTAAGTCTCCATAGCCTTTTCTTTTGAGCCTTTCTTTTTTGAGCTAGAAAATGCAAAGTAAGCACATTAGTTTTCTTAAGTCTTTTCTTTTTGCATATTCTCCCAATTAAAAAAAAAATATGGTTATGAAATACAGGAGACTAAGAGTTTTGTTGAAAAATGACCTTGATTTGACAGGCACGTTCTCAGGTTTCAACAGATGCTGTGGGAATCTCACAGAAGCCAACATGTTCTGCAGGCATTTGTGATGACATGCAGGGTTTTTTTTTTTAATTGGTGGGGGGGTGGGGGGAGGTGGTGTGGAGAAGACGAGATGGTTAGTCTTCTCAGTTTCCATGGCAACCCCGTCTCCACTCTTCGGTTATTAGATACCATCCACTTCCTGTCTCTAAATTTTTAAGCCAATCAGAAAAGTGTTTATACATTTAACACAACTTACAGGATAGTGCCTCTTTAATAACCGAGGTGCTTTTAAAGGCACCGGAGACTTGGATGCAAATTTCCAAGGGTCTTATAACTTGTCGTTTAAAAAGTGAAGGAGAATGTTTCACAATATTTACTAGTCTACATGAGTCACTGTGAAGGAAACCTTTTTTTTTTAACTCTGAAATCTATTCTGTCCATTATCATGCCAGATGCTACAATTCCTTTAATGGAGAGCAATCTAATTGTCATTGTTTGCTTTTACTTTTTTTTTTTAACTAACAATCTTAAATTTGGTGCATGAAACATTGTGGTGCTCAAACCACCAGGAACTATCAAATCAACATACATCTGCTGATGTCAATACATGCTTAGCTTTTTGTTTTTAAAGATAGGGAGAGGGATAGAAAAGATGGGCTAAAATCTTCTACAATTTACAACTTACAGTAAGGAAGAAAAAAGTGCGAATTACTTAGTTTAGAGTGTTTATAAGGATCAGCCAATAGGATAATATTGGAATAGTATTTGCCTCTAGAACGGCCTGGAAAAAAATGTAGATTAAAAAAAAATTTTTTAAAGTCTCAGACAATTTACACCTAATTTCAAAAATCAAATGCAAAAAGTAACTGAAATTAGAGAAAGGTTTTGTTTTTGTTTTTTTAAGTATAAATACTCTGACAGGTTTCACAAGGGTCCGACTTCATGCACCTGACCAGTCAGTTTCTAAGGAAAAAAGTAGGTTTCAGCCCTTGGGTCAGACTTTCCCCATATGCATTCTCTGGGCTGGGGTCCGCAGTGAGGCAAAGCTGCCGATCAATGAAGAAGATGGGAACAAAAGGAATACAACAGGATGTCTGCCCAAGCTTAGGAAAATGATTATTTTTCCTCGTCCACCAATTGGAAGCACACTGGATATGACAGGCTCCACATGGGGGCTTCCAACAAACCAGCCCTTTCAGATTAGATACATTTTTACATTATTATAATCTCCCAACCCCACTGCTTTCCAATGCTCCTTACGCCCCCCCTCCAAACCCCCTCAACCTGCCCTTTTGAGTGTTTCCAAAGCACAACCTCTATTGAAACGGCTAAGATGGGAGGAAAAAAGAAAAGAAAAGAAAAGAAACCCACCATTTAAATCTGCTAAGAACCAGGCTTCCCTTCTTAGAATGTCATTTCGAAGCATGAAGCAAAACATGTTTCTCAGCTTCCAATAACCCTAATGGTTTTCGCCTCGATACAATGTGCGTCGCAGGGGAAAAAAAAAATTGTTTTTATTCCCCTTTCTCGTCTAAAGTCTCCTCCGGGCACGTCCTATCCAGGTCTAGCCGAGCCCCGGCCCCCGATCTGACACCGTGCATCACAACAATAAAGCAGCTGGCAGCGCAGCCCCGTCAACTCCGCCGAACTGCACATTTCACATGTGAGTTCCACGGCCATAAAAGTAACATCTGGAGAACATCCCCGCGTCCACCGAGGCATCGGGCATCCCCACCTCGAGGATTTCACTGAGTCACTTGAACATTCGTCTCTCCCGGCGGACGCCACGGAAACGGGATGAACAAAATCAAAATTACGCCGCTGACCCTTTACAAAAGCTGGGGGGGGGGGCTTTTTTTTTAAAAAAAGAAAAAAAAACAAGTGAACTTAAGTTTTAAAATAAAACTATTTTTTTTAAAGTTACCTTGATCCTGTCTGGGTCTTTCCTATTTTCACTGCATGTTGTAAATCAATGCGAAAACCAGGTGGAAATTTTTTTAAAGGGGGGGAAAAAACTCCCTTTTTAAAAAAAAAAAATTAAAGTTTGTGGGATATTTTGTTTTGCAATATTGTTATTATTATTACTATTTTTTTTTAATGCGGTTGCCTCCGCATTTTATAGGCTCCTAATGACAATGCTAAACCCCGAGCTGGAGATTAAGAGGCAGGAAATGGAAACCATTTTAGTTACCTTTTCTCTTCGGTCCCCCCCCGCCGGGGCGCCCCTCGGCCCGGGCTGGCGTTCCCCTTGGGCTAGAGTCTCCCGCTCAGTGCTCTCATTCTGGTTCGGCTCAGGCTTGGGAAGGCTGGCGGCGAGCGGACCGCGGCCGGAGCCCAGGCTCCATGCTCCCGGGGCTATGGTGGTGTCAGAGGGACTGCTGAAACCCCGAGAACTACCCAAACTCCTGCTGGGTCCTAGTGCTCATCACGCCCTCTCCCCAGCCGAGGAGGTGGCCGCTGCCCAGCTCCACACTGGGCGCTGGTGGACGCGCAGCTGGACCAGCCGGCCCTGGTCTGGTTTGTTCTGTTGTTGTTTTCCAGTGGAAAACGGCCTTGTGTCCACGACTGGGGACTCCGAGTCTCCGACCCGTGAATAGTGGGAGGGGGCGGGGAGAGGGGTCCGGGGCAAAGACGGGGGGAAAAAAAAAAAAAGGTGAAATGCAACTGCACATTTGAGAAAGTAGACGTTTAATATCTTCAATTCTCAGGAACCTCCAGGGCCCGGCAATAACGGGAATAAACAAGGTTTGTGGTCCCCAAGATGCATATTATGCATTCGCGTGCATAAAGTACAGTAAATCATAGAAGACATAAGGAAAATGTGGGGTTTTTTTTAAAGTATACCAGAATGGCGAGGTTCTTTTTTTTTTAAACCAACCTTTTCAAGTTCTCCAACTAATTCCTCCCACCATCCCCCTCGATCTCTTTTGCATCTCTTTCCAGCATCTAAGATATGATAAGGATTAGCAGGGAATGAAATACCGAAAAACTTGGATTTAACTTCAGCCTTGGACCATTACCAAGCTGCTTCACGTCTCAGAGCCCTGTGCAGCTCTCTGACATTATAAATTACAAATGAGTTGCTAATCTGCCCTGGTGGAAAGAGTTTTATTAGAGACTGCCCTGCACTTAAAAATCACAGGAAAAAAATCAGCAATGCCTTTTGGAAATGGAGAATGTGTTCAAATTTCATCACTGTGTGATCTTGGACAAATCATTTGATTTCTTTGGGACTCAGTTTCTTTAACTGTTAAAAACGAAGCATTTGGACGAGAAGATATACTAGCTCTAAATATTTTATTTTAAAAACAAGCTCCATTTCCTGAGTACTCATGTAATGTTCTGCGGAGGACATCATGACCATCCTATTCTACAGGTGTTTATAAATAAATGGGAGGAATAAGACATGCACTTAAATAATTACAATACACATTGGAATGAGTGTGGTAGAAGTAGTTTAAAAGGTGGGAGGTTCAAAAGAGGGAGAACTCATTTGGGCTGCAAAGTTAGAAAAGCTGCATATTCAAACATGTATTTTTTTTATTTTCATAAAACCTCAAAAATCACATCAAACCATTCACATATATAAATATCAGGAAAAAATAAAAATGAGATTAGTGTTATAAATTACCTCAGAAATAAGATCTAATTAATATTTAAAACATTTGTGAGAACTTATTAGTTCAACAAATTGGAATTACTCATCCTTGAGCAAGTCACCTCCCCTAGCTGCCTCAGTTTCCTCAAATGTGCAATGAAGGAGTTGATCTAGATCTTCAAATTAACCTGGAAGTTCAAATATTCTATTCAATTTGGGTTCATTTAATTCAGCAGAGACTTATAAAGCACCTGCTTTGTGCAAAGCCCTGGGAACATATTTTTTTAAAAGACTCCCCACATGAGATAATGCATGTAAAACACTTTGCAAATCTTGAAGCATTCCATAAGTGTAAACTATTATCAAGAGTGTGCTGGTAAATGTTTAACAATAGTGGGGGGGTGGGGAAGGCAAGACACACTTTTAAGTTTACTCAACTTTATTAGCACTTAAGTCTAGGATCACAATCAACAACAAAAAAAAGTCTTGCCAGCCCCAATTTGTAGCGTTTTCAGATTTCTGTATTTGCTCACAACTGAAAATATAACTATTAGCTAGCCAGAGCTAGCTGATTATTTTTGGCACTCTTAAAGGAACTTTCAGTTTATTAGGAGAAATGACATCTATCAAAATAAATATACTATGATATAGAATGTGATAAGGGCAAAAGAGAGATCCAGACTTTTGTCTAAAGAAAAAAAATGAAAGTAAAATCATTTTCAGCTGAGGCAAAACTTGATTAAAGAGATAACACCTGAGGCAGATTTGCTAATTTCCACGGGGAGAATTATAAAGTTGGGGGGAATGTCTTCGAGGTATGGAAAAGGGTCAGAAGAGGAGAACCATAATTAAGATATACTTTATCACCCTTGTGATCTTGGGCAAGTAACTTAAACTTGTGGTCTAGTTTCCTCAACTATGAAATGCAGTGATGAATCTATCCTTACAATTCTTAGTCTGTGGTACTAAGATAACCCTAAATCTATATCTTATGACCCTTGGGTCAACATATTTAGTCATTGCAGGCCATAAGAAATGTAAACTTTCCATTCCCACGTGATACCACAGCTGATAGTGACTCTATAAACAAGAAGTTCTTAACCTGATGGTGTCCGTTAATTGGTTTCTAGGGGTATATGAATTTGGATTTGGGTAAGAAAAAATGTATTCCTGCATATGTATATATACATATATGTTATGTCAGTTCACACATGTTATATATCTCTGAGATATTTTGAACTGAAATTTAGTATCTCCTTGAATTATGAATATAGGCAACAAACTATAGTAGAATTTGGCTTTATCTTACTGCCAAAGAAAGAAGTTAAGAACCCTTGAATAATTCTACTGGACTTTAAAATCAAGTTCAGTGTTATTAGTTTAAAAGAACATAAGAACTTAAAATCTGACAGAGATTTCACAGGGCATCTCATCTATTCCCAACTCTTTTTTTTTAAACCTATGAGGAAAATTATACTTTAGAAATTGGCCACAGTCATATGCATAGTAAACATCAAGTCCTTTCTTCATGTTCTAAAGAGAGCCTAAAAATCATTATTGTAAAAAGGAACTGTGCCAGATCATAGCATATTGCTATACTTCTGTAGTCAAATATATTTGAAAAATAATATACTCTCTCATAACTACATCTAAATAAATGTAATTAAGAGTATACTATCTATTAGGCACCAAAAAAAAAATCTGAAGAACTGAATTGTAATGCTGGCCCTTAAGTTGCTGTTCAGTCATATCCAACTCTTCAGAACCTTATTTGGGCCTTTCTTGGCAAAGATACCATAGTGGTTTGCCATTTCTTCTCTAGAGAATTAAGGCCAAGAGAGGTTAAATGACTTGCCCAAGTGGCTTAGCTATGGTAGTAAGTATATGAATCAAAATTTGAACTCAGATCTTTCCAACTTATTACTAACCCACCAAGTCCTTCCCTGTTGCTAGCTTTATCTTTTCCTAAATAATCCTAGTTTGAATAAGTCACTCCCACTGCTCTGAGCCTATTTACTCATCTGTAAAAAGGAGAGAATGTTGACCTACCTACTTGATTATGTTATTCTAAGAAAATATATGTGACAAAACTTTGTAAACTGTTAACTGTTTGACAAATTAGGTGTTATTGACTATCAAAAAAAAAGACACCATTGCCTTGTGTGCAGTAAAGAGATAATTCTGTCTTCTGAGAGATTATCCTGACTTTCATGTGTATTTCCTGTGTGACCTGGAGTAAATCATTTAACTTCTATGGGCCTCAGTTTTTCCTATGTAAAGGGTTTAGCTAAGATCCTTTCTAGGAATTTCTAAAAATCTATGGTCCTACTTTACAAAGTGAAAATATGAATCTCAGATACTAAATCTCAGAGTACGTTTCCACAACTATGATAATCATTGCCTACAGATTTTTGAAGTCTTTTGCCAGAATGGATATATATGTAACAGTTGTTGGTTGTTATTATTGTTGTTTTAAATCAATATCCCCTCTTGCCTTTTTTCTCAAATTGCTTAATGAGAAAGATGCCTTGAGTTTGTGAGACCTACACAGGGAAGATGTCCAAATTTACCCCCCAGCCTAGTAATAGAAATCAGGAAATCTCTGCTGGAGGAGAGAGGCTTTCCCTGTCAGCATTTGGCTTTTTCCTCTTTATCAAAGGCCAAGAACTGGCCTTTACTTTACAAACCCCAGGGGTGACCTTTTCTACAGGAAGATGATGTTGGCTACAAGGCGGCTACAGACTCTCCTAAGGTTTGACAAATAATGAAACCACAAGGCTTCCTGACACAAGTTGACCAACTAGGCAGCTCCTGACATGGATAGTACAGTGCTTCACTACCCAAGCTTGGTGTGTAACAAGGGCTTCTAGAGATCACATTTCTGAATGCCTCGAGGGAATGCAAGTTAGACTGCACATCTCATACTGGGTAGACCCCATGGGAAAATCACCAATGAATTCTGTTTGTGGTAGTCCACTTCCTCCTCCCCTGCACCATAAAGGAAATGCTGAGAGACTGATAGAGTCCCAACAGTCATCCCCCCCACCCAACTGCTTTCTCCCTCCTCTGCAAAAAAAAGTATTCAGATGAATTAACTTAACTGCAGCTAATGGAAAAGCCACAGAGTTAGCCTTGCATTTTCTTGAAAAGTTAGAACTGTGACACCTGAGCCACATAAAGGAATGTAGGACCAAAGGGGCCCCAGACATAGCTGTAGGGCACATCAAAGTAGAGTGGGAGGAAACACATCCTTTTCCCTATTCCCTAGTGTCACTGGATAGATGAACTGTCAATCAACATCAGTGATGGTTTTAATTGGTAAGGGAGAAGAAAAAAAGAGAATATTGATAGTTTTTAAAATTCTTTTTTCTTTTTGAATCAATGAAGAATTTATTAAGTTCTTACACTATGAAAAATACTGTAATTTTTTTTTTTAGGTTTGAACTTGTGAATTTGACTTGGGTGGAAATCTCAGTGTCGAAACTGCCTCCACTGATGTAGATCAGAGACACCTCAATAACAAAGATTGTTGATTGTGACACAAAGCAGTTAAGGGTTCTCATAACTAGTGTATGTCAGAGGTAGGACTTTGGATCATAGAATCATAGGTATAGAGACACCTTAGAAAGTCATTTAGATCAGTCCTCACATTTGGATGAGAAGAGGAGCCCAGGAAGGCAATGCCTCACCCAGGATCCACAGGGGCTGCCAAGTTCAAATTCAGGTTCCTTTATAACTGGTCAGTATTCCTTCAACTATGCTCCTTTTTTCTTCACAATTATTGAACTCGGGTATCTCTGACTGCAAGAACAATACTTTTTCCTTTACTATGCAGGTTCTCACTATTCAACTCCTAACCTCAGGAAATAATTAAGGTTTGTGCCCAAGGGAGAATTCTCCCTAAATCTTCTTCATTTAAGTCTTTGCAAGCTGACTACTGCTCTAGGGCTGTGTGAAGGAATTTGGTATCCCAGAATTAATTATGAGGCATATAAAAATGTAAATAACAGTGAGAGGACTTCTAACTATCGACTCTCCCTTCCGTATCCCACCCAACTGCCACTCCTAGCTTCACCAGTCAGTCCTATTTAAACATTAAGTATCATAAATGTCTGTAGTTTTCACAAATCTGCCTGTGATCTTTATTTTTTTTCTCTTATCCCTTCTTCTGGTGGCATCGCCTGTCATTGGGGTGGAGCTGACCTCTAGTTTGTGAATGGCCAGTGCAGACTAAAGACAGGAATATGAGGAATCAGAAGTTTAATTTCAAAGGGAGGCAAACAACTTACAAGCAAACATGTGTCTCCTGATAGCTTGACACTACACTAACTTTTTCTGTGGCATTCTCTCTGATCTGAAATGTGGTATGGTGACCAAAAGGTAGGAATTCTGTTGTTAATTGATAGAGAATTGGGCAAGTCTCTTCATCCCTCTAGCCCTCAGTTTTCCCCACCTTTAAAATGAATGACTGAACTAGATAGTTTCTATGGTGACTTCCAAAGAAACAAACAAAAAAAGTTTGATAATTTGGCAAACATCTGCACAGAATAGCCAGGCACTGTACTAAGTAAAAATAAAAGTCTGACTTCAAGGCACTTATATTTCATTGAGCAAAAATATCAATAGAAAATTGAATAGTTTACAAGTAATTCTGAAAATACTAGCCACTGAAGAGATCTAGATGGACTTTCTGCAGGGGGTAGTACTTTAAGCTGAGCTAAAAGGAAGTTAAGTGGAGGCAAGGAAGTAGTATATTTCAGGTTTTAGGAATTCTCATTTGGCAGCCATGTAGAAGATAAAGGAGAGAAGACCAATTAGGAGACTATTGTAATTATCCAGTTAAGAGATAATATAATGGTTTGAATTAGACTGTTTAGATGAATGGATAGAAAGGAAAGAAAGTTGTGAGATACAGAGGAGGAAAAAAATAAAACAGCAGCTTGATTGGATGTCAGGGGTAAGGAAGTTGAGGAAGACTCCAAAGTTGCAAACCTTTGTGACTGGAAGGATATTGGTGCCCCCTACAGAAACAGAGAATTTTAGGAAAGGGAAGGATTTATGGGGAAAGATAATGAATTCTATTTTGGATACTTGAAATGCCCAAGATTCATTTGGTGATGTCCAATAGCCAGATGATTTGGCACTAGAGTTGAGAGACTGGAATTGGTTACATGCATCTAAGATATTGAATGCATAAAGGTAATAAATAGCTGAGCCTTGAGAACTGATAAGTTAACTAGTGATATGGTGTTAAAAGGCCATCGTATATCCTCCTATTAGGTAGCATTTATTGAATACTTACTCAGTAACAAATATTTATAAATAAATATGCTATTGGGTAGATTAAATAAAAATTGTGAGATGAGTGAATGACATAGTCGAAATTTCAGAAGGTTGACAGGCAAGTATGAACCAAGCAACATCATAGTGTCAACTATTCATTCTGCTTTTAAACAGTGGCATTTTGCCTTGTTGAATATAATAAATTTACTGCTATCCATTTATTAATATTATTAAATTCTCAAACACTATATTTATTGCTATTAATATAACATTAGCAACCATAATAATTATTATAGCTCACATTTATATAGAACCTCTTATATGTCAATCACTGTGCTAAATATTTACAATTATCTCATTTGATTCTCACAACAAGTCTCAGAGGTAGGCTACTATTAAAAGTCTTCTTCCTTTCTATGAATTAAAATGATGAAGTGGATATTATTCAGAATATTCCTGGTACTCCTTTGGTTTTGACTTCAGACTATGGGCTTCAGACTGTTGTGTCCAATGATACATGAGGATAGTTCAAAGGAATTGGATGTGTCTGACCTAGAGAAGACTCTGAGGGAGCATGATATCAGTCCTCATGTCTTTGAAAGAATTCCAGGTGAAAGAAGGATTAAATTTGTTCTGTTTGGTATGAGAGAACTGAATAAATATCAGGAATAAAGAGAGCAATTTAGACTTGATATCAGGAAGAAATTCTTAGCAATTAATAGCTGGTCAAAAATGCTTGAAAAGGAGTCTTCCTTCTTGGAAGTATTCAAGTAGAGCCTGGATGACCATTTCTTGGGTTTCACCTTCTCCAAGAAGACTTTCCCAGTCCTTCTTAATCTTTGTACTCTCCCTCTAAGATTATTGTATGTAATTTATTACATATATTTATATGTATGTATATGTACTCATATGTGTACAAATATATAAGTATATATATATACATACATATATATATACATGTATATATATAAAACTGCCTACCCATCCATCTTCTGTCTATCTCTCATTTGTATATTACTGCTCTCATTATACTGTAAGCTTCTTGAAAGTGGGACCATTTTTTGCCTTTCTTTATATCCCATTGCTTTGCACATGGTAAGTCCTTAATAAATGTTGGTTGACTGATTGACTTTTTTTAGAATCTAACCCCCAATAGTGACAAAACTTACACCTTCTTAAGTGGATATGATTTTTTTTTTGAGAACCAATGACAACTTCAATGAGTAGAAAGTTGACAACCAAGTATAATCCTTACAGTAAGAGAGAGGACTCCCCCCCCCACCCCCCCCCCCACCCCCACCCCCGATCCCTACCTTATTGCTGCCTCCCTCCTGGGAATTGCCATCCACCCTTCTGGCACTAAGGATTCCTGTGCCTCACTGACCCCACCCAAACTAGTGCCATTTCCTCCAAAAGAGTAAAATCTCCTTGATAGAAGGAACTATTTTACTTTTCTATTTGTATTCCCATGCTTGGCTCATGACAAACAAAAAAAATGCTTGTTTTCTTTCATTCATCATTCATTCTCTATTATCTTTCAATTGAATTCTAGACCCAGACTGTTGTTCACCCATAATGCCTGCCCAAAACCTATATCTACAAGTAATGGAAGTTTAATGCATGTGAAGTCCCCAACAGAATCTCCATGTGGAAGAAATTAAGGCGTTAAATTCTAGAGGATCATGATGACATGAAGGAAAATTATATGTGAAATTCTGCAACTCCTTCCATTTGGCCAAGTTCCAAGTCCAAAACCTATTTTGGATTTATATCCATAGACTTTGGTTTTTCAGGATTCCCTAAATAGGCTGGTAACAACACCTAAATTGAAATCCTAGTTACCAGGACTTGAATTTCCTTGTCTGAGGTTGATCTGTAAGGAATAAACAAAAGAGATTAAAACTCAAAGTCATTGGGGGCGGGGACTGTAAAGACCCTAAAGGGAAAGGGAAAGGTGGACCTTCTACTTCACCCAGTTTAGTATTTGGTGCCCAAGGTATGAGTGAGCAATACTTTCACTTTTGGAAGAAATTGAGGAGACAGAAAAAGAAAAAGAAGAGTGAGACAGAGATAGACAGCTTCAGTTAGACTGATTATAAATGAAGCCTGTTCCATCCACAAAACCAATAGAAAGAGGTTATTCTTATCTATGTGGTAGGGAAATTGGGTTTCACCTTCTCCAACAGAATGTCTTCTTCCAGAAGCAAGTGACTGCTGTTTCCCACATGAGTGCCTTCATCTTAGGTGATCTGGACATAGGCAAAGCCTGGTTACAACATTTTTTCAGTCAATAATTTTTGTACACAGGTTGTGTTGCAGCAGTAATTGTAATTATATGCAATGTCATCTCATCTTTATCCTTTCTAGTATTTTGACATTTCCTCTTTAGCAAGAATTTAGTTTGACCTTTGCTCTAAGCACTCTGTGCACAGACAGCTGATTCTGAAAGGACTATCCATAACTAGTTTTTCCTGTCTGTTAAGATACAGTCAATTTTGTTTTTCATAATGTTATTCAATACTTGTCTTGTTCAGTGTCTTCCAACTCTTTTCTGGAAGAAAATATTAATAATATTCACACTTGGGGATTCTAAATTGTTCATAAAGCATTGCTCTCTTCCATTTATTAATCTTAAATAATATTAATATCATAATTGGGGAGGCAGAGCAATTGATCCCTGAGGCAGGAAGGATGAGCAGATAAAAAGAAAACAAGGTGAGATATCTTTATGAAAGAGTAGTAGAGATCTGGAATTGCAGTGTTCCAGAATGGCTTTCCTTTTGTATATCTATCTGCATTTCTCAAGAGTTGTGTATTTCCCTAAGGAAGTCATATAAACCAGACTAAATTCTTGGTTACCAGAAGTCATAGACACAGCCTTATGAGCTAAGAATAATTACTCACCAAGCTAATAACAGCTACATCCTTGGCAATAATTTCAAAGTCCTCCCTTATACCTTGAGTATGCCTTTGTAAAAAGACTATAGGAAATTTACAAAAAATTCTGGCATTCATTAACACTAGCATAGCAAAGAGATTACTCCCTTCCCAACTACTATGACCTAGAGTTTCCAATAAAGATAATGTATAGGGACAACTAGGTGACTCAATGGATTAAAGTGCCAGACCTGAGTTAAGAAGACCCATCATCCTGAGTTCAAATCTGTCTCACTTAGCTGTATGACCTTGGGCAAGTCATTTGCCCCTCTTTGCTTCAATTTCCTCATCTGTAAAGTGAACTAGAGAAGGAAATGGCAAATCATTCTAGTATATTTGCTAAGAAAACCCCCTAATGGAGTCACAAAGTTGGACACAACTGAAAACAACTGAGCTACAAAAACAATATAATACACCTCCAATTTAGATGAATGATTGATCAAAAGGGGAATGATTGTTCAGTTAGTAGCAGAATAGAATTGCTTCACAAAAGTGTTCCTTTGGTCATAGTCACCAAACCTGTTGCTAACATTCTTATTGGGATCAACGTTGTATTGGAATAGCTTACCTAGGTTAGTAGGAATTGAGTTATAAAAAAAGTAATAAAACCTGGTTTCAGACTCTATCTTTGGCATTTAATCTCCCTATGTCTCAATTTTTTTTTCATGTGTAAAATATCTGTTAAACTAAATTGCCTCTAAGGTACCTTCTAGCCAGAGAGTTATGATTTTATGATCCAGTCAACTCTTTTCATGATGAGAATGGGGGTAGCTGACCTGAGTCGGACAGTATCTTTTGTAAAGATATTTGAGGAGTACTCTCCTCACAATCTGGATGAGATTGTTGCTATGCTGGAACCTTTTATCACTTTAGCATTAGGATCACTTGACACTAATTTTAGCTAGAAACTGGAATTGTATGTTCTATTCCGTGGTAGTATCTGGTGGTAGAGGAGAGTAAACTAGGAGTTTGATGGTAGAATCTTTTTTAAATTAAATTTTATATTTTTAGTGAACAGAACTCTATTTATCCTTCCTCTTCTCTACCCCAATGAAAAAATAACATAGAAACAAATTTCCTATAACAAATATATAAAATCCAGGAAATCAGTTCCCTCATTAGCCATATTTTTAAGAAGTTTCATTCTGTATCCTGAATCTGTAATGTCCCAGCCCTCATCAGTCCTATGGAACCATGGTTGATCAGAATCCCAACAGCTTTCAAAGTTGTTTGTCTTTATAGTGTGTATTTTTTTTAAACGATTGTCTTGACTCTGCTCATTTCATTCTTCAGTTTCTACAACTCTAAAATTTTTGGCTTTTATAAAGTTGATGTTATAGTATAAATTGCTCTTTTGACTACTCTTTCACTCTTCATCAGATCACACAAGACTTTCCATGTCTCTTTGAAGTTACCTATACATATTTTTTTTTGCCCAGTTTATTATAGATTTTACTTATTTTGAGTTTTACAATTTTCCCCCTAATTTTACTTCCCTCCCCCACCTCCCACAGAAGGCAATTTGCCAGTCTTTATGTTGTTTCCATGGTATACATTGATTCAAATTGAGTGTGATGAGAGAGAAACCATATCGTTAAGGAAGAAACATAAAGTATAAGAGATAGCAAGATCAGACAATAAGGTATCAGGTTTTTTTTCTAAATTTAAGGTAATAGTCCTTGGTCTTTGTTCAAACTCCACAGTTGTTTCTCTGGATACAGATGGTATTCTCCACTGCAGAGAGTCCCAAATTGACCCTGATTGTTGCATTGATGGAATGAGAGAGTCCATCAAGGTTGCTCATTGCCCCCCATTATACATACTATTATGCTATAAGAAATGAGGAAATAGATGATTTCAAAGAGATATGGAGAAACTTCTTTCCTTGGACCCAAAATTTTGAGTAGGATTTCAGGCAAAAAAAAAATCAAAATAAAAGTTTCTTCTGACAAATGATGAAATGTCTAGAACAGCTTTGTTGACTTTGGAGCCTGAGGAATATGCGGTTTTTAAATTTGTTTATTTGTTTTACCATATTTTTCAGACCACAAGATATTTCAAATGAGAAGACACAAAAGTATGGAAATGAGTCACTAAGGAAAGAAGTTTACATTCCTTAAATTGCTTGGTATCTTTATGACAAAAAAATATATAGTTCATATAGATTGCCTTTTGTGGCTTCAGCACTATGAAAATTTCCAGTCTTTCTTTTCTACCAAGAAGATCCCTAAATGGTGGCATGTGGGAAAACATCAAATGGGTAATCCCAGATGTCAAAAAGTTAGAATCATGGACTATCAGAGCTGGAAGAGACTTTAGAGTTTATCTAATCCAATTCTCTCATTTGGCAATGGAAGAAACTGAGGTCCGAAAAAGGAAATGATTTACCCAAGGTCACTTAGCTAGTGTATGGCAGAGCAGGAACAATTATGCATTCCACATTCTAACTGAATTTATCCCACTGGGTGCCCCTCATATGTGACATTTTATCTGCCACCTCTATACCTTTGGTATAGGCTGTTCTCCCTGTCATTTGAACTCTTCTTTCTCATCTCACTCTCCTATAATCTCCCTGGCTCCTTTCAAGGCTCACCTCAAGTGATATATTCTTTTTTTTTTAGGGTTTTTTTTTTTTTTTGGCAAGGCAATGGGGTTAAGTGGCTTGCCCAAGGCCACACGGCGAGGTAATTATTAAGTGTCTGAGGTCGGATTTGAACTCAGGTACTCCTGATTCCAAGGCCAGTGCTCTATCCACTGCGCCACCTAGCCACCCCTCAAGTCATATGTTCTACAAGAAGCCTCCTTATTTCCCCCAATAGTTAGTGTCCCCCTCACACACATCAAAATTACCTTGTATTAATTTTATGTAGAGTTTGCATTTATTTATCTGAGTAAATGTTGTTTTCCCCTGGTAGAAGATAAATTCCTTTGGGGACAGGAACTGTTTCATTCTCAACTTTGTATTCCTATACTTAACCCATAGCCCACTCCATAGCTGATATTTAATAGATTCTTTTTTTTTTAAGGTTTTTGCAAGGCAATAGGATTAAGTGACTTGCCCAAAGTCACACAGCTAGGTAATTATTAAGTGTCTGAGGCTGGATTTGAACTCAGGTGCTCCCGACTCCAGGGCTGGTGCTGTATCCACTTCATCACCCAGCTGCCCGTGCTTAATAGATTCTTGATGAATTAAATTTAGAGTAGAAAAGGACCTTAGAAGCCATATGATCCAACTTTCTAATTTTAAAGACGAGATTTTACAACCCAGAGAGGTTAAGTGATGTGTCTAAGAGCTGAAACTTGAACCTATTTCCTCTGTCTTCAGATAATCTCTACTTTTCCACTTCCTTTGAAAGGGAGAATTGTCTTTGATAACATATTTAATTTATATTTTTTTATCTGTGGCTCAGAAAAAGGCTGATGTATGTTTTTGAAATACATTTAAATAAGAATATGAAGGAAAGATTGATAGGGCATCTCATAAACTGGAATCTGCAGGCCTTAATATCTGATCAGTTTCCAAAAAAAAAAAAATGTTGATTTACCCTTCCTAGAATTTCTTGTAAATTTAAGCTCGTCACTTTTTTGTCTGGATTAATGCAATAGTCTCCTAAATAATTTCCCTATCTCCAGTCTCTCCCCACTCCCATCCATTCTCTCCACAACTGCCAAACTGATATTCCCAAAACACAGGTTTGACAGGTTTGATATTATTCACCTGCTCAAGAAGCTTTACTGGCTTCCTTTGGTCCCTAGGATAAACTATAAACTTCTCTCTTTGTTTTTTCAAGCCCTTCACACTTTGACTTCAACTTCTTTTTCTTTCCTTTTCCTCCTTCCTTCATTTCACGATCCATGGCAAACTAGTCTTCTCTGTTCTTTCTATTTGCTATCTCATCTCTGTGTTTTTGAACTGGCCTCTTTCCTGCATAGCCTAAAATGCATTCCCTCATCATCTCCATTTCTAAGAATCCTTCTCTTCCTTTAATATGCAGAACAAGCACCACCTTCTATATTGTTATTGTTGTTCCAGTCATATCTGACTCTCTATGACCTCATTGGGGCATCCATAGCAAATATACTGGAGTAAGTTTACCATTCTCCCCCCGCCACCCCAGTTCATTTTATAGATGAGGAAAGTAAAACAAGCAGGGTTAAGTGACTTGCCTAGGGTCACATAGCTAGTAAGTATCTGAGGTTGGATTTGAACTCAGAAAGATGAGTGCTCTAGCCACTATGTCAATTAGCTGTCCTCAACTTATTTTTCTAGAGTGATTTCATATTATACACTTTGAAGTTCTCTATATTCTAACTTGATGCTTCCTGTATGGAACATTCCATCCCCCAGCTCTGTGCCTTTATATAAACTGTCCTTATAACTGGAATTTTCTACCTTTCTCACCTTCAACTTTCTTCAATTTTCAGTTCAATACCATTGCCCATTTAAGATCTTTCCTGATCTCCCAGTTGTTAGTACTTTTACTCAGTAAAAGTATTTTGCATATTTACTTTGTGGTATGTGCAGTTATACAAACACAGCTACACAGAAACACAAGCAAGTTTTTCTGTTAAAGATTTTACATTCACCTGTATACATACATATATGTGTATGCATATATGTTTATATATATATATAGAGAGAGAGACAGAGAAGGAAGGAGAGAGAAAGGAGAAAGTATTTAATTTTTCTAATACATGATGTTTCTATCTTTAGGATGTAAGTTTGTTGTAAGCAAGGCCTTTTTCTTTTTTCATTTCCATATCTCCAATACCTTGTACAATTCCTGGTGTGAATTGAATTAATTTCTATGACTGTGCATTTGGATGATCACTTGGAAGACAGGCAGATAGAATTGTTGGTCAATAGAAAGACTAAAGTAGTAGAAGAGTCCCAAACCCATGCTGGGAGTTGGATATTTATACCATTTCCTTAAATCTCGTGCTGAATTGTAACATCATGCCAATGGAGCAAGGGCTATCCCATCCCATATGTGGCATGTGGGTATTGTGTGATGAAAAAGGAGTCAGAATAGAAATCTCTAGCTTCATCTTCTCCAACCCTTCTCCAAGTGAGACTTTCATTCCTGGCAGAAGGAGAAGCAGGAGTTGGGATCAGAGACCATTCTCTTCTCTTCAGAGAGAAACTGAAATCATATCTAAATATTATTAGTTTAGGGGATGAGGTTGTTAGGTTCAAGCTAACTTGTGATTGTTGTTCATTATTGGAGTAAGCATGAGGCTCCTGTATTTTCAAATATATTCTATATTTCCCACCAAATACCATTTCTACAATGAATATGCACAGCAATTACAAAAAAAGAAAAACACCTCACCAAAACCCATTTATCTAAATCTGTAGCAAAACAGAAATCAGAGAAAGTATACATAGGAGAATATAAACTAGTCAATACAGAATGAAACAGCTCTCCTAAAGCAAGAGAGGCAACTCAATTCAAAGAAGATTAGTCCCAGATCTCACACAAGGGGAAGTTCCCTGAGACCTCTTATGTAATTGGGGATAGGGACATGAGGGAGACTGCCTCTTCTTCTCATGTCAGCTTCTTCCCAGAGTCTTTGCCTTCAGCATCCTGAAGTAGGGTTGACCTCATCCATCTTCCCCCCTCAATACTTTCCTGCAGGAATCTCCACCTATCTGGCACTTATAGTCATCTGCTGGAACAGTGATCAGGTACTTAGAAGAACCCATGAGAATAGTTGTCATTCTACCAGGCCTATTGTCGGTCTTAGGGCCACATAACTTATAAATATGATCTGGGTGCCCTGACTTCTAATCTAGTTTTCTTGTTACAATATCATGATGTTATTCACCAATAATAATTTAAGCTATGGTCTCCAAGATGGGAATTTACTTCTTCTTTTTTTTTTTTTTTGCAAGGCAATGGGGTTAAGTGGCTTGCCCAAGGCCGCCACACAGCTAGGTAATTATTAAGTGTCAAGGCCGGATTTGAACTCAGGTCCTCCTGACTCCAGGGCCAGTGCTCTATCCATTGCACCACCTAGCCACCTACTTCTTTTTTTAAGGGGCAATGGGGTTAAGTGACTCATCCAAGGTCACACATCTAGACAATCACTCAGTTTCTGAGGCAGGAGTTGAACTCAGGACCTCCTGACTCCAGTGCCAGTGCTCTATTCACTGCACCACCTAGCTGCCCCGGGAATGATATACTTCTAACTGAGGTGGGAGTGATGGGGAGCAGAACAATTATCCTATAACCCCCCCCCCAACAAGATGAATAAAAGAACACTAACCTGAGCAGTGATCAATAAATTTATTTTATTTTTTTAATTTTATTTTTTTATTCTCATTTTGTACAAATGTTTTTTTACATTAATAAAATATTCTTGTTTAAGAGTAAACAAATTACCCCCTCCCCCCATGAATATAGACCTGCTTGAGCAATAAAGTGCTCAAAAAATTAAAAAATAAAAAAAATAGTAATAATTGTAGGTATGGCCAGGTGCCCCAATGGACGAAGCACCATTCCGGGAGCCACGAGCACCGGAGCCCACATCCAGCCCCGTAGACCCAACAATTACCTAGTCATGTGACATGCAAGCCACCTGATCCCCACTGCTCTGCAAAAACCAAAAAGAAGGGAAAAAAAAAGACCCAAAATAAAATAAAATAGTAATAATAGTAGGGGTGGCTGGGTGGCGGACAGAGCATTGGCCCTTCAGCCAGGAGCACCTGGGTCCAAATCCGGCCTCAGACACCCAAAGATCACCCTGCTATGGTGGCCCCAGGCAGGCCACTCAGCCCCAAGTGATCAATAAATTTAAGGAGAAACTACAGCAAGTACATTTTTCTAGCCTAGATCCTTACAAAGAGAGAGCCAGAAACATATGGACACTAGAGAAATATTCCAGCCAGAAGACCTAATTCATAGAAGCCTTCTAAGCAAAAACAAAATGAACATAGTAACTGAGAATCTGATTTACTCAATAATCCTAATTACTGGTTAGGATTAATTATTTAACAAAAACTTCTGGAAACAATAGAAAGCATTTTGGAAGAGATTAGTTTTAGACTAGCATCTCACAACATATACCAAGATAAGCTCTAAAAGGAAACAGGGACTAGATAGAAGAGGTCAGATCATAAGCAAGAACAAGGAAGGTGACAGCTTTCATCATTATGAAGACAGAGAAAGCTCACTATATAACAAGGGAGAAGATCACAGAAGATAACATGGATAAATTTTATTACATAAATTAAAAACATTTTTGCACAAACAAAATTAAGGAGCTAATATTAGTAATTCATTACTTTGGGGGGAAACTTTCCTCATCTGTAAAATGAACTGGGGTGGGGGGGGGGGGAGAATGGTAAACTTACTCCAGTATATTTGCTATGGATGCCCCAATGAGGTCATAGAGAGTCAGATATGACTGGAACAACAATAACAATATAGAAGGTGGTGCTTGTTCTGCATATTAAAGGAAGAGAAGGATTCTTAGAAATGGAGATGATGAGGGAATGCATTTTAGGCTATGCAGGAAAGAGGCCAGTTCAAAAACACAGAGATGAGATAGCAAATAGAAAGAACAGAGAAGAGTAGTTTGCCATGGATCGTGAAATGAAGGAAAGAGGAAAAGGAAAGAAAAAGAAGTTGAAGTCAAAGTGTGAAGGGCTTGAAAAAACAAAGAGAGAAGTTTATAGTTTATCTTAGGGACCAAAAGCAGCCACTAAAGCTGTTAGAGTTTATCCTAGGGACCAAAGGCAGCCACTAAAGCAAGTTATTTCTGATAAAGATTTTACATTCAAATATATAAATAACTGATTCAAATATATAAAAATGAAAAGTCATTCCCCAATAGGTGACTCTCGAAAGAAAAAAAAAATCAAGGCTACCAAGAGCCCTAAAATGCCCCTCAAAGCCTAAAAATTAGAGAACTACAAAATAAAACAATTCTGATCCCCTATCTTGAACCCATCAGATCAGCAAAGATGACAAAAAAAGAAAATTAATTGTTGGAAGGACTGGGAAAAACAAGTACACTTATACATGGTTGGTGGAGTTATGAATTTGGTCATTTATAGAAAGCTATTTGAAACTATGCCTCAAAAGTCCCTCAGCTGATCATTCCGTTTTGACCCTACCATAATATAGACTTATACTCTAAAGAGAGCAAAGAAAAAAGTAAAGGAAAATATTTATAAATGTTCTTTTTATTGTAGTAAAGAACTAGAAACAACAGAAATGCATATCATTTGGGCATCATGTTATGTATTTGTAATAGAATAATATTGCATCATAAGAAATGAAATTCAGAGAAACTTGAGAAGAGTTGTATGCACAGATACAGATTAATTGAGCACAATGAGAATAATCTATGCAATATCAATATTGTGAAATAAAATATTTTTTGAAAGACAAGAATTCTAATTAATGCCATAACCAACAATACCATGAGGGAACCAAGAGATCTGATGGATTCAAGATTTTGAGTTAGAGATATATTTTTGTACTTGTTTTTTTGTGGAGTTTTTTGCTTGATTTTTCCTATTTGTGAACAAGAATTTATTTTTGTTTCTTTTTTTTAATTATTTTTTTTTGCAAGGCAATGGGGTTAAGTGGCTTGCCCAAGGCTACACAGCTAGGTAATTATTAAGTGTCTGAGCCTAGTACTCTTGACTCCAGGGCTGGTACTCTATCCACTGTACCACCTAGCTGCCCCTTTTTTGTTTCTTTTTAATTGAGAGAATGAATGGGAGTAGAGGCAGTCATAGATTTGCCAAGTAAAAGGGAGAGAAAAGAAAGAAAATGTCATTGAAGTATATTGTTGTTTATCCTTCATTCTTGAAGAGGACCATGATATGGGGGAAGATGTCATGACTTGCAAGTGAATTGGATTTAAGCCTTAATCTTTGAAGTGTATAAAAGGAAACTGAAGGAAGGTGAAATGAAGGCACAAATAAACAAATAAAACTTTGAAGGTAGCAGGTTGAATTTATTATTCACTCTTTTAAAAAGACAAGCTACATATAGTATAGAATCACAGTTTCATTTGCAATCATCTTTTTTGTATTTCTATACGAAAATGGTCTTCTTTTATTAAGTGTAGAATTTTTTTAAAAATGAATAAAACAGCAGAAAAAAAACACCAAGTCTGGTCATCACTTGACTGTGACCAACCAATCAGAAGATGGGAAGATGAGTCTTATCCCATTCTACCCCCCCCAATCCTGAGATCTATCTTCAACACAAACATACCTGTCTTTAGTCCTTAATGCTCCTTCAAACTAACTTCTTTCTCCAATATACAGGCTCCTAGATCCCTCTTTCTGAGGTCAAAAATCTTCTAAGGGCAGTTATAGCCTACCAGACATTGACAGCAACCACTGATTTGGTTGTCATTGGGAAAATCCTTGTAGCTACATTCCTTTCAAGAGGTCCCCAGCACATCCCACCACTGCCCTTCCCCACCCCAGACCCCCAATATCACCTTGTGACTGTGGCAGGTGCTTCTCAGAGGTTGAGCTCTGAAGTTCAGGGCAGTGACCTATGAGTAAGAGTTCCATCTCTTTCCTTTCTATTTTGGTACCTCAGAGTGAGTCATACAGGATGAGCAGGAATGTGTGGGTTGTGACCTGCATCATAGATCTCATTTCATTATCTTTTTCCCCCAAAACCCACCCCTCTTTCAAACTTTTCTATCACTATCTAGGACACCATTGTCCTTCTAGTCATCCAGATTCACAAGCTCAATATCATTTTTCAGTACCTAATTCTGCCTTATCATACATATCTAATCAGTTGCCAATTCTCATCTTTTCTCCTATAATATTTCTCTCACCTATCTGCCTTCTTTCTACTCACACATCCACCACACTAATTCAAGTTCTTATAACCTTTCACTTGGACTATTACCATTAAATTGGTAATTAGAAACCAAATTGGTTTCTCTACCTTAAGTCTTTGCCCTCTCCAATCCATCCTCTATGTTGTTGCCAAAATGATATTCTTAAAATGTAAGTCTGTGTTACTCCCCTACACAGCAAACTCCTATAGTTTACTATTGACATTCAGGATTTCGTATTATTTAACCCTTTCCCTCACCTTTTAAAATTTCTGGTTTTGTTTAAGTCTTATATTGTACACAATTACAAGTACAGTAGAATGTATCAATTATTTATAGAGGATAAGGACTGAACCTATGATTTTATTAATATAGGGAACTCTCTGAGGAGGAAATTCCTGCTATTAAAAGTCAGGATTTTCTCTAACTTATAGTCTTAGAAAGAATTACCTAAAGACTAGAGAATTTAACAGTTCTTCGACCTTTGGTCACATAGCCAACCATGGACAAAGGTGGAACTTGAACCCAGGTCTTCTCCATCCCAAGAACAGTTCTCTATATACACATTGCCTAAAACTAAGTAAATAAATATATATTGAGGATGAATGCTCATTTTTTTTTCTTTTTTCTGATCGCTATGCACTCTCAAAAAATCTAGAGAACACTGGCTTAAAATATCACTTCCTGCAATGGTATTTTTGTAGGGATCAGTTTGTTCAGTCATGTCTGACTCTTAGTGACCCCATTTGAGGTTTTCTTGCAAAGATGGAATGGCTTGCCATTTTCTTCTCTTGCTCATTTTCCAGATGACTTACCCAGGGCCACACTGCAAGTAAGTGTATGAGATCAGATTTGAAATTAGGAAGATGTATTTTCCTGACTTCAGACCTGTTGCTTTATCCTCTGCACCACCTAGCAGCCCCTAGAAGGGATCAAAGTCTTAGGCCAATGGAATAAAACTAAAAATGTTAATATTTTATTCAATAGGTTGAAGAAGCTTTTGGGATAGGAGGGGAAAGTATATACCTTCAAAAATCCAATTCAGGAGCAGCTAGGTGATGCAGTGGATAGAGTACCGGCCCTGGAGTCAGGAGTACCTGAGTTCAAATCTGGCCTCATACACTTAATAATTACCTAGCTGTGTGGCCTTGGGCAAGCCTCTTAACACCATTGCCTTGAAAAATCTAAAAAAAAATCCAATTCAACTCAGTTTAAGAAAAATAGGTTCTTTTTGGCATTTACTTTGTATAAGGAACTATTCTTAGTAATGTGGCTAATAGAAAGTTAATATGACATACTCCAAAAGAGCTTAGTGTACCTTATATGTGAAATTGTTATGGCCCCATTAGGCTCTATACAAACTATCTAACTACTTTGCACCATGCAATGGTTCTAGAGTCAGGAAGACCACAGTTCAAATACCATCTCAGACAATTAATGATTGTGTGACCCTGGGTAAGTCACTTAATCTCTGTCTCACTTTCCTCAGTTATAAAATGGGGATAATGTAGCACCTAATTCCCATGACAGTTGTGAGGATCAAATGAAATCATATTTGTAAAGAGCTCAACATAGACTGTGACATAGTAGATGCATGATAAATGCCTATTCCCTTTCCCCCATGCGCTGAGCATTGAAGTTTGTCCTTTATTTTCTTTTCTGATGGATTTTCAACTGTTATTTCTAAGTTCCTCTAGTCTCTCATATAATTCAATAACATCTCTTAAACTGTTACTATACTATTATTATAAATATTAGATCTTCCAACTTACTAATTATTCTGTAAAATGAGGAAACATCTTTAAAAATGCAGGTATCAAATAACATGCTCTTTAATTTCAGATTTCTATATGACAGAGAATTTCTTAAAACAAGATAAGCAATCCAGAGGATCCAATTTAGTCACAGCATCTAAGTGAACTTGATTAAACCATGCTTTATTCTTCTATGACCTTTTTGAGACCCAGGATACAGAAAACATAAAGACTAGGTAGTAATGGCTCTTTTTCATAAGATTGGCCATAGTTGACAATGACATTCTTTACAATACTTTCTGAACCCTTCACTATTTTTTCCTGAGTGTTTGTGGTAGAGGTAACCTCTACCTGAAACTTTCCTTTTATTGGAAATTATAAGATGCATTGTTGATTTTAGTCCTTGGGGAGGCAGAGCTGGGAATGAGGCAACAAATATTAGGATTTGAGTATGGGAGTATTTCAAAAACTGCTGTGACAAGTGGAGAAAATTCATCAGGAATGAGTAGGATAGTTGCTTTGCTGCAGTGAGGGCCCAGTTGAGAATTAGGTAACAAATTTGTAGAGGACTCACATGACTTCTCTCCAACTCTACTTAGAAGCTCATGAATAAGAGCAAAGGAGATGGATGATGTAAATAATCCAGCATAAGCATTAATAAAATAAAGGAGTGAAGGATCATAGTGTAATGTTGAATTGTTTCATTAAGGGATGGCATTTAGGAAGGAAGAAGAGTGAAACCAAAGTAGGCAAGATGACCTGAGGAAGTATTGAGAGATGGAGAGATTGGGGGTCACAGTGAAGATAAAAAGTAAGGAGAGTTGGAATAACATTTGCGATTAGATAATAGAATTGTGGAGTTCTTGAAAATTATGTCATTTTCAAGATGGAAATAATGAAAGTAGAACTCTTGTGAATGAGGGCAACACAAAGGATATGGCTATAGTTGAATATATCTATAGTTGAATGAATAGGTCATGGGAGTTGAGTAGATTGAAGAACATGGAAATTAGGACATCTAAGGTGACATCAACATTTAAGTTGAAGTGGCCTAGTAGGACAGGAGATGGTGTATAGAGAGAGACTATAAGCTTCTAGCTCATAGGAGAAGCACTAGCTTTCAATGAATACTAGCTCAAATAGTGTAGTATTGGATTTGGATTCAGCAAGATCTGAGTATAAATCTGACCTCAGATACAGATGTGACCCTAGGCAAATCACCCAACCCATCTGTAAAATAAACTGATGAAGAAAATGGCATACTATTCCAATATCTTTGCGAAGAAAACTCCAAATGGCGTGAAGAAGATTCAGACTGAAACAATGAAACAAGAAAACAACAGCTGGTTAAAAAAGAAAAGAAAATGTCTGGAAGTCAGTAGAGAACAGGCACAAGGATTTGGAACAGGTGATACATTTAGATAAGCATGAACTTCCAAGAAGAAGAGTGGTAGCGGTAGAGTCTGGAAGAAGCACTGGGGAGCAAGGAGTATTTCTCCTCCCCTACCAGAAACAATGAGTGGGGTGGGGGGGGCACCATATAAAAGAAAATGAAACAAATACAAGAAAGTATGGCCAAGGATGTAGTGCCTAAAACTAGATTAATAAGTGCCTAAAACTAGAAGGAACAACAGAGAAACAAGTCTACTATGAAAGGAAGTTTCTTAATTGAGACACAATAAAGGGTAAGGGAGAACTGGAATGTAAAATTGGAGTAGTTGAAAAGGAGGGGAATGAGGAAGCAAACAGGAAAAGTTAGGGAGGATTCTTTACAGGTGAGGGTTACATATTAGTGGGATGGAGAGATTAAGAAGCAAAAGGAGTTTGTTAACCATTTGGGATTTGTCCCTTCAGAATATCAGTAGCTGGAAGAAACACTATTGGGAAACAACAAAGTTTCATTAGAAGTTTAAATATTCCCTCTTGGTCTTGGCCCTTAAAGTAACATTGATGTGTCCTGAAACTTCTGAAAGTTTGCCTTGGCAGTAAGTGGGATTAGCATCTGAGTGTATGTACACTTATATATAAATATACTATTTGATCTATATATTATAACCACACCTGGGTTCTAATTGTGTCTCTGACACATCCTGATAGTATGATTTTAGGCAAATCATTTAACCTGTTAGCATCTTGTCAATAATCCTGTGAGGTATGTACTCTAGAAATTACTATCTTTAGTTTGTAGATGAATACCCTGAGTTCCAGAGAGGTCAAACGACTTTCCTGTGGTCACATAGCTAGAAAATACCAGAGGCAGGCTTTAAACTCATGTATTTCCTGACTCTAGGGATAGCTAGGTAGAGTAATAGAGTGCAGGACCTGGAATCAGGAAGAACTCCACTTCAAATATGACTTCACATATTTAGTAGCTATGTGACCCTGGTCAAGTCACTCAACCCTGTTTGCCTGGAATGATCTGGAAATAATCTGGAAAAAAGAAAGGCAAACCACTGCAGTATCCTTGCTAAAAAGGGGTCAGACACACCAACAAATGTCAATAAATTTCCTGAATCTAACTTCGGTATCCTTCCCCCATACCCATACTTCTCTATTTAGGTGGAGGTATATTTCAATAAAAAAAAAAAGGGAATTCTTCCTAACAATTTTAAGAGTTTTTAATAATGGAATTAACTACCTCCTGTGAGGTAAGGACTTTTTCACATTTGGATATATTTGACCACTTATAAGAAATGTCACAAAGAGGACTGGACTTTGGAGAAGGGTTGGACTAGATGAGTTTTGATGTCCCTTTCCCCACTACAGTTTGGGATTCTCTGATTTACTCGAGCCCTATTTCATCCTCATATTGCTCATCTTTGCAAGCCTCAAAATTATCTGTGAACCCACCAGCTTCAGTGTTACTAATGAAGATTTAAAGCTTGTGTTTTGGACTCCATTACTTTCACCCTTCATATTGCAGGGCATTTATTAGCCTACTGTGGGTGACAGCCCTAAATTATTACAACAAAACTGGGCTTGTCAGAATGAATGAATAAAACACTCTCTGTGGCTTATTCACTATATTGTATTTTTGTAAAAATTATCCTCTAATTGAGAAAAATCCAGGAATTTTCTGGGGACTTGGGGGAATGAGGATTACCCTGGCATTATTGGAGATTTCTGAGGTTCCAGATTTGAGGATGTAAATAACAGAGACTGACAAAGCCAGGAGACCAGAGTTTGAATCCTATCCTGGATATTTATTATAACTTTAAGTGTTTGAAGGGCTGTCATGGAGGATTAGATAGTTTTCTTGGGTTTCAATGGACAGAACCAAATATAGTGGGTGGACATTCTCAAAGGGGACAATTTAAGAGTATTATCAGGGAAAAAATGTCTAATAGAACCATCCAAAGTGGAATGGACTCCCTTGAGAGATGGTAGGTTCCCCCCTCCTTGGATGTCTTCAGTGGATGGATGAACCTTATGTATGTATTTATTTATTTATTTTAGAAATTGGGTAAAGTGACTCACCCAGGGTCACACAGCTATTAATTATTTAAGGTCACATTTGAACTCAAGCCCTCCTGACTATAGGGAATATCCACTGCATTCCTGTTGGGTACTTTTAGGGAAGATTCCTTTGGTATATGGGTCACTGTGGCCCCCCCAATTCTTAAATTTTATGACTATGTATAGCCTTGGACAAGTCACTTAATCTCAGCTTGCTTATCTGTAAAACAAAAGAAGTCAATCTGCTGACTTCTAGAATCCTTTTCATCTCTTACCTTCTATGCTGTCCCATTATCTCTGCTCTCCTTTTGACTCTGCTTTCTAAAGATGCCCTTTCACCACTATGAGTTAACCCAGTTCAGGCTGAAAGCCAAGATTTGCCCCATCCCTCATCCTCTAGCTGCCTCCTTCCATTTAAGAACTCTCGATCCAGAGGGCTGAATCAGGAGCAGAGTTGGGATGTAGGCCTTGAGAAAACAGCTTTAGCCAAAGCCTGCTGCCAGGAGAGGAGTCCAATTTGGCTATGCGCCAAAGAGCTGGCTGCACAAGCCAAGGGAGGCCGACTTCCTCTTCAGGCTTTGCTTCCTTTCCCTCCTCTTCTCCCTTTTTTCCCCAGCTCTCTAGCCTCAGGTGGTAATAATGACACTTTGCAATTCTCTGGCTCTTCCCATCCCAGCCTTTCAGATCACTTTACACATGTTAATTAAGCCTTGAAATACTCCCGGAAAAGAGGCAAAGTGCACACTCTGTTTTGTTTTTTGTTTGTTTTGTTTTTCCCTACTAAGTTTCATTACAGTATAGCTATTTCTGAGATAGAGACCACCCTAGGTTTAATTCAGTTTTTAGATAGGTCCAGTAGCCTACGAATCAAACCTCTGATTTTAGTCTAAAAGTGTCATATCCATTTTGTAGAGATAATTTCTCTTGCAGGAAAAAAAAGAAGTATGATCATCCAGAAGAAAAAGAATCAGAGACAGAGCACTGGTGATGGAGTCAGAGGATCTGGGTTTGAAACCCATCTCTGTCATTTCCAAAGTCACATTGGGCAATCAATCAACAGACATTTGTAAAATACATATCTTTGCCAGGGCCTAGGTTGGCAAGGCAAATCACTTGTGAGGTTTGGACCTCAGCATTCTCAACTGTAAAATGACACTATCAAATATTCTTGGCTTTTTTTTTTAATGTGTGCACCTCATTAGCATTCTGATGAAGGCTACAGACCCCTTTCCTGAAAAATGTTTTAAAATGCATAAAATTAAATACATATGGTTCCAAAGGAGATCAATTTTATTGGAATAGACTTATCAAAATGCAAATGAAAAAGTTCACAGACTCCAGCTTAAGGACCCCAGAGGAATCTAGATTGTATGATCCAAAGAGTTCTCAAAAAAATTCCTATCATCCCATTATGGCTGCAGGTTGTGTAAAGGTTATTGTTAAACTTGGGTCAGGAGGTCCTGAGTATAAATCCTGCTAAAGGTACTTTACTATTCATGACCCTGGGAAGTCATTAATCTCTTTGTGCCTCAGTTTCTTCATCTATAAAGGGAGCATTTACACTTGATGTCTAAAGTCTCTTCCAGTTTTTAAATTATAATCCTATAATCTTCCCAAACAATCTATGAGATAGAGAGGTCAGGGTTTATTCTTTCCATTCTCAAGTTGAGGAAACAAAAGAACAGAGATGATAAATCACTTGACCAAGACCAAATGGTTAATAGTAAATGACAGAATTATATCTGCTGGAACTCAGATCTCCTGACTATTGACTTAGTATGCTTGAGAATATCAAACCTTAAACAATAACATCACATTATTTCATATTTTTCATATTTACAGCACAAATATGTTCATATTGTTATGGTTTATTTACACAAATTTTTGAATATGGAACTAGAGAAAGAGTGGAAATAGAAAGGGCTCTGATTAGATTCAGCAAACATATATTTTGAACCCACTATGTGAAGGTTTCTATGGGGATTCAAAGATGAAATAAAACAGTTGTTGACCTCAGAGAAGACCCCTAGCCTTTGCTAGATCTTGAGTTTTCAAATATGTCCCTGAAAGGGTAACATGGCATCTCTGTTAAAAAAATGTAACTATTATAGAAAAATAATCCACCATTAGGTGATTCAGTGCATTGAGCTTGGAATCAAGAAAACTTATCTTCATGAGTTCAAAATATGTCACTTAGTAATTGTGTGACCCTGGGCAAGTAACTTAAGCCTATGGGCCTCAGTTGCTTCATCTGTAAAATGAGCTGGAGAAGAAAATGGCAAACTTCTCCAGGATCTCTACCAAGAAAACCCCAAATGGGTTTGGACATAACAGAAATGATTGAACAACAATGATATAACAATCAAAGTACAATCTTGAAAGGTAACAATAGTTGTTTCAATGGATTGTGTGTATATTTTTATTCAAACTTTCTTATCTATATACTTTTTATTCATATCTTCCTTAGAACATCTACCCAATGATCTAAAAGTGCTCATTTAAGTCTTTCAATGTCCCATAAGCACCTCTATACATGTATACCCATATAGATGACTAGACAGTGCAATGGATCCATGTTGGACCCAGACTCAGAAGTTCAACTATAGCTTCATGTTCTTCCTAGCTGTGGGATCCTGGGCAAGTCACTTAACCTCTGTTTGCCTGTTGGCCTCGGTTTCTTCATCTGTAAAATGAGCTGGAGAAGGAAATGGCAAAGCATTCCAGTTTCGTTGCCAAGAAAACCCTATATAGAGTCTCAAAGAGTTGAATGGGACTAAATAATTGAATAACAACAAATTGTGTTCCATGCATCTAGAAGGTAGCCTTATTGGGCCAGGTACTAGAAACTGGAGGGACTCAGAAAGGCTTCCTACAAAAGTACTTGAGCTGAATCTTGAAGAAAATCAAGAATTCTAAGAGCAAGAAGTGAGGAGAGAGAGCCTTCTAACTATTAGGGTCAACCAGGGCAAAAGTACAAAGATAGGGGAATGAAAAGTTATTTGTTAATAATTTGTAGCAATCCTCCATATGTGTGATTTTCATGTTTGTAATTCTCCTTTTGAGAAATGCTGTTTACATTCTTTAATCATTTATCCATCAGGGAATGTCTCTTGGTTTCATCTATTTATTAGTTCCTTATATATCTTGACTGCCAGACCCTTTTTAGAGATAGTTCATATAACTTTTTCCTCCATTGAAGAAAATACAGTTTTATATATCTATATCTATCTATCTATCATCTATCTATCTATCTATCTATCTATCTATCTATCTATCTATCTATCTATATGTTATCAATATAGCTATTGGAACTGTATTGATTTTATTCTTGCAAAAGTTTTTCAGTATCATGAACTCAAAGTTGTCTATTTTATATTTGTGATGATTTTTATTTCTTTTTTAGTTAAGGATTTTTGTTCACTGAATATGGTGGTGAATACCTGTAATCTTTTATACCAAAGAGTTTAAGACTGGCAGATCTCTTTAGCTGCAGAGGCCTAAGAAAATTATATATCTCACACTTAAGTTCATCATGAATATAGTGAGTCTTAGTTTGTCTAAAGAAGGGTGAATGTTTCCATACTGGAAAAAAAATGGATCTGGTCAAAGCTCCTGTTTTAATCAGAGGGGATCTGCCCATGAATAGCCCTATACTTCCAGTCTAGGCAAGAGGAGACTTGGTCTTTTTAAAAAACAAAACTAATTCTTGACCGGTCTGTGCTTTCTTTGAAAGGTACCTGAACTACTAATATATCTCCTAATTTTTTTATGCTATGACCTCAACTATTCAAGTCACAAATTCATTTTGAGCTTATTGCGGCATATGGTATAAAGTATTGATCTACCTCTGGTTTCTGCCAGACTGCTTTCCAGTTTTCCCAGCAGTTATTGTCAAATAAGGAGTTCTTCAAGTAATATATTTTTTAAGGTTTGTCAATGCTGTATTACTGAGGTCAATTGTTTCTGATTCTTCACCTCATCTGTTCTGCTAATCTACTTTCTATTTTTTTTAAAGTTATTATCAAAGAGTTTTGATGATTGCTACTTTATGGTATAATTTAAGGTTTAAGAGTGCTATTCCCCCTACATTTCTATTTTTATCATTATTTCTAGACCTCTTATTCCTCCAAATGAATCTTGTTATTATTTTGTCTAGCTCTATAAAGTATATTTTGATCACAAGATTGTTATAGCACAGAGCCTATAAAAGAATTTAAGAATTTAAGTAATATCAGCTTTTTAAAAAATCATATTGACCTGTCCTACCCATGATCACTGAATATCCCTCCAGTTATTTCAGCAATTCTTGTTTCTTTTAGGAGTGTTATGTAATTGTATCCATACTAGACTGGAATATCCTTTGGTACATACTTCAGACTATCATTGAGGGGGCACAGTCCATATCATGGGTTTAGAATTATCTAAGGTAAAATTATATTCACATATTCACAAATGACTTACATAAAAACAAAAGTTATCCCTATAATTCTTTTTTTTTTTAGATTTTTTTTGCAAGGCAATAGGGTAAGTGGCTTGCCCGAGGTCACACAGCTAGGTAATTATTAAGTGTCTGAGGTCAGATTTGAACTCAGGTACTCCTGACTCCAGGGCCAGTGCTTTATCCATTGTGCCACCTAGCTTCCCATATCCCTAAAATTCTTAAGAAAATGCAACCAAGAATTTTGATGACATTGACTTTAAGTAGCCGTGAAATTAAATATAGGCCTAAATAAAATTATGGGAGAGCTCATGAAAAAAACATAGTGGGATTAAAAAAAGACATCAGATACATTAGATCTTTTTCCATTTAGTTCTTATGGTAGACTAATAAAATGGAGACAAATGGGAAATCACTTCCCCTGCTGCCCTCTTGAGTATAAGCATCTTTTTTGGTATAATTAGGCTGAAATATGTTGAGCACAAATATGTCTGATCAATAGACAAACTATTTCTTTAGCTCCTTCAGGATAATAATAGTAATAATAACAACAACAATATTAATAGTTAGCATTTATATGGGGTTATTAGATGCCAAGCACTCTGCTAAGCTCTTTACAAATATTATCTCATTTGGTCCTTATAATGTTCCTGTGAGGTAGGTGTTGCTATTTTCCCTCATTTTACAGTTCAGGAAATAGAGGCAAACAGAAGTTAAGTGACTTGCCCAAGATCATATAGCTAGTAAGTGACTGAAGTAGGATTTGAATTCAGGTCTTCCTGACTCCAGGTCCAGCACTATCCCTTGAGCCTCATAGCCGCCATCTGGTGCTGCTAATAACTAGCTCTGAAAGAACAAGGGATAACATGAAAGCCCAAATATTCAAAGAGCAGCCAGAGGACAGCTGGGAACAAAAAAGAGGGAGTTTTAGTTCTAGAAAGGCTAGACAGTAAAAGAAATAAAATGAGGGTTATTGGGGAGCTCACTCATCCCTTATTCAAGCTCCTTCATTTTGTAGATGAAGCAATGTTGTTTTACAAGGTTTACCCACAAGAAGGTGCTCAATATTAATTATGTTGATTCTGTAAGGTATGTATCCTCTAAAACTTCAACAATGTTAGTAAATGTAATTTGACTATCCAAGGAGACTGGCCTGATATTGAAGCTAAGGGATAGAAGAGACAAGGAGAAGGTTGCAGAGAATCCCGAGGCCAGAAAAGAAAGGAGAGCACTATGTCCTTGGGATGAGCAGGACTCAAACTATGCCTCCACAGGAAACACAAAGACTGTGTCAACATGATGTTAAAACAATGTTTTGAAAAGGAATTAGTTGGTGCAAATGGTCCTGGGAGGGTAGTGCCCTTAAAAACAAGATCAAATCTCTCTCTCCAGTAAACATTTTGTTAAAGCTTATCACTCAAGCCAGTGCTTTCCATATGGGCTTTCATGAGATGTGAGAGGATGCAAAGACATCCGATGCAAAAAACATTAAGGGTAGGAGTCCTAGAAATGATCTGATCCAACTTTCTCATTTTCTATGTAGGAAAAATCAAGTCCAGAGAGGCAAGTTGATATATTGGGGATAGGGGAAGGGAGCATTACATTTGGCATCAGAGGGACCAGATTCAAGTCCCATCTCTGCCTTAAACTACTTGTGTGATCTTGGTTCAGTCACTGAACTTCCTTGAGTTTCAATTTCTTCTTCTGACTCGTCTTGGATGAGATGACCTGTAAGATCTCCATGAAGTTGACTTGCCCAAGACTTTACAATTAGTTAATGAAAAAGTTGGAATAAGCATTGATGTCCTGATACCTGTTTAGGATAGCAAAGTGGAGCGGGCAACTAGGTATCTCAGTGCTATACCTGGAGTCAAGGAAGATCTGAGTTCAAATGTGATCTCAGACATTTACTATCCATATGATCTTGGGCAAGTTTGGGCAAACTGTTTGCCTCAGTTTCCTTATCTATATAACCAGTTGGAAAAGGAAATGATAAACTACTCCCATCTCTTTACCAAGAAAACCCCAAATGGGGATCATGAAGAGTTGGACACAACTGAACAATAGCAAAAACTCCCTAGACTATGCCTTCATAGTTTAGTATGATCCAACAGCATAGTAGACCTGGGGTGGATAGGTAATATGAATTGATTCAGCATTGTGCAATGGAAAGAGTGCTGGGTTTGGAGACAGATGACCTGGGTTTGTATACCAGTTCTTCTTCTTGTTACCTGTATGATCTTGGAGATCTCAGGTTCCTCACTTGTCAAATGGAGGGGTTGGATTAGATGATCTCTTTTATCTCTGTGATCCTGTGGCTAAAGACAAGATAGAATGATTTTGAATTTGTCCCTTCTACAAGTGAATCTTCTTCAGGAAGGCATTGGAGTATCTGCTGGGGATTTTAGAGGTTTTCCCATTTTCCCATTGAGCACCTTGAGGAAAGGGACTATCCTTTGCCTCCTTTTGTATTTCCAACACTTATTGTATCTGGTACATAGTAGGTACTTAATAAATAATGATTTATTGATTGATTCTGGGACAACCTCTCACTTTATTAATGAGGTCATCTTGACTTGTCTTGCCACTGAACTTCAATGACTCAGGGAGAGAGTGAGGGTGATGATTTTGAACAACTCTGCCTTACTTAAATCCAATTCAGGAGCAAGTCTAGTCATCACTTGTGATGTCATTGGTACTTTTTGAAAACAAAGGACAAACAACAATTTAGGCTTTGGAATGACTTGCTCAGGACAGCAAATGAAATAACTAGCATAACCAGGATGCTAAATCCATTTTCTCTCTCTCTCTCTCTCTCTCTCTCTCTTTTTATCCATTACTCTTCATTCAGATCCAGTGCTCAGATGTTGGTCACTATATCAAATCAACAAGTCAACAAACATTATTACTATGTACCTGGGCCCATAAGGAGACATCTTCCTGAGTCCAAATATGACCATAGACTCTTGCTAGCTGTGTGACCCTTGGCAACCTTGTTTGTCTCAGTTTCCTCATCTGTAAAATGAGCTGGAGAAGGAAATGGCAAATCACTTCAATATCTTTTCCATAGAAAATGGAGTCATGAAGAGTTGGACTTGACTGAAAAATGATTGAACAACTGAATGTGCTAAATATGGTCTTAAGTGCTGTGTATATGAAGAAAGGCAAAAAATAGTCCCTGTTCTCAAAAACAGTCTAAAAGGGGAGATAACAGGCAAACAACTAGGTGCGAACAATATAAAAAAAGAAAAATTGAACTTAATCTCTAAAAGAAGTAACTAAACTTAAGGGAACTATGGAAAAGCTTTGTTGGAAAGGGGATATGTAGTTAGCTAAGACATCAGAAGATAGGAGACCTGGACAGGAGGAAGAGAATTCCCCACTGGGAAGGGGCCCTGGTGGAAATTCCCTGCATCCCAGTTGGTAGAGATGGAGCGTGACAGTCTAGGAACAGCAAGAAGACCAATGACACTGTATCATAATGTATATGGAGAAGAGCAAATTAGACTGAAATGGTAGGAAGGGGTCAGATAATGAAGGATTTAAAAGCCAAATAGAAGATTTTATATTTGATTTTGTAGAGAATAGGAATTGGAGTTTATTGATTATGGGATTGACATAGTCAGACCTATGCTTTTAGAAGATCAATTTAAGAAGGAGAAGGAATAGTCTACCAAAAAACCCATAATGGGACATGGACAGGAGTGACAAATGCATACACTATGTTTCCTTGGAAAAAATCATTTAACCTTTCTGGCTTTCAGCTTTCTTGTATGTAAAGTAAGAAAACTGGACTTGAGGATTTTAAAGATCCTTAAGCTTATGATCTTGCAAGATTCCCCCAAGTCTAAACCTTGAACTGATAGCAATGGTGCTGAGAGGACCTCTAGAAGAGAGAATACTCAGGCCCTTGGGACTGAGTTTTCTTTTAGGTCTCAGAAAAATTAGGCTTTAAGGAGAAATCTGAGCTGCAGAATGTCTTCTGATTGGCAGGTTGTAGGTGGTTTTTTAACTCCATTCAACTACATATTATTGAACCAAAAAATATATGCAAAGCACTGTGCTGAATTTTCAAAACTAAAACTGCCAATACCAAGTGAGGAGGCCAGGCTGTCCACTATTGACTTAAATAATGATTACTATCAACCATTAAGAACAATAATAGATGATGCTTATTTTTTCTTCTTCATTCATGATTTATTAACAACTTCAAATGGCAACAAAAACCAATTAAGCATGTTTACAACCACCTACTTTTGATTACAGAATTTTCAGCTTTTGGAATGTCCGTGGTAGGGGCAGCTAGGTGGCGCAGTGGATAAAGCACCAGCCCTGGAGTCAGGAGTACCTGGATTCAAATCTGGTCTCAGACATTTAATATTGACCCAGCTGTGTGGCCTTGGGCAAGCCACTTAACCCCATTTGCTTGGAAAAAACCTAAAAAGTAATATAAAGTTGGAATGTCCATGGTAACTTGTCAATCTCTTCTTCCTCTATTATCCTTTTTAATCTCCCCCCCCCCACCCCACTCCATTCATCTCTCCATGGAGTTATTTTCCTTTTTTTACACAGCCATTTGGTACAGAACTTTTGGTTCTGCTTTTCAAAAATCCAGAACAAGTATTAAGTGTCTCCTAAGTGGGAGGCATTATATCAGGTACTGAAATGAAAAGATAAGACAAAAGGTGATCATTGCCCTCTAGGGCTTGAATTTAAACCAGGAGATACAACATTTTGACAATATATGTTTGATTGGAATAGAGAGGGAAGAAGACTCTTTCGTGCTGTTTTATATATACCTCTTTCCACATTTATTTTTGTTCTCCATTTTAGTCATATTATGTAATTCCATTATCATTTGCAAGCTGATTATTTATTGAATAGACAAATGGATCGTTTGTCCAGTGGCACCTAAGTGGTGCAGTAGTTACAGGCTTAGATCTGAAATCAGGAAGACCTGAGATCAAATGCATCTTCTTAGACTCAATAGCTGTAATGCTGGGCAGGGGTAATTAACCTTCTGAAGTCTCAGTTTCCTCATCTGTACAATGAGAATAATAATAACACCTACCTCATAGGGTTATTGTAAGGATAAGGTATTTGTAAAGCTCTTTGCAATCCTTAAAGTACCATATAAATATAGCTAGATGGTAGAGTTCTGGGTCTGGAATGAGGAAGAATTGAGTTTCAATTTAGACTTAGCTGTGTGACTTTGGGAAAATCACTCAACTTCTATCTCAGTGAAGACGTTCATCTTACCTTTCAGTCTTGTTGTAAGGATCAAATGAGATGATATTGTCTGGTACAAAGTAAATACTGCATAAATGCTCATTCCCTTCATCTCTCATGTAAATGTTTATTATTATTATGAATGTTTTAATCAAACATGTATTTTTCAACATGTTATTTTAACAACTGTCTATAGGAATATGCATTCAAGTATATAAATCTGAACAAATGGAAAAATAAAGCTATAATTCATATTTACCAAAGATCTTTAGATTTACAAATGGTGCTAATGTATTATTGAGGGATAGGGCAGAGGTACAGGGACCTATTAAAGGGCCATTGCTAGGCCAAGTTGTAGAAGTCAAACAATGAGAGGGAAGAGACTGAAGTCACATTTTACCTTTATGTTTCCTAGCTATGAGGTTTTTAAAAAAAAGTCATTTCACTCCAATAAGCCAAAATGTCCTTAAATGTAGAATGAAGAAATTGGATTATACTAACACTGAATTATATCTAGTTCCAAAATTCTCCCTTTCTATGTCACTTCTAGCACATAGAACACAATGAATTAACCATAGTGGAAGCTTAATAAATGTGTATTGAACAAATGAATGAATGTAAATGTATTTTAGAAAAGACAATAAGAAACTGTAACACATCTGAATGAAGGGACCAGGATGATGAGAGAACTGGAAACTATGCCAATCTAGGACAGTCTGAAGGAAATAGGGATGTTTATTTTGGAAAAGAGATGACTCACAAAGTGGGGGAAGGGAAAGTCATACTGCTTTGTAGTATTTGAAAGGCTATCAAGTGAAGGAAAGATTAATCTTCTGCTGGGCACCAGAAGAAAGAAATAATTCAAGTCAATAGAAGCTATAGGATTTTTGACTCAATATAATTTGTTTTTTGTTTTTAGGTTTTTGCAAGGCAAATGGGGTTAAGTGGCTTGCCCAAGGCCACACAGCTAGGTAATTATTAGGTGTTTGAGACCGGATTTGAACCCAGGTACTCCTGACTCCAGGGCTGGCGCTTTATCCACTGCGTCACCTAGCCACCCTGACTCAATATAATTAAAAAAAAAAAACAACTTCCCACTTCTGATGTAGTGCAAGCATTGAATATTCCTGGGTCTCAGTTTTCTTACCTATAAAAGAAATGGGGGTAGTCTCAACTCTAACACTGATCCCTTTCAGGGGTGCTACTAGGTGATGCAGTTCATAGAGTACCGGACCTGGAATCAGGAAGACCTGGATTAATATACAGTCTCACATACTTATTGATTATGTGACCCTGGCAAGTAGGGATATGGTCAAACAAGACACGGTCTTGTCCTTCAGGAAGATTTAGGGTATCTGAATTAAATCCAATACCAATATGGCAACTTGCCCCCCGCCCCCCCCCCCCCCCCCCCGCTAGAGTTGGTGGGGCCACCAAGCTCCCTAAAGAGAGGAGAACAGAGTGAAAAAAAACAGCAAGTTAAAGCTTTCTTGCTAATCAGTACTGGTCATTAAACTGTATTTTTAGCCTAGATGAGATGAGGAGGGGATCAGTTGGATGGGGCAGTAGATAGATCACTGGATTGGAATCAGGAAGACTCCTCCTCTGAGTTCAAACCTGACTCCTGACACTTACTAGCTATGTGACCCTGGACAAATCACTTAACTGTTTATCTCAGTTTCCTTAATTATCAAATGAGAAGGAAAGGGCAAACCACTTCAATATCTTTGCCAATTAAAAACAAACCCCAAACTGGGTCACAAAGATCCAGACACAACTGAAAAATGATTAAGCAATTAAACTCATTGGTTGCTACTGTGTCACACCTTCTACAATTTGAGTTATAGGTGTAAAGTATGATAAATATCTGGGGGAAAAATGCTAACTCCTGTCTCATTTTTCTTGTCTTTGTATTCCCAATGACTAAGAGTATATGTATGTGTGCGGGAAGGGGTGCCTCAAATGTGCACATGGCAGACAATAAATAGATTGGAAAGAAACCTAGTCTTGCAGCCAAGATTAGTTTATAGACTAGACCTTACTATAGTCAAATTAGATTTGAAGGGGTCAAAAAGAATAAAGATTTATCATGGGAAAAATCATCACTTTAGTTAATTTGATCAGAATTTTGCATTAAACTAAAGAAGCAGCTCAGTGGGCAAAACACTTGGTTCATTGAAAAAGGAATTAGCAAAAAAAATTTCCTTCCAGAATTTATTTGAGCTGCACAAGTGTGCAGCAGATACATGTCCCTTGAAAAGCCCTTATATTCAAAACTGATGGTTAATTCCTTCATTATATGGGGAGGGAAAAAACTTTTAATGTAAAACCTTGTTTAGTGAGCCATTAAACTATGCAGTAAAATGTTGCAGACCACTGGGCTCGTTGATACACAAAAATGCACACACACATACACACAGAGGCATATTTTTATTAAACAAGTAATCAGTACTTAACGTGTTGTGAAAGTAAAGTGGTACAAAAAAGTAACCTGTAAGATTCAGGTGTGACAATATCCATGCATTTAATGGAGTCACACTGAATCATATGGAGGAAGGAAAGGTCAAACTGATGTCTGAGACTGCATCTCCTCCTATTTTCCTCAAATTCTCTAAGGGGTTCTTTTTTTGCAATGTGATGGGGTTAAGTGGTTTGCCCAAGGTCACATAGTTGGGTATTTATTAAGTGTATGAGGCCGGATTTGAACTCAGGTACTCCTGACTCCAGGGCCAGTGCTCAATCCGCTGCGCCACCTAGCCACCCTTAAGGGGATCTTTTGAAACAATCAACAGACCCAGTAAAAATACAACAGGAATAGACAAAATGACAGTAAAGAGCTTTCTCAAATTACCTACTATCTTTTTGCAACAACTTAAAAAAGATTTTTTTAAAAAAATGTTCTTTTGTCCTTATATTACATTCTTTTCTAGATATATCCCACCTCTCCCATACTTTCACACCTTCTCAGTGGTCCACCCTTTTGACAAGAATTAAAGCAATACTATTATGCTATGAGAAATGATGAAGAGAGTGATATATATATTAGTTTCTTTTGCATTGGGGTTAAGTGGCTTGCCCAAGGCCACACAGCTAGGTAATTATCATGTGTCTAAGGCCAGATTTGAACTCAGGTACTCCTGACTCCAGGGCTGGTGCTCTGTCCACTGCTCCACCTAACCACCCCCCGAAGAGAGTGATATAAAGGCAAATCAAGAAAAAGAAAATCCTAAACCCTAGAATTTTCAGAACTAAGAAGAAGCTATAGGTATAGATTGTCATACATATCATCAGAAAGTTCAGGTAGTTGGTTTGATTTGCTGACCTACTTTTTTTTTCTTCTCTAGTCACTGAGAAGATAAGCACCTTGAAATTGATTATATGTGTAAAATAATGCAAAATATATTTCAATATTAACAATATTAACTTTTTAAAAAGCAAGAAAACTAAAAAATGAGAAAATTATATTTTAATTTGTACTTTTGGAATTGTCTTGGATTATTGTATTGATCAGATTAGACAAGTCTTTCACAGTTGAACATCGTAACAACATGATGTCACTGTGTACAATGGTCTTCTCATTTCATTTTGCATCAGTTCATTTAAATCTTGTAACGTTTTTCTGAAATCATCCCCTTCATCATTTATCACAGCCAATAAGTATTCTATCACAATGATGTTATAACATACTTGTTCAGCTATTCCCAAATTTATGAGGAACTTCTCCATTTCTAATTCTTTGACACTTCAAAAAGATAAGTTAAAAATGTTTTTTGTGCATATGATTCTTTTTCCTTTTTCTTTGATCTCTTTAGGATACAGATCCAATAGTGATTTTGTTAGGTCAAAGAGTACACAGTTTTATTATTCACTGGGCTAGTTCCAAATTGTTCTCTAGAAAGGTTGGACTAGTTCATAGGTCCACCAGCAAACAGTTCATGAGTATACCTATTTTTCCTTCTTTCTCTCCCACACTTGTCATTTCTGATAGGCATGAGGTGATACTCAAGAGTTATTTTAATATATACTTATCTAATCAACAATAATTTAGAGCATTTTATATGACTATAGATAATTTTGATTTCTTCTCTTGAAACTGCTTATGTTCTTTGACTTTATCAAGTGAGAAATAGCTCTTATCAGTTCTCTATATATAGAAATAAGAACTTTATCAGAGAAACTTGGTGTAAAAATTTTGATGTTACTACATTGTGTATTGTAACTTTTAGCAAAAATGTAGCTTCCCTGATTATCTCTTTTAAATGGGTATAGTTTTGCTTTTGAGTTGTCTGTGATAATGAATATAGCTCTGCCTTTTTTTTAGTTCAGCTGAAGCATATTAAATTCTAATCCAGTCCTTTATTTTAACTTTGCATGTATATCTTTCTGTTTCAGTATATTGTTGGATTCTGGTTTTCAATCCATTCCACTATCTGCTTCTGTTTTATGAGTAAGCTTATTCTATTCACATTCACATTTATAATTACTGTTTTACCCTCTATCCCATTTTCTTCTGTTTCTTCTTCTTTGTCCCTTTTAATCCTTTCCCTCCTCAAAAGTTTATTTTACTTCTAACCATTGCCTCCCTTAATATGTCCTACCTTTTATTTTTCCCTTCCCCTCTTTTTTGATTGATATTTTAAAAAAATTTTCCAATTCTATATTGTGAAAGTTTTTCAACATTCATTTACTTGAGTATTTATAAATTACACAATTTTCTATCACCTTCTCATCCCACTCCCTTCCCCTCAGCAGCAAACAGCCTAGTGAATATTGTACATGTACATTTGTGTTTAACATGTTTACATATTAGTCATTTTGTGCATGAGGAATTAGGACTAAGTGAAAAGAAAGAAAATCATGGAATAGGGAGGAAAAACTTAAGAGAAAATTTTTTTTAAAGGTGAACATAATGTTTATTCAGATTCTGTGCTTTGTTTTTTCCTTCTGGATGTGAATGTCATTGTCCATTACAGGTCTCCCAGGGTTGTCCTGGGTCTCTGAACTGCTAAGAGTCGCTACATCCATCAAGAATGATCAACTCACAAAGTTCTTGTTAATATGTACATTGTTCTCTTGGTTCTGCTCCCTTTGCTCAGCATCAGTTCACATAATTGTTTCCAAGCTTCTCTAAAGTCCAACCATTTGTGATTTCTTATAGGATAATAGTATTTCATTTATATATCATAACTTGTTCAGCCATTCTCCAATTGATGGGCATCCCCTCAATTTCAAGTTCTTTGACACTACAAAAAAGAGCTATTACAAATATATTGGAACATATGGGATTTTACCTATTTTTAATGATTTTTTCTGGATGTAGGCCTAGTATTGATAATGCTGGGTCAAAGGGTATGATCAGTTTTATTGCTCTTTAGGCATAGAGCCATACTGAATAGTTGGATTAGTTCACAACTCTACAAACAGTACATTAATGTCCCAATTCTCCCACAATCTCTCCAGTATTGATCTTGTTCTATTTTTTTCAACTTAGCCAATTTGATAGGTGTGAGGTGATACCTCATAGTGGTTTTACTTTGCATTTCTCTAATCAGTAATGATTTGGAGCATTTTATATGATTTTATATATAGCTTTAATTTCTTCTTTATATGATTATATATAGCATTAATTTCTTTATCAATTGGGGAGTGGTTTGTAACCTTATAAATTTGATTCAGTTCTCTATATATTTTAGAAATGAGACCTCTTTCAGAACCCCTAGGTGTGAAAATTGTTTCCCAGATTTCTGTTTTCCTTCTAATCTATGCAGCATTGATTTTTATTAGTGCAAAACCTTTTTAATTTAATATAGTCAAAATCGTCCATTTTGCAAGTTATAATATATTCTATTTCTTTTCTGGTCATAAATTTCTTCCCATTACATATCATATTTGTTGATGATTTTAGAAAGATACTACTTATTATTTTAAGGAAAATCCCATTTTTCCTATTCTCTTTAGTGTTTTTAATAGGAATAGATATATTTTGTCAAAGGCTTTTTCAGCATCTATTGAGATAATCATATGATTTCTCTTGGTTTTGTTATTGATATGTTTGATTATGTTGAGTGTTTTTTTTCCCTAATATTGAACCATTCCTGCCTACCTGGTATAAATCATACCTGATCATGGTGTATTATCCTAGTAATAACTTTCCATAAACTCTTTGATAAAATTTTATTTAAGATTTTTTTTAATCAGTGTTCATTAGGAAGATTGATCTATAATTTTCTTTGTCTATTTTGACTTTTCCTGGTTTAGGTATCAGCAACATATTTGTGTCATAAAAGGAATTTGGTAGAACTCTTTTATGCAGAATTGAAATTAATTTTTCCTTAAATGTTTGGTAGAATTCACTTGTAACTCTGTCTAGACCTGAAGACTTTTCTTTGGGAGTTTATTGATGATTTCTTTAATTTATTTTTCTGAAATGGAGTTAAGTATTTTCTTTCCTTTTTCTGTTAATCTGGATAGTTTGTATTTTTGTAAATATGCATCCAAATATTTCATTCAGGTTAATAAATTTATTGACACACATTTGGACAAAATAGCACCAAATTATATGCTGTTTCCTCTCCTAGCCACCTCTAATGAGAGTGAAGATTCCTTCATTCCCCTTTGCCTTCCCCCTTCCATATCATTGCAATAGCTCATTGTAATAAAGAAAAATCTTATTATATGAAATATCTTGGCCTATTCCCCCTCTCCTTTTTTTCTTTCTCCCATTACATTTCCCTTTTTACTATTGACTCCATTTTTACACCATATTTTATCTTCAAATTCAGCTTTTTCCTGTGCTTCAACTATAAAAGCTCCCTCTACCTGCTCTATTAACTGAGAAGGTTCATATGAGTATTATCAGTGTCATTTTTCTATGCAGGAATACATGCAGTTCATCATCAAGTCCCTCATATTTTCCCCCTCTCCTCTACTCTTTATACTTCACCTGAGTCCTGTATCTGAAGATCAAACCTTCTGTTCAGCTCTGGCCATTCCAACAGGAACATTTGAAATTCCCCTGGTTCACTGAAAGTTCATCTTTTTCCCTGGAAGAGGACATTCAGCCTTGCTGGGTAGTTCATTCTTGACTGCATTCTGAGCTCTTTTGCCTTCTGGTATATTATATTCCAAGCCCCACGATCTTCCAATGTAGTTGCTGCTAAGTCTTGTGTGATCCTGACTGCAGCTCCACGATATTTGAACTGTGTCCTTCTGGCTGCTTGTATGTAATATTTTCTCTTTGACTTGGGAGTTCTAGAATTTGGCTATAATATTCCTAGGGGTTGGTTTTTTGGGATCTCTTTCTCTGGGGGATTGGTGGATTCTCTCCATTTCTATTTTGCCCTCTGCTTCTAGGATATCAGGGCAATTTTCCTGTAGTAATTCTTTGAAAATGATGTCAAGGCTCTTTTCATGATTATGAATTTCAGGTATTCCAATAATTTTTAACTTATCTTTCCTAAGTCTGTTTTCCATATCAGTTGTTTTTTTCAATGAGATGTTTCACATTTTCTTTTTTTTAAATTAATTTTTATTAAAGATATTATTTGAGTTTTACAATTTCCGCCCTATCTTGCTCCCCCCCCACAGAAAGCACTCTGTCAGTCTTTACTTTGTTTCCATGTTGTGCCTTGATCCAAATTGGGTGTGATGAGAGAGAAATCATATCCTTAAAGAAGAGAAGTCTAAGAGGTGACAAGATCAGACAATAAGATATGTGTTTTTTTCTAAATTAAAGGGAATAGTCCTTGAACTTTGTTCAAACTCCACAGCTCCTTATCTGGATACAGATGGCACTCTCCTTTGCAGACAGCCCAAAATTGTTCCTGATTGTTGCACTGATGGAATGAGCAAGTCCTTCAAGGTTGAACATCACTCCCATGTTGCTGTTAGGGTGTACAGTGTTTTTCTAGTTCTGCTCATCTCACTCAGCATCAGTTCATGCAAATCCCTCCAAGCTTCCCTGAAATCCTGTCCCTCCTGGTTTCTAATAGAACAATAGTGTTCCATGGCATACATATACCACAGTTTGCTAAGCTTTGATGTTTCACATTTTCTTCTAATTTTTCATTATTTTGGTTTTGAAGTATTGAGTCCTGATTTCTAGTAAATTCATCAAGTTCTATTCTTTGTCTGAAGGATTTGTTCTCCTCAGAGAGTTTTCTTATCTCTTTTTCCATCTGGCCAATTTTGCTTTTTAAAGCATTCTTCTCCTCAATAACTTTTTGAACTGTTTTATCCATTTGACCTAAGCTGGTTTGTAGCATGCTATTTTCTTCAACATTGTTTTTGGATTTCCTTGACTAGGCTGCTGATTTCATTTTCATGTTTTTCCTGCATCTGTCTCATTTCTTTTCCCAGTTTTTCTTCTAACTTCCTCATTTGATTTTCAAAGTCTTTTTTTTTATCTCTGTCATAGCCTGAGCCCAATTTGTTTTTCTTGGAGTCTTTAGATGCAGGAGCTTGTGCTTCCTCATGTTTAGACTGAGTATTTTGATCCTTCTTGGGCTCATATGCAAAATATTTCTCAATGGTCTTCCTCTTGTTTCTCTGCTTGCTCATTTTCCCAGCCTGAGCCTGGTTTTGGGGTGCTTCTTGAGCTTTTGGGACACTCCCACAAGGGTCTCAGTGTGTGAGGCTCTGTCCTCTCTCCTGGTCTGTGAATGACCATAAGTACCCCCTTCTGCCACGGGGCTGAGGTGGAGGGAGGCCCTGCTGTTCTATGGGGGGACCTAGACTGCGATCAGGATCTGAATGTGTTCAGAGCCTGAGAGACCTGTTCCAGGGACAGAGCTCAGCAGTCTCTTTCTCTCTCTTCACTCCCCTCCCTAGGTTTAATGGGCTCATGCCCTGGGGGCTCCTGCTTACTGGTTCCCTCCTGCTTCTGTTTCCTGGAACTAGGCTGTGGTTGGGCTGTGCTGGCCTCCTGCTAGCTGTGTGCCCTGAGGGCTGGGCTCCATATGCTCGCTCTGGCAGAGCACCCCCCTCCTGTTCCCCCAATTTGTGCTTGGTGCTCCCTGGGGTGTAACTCAGGAAACTCCCCCACTGCTGTGAGCTGCAGCTCCCAGTGCCCTGGGGCTGCCTCTGGGAGGCTGAAGTTCTTTCGCTCTGGCTGGTCACCCCTCCGGTGGCTGTCCCTCCAACCCCGTGGAGCAGAGCCTTTCTGCTCTTTTCCAGGTTACCTTGAGTAGGAGAACTGCCTCATTGGGTCCCTCTGTGGGTTCTGCGTCTTGAAAATTTAGTTAGAGTCCTTAGCTTATAAGTTTTATGAGAGAGCGCCTAAGACACGATCGATTCTTGTCACCTTTCTTTAACTTTTTTTAAAAAAAATTTATTTATTTAAGATAATGGGATTATGACTTGCCCAAGGTCACACAGCTAGAGAATTATTAAGTTTCTGAGGTTGGATTTGAACTCAGGTCCACCTGACTCCATGGCTGGTGCTTTATCCACTGTGCCACCTAGTTGCCCCAGAAATTGATATCTTTGGTCAATTTTTCATAATTTTCCTACATGTTCTCTTTTTTTCCCATTTTTCTTCGTCCTCTCTTCTTTTGTTTTTAAAATCTTTTTAAAGCTCTTCTACAAAGTTCTGGATTTGAGTCCAATTCACAAACTCCTTTGAGACTTCCCATGTAGGTACTTTGTCATTGCTTTTTTCTTCTGAGATGATATTTTTATCATTACTGTCGTTAGCACTCTTTTTGCTTTTGGGGACTCATTTTGATTGTTGATCTCTGCTCCTAGGATATATGGAGTATAATAGTCCTCAGCTATTTGTGCTGGCAAGGGGTCTGATCCTTGACTTATCATTTGCTAAGATGTTGCCTATAGAACCCAGGTGCTGCCTATGCAGAGGTTTGTTTCTGAAACCTTTATGTCCAAGCTCTGCTTATATAATGGTTTGTTCCCAATCAAGTCCTGTTTGCTGCTCCACTGTTCCTAGAATTCAGACCTTTTGGGGGGAGAGACCTTCCTTGCTGGCCTCCTATCTAGTTGCAGGAACCTGGGATTCATGGTGGCTGGGAGCCTCCCTCTGACTTTCCTGTTCTCCCACCTTTCCTCTGAAGTCAGACCTTCACTGAAGATCCTCCACTATATCTAGGGTTGAAAGTTTGTTTTGATCTGGTTTTTTTTTTGGTGAAATCTATAGCTTTAATGTCTGTGTAGAGGCTTCATTTAATGTTGTGTAGGGAAAAGTTTTGGGAGCATGCTAGTTTCATATCTTCATTTTATCTCTGCCCTAGAAGTTGTTTCCCTCCTTTTTCTTATCCCCTTCCTGTTTTATTTCCTTATTAAGTTATATTTCTATGCACAACTGAGTGTTTATTATATGTATATATGTATATGTATGCACATGTATATATTTTCACATATGTATTCATTTATAAGAGTACTAGTTGGAGCAGTGGGTAGAGAACCAGTCCTAGAAACAGGAGAATCTGAGTCCAAAACTGGTCTCAGATACACTTACTTGCTGGGTAACATTGGGCAAATCACTTTACACTGACTGCCTTGCATTCAGGGCTGTCTTCAGTAATTCTAATTCATATCTGGCCATTTGGCCTAATGGCTTCAGAGGAGAAAGTGAGGCTAGTGATTTGGCATAGCACCCTCTTCCTCAAATTCATATATGCATATCATGACATCATCTCCCTGATGTTGTGGTCTTCTTTGAGAATGAAGGACAAAAATCATCATCATGATCATATAGTTGTGTGTGTGTGTGTGTGTGTGTGTGTGTGTGTATGTATATACATATACACACACATATATTCTTGCCTCTTTGAACCAATCCCAATAAGAATGAGGTTCAAGCATTTTCCACTACCACCCCACTTTTTCTCCACAGCAAAAGCTCTTCCTTACATGCCTCTTTTATGTGAGAAAAACTTCCACAATGTACTTCTTCCCCCTTACCCCTTCTCTCTTCTTCTTTTTCACTCATTCATTTTTATGGAGATCATTCCAACATAATTGACTCACATCTCTGCGTTCTCTCTATGTAAACTTCTTTTAATAATGATGATAAAATTCTTAGGAGTTATATGTATCATCTTTACATATAGGAATGTAAACAACTTCATTGAGATCCTTACGGTTACTCATTCATGTTTACCTTTTAATGCTTATCTTGAGTCTTGATTGTGAAATTTTCTATTTAGCTCTGCTTATTTTATCAGAAATGTTTGAAAGTCTCATACTTCATTAAATTTCTGTTTTTCCAACTGAAGGATTATACTCTGTTTTGCTGGGTAGGTTATACTTGGTTGTGATCCTAGTTCCTTTGACATGTTGAATATGGTATTTCAAGTCCTTCTGCTCTTTTAATATGAAAGCCATCCTGTAGCTCTACAATATTTGAATTGTTTCTTTCTGGCTATTTGAATTATTTTTCCTTTTACCTGAGAAGTCTGAAATTTGGCTATAATATTCCAGGAAGTTTTCATTTTGGGATCTATTTCAGGAGATTATCAGTAGCTTCTTTCAATTTCTATTTAACCATATGGCTATAAGATAATAGGGAAGTTTTCCTTGAAATCATATTTCTTGAATAGGATGTCCAGGCTATTTCGTTGATCATGACTTTCAGGTAGTCCAATAATTTTAAAATTATCTCTCTTTGATCTATTTTCTCGGTCAATTGTTTTTCCAGTGAGATTATATTTCCATTCCTTTGACTTTGTTTTACTGTTTCTAGAATTATTTTCTTTAGTGAAATTTTATATCCTATTTTTCTATTTCTATTTGAAATATTTTCTACTTCTATTTTCTATTTTTCTAAAATCTAGTTTTAAGGAGTTATTTTCTTGAGTGAATTTTTGTATTTCCTTTTCCTTTTGACCTATTTTGATTTTTAAGAATTATTTTCTTTAGTAAATTTTTGCTACTCTTTTACTACTAGGCCAATTCTGTTTTTTAAGATGTAATTTTCTTCAGTATTTTTTGTGCCTCTTTTTACCAAGCTCTTAATGTGCATTTCATAATTTTCTTGTATTACTCTCATTTTTTTCCCCAATTTTTCCTCTGTCATTCTTATTTTTTCTTTAATTCTTCCAGAAATTCTTTTTGGGTTTGTGTTCAATTTAACATCTTTCCTTAAGACTTTTTTGGGTAGGTGTTTCCACATAATTGTCTTCTTCTGGGTTTACATGCCACCATCATAACTTTTTATAGTTGTTTGCTCATTTTTCTAGCCTATTTTTTGACTTTAAACTTTATGTTAAAGTTGAATTCTGTTCAATTTGGAGTGGGCAGGCACTATCTGAAGCTTCATGGTTTTTTTTTTTTTTTTGGTGCTGCTGTTTTCAAATCTAGTTCTGGAATCAGCAAGTTTTTAGTGTTTGCAAGGTGCTGTGATCCTGGGAGAGATATGGTCATTGTTCTTTTGGTCTGCCATCCAGACCGTACCCTGGAGGTGCTTCTAGGCCCCTCCTGGTGGCAGATTTGAATTTAGGGTTTACTGATTCTAGACCCAACACTCTATCCATTTTATTATTGAGGTGCTAGCTATTATTGTTTTATATACATATTATTAATACTATTATATACATATTATATGCATACTATTATTGTTATATGTATAACAATAATAGCTAGCACCTCAGTGACTATATATATATATATATATATATATATATATATATATATATATATATATATATATATACGTATATATAATTCCCTTTTCTCCTTCCATTGCTCCCATCCTTTATAACAAAGATTTAAAAAGAAATCCATTTAGGAAAAAATATGTAGATTGCATTTTAATCCCTAAATATTGAATGAAATCTTGACCCCCCCCCCCAAAGAGACATAGAATGTATGTATGTCTTTTCCTTCTTTGCGGAAGTGGAGAGACAATAGGTAGACAGTTTTGCTTTTGTTAGCAGGTGGTTGGGTAGTTGGTTGTTTTTGTTGAACTGCCTTTATTTATTTATTTGCTCATTTATTTATTTATTTATTTATCCATTCATTCATTCGTTCATTCATTCATTCATTCATTCGTTTGTTTATTTATTTATTTATCTAGCTATCCATCTATCTATCTATGTATTTGTCTATTTATTTATTTATGGCGGATATCTTTGTTGCAAGGGATGATTGTAGGGAAAGGAAAGATATATTGGGATAGAGTTCCAGATCAGGAGTCAGAAAGTCTCAACTTATTTTCTGTGTGACCCTAGGCAAGTAACTTAACCCTGTTTCTTGACAGTAGAAGGAAACAACAAATCACTTCAGTATCTGTCAAGAAAATTCTAAATGCAGTCACGAAGAGTGGAAGATATCTGAAATGACTGAACAAATATAAAAAAGAAGAAATGTATTCATAAAAATAAGAAAAAAACCTACAAGTTCTAGGGAACCTGAGGGAGAGCTGAGGATGAATACTGATTAACCATTCCATGTCTGACTTGCTCTGTTTGTCTGAAGTCCTGCTTTGCAAAGCTGACCCAACTTCTGCCAACAATGATTCCCTCTGCAGTTGCTGTGATGTTGACCCAAGCTGATGTCAACCCAAACTTGGCAAATGCTCATTACAACAGGCCAGCTGCCACATCTCCCAGGGTCCTTGTGGAATGGCAGCTGTGCCACAGCATTTTCTGTGGGATTTTACACAGTTGGAAGCACTGCTTTGATATTTTTGTTTAAATGGTCTATTCGTGTCTTGAGAGGATATAATAGCAGCAAGGAAAGGAAAGAATCTTAGGTTCTTGAAGGCTCTATAAATATAATAAGTCCTGCCAAACTGGGACTGGCACTGGTCGTGATCTGGACATCAACTGTCTAAGAATCAGTCCTGCTATGTTTGGAGAGGTCATCACCAGGAAGACCAGAGGGTGAAGGATTTTTCAGTCTCAGGAAATCTCAGATTGAAGGAAACATGACCCTCTTCAGTGGAGGGAGAGCCTACAAAGACAAAATTATATACCTTTTAAAGTATTGATACATGTGCTGTTTTAGTATTATCTCATTTATCTAGCCTTGTGGAAGAAAAAATTTCAATCAATGAATTTTCTTCCTAACTGAAATTTTCTTTAGGCAACTTTTTTTGGGGAATCATTTTTAGATGTAAACTTTTGTATCCTGAAAAATTCTGAACTCAGATCTTGATTCTATTTCCTGTATGTTAGAGACTTTGTAATTAAGATGACAAAAACTATATTTAAAAAATTTAATAAATATTTATTGCATTTTAAAATTATATCTATATGTCTGTCTGTCTGTCTGCCTCTCTATCTATGGAAATGCTCTCTCTCTCTCTCTCTCTCTCTCTCTCCAATTGAGAATGAAAGAAAAATGAAATAATTATTACAAATATGTATCATCAGGCAAAAAAAGAAAATTCCTTATTGGCCATGTCCAAAAAAAAATGACTCATTGGGCAGACTAAGTTCATCACAGCTCTATCAGGAAATAGGTAGCTTGCTTCATCATCATTTTCCTGGAATCATGGTTGATCATTACACTGATCAAAGTCCCTAATTCTTTCAGAATCATTTGTTATTGACATATTTTATTATGGAAAAAATTGTTCTCCTGGTTCTGTACATTTCACATTGCATCAGTTCATCTTCCTAGATTTCTCTGAAACCATATTCTTCATAATTTTTGTTGAATAATATTTCATTGGAATGACTGAACAAATTGTGGTATATGAAAGTAATGGAGAACTGTTGTTCTAAAAGAAATCATGAGCAGGAGTAAAAGACTTGTGTGAACTGATGCTGAGTGAACTGAGCACAACCAGTACATTGCACCCTTTAAGAGCATGATGAACAACTAGTTCTTTTTAGCAGTACACTGCAAAAACAATTATAGAAGAATTGAAATGGGAAATACCATCCATATCCAGAAAATGAACTTTGGAGTTTGAATGCAGATCAAAGCATACTATTTTCAATTTTTAAAATTTGTTTTATGTTTTTATACCTTTCATGGTATAAAATCATGTTCTGATTCTTCTTTCACAATATGACTAACATGGAAATATATTTAACATAATTGAATATGCATCATCTATGCTCAATTAATTGCTATCAAGCAGAGGGAGGAGGAAGGAAAAAATGTGAAACTCAAAATCTTAAAAAAATAAAGAAAAAGTCATATTAAAAAAACAATATCATATCATATTTATATGCTATAACTTTTCTAGATCTTCCCCAATATATGGACACCTTCTCAGATTCCAATTTTTTGCCATCTCAAAAAGAGTTATAAATTATTTTTTGGGACGCTTTGAATATAGGAGCTTTGACTTTATCTTCCTCTGAGTATGTATTTTGGTCTTTCTTATCACCAAAGTAACTTTCTATGGAAATTTATTCTTTTGTTGTTTACTCATTTTCCCAGCCTATGACATGAACTCTATTAAGGTAGACTTCTGCTTCCAAGTTGAAGCTGAAGTATACCATCCAAAGCTTTTGGAGTTTTTTGCAGCTGTTTTCAGAGCAGGTTTAACTTGTATTATACTATACTCCTCTCTCACCTGGGTTCAACAGACCTTTCCTGATGATCTTCCAAGTTATCTTGGACTGGAAAATTGTTTTACTCCATCTTTTTGTGGGTTCTACCACTCTAAAATTTGTTTAGAGTCATTATTTAAAGGTATTTGTAGGGTTTTGGGGAGACCTTAGGTTAGACCCAGCCTTTACTATGCTAACTTGACTTCTGTCCCTGACTTCTAAATATGAATCAATAAAAAAATTATTAAATATTTTTGTCCTAGGCTGCATTGTAAACACTGAAGTACAAATGAAAAAATGAGATTGTTCCAGCTCCGAGGAAGCTTATAGGACTATCAAATGGGTGGTGCTTGTTCACTGGACCTGAAATGAGGAAGAACTCCATCCTTAGAGTTTTCAACAAGCTAGACTAATAATTGCATTGATATAGGGAACTCCTAGTGAATAAGCTTCCTCTTTCTTTCTTTTTCTTTTGCAAGGCAATGGGGTTAAGTGGTTTGTCCAAGGCCATACAGCTAGGTAATTATTAAGTGTCTGAGGTCAGATTTGAACTCAGGTACTCCTGACTCCAGGATCAGTGCTCTATCCGCTGCACCACATAGCCACCCCTAAGCTTCCTCTTTCAATGTTGGTCTATACCTTCTCTGCAAATTTAGTCTTAAAGAACTGAGAATTTAAATGATTTGCTCAGACACCTTGTGCCTTCTCAGTTTTTTTTTTAAGTCAGTTCTCAATCAACTGGGGGCAGTGAGCAAATTAGAATTAGAGATGTAACTGGTGCTGGGAACTGAATGAATCATATTGACTCCATCTTGTGACTCAGTTCTGGAGCTAGCCCAGTTTCCTTTTTACTCAGTTACCGATCTTGTCCAATTTCTGTCCTGTGAGAAAACTTTATTCAGTTGTGGAAATTGAAGGAAAATATTAATGTATCATTTGAATTTAGCTTTGCAAGACTGGGAAACTGGGAATCTCATCTACCCGATGCTTAGAGATCCTTAACTAAGGACCTATAAGTTATACTAACCAGAAATCTAGTCAGACCCAAAGATTGATGCAAGGAGTTTTTGTACAATTGTTCATCCCAAGCAACTCATATGTCTTATCTGAAAAGTGACCTTGTATGATCAATCAGTCATTGTTTACATATTCCTTTGATTGCTCACAGATACTTGGGTGGGGAGTGGAACACCTCCTTTTCTGATTTCAGGAAACTAGACCTTTTCACTCTCCTTCCAACTTGGCAAGTCCCTAATCTTTCCTCCAGTTAGATAGCAGACTACCTAATTTTGTATCCTGGTAAATTGTTTTCATTCAATTAATTGACTTTATTTGATTGTTTTTAAATACCAAAAATATCCATCTCTCCTTGTATTCAGAGACCAGTACCAAAGCTGAGGAAGGCAACTGGTCCCAATTGGTTGGAAAATTGACTTGCTTAGCTTATTAAATGGATATGCTCAGAAACCCAAACCTTTGTTTCTTCTGCCATTTCAACTTTCAACCACCAAAACATAGGTTGCACAGTGGATAAAGAATAAGTAAACTAGTCAAAATTTAATTTTTTTCCTTCATGTTTTAAGTTCATTATTAAGAGAGAAAAAATATTGTATTATACTGTAATATAGTGATATCCTTAAGAACAATTTAAATACGTTTTTTTCCCCTTCATACTAAATAGCCCCAGAGTACTGTGCTTTTGAATTTCTGTTTGTGATTTTTAAATGTGTCTGCTTTTTGAGTAATTGATTGAGGAAGGATAAAATTTTAGCAATATCTATTTTACCTTCTATGGAAGTCTTTTTTTTATCTATTTCCTATATGTTCACAACTGCATTGAGATAAATGACTTTTTATTAGTGAGATATTATTAAAAGAAGACTATTTCTTTTTGATTTAAATTGGCATAGTAGATAAAAAATCCTAGAGGTACAAAATGAGCTAAACATTTTTAGTTATTACCAATGTTTTGTTCTGACTTACTTTACTAAACTTGTTTTTAATAAGGAAGAGCTTCTTTTTCATAGGAGGACAGTTGATGGGTAGTAACAATAATATACAAAAAAGAAACAAAAGAAAATATTGTCAGTGAAACATTAACATATACACAGAAGAGAACAGAAGGAAGTTTAGAACATAAGTATGCAGGGCAAACTTGTCGCTACCATGTTTAATTTAATATACACCATTTTTAAAGATACTGTACACAAAGGAAAGTCATAGTTTCATGTATAATTTTCTGTCCTTTTTGTATATTGAACCAATCATGTATGTTATGTTCATAAAAAAGAAGAAATTGATTTTAAATAATAAACTAAAGTGAAGGTATACTAGATTGCCTAAATCTATGACCCATGACCTAGATCTGCTGAGCTCAAGGTCACAGCCTACTTATTGACTTTTCAATTTAGTAAATAAAACAACTGCAGCCCAATTAAAGTGAATAAAAGACTGAGCTAAGAGGCAGGAAGACAAAGATTGAATACAGTCTTTGGGGTCCACTAGTCTGTATGACTCTGGATATGTCCAATTTCTTAGCCAATCTATGAGTTAAAAACTCCAGAAGTTGGCATTCTTAAAAAACTTACATATTTCTTATTAATGATTTGTAGCATTTTTCATTTAGTTATTGTTAGATTGAACTTTTTTTAAATAATATTTTGTTTTTCCAATTACATGTAAAAACAATTTTTAATATACATTTTATTTTTTAATTATTATTTATTTAATTTTTTTTGCAAGGCAAATGGGGTTAAGTGGCCTGCCCAAGGCCACAACAGCTAGGTAATTATTAAGTGTCTGAGACCGGATTTGAACCCAGGTACTCCTGACTCCAGGGCCGGTGCTCTATCCACTGTGCCACCTAGCCGCCCCTTAAAATACATTTTAAAAAATATTTTAGTTCAAAATCTTTCCCTCCCTACTTCCCTTCCCCTCTCCTGGAGACAATCTGATATAGGTTATGCATGTGCAATCATACAAAATATATTTCCATATTAGTCATTTTATGAAAGAAAATACAGACAAAATACATACAAAAATTAAAGAAAGTGAAAAATAGTAGGTTTTGATTTAAATTTAGAATCCATCAATTCTTTCTCTGAAGGTAGATATAATTTTTCATCTTGAGTCCTTTGTAATTGTGTGGATCAACTAAGTTATATACTACTGATGATCATATATTATTGCTATTACTGTTCTGGTTCTGCTTATTTCACTTTGCACCAGTTCAGGTAAATATTTCCAGGTTTTTCTGAAATGATTCAACTTATCATTTCTTATTGCACAGTAGAACTGGAATAATATATGGAATATATATATGCAATGGAGTCATATATGGAATGATATACCAGAACTTATTCATTTATCTCCTCAGTTTTCAATTCTTTGTCACCACAGAAGGAGCTGCTATAAATATTTTTGTACATAGGTCCTTCCCACCTCTTAAAAAATTTCCTTAAGATACAGACTAATGGGGCAGCTAGGTGGCACAGTGGATAGAGCACCGGCCCTGGAGTCAGGAGTACCTGGGTTCAAATCCGGCCTCAGACATTTAGTAATTACCTAGCTATGTGGCCTTGGGCAAGCCACTTAACCCCATTGCCTTTCAAAAAACTAAAAACAAAAAAGAAAAAGAAAAAAAGATACAGACTAAGTGATAGTGCTGAATCAACAGGTGTGTACAATTTTGTAGTCCTTTTAGCATAGTTCCATATTGTTCCAAAGGGTTAGATTGGTTCACAATTCTATACGCAATGCATTAGTGTCTGATGTTCCCACACCCCCTCCAAATTGATAATTTCTCTTTTCTATTATGTTAGCTAATCTCACAGGTATGAGGTGGTATCTCAGAGTTGTTTTAATATGCATTTCTTGTCTGAAAACTGCCTATTCATATTCTTTGACCACTTATCAACTGGAAAAGACTCTTTACAAATTTGACTCAGTTCTCTCTATATATTTGAGAAATGACACCTTTATCAGAGATATTTGATGTAAAAATTTTCTCCAGTCTTCTGCTTTGCTTCTAATCTTGATTACTTTTGTTTTATTTATGAAAAAAGCATTTACATTTAATATACTCAGTTACATATTTCACATCTCATAATGCTTTCTATCTCTTGTTTGGTCATAGCATTTTTTCTTTTGAAAACTGCTGCTTATATTCTTTGTCAATTTAATTATTGGGAAATGATTTGCTTTTATATGTTAATATCAATTTTCTATATGTTTTGGAAATTACATATTTATCAGAAAAATTGCTATGCAAATTTCCCCCAGTTTCTCCCCTATTTCTCCCCTAATTTTAATAGCATGCTTTTTTCCCCCCTGGAAAACTCTTCAATTTTATGTAATCAAAATTATTCTTTTTATCTTTTATGGTAAAACATCTTGTTTTAGTTAAAAATTCCTCTTTATCATAGTGTGAAAGATATTTCCTTTTTCTTCCAATTTGCTTGTGATAATGACCTTTTCTCAATGTATAGCTGCTGTGAGTGAAATAGTAGGAATTATATCTTTCCTGTTCTGAAGATGGATGCCCAGCTTACAAGGGGAAATTGGAAGCTTGGAAAAAAATAAAAAGGGATCAGGGTGCACTGGAAGTGTGTTATACTATAAAGAGTAGGTGTAGATGTTGGAGATAAGGTCCACAGTTGACTATTGTAGGGAAGTTAGGATACAAGAGCAAACTGCAGCTGGCTCTTTCTGGTGGGTTATTAAATTTTTAGTCAGAGCATTTGCACCTTGGAAATTGGTAAGCGCTACAAATTAAGGTTTGATTTATAGTTTTGCTGATTGTCAGAGTTTAAGAAAGTGATAAAAAATGTTAATACAGATTAAATTTTAAAATGTACTTCATATACATTTCCCCCTGAGAACTGATAATTAAGCATTTACCCATATAGCTAGGGTGGGATATGATGCATTTATTCACATGTTGTCTGATCATATACTTCTTGAGTCATGTGGGTTTTTTTGAGATTATGACATTACCTTTACTTTGGAGTCTTCTGACTTATGGATGACAACCTTTCAGAGTTTGGATCTTAAAAAGGATTATACTAACAGGTGCTAACCTCCAGACTTTGCCCTAATAAGGAAGAAATGGAATCAGTTGTTAGCCTCCAGAGTTTGGTCTTAAGAAAGAAAAAACAGTTAAATTAACATATATGTCCATTTATCTCTTAGCTTGAGATTATGCATGCATGGGGTTCCAGCTAGGAACCAGGCCCTACAATGAGATTTTGGGTCGCATATTTATAAGAACTAGACAAAAATTTACGATGATGATGTTGGTCCTTCATTCTTGAAGAACACCGTGACATCCAGGAAGTGATACCAAAACATGAACAAGAATTGGATTTGAGATGAATGCCCAGACATTTTATGCTTTTCTAAAGGTATTTTAAGTGGAACTTCCTTTTCTATCATTTCCTTTCAGATTTTGTAATTGCTATAAAATTGCTAAGTCTCACTTTCTCCTCTGGAGCCATCTGGGTCCAGTGGCTAGATATGAGTCAGAACAACCGGAGATGGCCCCGGATGTGAGGCAATTAGAATTAAGTGATTTTCTCAAGGTCACAGAGCTATTAAGTGTCAGGTGTCTGAGGTTGGATTCGAACTCCCACCGTCCTGATTCCAAAGCCAGTGCTCTATCCTCTGCACCATCTGCTTGCTTCCATAAAATTAAAGGCAGGATCCAATGAGATACAGTATTCTATCATAAATTGTCACAGCATACATTATAGTTTCCTTCCCTGATTCAGGATATCTGCTTCATTGTCAGAACCTAGAAATTACAATAGGGGAGGAGGAGTGCCCCCTGCTGACTCAGATAACTATTCTTTATCAACTATGTTACTTATTTCAATAAAGCATGGGAATCTTCCACCTCTTCCAGAATATCGGTGCCATACTGTGACTGTTGATACTATGGGGGGAGGAAGGGATTTGTTTTTAGAGAGAAAAACAGACAAATTTATATTCCATCATAGGAAAGTTTGGGATATGGTAGGTCTAAGCCCCTTTCATTCCTATTTTGTTTTTCCTCTTCCCCTTTTAATTCTTGAACTTGTGATCATTCAAGAAATAAAGAAAAACAAATAATTAGAGAGATATTCATTGTTCATTTGGTATATGATGATATCAAAAATCAATTTATGGGTTTAGTGCTATATCAATTAAACTGATAAAAAAAATTTATTTTCAGGGAAGGAAAAAGAATTTGAAAATCAAGGGAAATAATGAAAAAAACATAGTAATGAAGAAGTCACATTTCCAGTACTTAGACCTAAATGGAATTTTCTCTACTTAAAAATTAGCCTGCTATATCTGGTCAAACTTTTAATTAATTCATCTATAAAGAACTACTAGATTTATTGAATTTTGAGTCCCATCTGCTGTTGTCTTGACAGCACCAGACCCAGGACATTATATGGCTAGTGGGCCAGATGCTCCCTGACACAAGCTATATTATTAAGCAGTGGTCATCAAAACTATTTGATTCTAGTTAGAAAATAGAAAAGTAGATAAAATAGACTAGATAAAGAAAAAATAGAAATAATTGTCCTTAATAATGTAGAGTTTGATAAAGAAAACCCTGAAAAATGTAAACTACCTTGGGGAAAAACTCCCTATTTAATGTGTGCTTTGGTGGATGAAGCCCCAGATATTTTATGCATTTTTTAGGTATTTTAAGTGGAACTTCCTTTTCTATAATTTCCTTTCAGATTTTGTAATTGCTATAAATTGTTATAAAAAATACTTCTTTATCTTGTCTTATTGCAATAGTTATTTTTTTTTTAGATTTTTGCAAGGCAAATGGGGTTAAAGTGGCTTGCCCAAGGCCACACAGCTAGGTAATTATTAAGTGTCTGAGACCAGATTTGAACCCAGGTACTCCTGACTCCAAGGCTGGTGCTTTATCCACTACACCACCTAGCCGCCACCTAGCCGCCCCCTAGTCAATCATTTTTGAAACTATACCAAGTAAAAATGATGACCGTGGACATCTTTGCTTTACCCTTGATCTTAATGGAAAGACCTCTAATGTTTCTTCATTATCAATAATGCTAGCTATTTTTAGAAAGATTCTGTTTGCCATATTTAAGAAAGATCCATTTATTCCCATTTTTTAAAACAGAAATGGATGTTGTATTTTTTCAAAAGCTTTTATATTTTCTGCAACTTGGATTTGGCTTTGACTTCTATATAATCCTTGCTCTCTCCCTCTATCTTCTGCTGGTGCAAAGGTTTTGTTCTGGCTTCTGCCCCATCTCAGTCTTCTTGCGTGGTTATCTGTTGGGAGCTGGTTTTGTTTCTTGCTGACCTTTGCATGGTCCCTCTATATATTTTGCCTACTCACAAGGCTTCGTTTTCTGATTTGGCTTAGGCAAGTTCGGATCTTATATTTACTTCTGCTCCCATTTGTAGGTCATCATTCTCTGGGAGCATTTGCAGGTTTTAGATTATCATCTTGCAGTCTTAGACCTTAGGCAAGAGATCTCCAATCTCTTTAGTTTTATTGAAACATTGTTTTATCCTTTGCTCCTTGTTGTAGTATGTCTCAGGAGAGGTGGGTTACAAAGGAACTTAAATATCATCATCCCCTTTGCCAGAAGTCTTCCACCCTCTATTTTACTGATGAGGAAGCTGATACCATTGAAAGGAATCTTTTGTAATTAGTTGAATATGCCACCAATATAACCAATCAAGGGAACCACAAATAGAACACCTGGAAGGGTACAAATAGGAAAGAATTTTCATGAGAACAGAAGAGTCTCTAAAGAAGTTCTCAAAATTTATTCATGAGTCATCAATGGCTCATTAATGGAAAAGGAGAAATAGAAGAGAACCTCCAATAAGTAGAATAGGTATAATTGCACATAGAAAGTCATGTAGTTTCTTAGCAGGGAAGCAATTTCTAAAAGTAAGCTGCAGATAAAACTTTTAGCTTGCAGAATGGAAAAGAAAAAAATCTTAAAATATCCCAAGTATTTGCATATTTAGATTCTTGTATATGTGAACTATCATGACCTTTATTCTGTTTTCTTCTTCCCTTTTTCTTTTCCCTTTTTCTTCTTTTAATTTTTAAAATGAAAGCTTAATTTCATTATTTTATTTCCTTTCCTCCCCCCCACCTTTCCCCTGCCTCATGGCTAAATAGCATAGAACAATTCGACTGCAAAATTCATTAGGGATGAGAAATCCAAAAATTCTCATTTCATCGATGAGAAAACTGAGGTCTAGGGAGTTAAAAACAAACTAACAACTACCCAAGTCAAAACTGAGATAAGGTTAGAATTTGAATTCCTTGATATATGGTCATTTTAGCAATTGTAGGGAGTTCTTTCTTCCTCCCCCCCCTTTCTTTTAAGAACAACCCCATTTATTTAATAGCAATAAAAAAGATTATTTGCACCTCTAAATCTTATGCTGCCTCTTTTGGGTCATAGATTAATCAATGAGCATTTATTATGTTCTAGGCACTTTGTTAAATTCCAAAGATATGAATAAAAATCCCCAAAACAGTCTTTGCCCTAAAGGGACCTTAGTAGCTATCTAGTCCAATCCCCTCATTTTACGAAAGATGAAAATGTGCGCTAGAGGGGCTGAGTAACTTACCCAAGGCACAAAGGTAAAAAAAAATTGGAAGAGCTGGGGTTTGAATTTGAATCCTCTGCTTCCAAATTTAGGTATCCCAAGTGTCTACAACCTTCACAAAGGAATAAAATGATAGAATTTTAGAGTTGGAAGGGAGCTCAACATCTACCTAGTCCAATACATACACTAAAGGTATGTTTTAAAAAAATTCTGCTTCAAGACTTATATGCAGGGGACCCTACCACCTCTTCCTTTCAGAAAACTTTAATTATTGAGAAGTTTTTCCTGGCATCAAGCCTAAATGCAATGATTTGCTAATATCAGAAAAAGGAATAAAACTCCTCTCTCTGTCTCTCTGTCTCTCTGTCTCTCTGTCTCTCTGTCTCTCTCTGTCTCTGTCTCTGTCTCTGTCTCTCTCTCTCTCTCTCTCTCTCTCCTCCTCTTCTTCCTTTCTCTTTTCCTCCTTCCTCCTTCCTCCTCCTCCTTTGTTCTCCTCTACTTTGTTCTGTTCCCCCATCTCCCTTTCCTCATCTTTCTCCTCTTTCTCCCTCCTTTCTCCCCTCCCTTCTTCCTCTCCCCTCTTCCTTCTCCTCCTTTTCTCCTCTCTCCTTTCTTTCTTTCTCCTTCTCTCCCTCTCCTCCTCTTCCTCCTTCCACTGCTGACTTATTCAATCCTTTTCATATTTAGAGGCCCGGGTTAAGTGCCATATCCTTCATGAAAACTTCCTAGACTACTTAGCCTCATGTTGCTCTCATTCCTCTGACACTCCATTTCTCAGCTATAAAATGGAATAAAAACACTTGACCTCCCTCCCTCCCTAGGCTGTTGTGAACATTGAATGAAATTATGTAAAGTGTTTTACATATAACTGACTATTAGACATTTTAAACAGGATGTAAGCAACCAAGCTAAGCTCAGGCAAAGAAGAAACTCACTCTCCCCATAAACCCACCCATCTTCCCAACTTCCCTACACTTATTGAGGGGACCATCATCCTTCCAGTCATCCAGGGCTCACAACCTCAATGGCATCCCAGATTTCATTTTTTACCTACTTCACATATCCAATATGCAGCCTTCCTATAATACCTCTCAGATATTCATCCTCCTCTCCACTTATACAGACACTTCATTCACCTCTCTCTTGGCTACATTGAATTAGCCTCCTATTTGGTCTTCCTGCCTTTAATAAATTAGTAAATCTCCCCCCATTTCATTCTATACACCACATAACCACCAAAATTATTTTCCCAAAACTCATGTTGCCCTGCTCCCTTTTCCCTCCCATTCAATAAATTTTAGTGGGTACTAATTACTTATAAAAATATAATTTATATAGAGTTTTATGATTTTTAAAGTATTATACACATTTACGCATTTGATCTTTATAACAACCTTTAAGGGAAGTTCTGTTGTTATCCCCATTTGAGAGATGAAGAAGCTGAAATTGAAAGACTTGTCCAGGGTTATTTAATTGGTAAGTATCTGAGGCAAGATTCAAACTCAGGTCTTTCTCTTGATCTCAAGGCCTATTTACTGTTCCACTAAGGCCTTTCTCTCCTCTTCCCTCTCTATGTATAATATACAAATATACATGTATATTTAGATAAATGCCTGCATGCATATATAGACATTTTATGTGTATATATGTACAAGATCAGAAAAAAAGAATAAAATTCCTTCCTCCCCTTCCCCACTGTTTGCTTCTTTAAATTTTACTGGTCTTTCAAGATCCAGGTTAAGGGTCACCTCCTTCATGAAGCTTTCCTAGTATGCATAGAATCAAATCTCTCCTTTCTATATAAACTCCTCTATTTCATATTTAAAATTCTTCTCATCTTGACCCCATGATTACTTTGCAGTCTTCTTGCACATCTTTCCCATCTTGAGCCTTCTACAATACTGCCATACTGGCTTATTGAGTGTTTTCCACACATCAGTCTTTATCTCCCATCTCCATGTCATTGCTATGACAGTCCACTATGTCTGGAATGCTCTCCTTCCACAACTCTTCCTCCTGGAAACCCTAGTTTCTTTCAATTCTCATTTTTAGTGTCATTGCCTATAAAAGGGACTGCCTTGCTTTTATCTTTGTATTCCCAAATCAATGATAAGCAAAAGCTTGTTGATTGAGATTGATTAAATAATAATTTATTCAGTAGGTTTTCAGTTGACTCATTATGACCTGACTTGGGGTTTTCTTGGCAAAGATTTCCTTTCCCAGTTCATTTTACAGAAGAAGCTGAGGCAAAGAGGGTTAAATGACTTGCCCAGGATCACACAGCTAGTAGCATCTAGACAGATTTGAATTCAGGGAAATGAGTCTTCCTGACTCTAGGCTATCCTAAGTTCTATTACATCATCTGGCTGCATGTTCTATAAATGTTACCTGATATCCTTAATTGTCTCTCTTCTAACCTTTCATGATGTTAGACCCTATATTATATGATTTAATTCAAGATGACTCATCAGATGGAGTCTTGGACTTGGAATTAGAGAGATCTGAGTTCATATTCCTCCTCAGATGCTTCCTAGATCTGTGACCCTAGAAGATCACATAATTTTCTCAATCTCAGTTTCCTCATTTGTAAAATGTAGAATATTAATAGTACCTATTCCATGGTTGTTGTGAAGATCAAATGTGATAATCTTTACAGAACTTGCAAGCTTAAAGAGCTATAAAAATACAAGCTAACGTTAGTAGTATTAATCATAATTGCTAATGTAGTAATTAGCAATTATCATGACTAGTTACTAATTAAATGATCATCCTCATCATCACACACTCATTTATATTACCCATGTTGTAAACTATATTCTGCTCTATCCCTGTGATTGTTCTGAAAACTCTTCCTTTAGGTCTGTCTTTTATAGATATTCAGTACTAATCTTTAATTGCTCTAAAATAAAACAAAGGCTAAGATTACATTCAATAGGCTTTAAAACTGGAAGGGAACTCGAAGTGTTTGACACAAAGTCAAAGTGTCTGACTTTGGACACTTATTACCCATGTGACCCTGGATAAGTCACTTAACCCTGTTTGCATCAGCTGGAGAAGACAATGAATGGAAAATCACTCCAGTATCTTTGCCAAGAAAACCCCAAATGGGCTCATAGAGAGTTGGACATAAATGAAAAACAACTGAACAACAAAATATATTTATAGATGAGGAAACCAAGGACCAGAGAGGTTAAATAAATGAACACAAAGACAAATTTCTTCCCTACCATTCTTCTGGGAGAATTCAATATGTGCTCTATAATTGGGGGCAGTATGAGTAGATTAGGCTAGGAGGGCAGGTTTCATGGGAGATGTAGTTACCTGAGCTTGAAGGGCGGCAGGATTCTCATAGGTAAGGCTGTGAGAGCCTTCCAGTGCTGGGAATGGCTTAAAGTGAATGAATGGAAATTGATCTGAAAGATGTCTTAGGACTTGGCAACTGGCTGATCATGCCAGTTAGTTATCAGTGTAACATCTGGGGCTCTCAACCATGTCCCTAGGGGAATGGGGTAGTCTTGAATTAATTACCTTTGCAAATATGTTCCTTGGGCTGTGTTTGAGTTATTGAATCATCACAGACTTGCACTCCCCAGGGAATTAGTCACCTACTTGAGGGTGAGACCCAACCCGGGGCTGCTTTCCCAGGATATTGTACACTAGCAGAACATATACCAATACCCATTTAATGCCAGACTTTCTGGGATGCTCACCCAGTGACACCCTTTTTGTGTTCCATAGGCTTACTGGATCCCAAAGGGTTCATTGTTATTCACTCTTTGTGATCCCATCGATTTTAACACACTTGGCTCTACAGGGGTCATCTTCAATCTATCATTTCTTCCTTCTCTGATTCTTTGGAACTTTCAGAACAATCTCAGTGATAGAGGAGAATATAGGTTTGAGGTTGCATGATAGAAATGACTGATACTATAAGTAATCATTGTCAGACATCCTGTTATGGCAGAAATGGCCCAGTTATGCTTTGGAAGTTTTCTTCTGATCTCTTTCTCAGTTTCTTTGTTCATAAAATAGGAATAATGATAGCATTTCCCTCAAAGAGTTCTTGTGAACATCAAGTGAATTTATACACACACAACATATTATATAATTTAGAAAGTATTTCAAAAATCTTAAAAAGCTATATAAATTATTATTGTTGTTGATACCATTATTTTTATAGTAGAGTCATAAATAGCAGGTTCTGCACCTTGGGCTAAATAGCCTAGTAAAGGTGAATGAAAGTGGTAGGCATTCCTTGTATAGGGAAGAAGCTATCAGAGAAAGAGAATCCACCCCATGACACCAAGTTTAGAAGCTGCTGAAGGGGAGAGGGATTGTACCTCATAGAAGTAAGGGTAGGGGCAGGTAGAGGAAGGAGTGACTTCCCTCTAAGTCTGTTAGCACCCTCTAAATTTTTGCTTTGGGATAAAACCCCAGGCATTCTATTTTAGTTATACCTGTGGTCTCCTTGTACCTTTGCCTCCAACTCTTCTCCCCCAAATGCCCCAAACTCCATTGATAGCATATTTATGGAATGTCCCATAATCCTGAGGATAATTACCCACTTGTAGGTGTATAATTCACACTATTACAGAAAGAAGTTTTATTAAAAAGTGGAAACAAAACAAATTCTTGATTAAGCAACTATTTATCTTAAAGATATTTATAAATTCTTAGGGATTATATTCTCACAATCCCATATATAAAAGTTTTTCTATAGAGGCCTTACTCATCTGTTCTGTCTAAGCCTATAGCTCCATCCTATTCAAAGGAGGAAGTATCTCTCTCTCTCTCTCTCTCTCTCTCCCCCCTCCCCATTTCTCTCTCTCTGTTTCACTGTCCCTCTTCATCTGGAAGAACAAAAGAATATCAAGGGAACTGATAAAAAGAAAAATGAGAAGAAAGGACCAGATATCAAACTCTACTACAAAACTACAATCATCAAAAACTTCATCAATGGAACAGATAGAGAATATACATAATATACAAAAGCAAATGAACATAGTAACCTAGTGTTTGATAAACCCAAAGATCCTAACTGCTGGGAAAGAACAAAAACTATTTGGGAAAACTGGAAAGTAGTCTGGCAGAAATGAGACATAGAGAACAAATTCACACCACATAACAGGGTGGTAATGTGCCAAGAAAAAACCAGAACTAAAATAATTTAGACAGAAGTTTTTTAATTAAGTCATCTGATAGAGGGAAAAAATAAAAAAAAGTGATCCCTTCCTCTCAAGTGTCTGTAGCTTATATAATATAGGATATAAACAAAGAAACAAGGAAGCAGTTGCTGATTGGCTAACTCAGAGGCAGTTTCCAGATAAGGCACTTGGATTGCTTGGGATGTATAGAGGGAAAAAATTCTTTATGTTAATCTTTGGATGTAACTCCCCTAGAAAGTTTCTGGGCTCACAAAAACTGGGTCCTGAGTTCATCATTAAATAAATATGGTTTCTAAGCTATAGGTATGGCTTCCCATCCATGCAGGGCTGAGTTCAAATGCAATAAAGTTTTACCACAATGAATCCCAAGTGGGTTCATGATTTAGTCATAAAGGATGAGACCATAAGTAAATTAACAGAATATAGAAGAAATTATCTATGTTATCTATGGATGCAGTAAGAAATAATGACCAAACAAGAGATAGAAAGATTCACAGGAGGTAAAATGAATAGTTAGATTAAAGTTAAGAAGTTTTTGCACAAACAAAACCAAGGCAGCTAAAATGAGAAGAAAAGTAGGAAAGCAGAAAATCTTTGCAGCAAGTTTCTCTGGTAAAGATCTCATTTCTAAATATATGCTGTCAGTTAAATCAAATTTATAAGAGCAAGAGTCAGGACCCAATTAATAAATGGTGAAAGGATATAGACAGTTTTTAGAAGAAGAAATTCAGCCTCTCAATAGTTATGTGGAAAAAATGCTCTAAATCACTAATAATTAGAGAAATACAAATTAAAATAATTCTGAGATGTAACTTCATACCCATCAAATTGACTAAGATGGTCACAAAAGGAAAATGACAAATACTGTAGAGAATGTGTGAAAATGGGCATATTACAATATGACCAGAAAGGATAATGATCATTGTTGGAAGGGTTGTGGGAAATCTGGGACACTATTACATTGTTGGTGGAGCTGTGAACTCATCCAACACTTCTGGAGAGCTATTTGGAACTATGCCCAAAGGGCAACAAAAATGTGCATACCCTTTGACCCAGCAATACCACTACTGGGTCTATATCCTGAAGAGATGAAGAAAAAGTGTAAAAATATTACTTGTATGAAAATATTTATAGCAGCCCTGTTTGTGGTGGCAAAGAATTGGAAATCAAGTATAAGTCCTTCAATTGGGGAATGGCTTAGCAAACTGTGGTATATGTATATCATGGAACACTATTTTTCTATTAGAAACCAGGAGGGATGGGAATTCAGGGAAGCCTGGAGGGATTTGCATGAACTGATGCTGAGTGAGATGAGCAGAACCAGAGAAACACTGTACACCCTAACAGCAACATGGGGGTGATGATCAACCTTGAAGGACTCACTCATTCCATCAGTACAACAATTGGGAACAATTTTGGGCTGTCTGCAATGGAGAATACCATCTGTATCCAGATAAGGAGCTGTGGAGTTTGAACAAAGTGCAAGGACTATTCCCTTTAATTTAGGAAAAAAACAGATATATTGTCTGATCTTGTTACCTCTTAGACTTCTTGTCTCTTCTTTAAGGATATGATTTCTCTCTCATCACACCCAGTTTGGATCAAGGTATAACATGGAAACAAAGTAAAGACTGACAGATTGCTTTCCGTGGGGGGAGGGAGAGGGAAGTAAGATTGGGGGGAAAAATGTAAAACTCAAATAATATCTTTAATAAAAATAAATTAAAAAAAAGAAAATGGGCATATTAACGCACTGTTGGTAGAATTGTTAGGCAGCCTAACCATTTCGAAAGTAATTTGGCACTAAGCCCCCAAAGCTGTAAAACTAGTCATACTCTTTGACTCAGTAATATATATTTTACACTCCAAAGAGATGGAAAAAAAGAGGCAAAGGGTAAAAATACACAAAAGTATTTATATCAACATTTAGTGTGTGTGAGCGTGTGTGTGTGTGTGTGTGTGTGTGTGTGTATGTATATATTAGCAAGGAATTACAAACAGGGTATGCCCACCAATTGGGAAGTAGCTAAATAAGTTGTGTGAATGTGACAGAATACTACTATGCCATAGAGAGGATGAAGGAGATGGTTTCAGAAAACCTGGAAAAATTTATATAAACTGATACTAAGTGATCAGAACCAGAACAATATACAAAATAAAAGCAATCTAGTAAAGTTAATTAACTTTGAAAAACTTAGTAGCTGATCAATACAATGGTCTATAACATCCAAAGGACTAAAACTGAAACATAATATCTACCTCAAGATAGAGAAATGATGAACTGGGAGTAAAGATCAAAGTTTTTTCTTTCTCCCTACCTCCCTTCCTCTCTTCCTCCCTTCCTCCCTCCCTCCCTCCCTCCCTTCCTTCCTTCCTTCCTTCCTCCCTCCCTCCCTCCCTTTCTTTTCCCTTCATTCTCTCTTTTTCTTTCTTTCTCTCTTGCTCTTGCACTTTCTTTCCTTCTTTCTCTTTTTCTTTCCTTTTTTCCTTCCTTCCTTCTCTTCTTACTTCCTTTCTTTTTTCATGGCTATGGTGGAAATTTGTTATACTCTATATATTTGTAATGGATTTTGTTTCCCTTGCTTTGTCAGTAGGAATGGTGGGGTAGATGGTGAGGACAGAATCTGGGACAGAAAATAAATTTTTAAAAAGAGCTACCCCAAAGAAACTGTGATAGCAGAATAGTAGAAGAGGATACCTAATTTCAAATATTCTTTCTTATAAAATATTTTAGTAGGAATTTAGGTTGCAAATATGACTTTTTTCCTTTTTAGTTCATTTTTTTAGCTTTTTGCAAGGCAATGGGGTTAAGTGGCTTGCCCAAGGCCACACAGCTAGGTAATTATTAAGTGTCTGAGGCCGGATTTGAACTCAGGTACTCCTGACTCCAGGGACAGTGCTCTATCCACTGCACCACCTAGCCACCCCTTTTTAGTTCTTTTTTTTTCTTTTTAGGTTTTTGCAAGACAAATGGGATTAAGTGGCTTGCCCAAGGCCACACAGCTAGGTAATTACTAGGTGTCTGAGACTTTTAGTTCTTTTTTAAAAAATATTTTTTTAGTTTCACATTACTACAATAGTCTTGTTGTAAAAGTAAACATAATTCCCTCCCCTCACAAAGATAAAGAAACATCATGAAAAATAAAGTGAGAAAAAAAAAAGAAAAAATATACTTCAGTTTGTGTTCGGATACCATCACTTTTGTCCTTGGGATAGATTGCATTCTTTATCCTAAGTCCAACAGAGAAGTTGACTTAATATTTTTTTCCCCCACAGTTGCTATTGCTAACTGTATTTCCCCTCCATCTATTCCTCCTCCCTCCCATTCATTCTATTCTCTCTCTTCTTTCACTTTGCCCTTCCTCAAAATTGTGTTGTGGTGTAACCAGGTGGTGCAGTAGACAGAGCACCAGCCCTTAAGCCCAAAGGACCCAAGACAAAATCTGGCCTTAGACACCCAACAATCACCCAGTCCTGTCACCCCAGGCAAACCACCGTACCACACCACCCTGAAAAAAAAGTACTATATCTGATCACCCTCTCCCACAATCTTCCCTCACTTTTATCACCTACAGCCCCCTTCCCTCTTTCTGTCTCCTTTCTCCCATCTTCTTCCTCTCCTTTTTTCGCTTATTAACTCCATCTTTATATTATACCTTCATATACCTTCATATTCAGCTCCCTCCTGTGCCTTGTCTTTATATTCTCCTTTTATCTGCGCTAATAAATGAGAAGGTTCATAAGGGTTCTCAGTATCATCTTCCCATGAAGGAATGCAAACAGTTCAACATAATTAAATCTCTCAGAATTTGCTCTTTCTCTCCACCCTCTCTAAGTTCATCTGCATCCTGTACTTGAAGATCAAACTTTCTGTTCAGCTCTGGTCATTTCAACAGGAAAGTTTGAAATTCCCCTATTTCATTGAATGTTCATCTTTTCCCCTGAAAGAGGATGTTCAGTTTTGCTGGGTTGTTGATTCTCAGTTATAATCTTAGCTCTTTTGCCTTCCAGAATGTCATATTCCAAACTCTATGAGCCCTTAATGTAGATGCTTAATATAGATGTATAAGTCTGGTATAATCCTGACTTATAGTGCAATGATATAAATATGATTTTTAAAAAATACATGTGTTCTCATGGTGCTGTCTTATATAGTTTGCTTTGGGGGGATTTGGTGGGGAAAAATGGTGAGTCACTTCTGATTAAAACTGAATTTTTAATTAGGTATTAGTTTTCTATTTGGTGGAAGAAGTATAGTATAATGGAAATAATCTTTGACTTGGAATTTATAGTTAGAATGCTGACTTTTCTGGTCCTTAGCACCAGTATGACCAAGGGTAAATTGTCGACTCTCTCTGGATCTTAGTTTTCTCTTATCCCTTAAAATCTCTTACAGTTTTACATCCATGATCCTTTGAGGTGATTAGATATCTAACATGCCACATTAAATTGTGAGCTCCTTGAGAGTATGGACTATTTTTTTCCTTTTTATATTCCCAACTCTTAGCATTGTCCATGGAAGATAATAAGTGCTTAATATAATCTTGTTGACTTGATTTTAAATGCTAAATCTATGACCCTCTGAACATACTTAGCTAGTGCTTCTCAGCATCTTGCTGAGGATGTAAATCTGGCCACTAGATGGCAGAACCAATGAATCAACTCATGCTAATACAAGAAATTCTTCCAATTCTCAGTTTTGCAGTCTGTGGGTTTGGTTTTGTATATCACATATGTAAAACCCCTTGATTATAAGCTCCTTGAAGGTAGGCACTAACTTAACATTTAATATAGTGCCTTGCTTGCTTGATGAATGAAAGTTGATTGTTTGTACATAGGGGTTTGATAAAAGATTATTAATTAAATTGTTTGGTTCAAGTTTTTTCTCCCATTGAAATCCTCCTTTGATGTTTTACCCCAGTGACTTCTGGGTTTCTGAAGTATGCTTGTGGAATACAAGCTGGGGAAGATGCTTCCATGAATGGCCTCCAAGATCATCCAAGCATAGCTAAGTTTGAGGATATCCATCACCAGGAGAAGTATCAAGTGATGAATCTTTTAACCAAGACCTACATAGGTGAAGGGAGTGCCTATGAGAATGAAATAATAGATCCATGAAGTTTGAAAGTAGAATTGTGTTACTCAATCAACCATAAATTCTAAAGCCAGTGCTAAATATAAGACAATCCATACTTATTCAATCTCTGGCTAACATCTTAAGATCTGACAGCTGTGGATAGGATAGAATAAAGAGGAGAAAGATTAGAGATTGGAAAAGCAATTAGTAGGTAATTGCAATAGAGCGCATGAGAGCTGTTGAGAACCTGAACTAAGGTGGATGTGGTATTAGTATAGAGAATGATTTATATGCAAGAAGTTGCTATGCAGGTAAAATCTCTAAGAATTGGTAACTGATTGGAAATGAGGGATGAGAGAGAGAGAGAACAATTAAGGATGATTCTAGTGTTGCCTAACTAGAAGAATTGTGGTGCCATTGAGAGAACAAGGAAAAAGGAGGAATGGTGAGTTTGAGGGGAAAGAAAAATAAAAATTCTGCTTTGGATATGCTGAGTTTTATGGATATTTTTGGGAGTTTATTAAATTTCAAATTAGAGATGTTTAGTAGGCCATAATGCTGATTGTTTTAGATTAATTAGTTCTTGTGTAATTAGCATTTGGTGGATGGAAACTCAAGCTAACTATTCCCTTCCCTTTGAATTGACCAGGGAAAATTATTTTTATCTTTTATCAAAAAAGAGCATTGAACTCTTAGACTGAGAATATCTAATATGTAATAAATCAAATTCTACAACAACAACCTTTTTGGAGTTATAAGAGTGAAGGAGTGAATGTTGATGCAAGACCTTCCTACTCCCAGAAAGGTAGCAATAGAGGTCTCCCTGGAGACAGTTTGCCAATTCCTAGATCTTATATATTTAAATAAATCTCTACAAGAGAAATCCCATTTTGTTCCTATGGCCCAGGTTCAAGTTGTTGGACTTCAGCCCTCCATGTCTGACTGCCTGCCACCACCACTCCATTACTCAGTTCCACTACGACACCAATCTTCTATGTTAGATGACTACCTAAGTTAGATATATTCAGTTACAAATACACAATAAGGAATTGTTATGTAGATCAAGGACCAAAAACTGAGACTTCAGAGATCATCTCATTTTACCAAAGAGGAAGGAAACTGATGTCTAGTGAGGTTAAATCACTTCCCTGAGAGGTGGTTGTAGCAAACAGTAAATGTAGAACTGGAACTCAGCTTCTCTGACTCTAGAATCAATGGTTTTTCCACTATATCGTTTTGTTTTCCCCCATCTATGACTGATTATGTTGTAGCCTTTTTAAGGCTCTACACCTTTCTTCATTGTGCTTTTAATTTCCTGCAATTTTGATTGTTCAGAGTGTTACTTCATGAGTTTGTACTTAGAGTTTCAAAGAGAGACTACTTCATTACTTTAATCTATCTGTAAGTTTATTGATGTGATCACCTCTTCAAATGGTATAGATTGTAACTTCTCCATACTACCCCCTTCTGGATGATTCTTGATTATATTCTTCCTTAAATCTTTCACAAGAAAAAGAGATCCAGAAATTCAGTGTTCTAAAAATCTTCCTCTAGATCTTTTACCATTCTTTGGGTAGCAGTGCAGGATTTGGACTTTCAGTCATCCATCATTTTTGCAGCATAACTGTCCTATGTCCTCTTCATGATACATATCTTCTGAATAATTTCTCTTAAACCACTCCTTGTGTACACAAGCCATAATTTATAGTGTGCCACAGCCCATATGTGCTCATCAGCTGGCCTATGAGATACCCTGCAATTTTGATTCTTCAGAGACTGTGGTGTGCTATGATTCATAGTTTTTTGACATTACTAGGAAAATATTGTTTTTGTAAAAATAAAGTTTTGTTTCAGGGAATAGCTTGAGATCATTCAATATGATGTACTTCAACAGGAATTTATTAAATAGCTATTATGTATAAGACTTGGTTTCAGATGCTAGAGATACAAATACAAAATAAAAAATAATCCCTACCCTCAAGGATCTTCCAGTCTATTCAGGAATACAATATATATAACCACATAGGCAAATAGATGAAAATTTGAGAAAGAAGAGAAAATTAGCAACTAGTTGGATCTGAAAAGGCTTTCTAGAAGAGATTATTGCAAGTTGAGCCTTGAAGGAAACTGATGACCCTAAGAGGTGGAGTGAGAAGGGATTGCATTATAGGTATAAGAAAGTCTACAGTCACCAAGAGATGAATGCAAACAATCTTTCCCTTCAATCTTCAGAGGTCTTTCCCTTCTCCAAACTCTAAGTCCCAGACACCTGGTTCAGTTGAAAGTGTTGCACAACTTCCTAAAAATCTCACCTTCTGTCTTCCTCCTCTTCAATCCTGAACCCAGCCTGTTCATTTACAGTGTCTGTCAAAAGTATATCTAGTAATGGACTAAATGGATGGGCTATCAGTCCAACTGCAAAGTATAATACAGAAAATAGGCATTCTTCTTCTACTGGTTTTTCTTGTGTGTATGGCTAGAGTAAATTTTCTTTTGAATGGTGATGGCACTCAGTAGGGAAATTTTCAACTATTTCAGGATTTAATGCAAACAGCATAATACCATCTGCAAAAAAGAGGTATCTGAAAGATATCTATATCTCCTCTTTCCATCTGGATTCTGGTCTAGGGATGATCTTTGCTAACAATGACAAAATATTTTGGCAAAAATCTATTGGTGTTTCATGCCTCAATGACAGAGTATCATTGAGCAAAGGTATTTTGATTATTAAATCTATCAAGAATTATTGGGGCAGCTAGGTGGCGCAGAGGATAGAGAATTGGTCCTGAAGTCAGGAGTCCCTGAGTTCAAATCCGGCCTCAGACACTTAATGATTGCTTAGCTGTGTGGCCTTGGGCAAGCTACTTTAACCCCATTTACCTTGCAAAAAACTTAAAAAAAAAGAATTATTGTATGAGCCTAATAAATATGTGATAGTTATGTTGTAGAAACTCACATTCTTGAGTCTGCATTTATTTCATGCTCCTGGGGGAGGCTGACATCAGTAAATCACTTAAGCTTGAGAGTTCTAAGCTACAATGTGGGAAACCAATCAGGTGTCCTCAAAAAAATGCGACACCAATATAGTGAGCCCCTGGAAGCGGGGGGAGGGGTGAAGGAAGCATGGGTGGAAACCAGGCTGCCTAGGAGAGGAAAATTGGTCCTATTTATAGGTGAATCAGGTTAAGGTTCCCATCTATTGCTACAATGGACTTGTGAGTGGCTGATGCATTTCCAGTTTAGGTGAGATAAAGACATCCAATTTTAAAAACAAACAAACAATGGCAACATTAACCAAAAAACCTCCAACAACACAAAGAGACATATTGTAGGAACAGGAAAGAGGTTGTAAATCTGGGAATTACTGTTATATTAAAACAAACAATAATTATAAAGCTTTTTTTAAAAAAAGAAGGGACCTAGACAAAAATTAGTCTTTAAAATCAGTTTTGAATTACATTTCATATTTTTTTGGGGGTTTTTGTTTTTGTTTTTTTGTTTTTGCAAGGCAAAAGGGGTTAAGTGGCTTGCCCAAGGCCACACAGCTAGGTAATTATTAAGTGTCTGAGACCGAATTTGAACCCAGGTACTCCTGACTCCAGGGCCAGTGCTCCATCCACTGCGCCACCTAGCTACCCTGATTTCATATTTTTTAAAGGATTTCACCACTTTGTTTTACTATAAAGAATTTTTTTTCTGATCTCCTCAGTCTGTAAAGCCTTTTTAGAGGTTAGGAAATGGTTCTTGCTGACTGGAAAAGGAAAGTGTTGCTTTGGCAAACATGTATGTTGTTCCAATATCATAAATAGATTTAACTCTAACTCTTTTTAACTCTTCCATTTTCACAACCTCAATGTGCACAGTGTGCCATGACAAATCAGCTTGGTGTACAATCATCAACTGATATCAGCACACTCCTGGAAATAGTATTTGATAGTTCACAGCTGCTAGAGAGTCTTGAGGGGAATACAAGGCCTTATGTTTCAGTAGGTTTTGCAAATCTATTGGTGGCTATTTGCTCTGTAAATTCCATTCTTGACAGCCAAAAAAGAAATTAGTAGATCATATAGCTTTAGATCTGAAAAAAAGATCTTAGAGAGATTATCCAATACAAAAGTAAATAAATAAATTACAGATGAGCAAAGTGAGGCCCATATTGGTGAAGCAGCTCTCTCAAGTTCATGTAGGATTTGAGCAGCAGAACCAAACCCAAACCCGGGTCCTTGGGCTCAGAATGCAGTGATTTTTTTTTCTTTTTTGACACTGCTACCTTTAAAACAATACCTTCCCTCCTTTCTGCTTCTTCAAAATAATCTACCCTAGATTTTTTTCCTTATGTTTATCAAGCTGGTCAAATATAGGTCTTATACTTTAACCATTTTAGTACACACATTAAATCCTAAGTTAAAGACTGGTCAGATCCAATATAATCTCAGCTCCCTTTACAATTGTGTGTGTTGCTAGCAGGTGCTGAGTAAATGTTTTCTTTCTGGTGGCATATAGGCATATGCAGCATCTTCCATTTCTGTATTACTCCGAGGTTAAAGGTAATGCTGTTCTCTCTTTGGCTTGTGAATCAAGCATCACACATGTTTCCCTGTGGAGCCAGGGCCAGTCCTTTAAAGGTCCCCAAGGGAGTACTTAATTATGTACATAGATGTGTTCTTCGGCTCCTCTAATAACACTGTGAGAGGCTCTTGAGTAGTAGATTTGGCTTTATGAACCAAGAGGATAAAGCCCATGCTCTCTGGTGTACAATGAACCTGAATTTTCTTCTTGTTCTTATTTCATTTTAGTTAATATCACCCTTAAAGTTTGAATTATCCAGCCAGGGTGCAGGTTCATTAACTTCTCTTTGGCTTATGCATCATCTTAATGGGACGTATTTTGTAATGATGAGAATCACATAAATGCCACAAGGCTACGAATGACCCAAATGTTTCATGGAAGTCATTACAAGCATTTGCCCATCAGGAAGAAAAAGAACTTTATTATTTAAAGACAACTTGTCCTGGGAAATGTTCCAAGGGAGATAAGTTGAAAGGGACTCTAAGCAGCAGGGAATCTCCACAGCCTGGAATAATACAGGTGGTTATTAGAAAAAGACTTTTCTCTTCCTTCATATTAACTTAAGACTGTGAAAAGTGCTAGACTGATGGAGAGGGAGCTGCCACATTCATAAAAAAAATTGCAGCACAATTTTCTTTATATCTTTGTGAACCCATGACTCTGAAGGACCATGTTAGTCTTTGATTTCTCAAAGATTGTATCCCTTTACTTCCAAAGTCAACTTCTTGAGGAGTTATCTTCATTTTTATCTTTGCACCCCCAAACCTATTAATATATATGCTAGTTGTAATGGAATTACTCTAGTTTGAGAAAAAGGTGACCATTCTTGCAAAAATGAACTATCCTATTTGTACCTTTGATACCACCGGCTTTTTCCATCCTGCCTACAAACATGCCCAGATCTCTTAAATTCTTCCTGAGCATGGATTTTTGGTAGTCCAATTATTGTGAAATTATTTCTCCTAAATTTGTTTTCCAGGTAGGTTGTTTTTATATGAGATAACTTTCTATTTTGTTAGTCCTTTGAATTTGCTTTAATATGTTTTATTGTCTCATGAAGACATTTCTTTTTGGTCTGTCACTTGGATAAGGTACTTGATAATTTTCCTTCTAAAGAGTTCATTTTTCCCCTAATTCTTTCTTCTAAGGTTCTCATTTCATTTATAATATTATTTTTTTGGTTCTTAAGAAAACAACAAAACTCTTGCTCTATATCTTCAAGGAATTCTAGTTTATCTTGTGACCAAGCTATTCCTCTTTTAGTTTTTGCTTGCTAACTTTTGGAATTATTTGCTTCTGGGTTTGTGTTTTGGGACTCCCCAGAACCACAATAATTTTTATCCAGGAAGTTCTTTTTATTTATTCATTCTTCCAGTTTCTGAAAGAGGAATAATGGAAACATTTTCAGAAAGAGATATACATTTTTGTATATGGTTTCTCTGTGGATTCACTGCACAATTATACCTATTTATTACAAGGGTAAAGTTACCCAAATGAGAAATTTGACTAAAAATTGAGATTGGGGATTCTTGCTTTGTCTTCCAAAGAGAGAGGATATCAGTCAGTTTCACACACTCTTGGGAAAAACATATGGATACTTTCCTACACTGACATTCTCCTGCTATCTGAATTTTTGTCTCAGGAAGGCAAAGCTTTATTTGTAAAAATGTTCACAGTAGGCAACTTTGGGAATAAAATAGAAATGTCTATGTGTTTTAATATATAAGATGAAATGAGAAACAGTATGTAATTTATATGTGTATATATTCATGCTTATATGTGTGTGTATATGGGAATTCTGTTAATTAAGAAAATGAAATTGGCAGCATTTAACTCTAAAGAAAAAAGAATAATGATATTTTTCTATCCAGAGATTATAAACGTTCTCATTGTTTTAAATCACACTCTTCTAAACATTTTTTTTGCTATATTTAATAAACCACATAGACATTGTAAATCAAATTATTGGAGCCTATATGATTATGGGTGTTGTTCTAAAAGGGAAAATTTGAGATGTATGCTAAGGGCATTTTAAAATAATTTTCCAATAATTCCAAACCATATTGACTAATTGATCTTCTACTAAGCTGTTACAAAGTTCTGATTGTGTTACTGCCTAATTCACTAGACTCTAGTGGCTTGATAGGCTCTAGGGTCAAATATAAAATCCTCTACTTACCTTTTTAAGTCCTTTATAACCTAGTTCTTCCTATTTTTCTAGTCTTCTTGCTCATTACTTTCCTTAATGTACTCTGTATTTGGAATACTATCCCATCACAGTTCTTGTACTGCCTTCTGAAACTACAGAATGGTGTTATATTAATGAGGAAGTATAATTCTTAGTTTATCCAGTAGATTTCAGTATAATCCAGTATAATAATCAGTATAATTCAGTATAATCTTGCTATTCCTAGCACTTGTTTCTCCATTCCCTAAGTCTGAACTCATACCTGGAATGTTTTGTCTCCTCATCTTTGTCTCCGGGCTTTTGGGTATTCCTTCAAATATTCGTTTAATACTCACCTTCTGAAATAGGACCTTTCCAGTCACTTCACACCCCACTGCCTTCCTCTGGTATTACTTTTCATTTGCACTGCATATGTTTTGTATGTATAATTTTTTTGCATGTTGTCTCTCCCAATAGAATTGGATCTCTTTAAAGGTAAGTTCCATATTTTTGTGTTTCTTTGTTTACACATAGTTTAGCACAGCATCCAGCATTTTGATTTATCATGCCTTAATTTAGATTCAGAAACTTGTGGGTTTCTGAATCTACAACCCAGTGGTATCTTCGTAGAAATGAATTCATGCATGAACATCAGAAAGACTCACAAAGGCTCATCAGAAAAACTCTGACTTAGGTAGATAGTCACCTTTTGGACAAATCAGGAATTTTACTCCTTTTCTGGGTAATTAATTCAATGACATACCACAATCCTATAGGCCTATAGAAGGCAGTGTATGAGCTATTATAGAAGGCTACTGCTATTGAAATATACCCTAAATTTCACATGCAGTCTTTCCTACTATTATATCACTATAAATAAAAATTGAAGACTTAAGAAGTTGCAACTTAATTAGAATGCTATCACGAGATCTACAGGAGAGGCCAATAAAGGAAAAGGTAGAATTGGTTTCATTTTAAGGTAGTAAGAAACATCATTCATAGAAAACTTGATTATTCTTATTTTTAGTGCTTGTGATGAGCATAAATGAGCCATCATGAAGATAAATAACTGGAGATTAGGTCCCAACATGGGATAGGTAGATGGCACAGCAGACACTGGCCTTGGACTAAAGAAGATATATTTATGAGTTCATATCTGTCATCAGACACTTAACTAGCTCTATGATCCTGGGCAAGCCACTTAAACCTGTTTACCCCAGTTCTTCATCTGTAAAATGAACTACAGAAGAAAATAGCAAACCACTCCAGTATCTCATCTAAATAGAATCATGAAAGGTTGGACTTAACTGAAACAACTCAATGACATGTACAACATATTTTGCAGAGTTTGGAAAGGGAGAAGAATTCTAAGAAAGAACTGAACTAATACTCTCTTTAACTGGGATTTAATTAGCAACATATATGTTGATGTTCAGTGACTCTAATGGAAAAGTACACATGGAGTAGATGGTGAAAATATGTTCGAAGATATGATGATGAATTTAGAAAAAAAAATTTGTGCCTTATAGACTACACAGTAGTGTCTTCCCTTAATAACATCATAAAAAATGAAATTGGCTCTATCTTAGCAGACAGAAAATGACTAGTTACTGCAGTGGGAGCCATTTCTGTATCAGCAGTCTGTGTACAGTCAGACTATGGGTTTGTTAGTGCAATAATTAACACCAACACTAAGTTAAAAAAAAAGAATAAATATGAGAGGATATGGTTTGCAATCAAAACAGCTCCAACATGACTATATAGACAACAAATTCACTGTAGCACAGAGGGAAAAAGGCAGAAGTCTAGGGTTCAAAGTCAGCCTATGTTGCTCATGACTTGTTTATCAGTGGGCAAGATTCTTAATTCTTTGGATCTCACCTTCCTGATTTATAAAATTAGGAGTTTGAACTAGATAGCTTCTGAGATGCCTTCTAGCTTTAAACCTATGAACACATGAATGGAGAACTGGGGAGTCAGAAAGACTTGAATTCCAATTATTTATGAATTGTCTTAGCTGGGGAATCTTTGACAAGTCACTTAGCATCCTATGTACCTTAGGTCTTGTCTACTAAGTTATTTGTATTGGTAAGTGAGTTCCCTGCTTGGTGCCCCACCCCACCCCAGCTCCCTAGGGATTCCCTAAAGAAATCATAGATCTACAGATTATGTAATTTAGATAATTCCAATGATGATGACGATGATGGTGGTGGTGGTGGTGGTGTTTGTCCTTTGATCTTGAAGATCATGAGATCAGGGAGGTGATGCCATTACAAACACATGAATTGGATTTGAGTGAGGGGGTACTGTGCTAAGTCACCAGCTCCACTCTCTCCTCTGGATCATATGGGTCTAGTTACCAGACATTAATCAGGATGACTGGAGATAGCCCTAGATGTGAGGAAATCAGAGTTAAGTGACTTGCTCAAGGTCACACAGCTAGTAAATATCAAGTGTCTGAGGCTGGATTAGAACTCCCAAACTCCAGGGTCAGTGCTCTATCCATCATGACAATAGAGTGCAGAGTTTGGAATAAGGAAGATCTGAATTCAAATCTCTCAGACATTTACTAACTATATGATACTGGGCAAGTCACCTAACCTCTTTTGCCTCAGTTTTCCACTTTTAAAATGGAGATAATAATAGCATCTATCTCAGAGGGTTGTTATGAGCATCAAATGAGGTAATTGTGAAGTGCTTATAAATGCTATATAAATGTGAGCTATTATTATTCATAACACCAATGGATCACATTTATATTTATATATATTTATATTTACAAATTACATTTGTATTCACTACTTTTAGATTTGCAAAGTACATTACAAATTTTTATCTCTCTCAATTCTCATAACAACTTTTAGAGATAGGTACTATTATTTTTCAAATGAGGAAACTGAGAAAGATAAAGATTAAATGGTTTGCCACAAAGATCACACAATTAGGGAGTAATTGAGGCTGGTTTGAACTTGTTTTTTTTTATGCTCCAGGACTATGACTATCTGTCATAGATAATTTCCTAAAGAAATTGTAAATCAATGGTCATGATGAGAAGTCTCAAAGACTCAAAATACCCCCTTAGTTGATAGGGTTACTCCATCTTTTGGCCAAGTGGAGACATGTGGCAGTCAAAGTTGTTCAGAATATAAACTCTTTATAAAATTTTACAGAGGAGGATGGTGGAAGATTATTGGCAGTATCATCTCATATATGACTGAAAAATGATGGAGAGAAAAACCACTTTGTAGGAAGCTTGGCATGAGATCCAATAAATCAGACCATTTTGAGAGTATTTAAGGATGAAATTGGAAGGAGGACAACAAACACAAAAAATGGGGAAAATCTGTTCAAATTTCTATGATAAATTATTTTTTCCATCAGGAACAATGGATTCCCTATATTTAGATTCTATCCTTTTTATGAGAAGGTTAAAATGTACTAAAAAGACAAGGGGGAAGAATAACTAGATTACACTGAATGTACAAGTGGGATATGCTAGAGCTGACATAATTTTGAGGATGATATGCGATTGAGTCTCAAGAGAGCAGGAAAAAGGGGAAGATAACCAAGTATTTGGGAAATGGATGTTATTGCTATCTCCAATCAACAAGATAATAATAATAATTACCAGTCAGTCAGTCAACTATCATTTATTAAGTGGCTACTATTGCCAGAGGACATCTAGGTGGCATAATGGACAAAGGAACAAACCTGGAGTCAGGAAGACATCTTTCTGACCTCAAATTTCTTTTCAGATATTATTGATGTAGGTATTCTCTTCAACAGTACAGATCATAACCTACCTACATCATCTTATTTTCATGTCTTCCTATAAATTCTCAGTAGGAGATCCACCCAAAGTTCTGGAGCCTTTCTTTTGTTCTTCTGACATTTCATGCCTGTGAAGGATTCATTCTGTTGGTTATTCCTCAATTTTGCTACATAACTAATTCACCCGCTTTCCCAGTCATACATTTCTTTGCTGATATCTTTGCTGTTTTCTTAACTGCTTCTCCTGCATAGTTATTTTGGCTAAATATTATAGCCTAATTACTCTTACCACATACATCTCCATTGCCTTGTGTGTGACCAATCATAATAGTTCTTTGGAGATTATTAATTTGTTTTATTTTCTTTTTAAACTTTGAACTTAATAAACACTAAACAAAATAAGCATTATTCTATCACTCAAAACCCTATAGCATTGCTGTGGTACTATTGATGTGAAAAGATAGCCCCTTTGTTTCAGGGAAAAGCTTGGGATTATTACATGTATTATAAAATTTCCCAAAGGCAATCCTGCCCACTCTCCTCCTCTTTGGGAAAGATGTAACAACAGGAATAATTTTGTTTGAGGACTGTCTGATTATTAATATCGAGTGAGACATAAAACCATGAGCCTGGAGCTTGCCAAGGGGAGTCTTGTATGATTTTTAAATGTCCATTGGAGATGCCTTTTTGGATGAGAGACTGTAAGGTAGAATTTTGTTCTACCAAGTAAAATGTTTTAAAAATATAGTCAGTAAACAATAAGATCAGCACTTTAAAGCCAACTGAATGAATGTAAATATATAGTCTACTATAGACTATTGTTTGGACAAGTCTATCTCTTCCTTTCTCATTCCTTCAGCAAAAGCACTTATGATATGTGAATATATTATTCTCAAAAAGATTTTTGGAAAAATGGAAAAGTAGGCATATATAGGTTACTAGTTGATATTTTTCTATTCACCCTTTTTGGGTAATAATAAGGTAGTTATTACCAAACTTTTGGTATCTCTTATAAATCTCTCTAAGATAGCTTGAGGAACAATTCCTTAGAGTCCTCAAAATTACATGACTCTCTGCAAGGACATCTTCTAAGTATACTTGATCTAGTATAACTGTTCTTATTAGTTTTGCGACCTAGGGCAAGTAACTGATCCTCAGTTTATCTCAGTTTCTTGAAATATAAAATTTCTATTATAATAGTGCTTACCTGTTGGGGACTGTTGTGTGTGGGAATATACACCTGATCAACACCTGGTGCCTTTGAGCATCAGAACCTTGTTTTACTAACTGCCATGGGAGTGGGAGTGGATGAGAGAATGGAAAGGTATTTAAGCACTGGTGTTTTGGTAAATAAACAGAGCACTTGGAGCTCTTGATGGAGTACTTGTCTCCTTTGTCATCCTTGTCTTCCACTCACCTGGGGAGATCGAGGGAGTCCAGAAGTGGGACTCAACATAAGAATCTGAAAAGGGACTCTACACCTACCTTCCAGGATTGTTGTGATGATCCACTGAGATAATATTTGTAAAACATTTAGTATACTGCCTAGAACATAGTAGGTACTATATAAATACTATGTAATATTATTATTACTGTTGTTGTTAATTTTTTCCTTAATGGCATATCTACTTCCAAATGTACAACACTGATGAAAGTGATGTTAGAGTTGGTTTATGGTCACTCCATCTTCACTGGAGGAGAAAAAATTATTTTAGAAATATTCATAAATATTTTTCATTTTCCTTCTATTTTCCTTCTTCCATTTTCATACCCTTGATAAGATTTGATTTAATTAGGTATCTTTACAAGTTTTCTGTCAACTTGTTTTTTCCTCCTTTGACTGCTTATTATTTTATAATCTATATCATTTAAAACCTTGTACCATTCTTTTCAGTGGTATTAAAAATATTTTATATTCTAAGGATGCTGCCCTTAGCTGTTATCTCTCTCTATCTGGGAAGGAGAGGAAGCATTTGTTGGCTGAGGTTTCCAGGCTATTTTGGACTCCTTGCTGTGGCAATTCATCTACATTGGTTAAACTTCCGTAGGAAATGGTGATAATTAATTTGTGTTGACATCTGCTTTCTCATCTTTAAAGAATCCACAAAGAGAATAATTTACACATATGTTGAGGATGCTGAATATCCAAACGTTCCTCTCAGTTTTTCCTTATGGCATTTTCCACACCTGGAATTTCTTTTTTCCTCCTTCAATAACTGTCTGTTGAAAATTTTTCCAGTTCTTCAGGTTCTAGCTTGAATGGCATGTTCCTTTGCCTATGATTCTTTATGGACTTCATTTTACCATTAGTTCTGTTGATCACTGACCTAGATCCAGACCCAAAGCACCATTCAAAATCCCAGCTGATATCTTGGAGGACTTTCCTGTTATCTTGCCTTTCAAGTTTCATCCTTTTCAAAATGGATCATTTCATAATGTCAGAAACAGGATGAAATCATGAACTTTGAGCCCCTTGCATGTGTACCATTATATAATCAAGGAATCTCAAAAGTCAAAGAATCCATTCTAGTTCAGTACCCTGTCTATTGTAAAACATCTACAAAAAAGGAAACATAACTTCTACTTAAACACCTTCAGTGAGAGAACTCATTATTTCTCAAAGGAATCTGTTCAGAGTTTGAAGAGCTTTAATTATTAGAAAGAACTTTCTTATATTAGAACAACATCTTTTGGTCTTAGTTCTGCCTTTCATCATTACTTCAAGAGCTAAGCAGAACAAGTTTAACCAGGGGAGTGTTCCTACCTTCTTTTGAAAACTCATTATTAAAATTTCAGTTTGAGCATTTACATCTCAGGAATCAGCAGTGGTTATAAGCCAGGGTTTGATTTATTGTTTTGTTGATTGCTTTGATTTAATATATTATTATAAATAATGCATATTAAATATAAAAGTGTCTGTGGTAGATATAGACATTTCCATGCCTGTCTCCTTGTCCCCATTTACCTGGTTTGTTAAACATTTACTGGAACACCCCTGTATTGTTTAATAAACATTTCTTGAACTCCATAGGAGTACTCTAAAAGGTTCAGGGAATGAAGTCGTCACTAGACTGCATGTCTGGTAACTTTAGGATAATAATAATATAAGAACTAGCATTTATATAATGTTTAAGATTTGCAAAGGGCTTGGAAGGAAGAGTGAATAGGGCCCTGGGTCTGGAGTTCGACTTACCTTACAGAGTTCAAATATGACCCCTGACACTTATTAGCTGTGCAACCTTGGACAAGTCACTTAACCCTGCTTGACTCAGTTTCCTTTTCTATAAAATGAGCTGGAAATGGAAATGGAAAAAGACTCCAATAATTTTGCAAAAAAAACCCTCCAAACAAAACAAAAACAAATTTGGGTCACAAAGAGTTGGATGCAACTGATTCAACAACAAATTCCATCTCATTTGAACCTAACAACATCTATGAGTTTAACTCTACTCCATATGACAATTTTTTAAAATATCTGAATATGACCATCAGTTCTTCCTTAAGTCTTTTCTTCCTGGGATAAACATCCTTTCATTTGTCTGCACATGTCATTATTTCAAACTTCCTTTTCCGATTGCATTTTTCCTGACTTGCTCCAATTTGTTAATCATTCTTTTATAATGTAGCACTAAACTGTTGAACTATTGTTTTCCTTTTGGGGGAGCACTCTACTTTTAAAAGTATCATAAGCCAGATTTGAACTCATTGCTTCCTCCTCCAGACAGAATGCTTCATGCATTCAGTTGATGAATAGCTAAACAAGTTGCAGCATATGATTTCAATAACATACTGTTCTGTTATAAGAAAATGATGGGGGTATGATTTCAGAAAATCACAACAAGACCTATATTAACTGATGCAAAGTGGAGTGAGAAGAACTGGGAGATAACTGTGCATAGTGACAACTATATTGTAATGATGATCAATTGTGATAGACTTTGCTACTCTGATCAATACAGGTGATCTAAGGAAGTCCAAGCTGGTTCACACTAGAAGTCATTGAGACAGAAACTGTGAATCATCTATTTAGAATGTTTAGTCTCAAAAGTATAACCTCCAGTCCAGTAAAATATAAGCATATTGAAAGCACAAACTAGATTAATTTTTAACCTATATCCATACTGGCCAATATTTTTAAGATCAATATTGAATTGCATCTTCCTAGGTTGACACAGTGGCTGTATATTATTAAAATTTTAAGAATTATGAGTTGTCAGTTTTATCGCCTATAAAATGAAGCTATCTTTAATTCCTAATATTCTTGGATTTTAGGTGAGAGTTTGAATAATTATCCATTGAATGTGAGATATGTGGATAAATCATCTGGATAGGCAAGATAAAAATAGCTTCTTTTTTCTTCAAAAGCGGTTTTTAAAATTTTGAATGATTTGGATAATCATTCCTGCTCTATACTTTATATCCATTTTGCAAACATGCAGAATATTTATTCTTCATACTTATTCTAAAACTCAGATCTTTCTGGAAAAAATATAGGTTGTGCATTCTTAGTAATTACTTAGATTCACATTGCAAATCCTTCTACAGAAGTGCATATAAATTGGAGTATCAGATTTGAATGTATAAATATTTAAATGAATACATGAGATTTTACTAAAAGTGCTCTTTGTGGGCATAGAATGTTCAGTTTCTAATAAAAAAGACTGACTTTATTATCGTCTAGTTACTTAATTATCTCTGGGAGGAAAAAAAATGAATCAGGGGCTGAAAATTATATTGGGATAAATCAGAGACCATGAGCCACATTATCTTGCAAACTAAGTTTATGAATATCTCATTAAGTAATATAAGATATAACAATAGAGTTAATTACCAAATATGACTTCTTTCTGCCAATCTTCTTCCTTTTTTGCTTGTGTTACTGTTGTTAGCTTAGCCCATCTGCTTTTTTTTTTTTGGTAGAAAAAGAAATCAAAAGATTTACCCAAGTATCCCCTGACTTCTAATCCAAGAAAAGGCAGCTTTTATTTTAGCAAAAGAATGTTTTCCCTTTCTCCTGTGGAAATAAATCTTTAGTTTTCATAATAGATTAAAATAGACAATTGAATAATTATCTATCAATAGCCATGCATGATAGAGCAATTTCTTATACTAAATAGTGGAATTATAATTATAATCCATGATATCTTAAACATACTTTGATGACAAATAGTGATATATATATATATATATTCTGAATTCCACTCTCTTTCTACATATATAATATATAAATATTATATACATTTAAATATATATATTTCACATATATATGTAGTGTATATCTGTAGTGATGATGCTCTGGCATCACTCTCCTAGCATGAGTCTTGCAAAGGTTAGTTATATAATGCCCCTCAGGTTTCCTTTGTGTTCAGTTATTTTTCAGTCATGTCTGTCTCTACATGATTCCATGCCATTTCTTGGCAAAGTTCCTGGTGTGGTTTTCCATTTCTTCCTCCAGCTCATTTGATACATGAGTAAACTGAGGCAAACAGGGTGCAAGTAAAGTATCTAGGGTCAAATTTGAACTCAGGTCTTCCTGTCTCCAGGCCCAGCATCCTATCCACTCTAAGGCTTAGCTGCCCCCTTAAAGGTTTCTAGGGATCCCCTAAGGGATTGGGAGATTGTCTAAAGCTATTATTAGCTCAAGCTCCCACTGACCTAGTAGTGTTTTTCTCCTCTCTTAAACACCAGTGATTGATGTCTTAGTACTCTTCAACCATTTAACATCAATTAACCTTTACTTAACCATTTAACATCAATTAACTTTTATAAAGGGATATTTATTTCAAAGGTATAAATTAGAATGAAAGTACAAATATATCTTTCCCAACACCTTAGAACATACTCTTGCCTTAATCCTATTTTGGTCTCTGGGAGGATTGAGCAGGTGGCTTAACAGTTATTGTTCCCACATACAAAGGTAGGATTTTTTCCCATTGAATCTTTGTCTCAGCTTCTGTTGGATTGGGATCCTCTTCATTTCACACCAGGTTGCACTCTGGATTTCTCCATCACTTTATTCCTGGACTTCACACTCAGAAATATCCTCAGTCTGTTCAATCCCTACCTTTGACTGAATGACTTCTTCCAGAATTTTCATTTAAGGGTTGCACCCAGGCCAATCATTTCTTCATTTCTCACTAGGCTGAAATCCAAATTCTTTCAACCCTATCTTCCACCCCCATTCCCTTCTCGGTGTCCACCCCTTCAGTTTCTGTTTGGGTTTTCTTTATCATTTAGAATGTAAGCTCCTTGAGGACAGGATCTCTCCATATATTTCTTTCCTGTCACTAGCTGAGCAAAGGTCACTCTCAAAGGTAACTCATTCCTTTTCAGGGTATTCATATTGTGTTGGCCACAAAACTGGGCAAAGGGCTCTGATTCTCAGGATATGGAGGCTGGGGTGGGGTGGGGGGATGAGGCTCATTTTCTAGAAGCCTTATCTTATGTCTTGAAGGGTAGGCATGAGGATTGACCAAGACCTACTCCTTAGGCCACCAGACACTGGCAGTGAAGGAGTCAAGCCTCTAGATCATAAGCAAAGAGCAAAATAGGTAAATCTCAGGAAGCTAATGTCTTTGTGAAGGTATCTCCAGGTCAAACTGTGCATCCAATCAAAGATGCTGCTATTCACAGCATAGTCAGCAGAGCAGAGCCAGTTGCAGAATGTCTCTTAAGGCACTTCCATTACACATCATCCAGTTCTTCTGGAAGTAGGCAGTCCAACAACTGCTCTGTGGGAAATTTGTTGAGTATAATGAAGCACTCTGTATATCGACCAGGCTCCCCAAGATGAAGCAAGGTGGCATAGTGGACAGAGACTGGGTCTAGTTCAAATCTAGCCCCAGATAGTTACTCACTCTGTGATCCTGGACAAGTCACTTTACTTGCTTGCCTCAGTTTCCTCAACTATAGAATGAGGATGCTATCTCCCAGAGTTGTTATGAGGGTTAAATGAAATAATAATTATAAAGCAATTACCACAGTTGCTAGCTTGTTTCTATCCCCTCTCACACACAAATATCAAATACACATAGATATACAAATACCTTAGGTTTTTGCATAAACACACATTATTGTTAGATAGGCCTGGACCACATCATAGCCGATCTCATTTCAGCCATTTTCATGATTACTAATGACCATTTCACCTAAAACATCATGGAATCATCAGAGTGCATTACAATAACCCAATATCAGATTGGCCATGCTGCAGCCCATTCATTCTACATCAAAAAACCATGCAGTCCCTGTTTAAATTAGATTTGAGCCTTCTCTGGAAGTTAGTATGCATAAAGCATGCAAGCCAATTCTCAAGCTAGAGGTTTATTCCAGGCTGCCTTCCTTTTGATGAATTCTCTATATGGCAGATTGGACAGTTGCTATATAGCATCTGACCCAAAGTAAGAGAATTCTAATGAAGACTGACAGCAATTTTAGCTGGATCTAAACAGTTATATTAGTTACAGCCATGTTTTGTGCATGTGGGTGTTTGTGGGAGAAGCAGCCATCAAAAATTTTAAAGTTTCCTGATCTTCCTTTTGCTACAACAGTTCTTGGAACCCTTCAGGCAGATATAAATTATGCCTTTTAACCAACTATTACCTACCAAGTATATATTGAGAATACAGGATACCCTTGTTTTCCTGTAAGAGAAATGAGGAGTTGGGTTACACTCTATTCTTGCGAAAGGTGACGGGGTGGGGGTGGAATGCAAAGACTTTTAATGATGAGGATTGGAATATGGAGAAAAAGCTTCTAACCTAATCAGTTAATCACTTTAAATCATGGTATACAAAATAATTTTTATATTTGTAATGAGTTTCAAATGTGAAGGAACAAACTGACTAGGGGCGTTTGGGAAGGAGAATAGAAGCATTTATATGGTGCCTACCATCTGCCCGGCATTTTAAGCAATTTTTTTTGCATTTTACAATTTTTCTCCCAATCTTGCTTCCCTCCCCATCAGAAGGCAGTCTTTACATTGTTTCCATCTCATATATTGATCAAAATTGAATGTGTTGAGAGAGAAATCGTATCCTTAAGGAAAAATAAAATATGAAAGATAGAAAATTACAAATACAAAATTATTTACAAAAAATATACAATACAAAATATATACAAAAAATATAAAATAAGATAACTTTCTTTTAAAATTAAAGGTAATAGTCTTTGGTCTTTGTTTAAACTCCACAACTCTTTCTTTGTAAACAGATGATATTCTCCATTTCAGACACCCTAAAATTGTCCTTGATTGTTGCACTGATGAAATGAGCAAGTCCATAAAGATTGAGCATCACCCCCATGTTGCTGTTAGGGCGTACAATGTTCTTCTGTTTTTTTCATCTCACTCAGCATCAGTGCATGCGAATCCTTCCAGGATTCTCTGAATTCCCATCCCTCTTGGTTTCTTTCTTAAACTTGTTTATTTATTTTATATTATTACAATAATCTTGTTGTGAGAGTAATCATAAACCCCCCTCCCCCCCAAAAAAGATAAGAAACCTCAAGAATAGTAAGAGAGAAAAAAAGTATACTTGATTCTGTGATCATATTCCAATGGCTCTGTCTCTAGGATGTGTTGCCTTCCCCATCATAGCCACCACAGAAGTTGTTTCAATATTTTTCCCACAGTTCCTATCATTAGCTGTATTTCTTTCCACTCTATTCCTTCCCCTCTCATCCACATCCATTCCACTCTCTCTCTCTCTCTCTCTCTCTCTCTCTCTCTTTTCATCCTGTCCCTGTTCAGAAGTATATTGTATCTGAATACCCACTCCCACAATCTTCCCTCTCTTCTATCATCTATTTCCCCCCTTCCCTCCCCCCCCCATTCCCCCTTATCCCATCCCTTTCCTCTCATTTTTCTCTAGGGTAAGATAAATTTCTATACCCTATTAAGTGTGTATGGTATTTCCTCTATGAGCCATTTCTGATGAGAATGAAGGCTCACTCATTCCCCCTCACCTTCTCCCATTCCACTCCATTGTAAAAACCTTTTCTTAACTCTTATGTGAAATATATTAGCTCCTTCTTCCTCTCCTTTGTCTTTCTCCCAGCACTTTCTTTTATCACCCATTGACTCCATCTTTTTACTATATCATACCATTATATTCCACTCCTTCCTGGGCCTTGTCTATATATATGCTCCTTCTAACTGCTCTTATATAAGAGAAACTTCATATGAGTTATCAGTATCTTCTTCCTATGCAGGAATACAAACAGTTCAACATCATTAAATGCCTCATAATTAGTCCTTCTCCTCCAATCCTTCTATGGTTCACCCAAGTCCTGTACTTGGAGATCAAACTTTCTTTTCAGCTCTGGTTGTTTCAATAGCAAAGTCTGAAAGTCCCCTGTTTCATTGAAAGTCCATCTTTTCCCCTGAAAGAGGATGTTCAGCTTTGTGGGTAGTTGATCTTGGTTGTAAACACGACCTTTTGTCTTCTGAAATATCATATTCCAAGCCCAAGAGCCCTTAATGTAGATGCTGCCAGATGCTATGTAATCCTGACCAGAGAGTTACAGTAGTTGAATTGTTTGTTTCTGGCAGCTTTTAGTATTTTCTCGTTGACTTGGGAGTTTTAGAGTTTGACTATATTTCTGGAAGTTTTTCTTTTTTTCTTTCAGGAAGTGACTTGTAAATTCCATCAATTTCTATTTTACACTCTGCTCCTAGTATCTCAGGGCAATTTTGCTGTATTATTTTCTTGAAAAATGAAATCTAGGTCTTTTCTTGGTCATTTTCAGGTAGCCTAATAATTTTTTAATTATCTCTTCTGGATCTGTTTTCAAAGTCAGTTGTTTTTCCAATGACATATTTCACATTTTCTCCTGATTTTTTTTTTGGTACAGTTTTGTTTCTTCCTGATCTCCCAAAGTCATCAGCTTCCTTTAGTTCCATTTTGCATTTGAAGGAGCTGACCAGCTCCAATTCTCCAGCTGGCCAATTCTGCTTTTTAAGGCATTCTTCTCCTCATTTGCCTTTTGTGTTGCTTTTTCCCATTTGGCCTAAACTGGTTTTTAACTTTATTTTCTTCAGTATTTTTTTTGTATTTCTTTCACCATTTCACTCATTTCTCCTTGCAATTTTTCCTCTACCTCCCTTAACTGCTTTTCAAAGTCTTTTTTGAACTCATCCATAGCCTGGAGCCCATTTTCTATTTCTCTTGGAGGTTTTAGATAGAGAAGCTTCAATTTTGTCATCATCTGAGTACGTATTTTGGTCCTCCATGGGACCAAAGTAATTTTGGTCAAATTTGGTCAAATTCTTCTTTTTCTATTTTTTGCTCATTTCCTCAACCTATGACTGATTTACTGCACTTCCAGGGTTTTGGGTTTTTTTGGGAACAACCACTGGGACTTTAAGTCCTCCAAGGTCTTATGAGAGGCTCTGATTGCTCTATTGCCTGTGCTTTGATATGTGGATGTTTGCAGGCTCCCCCCCTCTGCCCTGGAGCTGTGAGGATGGTCCTTGCTGTGCTATGGTAGTATGGAAACCCAAAGTACAACCTGGTTCTGAGTGTGGAAAAACAGCTGAGTTCTGCCCCAGGGAGAGCAGAGGGACTTCTGCAGTCTCCCCTATGCCCTTATCATCTCCGGATGTGCTGGGTAGCTCTACTGACTCCCACTGCAAGTTCTCACCACAGAGCTGCTTTAAGGCTGGAGCTCCACTCTACACTCACTCTGGTGCAGCAGAATTCTCTCATCACCCCTTCCAGATATTCCTGATGATTAAACTGCCCCACCTCTGGCACGAATCCAGGCACCTGACCTGGCAGCATTGGGGCTGTGGCTGTAGCTGTGCTGTGGCTTTTTCCAGCCCCCAGTCCTGGTGGAGCAGACCTGTCCTGGAGATCTAAATTGTCTTGGACTGGGAAATTGTATCCCTGTGGGTTCTTCTGCCCCTCTAGATTTTGGTTAGAGTCATAATTTAACTAGTTTTGGAATTTTGGGGGAGATGAGTTTCTGGGAATTCCTGCCTTCATGTTGCCATCTTAGCTCCTCCCATCCTGGTTTCTAATAGAATATAGAATAGTGTTCCATAACATACATATACCACAATTTGTTCAGCCATTGTCCAGTTGATGGATATTAACTCAATTTCCAATTCTTTGCCACCACAAACAGGGCTGCTATGAATATTTTTGTACAAGTGATGTTTTTACCCTTTTTCATGATCTCTTCAGGGTATAGATCCTTCAATGTTATTGATGGATCAAAGCTTATGCACATTTTTATTGCCCTTTGGGCATAATTCCAAATTATGCGCTTTTTTTAAACAAACAGAATTTCATTTGATCCTCACAACCGTGCAAGATAGGTGCTATTGCCTCTATTTTGTTGCTGGTCAATTGTTTTCAGTTATGTCCAACTCTTTGTGACTCATTTGGGATTTTCTTGGCGAAGATATTGGAGTGGTTTGCCATTTCCTTTTCCAACTCATTTTACAGATGAGGAAACTGAGGCAGACAGGGTGAAGCGACTCATTCAGGATTCATATCTGGCCACTGAACCAAGATGGCTGTGGAGGAGAGAGAGTGAGGCTAGTGACTTAGCGCAGCCCCTCCCCACCTCACTCAAGTCCAGTTCATGTGTTTGCCATGGCATCACCTCCCTGATGTTTTGATCTTCTTTGAAAAGGAAGGACAAACATTCTTTTTTTTTAAAATTCATTTTTATTAAAGATATTATTTGAGTTTTACAATTTTCCCCCAATCTTGCTTCCCCCCCCACAGACAGCACTCTGTCAGTCTTTACTTTGTTTCCATGTTGTACCTTGATCCAAATTGGGTGTGATGAGAGAGAAATCATATCTTTAAAGAGAAGAGAATTCTAAGAGGTAACAAGATCAGACAATAAGATATCTGTTTTTTTTCCAAATTAAAGGGAATAGTCCTTGCACTTTGTTCAAACTCCACAGCTCCTTATCTGGATACAGATGGTACTCTCCTTTGCAGACAGCCCAAAATTGTTCCTGATTGTTGCACTGATGGAATGAGTGAATCCTTCAAGGTTGAACATCACCTCCATGTTGCTGTTAGGGTGTATAGTGTTTTTCTGGTTCTGCTCAGCATCAATTCATGCAAATCCCTCCAGGTTTCCCTGAAATCCCGTCCCTCCTGGTTTCTAATAGAACAATAGTGTAAGGACAAACATTCTTATTGTCACATACCTAGTAAATGTGTGAGGCAGATTTGAACTCAAGAAGATAAGTCTTTCTTATTCCAAGACCAGCACTCTATGCACTAAACCACCTAGCTACTCCTTACCTATATTTTACAGTCAAGTAAACTGACATGATCTTAGTTCATTAATTTATTTATCCAAGATCATACAGCTAGTAAATAAATCTGAAACTAGATTTGAATTTAGGTCCTCTTGACTCTACACACACACACACACACACACACACACACACACACACACACACACACAAACAGTGCTCTACCCACTGCTTTATCTAGCTGCCTCATCAAAACATGGATTATAGAATCAAATCTAGAACTGGAAGGGAATTCAAATATAATATAACCCAATCCTTTCACCTTACAAATAAAAATGCAGAATTAAGAGGGTAAGTGACTTGCCCAGGAGAAATAACCATCAGAGACAAGACTTGAACTTCAGTGATATGATAATGAAAAAGTAGACTTTATCCTATCTTCAGACTTGCTCTCTGAGGATATTTAGCATTATTTCATATCCTGTAACTTTGCTGAAGTTGTTAATTGTTTTAACAAGTTCTTTAGCTAATTTTTTTAGGGTTTTTTTTTGCAAGGCAAAGGGGGTTAAGTGACTTGCCCAAGGCCACACAGCTAGGTAATTATTAAGTGTCTGAGACAGGATTTGAACCCAGGTAATCCTGACTCCAGGGCCAGTGCTTTATCCACTACCCCACCTAGCTGCCCCATCTTTAGTTAATTTTTGAAGGTTCTTTAAGTGTACTATCATATCCTCTTCAAAGAGTGATAGTTTTCTCATTTTTCCATTTTTATCCCTCCAATTTCCTTTTATAGTCTTATTGTTATAGGTAGCATTTCTAGTATAATATTGAAAAATAGTGATGATAATGGATATCCTTGCTTCACTTCTGACCTTATTGGGAAGGCTTCAAGATTTTTCCCTTTAAATATAATGCTCTTGGTTTTATATACATACTACTTATTATCTTAAGAAAGGCACCATTGATTCCTATGATTTCTAATTTTTTTTTATATTTTCAAGGAATGGGGTTAAGTGACTTGTCCAACATCATACAGCTAAGGCTGTCTGAGGCTGATTTGATCTCAGGTCCTCTTGACTCCAGTGTTCTATTCACTGCATCACCTAGCTGCCCTCCCTTTCTTGCATTTTTTAATAGGAACAGGTACAGCATTTTGTCAAAACTTTTTATCTGTAGATAAAAATAATATGATTTTTATTTTTCTTGTTATTGTCATGGGAAATTATGTTGATAGTTTCCCCAATACTTAACCACCCTGTATTCCTGGTATAAATTCTACCTGATCATAGTGTATAATATTTGTGATTTATTGGGATATACTTGCTAGTATTTTATTTAAAGTTTTTGCATCAATATTCATTAAGTAAATTGTTCTATTGTTTTCTTTTTTGTTTTTGCCTCTCCCCAATTTAGAAAACAATATCATATTTGAGTTATAAAAAGAATTGGTAGGACTCTTTTTTTTACCATTTTCCCCAAAGAATTTATTATATAGTTTTGGGTTCATTATTCCTAAAATATTTGATAGAATTAACTTGTGAATCCAGTTGGTCCTGGTGATTTATTTTTAGGGAGCTCATTGATGACTTGTTCAATTTCTTTTACTAAAATGAGTTTATTTAAACTGGGCAAACATCAACTGCTCATGGATAGACCAAATTAATATAATAAAAATGACAATTCTATCAAAACTAAATTACCTGTTTAGTGCCCTCCCAATCAAAATTCCAAAAACATACTTTAATGAGGTAGAAAAAGGTTGTAAGTAAATTCATGTGGAGAAATAAAACATCAAGAATTTCCAGGGATTCAATGAAAAAAAATTGCAAATGAAGGTGGCTTAGCCTTACCAGATCTAAAATTATATTATAAAGCATCAATCATCAAAGTATATTGGTATTGGCTAAGAAATAGAGTGGTGGATCATTGGAATAGATTAGATGCAATAGCAGGAAATGATCATAGTAATCTGCTATTTGATAAACCCAAAGAGTCCAGCTATTGGGATAAAAAAATCTCTCTTTGATAAAAACTGTTGGGAAAATTGGAAGTTAGTATGGAAGAAACTTAGATTAGACCAACATCTCACACCCTATACCAAGATAAGATCAAAATGGTTATAGGTTTTAGATATAAAAAACAATATTATAAGCAAACTTGAAGATCAAGGAGCAGTTTACCTGTCAGATCTATGGAAAGGGAAGCAGTTTATGACCAAGGAAGAGATGGAGTACATCATTAAGAATAGACTAGATAATTTTGATTACATTAAATTAAAAAGCTTTTGCACAGATAAAACTACTATAACCAAGATAAAAAAATGCAGTAAATTTTTACTACAATTTTTACAACTAGTATTTTTTTTTTAGGTTTTTGCAAAGCAAATGGGGTTAAGTGGCTTGCCCAAGGCCACACAGCTAGGTAATTATTAAGTGTCTGAGGCCAGATTTGAACTCAGGTACTCCTGACTCCAGGGATGGTGCTCTATCCACTGTGCCACCTAGCCTCCCCCACAACTAGTATTTCTGACAAAGGACTCATTTCTACAATATACAGAGAACTGAGTCAAATTTTAAAAAAAGCCATTCCCCAATTGGAAAATGGCCAAAGGATATGCAAAGGCAATTTACAGATGAAAAAATCAAAGCAATCCATAGTCATATGAAAAATTGCTCTAAATCATTACTTATTAGAGAAATGCAAATTAAAGCATTGCTGAGATACCACCTCACACCTCTCAGACTGGCCAATATGACTAGAAAGGACAATGATCAATGTTGGAAGGGATATGGGAAATCTGGGACACTAATGCATTGTTGGTGGAGTTGTGAACTCTTCCAACCTTTCTGGAGAGAAATTTAGAATTACACTCAAAGGACAACAAAAATGTGCATACCCTTTGATCCAGCAATACTACTACTGGGTCTATACTCTGAAGAGATGATGAAAAAGGGTAAAAATATCACTTGTACAAAAAATATTCATAGCGGCCCTGTTTGTGGTGACAAAGAATTGGAAATTAAGTAAATGTCTTTCAATTGGGGAATGTGTTAACAAATTGTGGTATATGAATGTGGTGGAACACTACTGTTCTATTAGAAACCAGGAGGGATGGGAATTCAGGGAAGCATGGAAGAATTTCATGAACTGATGCTGAGTGAGATGAGTAGAACTAGAAGAACATTGCACACACTAACAGCAACATGGGGGTGATGACCAATCTTGATGGACTTGCTCATTCCATCAGTGCAACAATCGGGGACAATTTTGGGGTATTTGTGATGGAGAATGCCATTTATATCCAGAGAAAGAATTGTGAAGTTTGACCAAAGACTATTACCTTTAATTTAGGGGAAAAACCCTGTTATCCTACTATGTAATTCTGCTATCTCTTATACTTTATTTTTCATCCTTAATAATATGAGTTCTCTCATCACATTCAACTTAGATCAATGGATAACATGGAAACATTGTAAAGACTAACAGTCTGCCTTCTGTGGGGGGGAGGAAAGGAAGATTGGGGAAAAATTGTAAAACTCTAAATTAAAAACAAACAAAAAAGATAAGTTTATTTAAATATTATATTTCCTCTTCTGTTAACCTAGGCAATTTATTTTTGTAGATATTTGTCCTGGGCAGCTAGGAGAAACAGTGGATAAACTGCCAGGACTGAAGACAGGAAAACTCAGCTTCTTGAGTTCAAATCTGGCCTCATCTGTAAAATGAGCTAGAGAAGCAAATGACAAAACACTTCAGTACCTTTTCCAGGAAAACCCCAAATGAGATCCTGAAGACTCAAACATGATGGAAACTACTGAACAACAAATATTAACTCAGTTCACTTAGACTGTCAATTACATTGGCATATAATTGAGCAAAATAACTCCTAATAATTGCTTTAATTTCATCTTCATTGGTGTGCCTTCATACTTTTCGTTTTTGATACCAGTACTTTGTTCTTGTCTTTTTTAAATCAAATTAGATTAAATTAACCAATTATTCATTTTTTTAAAAATAATATGAGTTCCTAGTTTTATCAGTTCAATTTTTTAAATTTCAATTTTATATATCTATCCTTTGATTTTTCAGGAAATTCATTTAGGTATTTACTTGGGAATTTTTAGTTTGTTATTTTTCTAGATTTGTTTGTTTGCTTGGTTATGTTTTGCATCCCCAATTCATTATTTTGCTTGTTCACTCTTTTATTGATATATTTTATGATTAGATTTATCTAGCTCTGAGAAATTAAGTTGAGGTTCCCAATGAGTGTATTTTTCTTTCCATTTTCTGCTGTAATTCATTTAATATTTTCTTCAAGAATTTGATTGCTATGCGACTTGGTCCATATGTTTGATAGTGATATTGTTTCATTGCTCATAGTTCCTTTTAGCAAGATTTTTTTTGTTTATCTCCTTCAATTAGGTCTACTTTTGATTTTGCTTTGTCTGAGATCATGATTCCCCTGCCTATCCCTTATTTTAACTTTATGTGTCTCTGTTTTAAGTGCAATTCTAGATAAAAAATATCTTGTTGGGTTCAGGATTCAAAACCATTCTGATATCTGCTTCTTTTTTATGGGTGAGAGTTTTCCATTCACATTCACATTATTATTACTATGTGTGCATTTCTCTCCATCCTATTTTCTTCTCTTTTTCATTGTCCCTCTCTTTGTCCTATCCCTCCTCTGAAGTCTATTTTGCTTTTGACTACTGTCTTCTTTTATCTGCCCTCTCTTTTATCATACCCCCATCCCCTTTCTTATTTCCCTTTCCTTTCCTATTTCCCATTTGGGTATAATATATTTATATTACTAATTAAATATGTATATTTTCCCTCTTTGAACCAATTTATCAGAGTCTGGGGATGATTCCTGGAACAAGTAAATGTGTGTGAGGTTCAAATGTTGCCATTACCCTCATTTTTTTCTCCGCCATAAAACTCTTCCTTGCATTCCTCTTTTATTTCAGCTGACTTTCCCCATTCTTCTTATCCCTTCTCCCTTTCCCTTGAGCATTCCTTTTTCTCACCTATCCATTTTTCATAGGAAGCCAACATATTCAACTCACTACTGCACCCTCTTTCTGTGCAGAATCCTTTTAATGATAAAGTTCTTTAAAAAACATGTATTTTCTTCCTACATAAAAACCTTATTGAGTCCTTTATATTTACCTCTTTTATATTTGCCTTTTTATGTTTCTCTTGAGTCTTATATTTGAAAGTAGAATTTTCTATTTAACTCTTTTTCATTAGGAATGCTTCAAAGCCCTCTATTCCATTAACTATCCATTTTTTCCTTTGTAGGATTATACTCACTTTTACTTAGTAGGTCATTCTTGGTGTAATCCCAGCTCCTTTGCATTCTATATTATCACATTCCAAACTCTTCATTCTTAATTTGGTAGCTGCCAAATCTTATGTGATACTGATTGTGGCTACATGGTATTTGAATGTTTTTGGTTTTTGGTTTGCTTTTTTTTTGCTGCTTGAAATATTTTCTCTTTGACCAGGAGCTCTGGAATTTGACTATGATATTCCTGGAGTTTTCATTTTGGCATCCCCTTTAGATGGTATTTGGTCAATTCTTTACATTTTTATTTCACTCCTGGTTCTAGACTATCAAACAGTTTTCCTTAATAATTTCTTGAAATGTGGTGTCTAGGCTCTTTTTTTGATCATGGCTTTCAGGTAATCTAATAATTTTTAAATTACTTCTCTTTGATCTATTTCCCAAGTTGGTTGTTTTCACTTTTCTTCTCTTTTTAAATTCTTTTGTCTTTGTGTTTTCTTGATGTCTCATGGAGAAGTATTAGTTTCCACTTACCCCATCCTAATTTTTCAGGAATTAGTTTATTCAGTGAACTTTTTATTTCTTTTTCTTTTTGGATAATTCTGCTTCTTAAGAAGATGTTTTTATTAGTGAATTTTTATACCTCTTTTTTATTTGACCCATTCTACTTATTTTCTTCAGGCTTTTTCCTCTTTTACTAAGTTCTTAATTGTCTTTTCATAATTTTCTTCCTTTGTTTTCATTTCTTTATCTATTTTTTCCTCTCATTCTTATTTGATTTTAAAAATCATTTAAAAATCTTATATGAATTCTTGTTGGACTTCTGTCCAATTCACATTTTTTTCTTTGATCCTTTGCTTGTAGTTATTATATCCTCATTGCCTTCTTCTGAGTTTTTATCTTGATCTTCCCTCTTACTTTAGGTTTTTTGGTCAGTTTATTATTGTTGTTTCCTTATTTTTCTACCCCATGGATTTGGAACTTTCATGTCTGACCTAACCTCCACTCCTATCATACAGATCTCTATTTCTAATCTTTTGTGTTGTCTTGGTCTAGAACAGGGTTGTCCAAAATGCAGCCCATAGGTCACATGTGGCCAGCCAACAGGGTGATTTTATGTGGCCTATCTGTGGGTTTACTAAATGCTTTAGTAAACAAAACCAAGCTACTGCAGAGTTCTCACTAAAAGGCAAATCAAAATATATTGTCTATTGTTTCAATAAAAACTTTTAAAACTAAGATTGTACAGCCCAAGTCTGGAAGAATGTTTCACTCTGACCTTTTGTTGGCACTGTTACTCCAGAACTCAATTTGAGGAATTCTTTTAAAGTTGTTTGGAGGTGAATAGTGGGAGAGCTCTGCTAAGGTTTTTCTCTACTCTGCCATCTGGTCTCTGCCCTTAGAAGGAGCTATGTTTTCTTTCTTGAGTATGTAATTGGTCATTGTTCTAGATAGGTATATAGATAGATAGACAAATAGATAGATGAATGGATAGATATATAAAAAGTTAAGAAGTTGGATAGAATATTAAAATGCTTTTTATTTACTAGACACTGTGTCAAGTTCCAGAGCTCAAAGGAATGCAAGACAATCTTTGAATTCAATAAGATTACAATAGGAGAAGATAACATATAAAATAGAGGTGAAAAGTAAGGAAGAAGGGTTGGGGATAATGTAGAGATATTATTTTATCAGAGTCTAGGATAGTTCCAGGAACAAATTAAGGTGAGATCTCATTTATCGAAAGGCAAGAATGGTTCCAGGAGCAGAATCCAAGTTCTCACTGAGGAGGGGATGGGGATGATAATCAGAGAACAAATTATATCCAAGATGGGAGCTGATCTTTTAAATTGGAAAGGCTCGGAAGCCCCATGTTCAGTGGTTGGACTGATTGTTCTCAAGAGCAGTTCCTCTATCAGAAAAGAAAACTACCAACATGAAAAGGAACCCAAGCTCCCCTGACTTGAATTAAAGAATGTAAACTTTAAGGGAAATCAATAGTGCTGGGTAAATTAAAGTGCCAAATTAGCAGTCCTTTAAACTGACTCATGTTCTGAGTTACTCAGTGATATATCTCTAGTGATACAATTGTCAAGCATTTTATCTTAGAGAAATAATAAGATAAAGTATTGAGAATAAAATAAAACATTTCTTTCTTGCGAAAGAGTAAGAATGGGAGTGAAGTAAATGAAAAAATGGTAGATTGTCCCATACTATTCTCTGTAGCATGAACATTTTGTATCCATTCCATATGGTTTCCATATGGATTGGGGATTGCCTTTTTCTTGGAGTCTGAGTTTTTCACCTTTTCCAACTTGTTCTGAGGGCTCCTAAAGTGTGCAGCTTTTATCTTTCATTCTCATGATCACCAGTCCTGGGAGAACATGGCATCAATGGAGGTGAGAGGCCCTGGCTTTTCTTCAACCCCAGGATGCTTTTACACATCTTTGGATCCACATTGTTCTTTAGTAGCTTTTCTTCTTCCTCCTCATGGAGAAATGGAAGAGGTTAATTCTTCTATGGACTCAGTAGAGGAGTCTTTTGGAATTCTTGTCCACTAATGCATATAGGTCTATTTATATATACATATGTATATATATACACACATATGTTTATATACATGATATATAACATCATATATACATATGTACACATACATTTTATATATATGTATATGTATGTGTGTATATATATATATATATATATATATATATATATATATATATATATGTAATTTTAAAGTGAGCTAGAAAGGAAAATTTCAAAAAGTAACTGTGGAAGCTATAAAATCTTTGGGAGTTTATATACTGGGTGAATCCTGGGTGAACTATATGAATCCAACTATAAAATAATTACTTGTTAAAATAAAGACGAACCTAAATAAGTGGGGAAACATTAATTACTCATGGGTAAGTTGATCCAATATGAAAAAAATGTCAACATCACCTAAATTAATTTACTCATTCAATGCCTTTGTCAAACTATGGAATATTTTATAAATGGAATATTTTATAAAGTTAGAAAAAATAATAACAAAATTCATATGGAAGAACAAAAGATCTAGAAATAATGAAAAAATGAGAAAGGGGTCCACCAAGTAGCAGATGTCTAACTGTACAACAAAACAGCAATTATTAAAATGATTTGGTACTGCTTAAGAGAGCAAATTAGGTATACAACATACAGAAGCAAACTATCACTAGCATAGTGTTTGATAAGTCCAAAGATTTTGTTGGGGGAAGTACTTACCTTTGGTCAAAAATTGCTTGAAAAACAATTTTGATCATATTTAACACTTTTGCACAAACAAATCTAAGGTAATTAAAATTAGAAGGGAAACAAATAACTGGGGGAAAATATTTTAGAACAAGATTCTTTGATAAAGGTCTCACATTCGAGATATATAAAGAACTCATTCAAATTTATGTCTGAGCCACTCTCCAGTAGATAAATGGTCAATGAATATAAACATAATTATCAAGGGTAGCAATACAAGCTATCAGCAGTCATATTTAAAAAACCCCTAAATTGGTAATAATTACAGAAATACAAATTAGAGCAACTTTGAAGTTCTGCTACATATCATTTAGTTTGACAAAGACTGATGAAGAAATTGGCAAATGTTATAGGGTACATAGAATAAGTGGTATATTACTGAACTATTGGTGGAACTATGAATTGGTTCAGCTATTTTGAAAAGAAATTTGGAACTATTCCCCCCAAATTACAAAGGATCCATACCATTTAATCCAGCTATTAGGTCTAGGGCACCCCATTACCCCACTGAAATTGGTAAAAAAGGTAAGGGTCATATACATATATACATATACATATACATATACATATACATATACATATACATATACATATACATATACATATACATATACATATATATGTATCTCTCTCTCTCTCTATATATATATATATATATATATATATATATATATATGAAAATACTTTCAGCAAATCTTTTGTGGTGGTCAGAAGCTGGAAACTTGGGGTGGCCTATTGAGGAATGGTTAAATAAATGATAGCATATGAATGTGATAGAATAACATTATATCATAAGAAGTGATGGAACAAACAGATCCAGAGGGAACTTGGAAGAACTCTATGAACACTAGAAGAGTGAAGTGAGTAGAGCTAGATGTAAAACAACTTTGAAAGCCTTTATAACTCTGACCAACTCAAATCCAGTATCCACAAATTCCAAATCCTAAGCTTAAGAGGATGAAGATGAAATATGTCACTCCCCAGAGGCAAAAAACTTACAATGTAGAGACATATATTTCTGGAAATGTCCAATATAGGAATTTATTTTCCTAGACTGTGCATTTATGTATTGAGGGTTTCCTTTTTTATTTAAAAAAATTTGCTTAATGGGGTAAATAAGTGGGAGTGACTAATTAATAAAAGAAAAAATAATTTCAAAAGGAAAATAGAAAATATTTAGTTGCTAAGGGAAATTAGTTCTAAGATTCTTTGGGAGGAAAAGTTAACATGTGACTACCTACCTCTGAAAAGATAACCTTTGAGAGGTATTGTGGTATAATTAGAGAACTCATCTTGGAGCAGAAATGAGCTGGTAAAGGTTTAAGATGTTTAAAATTACTGGAGGCAGAATATAATGTTCAGGATATATTTTTAAGTTTAATTTGTATTGTTAACATTTTTATCTATCACTTTCTTAAGTCTGGACAATCAACAGAACATTAAAGGTCTCACATTCAAGATATATAGTTTGCTGAATTCTCATCAGAAAATTTAGTAATTGATTGTGAGCTAGCTCCAGTACACCTCTTCCTGGAATAAGGAAGACCTGGGTTCAAGTCCTATTTCTGGCACATAGTTGTTGCTATTGTTATTCATTCTTGATGAGGGCCAATGACAACACAAGAGTAATGTCTTGACTTGCTTGTGAATTGTATTTAAGTGAGTCAGAGTTATGCAGTCATCAGCCTCAGATGTCATCCAGAATCATCAAAATTCAATGGCAAGACAAAAGTCAAGATGACCTGCAAAGGCCCAGGATGCAGTAGATGGCATTGGACTTTCTTAAATTAAGGTCTTTCCTAGCCCTCAGTTTGTCTGAGAATTTTCCCTTCAAATGACTAAAGAGTGGGTAAGAATTGAGACAAAAGATGGCCTAATTTGCCATCACAAAGATATCTGTCTAGGAGAGGAATCCTCTGATATATACTGACTTTAAGATAACAGGTGAATCACTTAACTTTTTAGTCCCATATGTTCGGTCCTTAGTATCTCTAAAACTCTTTTTTTTGGTAGAGCCAGTTCCATGATGGGGAGTATTCTGCCTCGTGAAATCTGAGGTCCAGTGAAAATAAAATATAACCAACCCCCCAAAAACAACTCAAACAAAATTCCAAATGCCCTGTAAAAAACTTGCCTTCAAGGACTTTTTAAACACTCAGAAGCTGAAACAGATAGTTGATTTTGGTTAAAGGGAAGTGGGGAAGTTTTAAGATACAAAACCGATAAGTTTTCATTGGTTTATAAAACTGTTTATAGATGAAGAAACTGAGGTGCAGGGGGTTGGAGGGACTTGTTAAAGGTCAACAATACCATAATGTGAAGAGACTGGGGTTATAATTGTGAATCACTATGCCTGGGTAGAGAGACCTTAAAGAATTTAGAGAAATAAAGGGTCTATATTCTAAATTCCATTATATATATATATATATATATATATATATGCATATATATATATATATGTATATGTATATCACATTTCTACCTTCAAAAGAAAGTGTAATGGGAGGCAAGAGAAAAGAGAGAAGGTGAAGATTGACCTGACCTTTTTACCTGTAACGGACATAATAAGAGACGGGAATCACCCACTGTACTCTATAATCTGTTCTTTTTTTTTTAGTATGTTAGCTAGGCATGGAATCTTGCCCAAAAGAAAGTTGAACAACAGAGACAGAAAAGAGAATTGGAGAGGAAGGAAAAGTAAAGGGAAGAGACCCAGAGCCATGTCCTGCAGTGGATTTAACTCTGTGATTATTAACTCTGCTATTTGTTTTTAATAACTCCATTATTATGAACAGGTGATCTGCCCTACATTTGGGCCAATCTAAAGTTTGTGGACATTGAGTCTAAAGCCCTATCAAGTCGACACATATTGATTAAGTGCTTACTTTGTGCCAAGACACTATGCTATCAGATCTGGAGACTCCTGTTCATCTATTAGACTGTCATTGTAACTTTTTCATTTTTGCTTGTTTTTTGTTATTTGGCAACCCTGGGCTAATAAGACATCTCAGGAACAAAAATGGGTACAATTGAATGCATGAAGGACCAGACAGATGGGAAGAAGTAATTTGGGGAAGTAGCTGGTAAAGAATCTGTTTTTTTTTGTTTTAATTCCTTGCTAGTTACATTGGATTCTCTTTTAAGTAAATAACATTTAACTTTCTTTTGGTGTTTAATGACTAATTCTGGTTGTTAGGGGAAGTTCCAGACAAAAAATAGCCACTTCTGTGTTGCAATGGATAGAGTACTAGACTTGGAATCAGGAGGACTCATCTACCTATGTTCCTAAGTTCAAACCTGACCTCAGATTTGAACTTATTTATTAGTTATATCATCTAGGACAAGTCACTCAACCTGTTTGCCTCAGTTTCCTCATCTGTAAAATAAGATGGAGAAGGAAATGGCAATTTCAAGATCATTGCCAAGAAAACTCTATAAGAGGCCATGAAGAGTCTGACAAAACTAAAAACAACTGAGCAATAACAGTGGATTTGATGGTGAATGAAAATGGGATAGAGTGGGAGTTCTTGGCCTATGGGTCCATGTATTTCCCTCATCCCCATCCCTAGAAAAAGGAGCTCATGGATTTCATGAATTCGAATTTTAAAAGATATTTCAATAGCTATTTCAATAAATTAGTTGGTTTCTTTGTAATCTTATGCATTTTATGCATTACAATCATTCCTTATTTTAAGGAATCAATTACATTTCACCAGACTGCCAAAAGAATCTATATGACATCCAAAAACTTAAGAATCCTGAATATAGGAACTTAAATGTAACAGAGGGAGGCATTTGAGTTCCTTTTCTCTTTGTTCTTCCACTGACCAGCTCCCAATCCTGTGTGATTTGTAGCATTTGACCTCCCTGCTCCTACTTACATGCTTATGAGAAGAAATTTAATGTACTTGAAAATTTGTCAGACCAATCATTTATTTTTTATTTGCCTCATTTTCCAATGGAGAAATGTCAGACTTAGTTTAAAGTCTGAGCCTCCATGTTATTCAGTGACAGAGTTAAGAGTTCCATGAAACTCAGTCTTCATTTTCTTCTCCATTATAAAAGATATGGGCAGCAAGTAATACTTGTTAACTTAAAATCACTTTATATTTTTCTGGCTCATATTTCAGAGGCTGGATTGCTTACTGGATTTGTTAGTTGTTGCTTCACAGAAAGAACAACAATTTCAGCACATTGGAAACTAGTGTTTGATTTCAACATTTGTTAAAAAAAATTCCTTCTTACTACTGTGTAGAAATTCAGTGCTTTTAAGTTTTTCTGTGACCTACTTTCATAGTATTTCTTTGGGTTAGTGATATAAACAGTTTCAAAGTGGAAATCATATATCAGGTATAAATTAAGTTCTCGGAAACCTTTTCTGCTGCAAAACCATGAAGATGGAAGGATACTGAAAACAGCTAAGTTGTAGTTTAGTAGGGAAATGTATTCAGGATTTCTCTGGGACCTCAAACACAGCAGACTTCCTCTGGGACTTTAGCATAGCAAGCTCCACAGAGTGGGAGCTATAAAAATAGAATATGTATTTCTGAAGAAGTGAAAGACTTATTGCAGATTGGGAGTAAACTGTGTCTACTGAAACAGCAATACTATGCATGCAAACATAAAACTGAATACAACTCAGCCAACATTCTAGACAAATTTATCTCTTGGAAAATATTCAGCTCTAGTAAAAAAAAAATACATGACTGCATTCATCCAGTGAGTGCTTAGCATTTAGCATATAAGAGCAATAGAGTTGTTATGTTGAATTAGTCAAAAATTCGGTTAAAGAGTTGAACCAAGAGGTTTTTTTTGCTCCTTCAAGACCTACAAAGGAAATGGTACCAATTTTAGTAGTTTTTACATGTTCTTTGCAAATGACCTGTGAGGTGGAAATCTACCCTTAGTAAGTAGAGGGGGGATACAAGGAAATAGTTACAAGTAGAGGGATTAGTCTCAGCAAGAACTAGGAATGAAGGCTAGTTAAGAGGAGTAAAGAATTTTTGAGGTGTGGAATATGGGAAGTAAAGGAGCTCAAGATAAATATTCTGATATTCTTGGGCAAATGGAAGGTAAGATCATTTACTGGGAGAGGAGGAATATGAGGTAACTTAGTGGCCTTGAGAAGAAAAGTTTTGGATAACATTGAATGGACAATGAAAGAGTTAATCTAAGAAGAATAAATGTATTTCTAAGCAGTCAATCAGTAAGCATTTGTTAAACACTGACTAGAGGCTAGGCACTATGCTAGATATTGTGGCTTCAAAGAAAAAAAACAAAATTTGCCTTCAAGGATCCAAAATTCTATTTGGCAATAGAGGTGGTAAAGAATAGGGCCACTTCACATACTTAAGGATAAGATAAAAACAGAATAGATACAAATTACCCTTAGAAAGTATGATAAACTATTGCTATTAATTATCCATAGGTAATATTAAATGACCTGATTTTGTAGTGGATCCAATCAGCATGGTTCCATTCAATAATACTGTCATCAGTATCATCAGTAATGCATAATACTTTGAAATTTATAAAGCACTCTACATATATTTTCTAATTTGAGCTTCAAGACAACACTTAAAAATAGGTATTATCACATTTTTGGAGATGAAGAAACTGAACATCCCATGATCACAAAGTTAGTATATGTCTCAGGCAGGACTTAGACTCATGTCTTCCTGAGTCTGGGGTCCAACACTTCACTCATATGCATGGGGGTAAGAACAAAGAAGACAGATGGTGTGGTGACTCATAATTGAAAATTAGGAATGTGTGACTGGGAGAAGAACCAAGGGACAAGGAAATCAAAGCTAGAGGACAGTGCAGAGTGGAACTGTTTATCTGTAAGGGCAAGACTGGGAAGAGAGAAGTTAGACCTGGTCAGGGATAACATACTGGGAGAAGGGAGAGGAATGACGAGACTGGAAGGCACCATGGGGAGGATGAACAAATTTCAGGGAAGTTAGGCAGAGGAAGAGAATGGACAGGAGTTTATGATCATAGAGAGTACTAGAACTCGGTTTTGGTTCCCACTCTACTACTAGCTATCTGTATTGATGATGATTTGTGGTCCATCAGTCAGTCAAGAAACAGAAGGAAGCATGCTGGTACATAGTAAGAACCTAATTAATGTTTCTTGACTGACTGATGTGATGCTGTGGATGCAAATAAGAAAAAAGCAGGCTAGTCTCTGCCCTCAAGAAGCTTTCAATCTAATGGGGGAAAGCAGTATACAAAAGGAAACGGAAAAGAGTGGGAGTAGGGTTTATGTTTGTAGGGTCAAAATCACACAGAGCAGCTGATGGAGAATGAAGAGTCTAACTGGAAAATTCTGAGTTCGCTGCTATTCAGAGGGAAGAGGTCAGAGGAAGCTGAGATGATGATGAAATTTCAGGTGATGAGCTTATTCTGGAGGGGATATGATGATTATGTTAATTATAATTGTCTATCCTTGATTCTTTTTTTTAATTTTAAGGCAAGGGGGTTAAATGACTTGCTCAACATTACACAACTAGGTAATTATTATGTGTTTGAGACTGGATTTGAAGTGTCTGAACTTGGATTTGAATTCAGGTACTCCTGACTCCAGGGCCAGTGCTCTATCCACTGCACCACCTAGCCTCCCCTTATTTTTCATTTTTAAAAAAGATTTTATTTATTTTGAGTTTTACAATTTTCTCCCTATTCTTGCTTCTCTTCCCCCCCCCCCCCCCAGAAGGCAGTCTGTTAATCTTTACATTGTTTCCATGGTTCTATCCTTAATTCTTTTTTTTTTTTTAGGTTTTTGCAAGGCAAACGGGGTTAAGTGGCTTGCCCAAGGCCACACAGCTCAGGTACTCCCGACTCCAGAGCCAGTGCTCTATCCACTGAGCCACCTAGTTGCCCCTCTACCCTTAATTCTTTTTTTTTTGTAAGGCAAGTGGGGTTGCCCAAGGCCACAGCTAGGTAATTATTAAGTGTCTGAGACCAGATTTGAACCCAGGTACTCCTGACTCCAGGGCCGGTGCTTTATCCACTGCACCACCTAGCCGCCCCCTACCCTTAATTCTTAAAGAGGACCATGACATCAGGGAGGTGATGCCACGACAAGCAAGTGAATTGAATCTGACTGAAGGGAGTGTTGTGCTAAGTCATCAGCCTCACTTTCTCCTCTGGAGCCATCTGGGTCCAGTGCCCAGATATGAATCAGAATGACTGAAAATGGCCCTGGATGTGAGACAATCAGGGTTAAGTGACTTAACCAAGGTCACACAACTGTTAAGTGTCTGACGTCCAATTTGAACTCAGGTCCTCCTGACATACAGTATTTTAAGGTATGCAGAGAGCTTTACAAATATTATCATATTTTATCTTCACAACAACTCTGGAAGGTAGGTACTAGTTTCATCTCCATTTTAAAGATGAGGAACTTGAAGCAGGGTTCAAATGACCTGCCCGGGGTCATACAACTAATATCTAAGATTGGATTTGAACTCCTCTTTCTAACTCCAGGTCCAGCTATTCATCCACTGCAATACCTAGCTACTGCTATTCTAGTTTAGTTAGCCCCAGCAATCTCCATATCAGGAGATTTCAGATATGTAATTTTTTTATAGCTTTTCTGTTGATAAAGTTTTGGATAACACAGCATTTAGATCAGGTGGATCTGACTACTTAATCAGATATAGTGTTCTAGCATCCAGGAATTCCCAATTCCCAACCAACAATTTAATTTGGTTGGAACAGATATATATATATATATATATATATATATATATATATATATATATATATATATATATATATATATCTTCTAATTAATCTTTAATCTTGAATTCTCTGCAATCTCTGATACTGTTGATCATTATCTCCTCCTTAATACTCTCTTCTATCTAGGTTTTTGGGACACCACTCTCTCTTGGTTTCTTCCTTCCTATCTGTTTGACTCTTCTTTCTTTGTCTCCTTTGCTTTGTCTCCTCCGGATCATGCCCGCTACATGTCCTGAGCCCTTTTTTTCTTCTCCCTCTCAACTACTTCACTTGGTTATCTCATTGGCATCCATGGACTTAATTAACATCTCTATTCTGATGATTCTCAAATCTACTTTTCTTGCCCAAATATCTTTGCTGACTTGCAATCTTGTATCCCCAAATGCTATTCAGAGCCAGTAGATATCTTAAAGTCAACATATCCAAAATAGAACTCATTATTTTTCTTTCTGAACCCTCCCTCCCTTACTTTCCCTATTACTGTAAAGGGCAACATCATTCTCCCAGTCCCTCAGGATCATAATCACAGGATCATCTTGACTCTTTACCAGCCAGCCAGTCTGTTACCAAGGCTGGTAATAGGGCTAAGACCAAATGCCTGGATTACTCTAATAAAGATTGCTATTCAGTTGTTTCAATCATTTCTGACTTTTCTTGACGCCACTTCGGGTTTTTTTTGACAGAAATACTGGGGTGGTTTTTCATTTCCTTCTCCAGCTGATTTGACAGATGAGGAACCTGAGGCAAATAAGAGTTAAGGGACTTGTCCAGGGTCACATAACTAGTCAGTGTCTGATGTCAGAACAAAAAAGATGAGTGTCTCTCTAAATTTAGGTCTGGCACTTTATCCACTGAGTCACCAAACTTCTCCCATTCCTCATTATCTCTCACTCCTCATATTCAAGCTGTTGCTCAGGCTTGTCAAATTCACCATTACATCTCTCAGATTTTCTCTTTCTCTCCTCTGACACTTTAGTACAGGCCTGGATTATAATAGTAGCCTGTTGGTGGATCTGCCTGCCTACAGTTTCTTCCCACTCTAATCTATTCAACCATGAAAGTGATTTTCTGAAAATGTAGGTCTGATCATATCACCCCCCCCCCCCCCAATAAACTCCAGAGGCTCCGTATTGCCTCAAGGATCAAACACAAAATTCTGTGTTTGGCATTCAAAGCCTTTTGTAATCTAACTCCCTCCCACCTTTTCAGACTTCTTATACCTAACTTCCTGTCATACAGTCTTGTAATAGACACCCTGCTTGTTCCATAAACAAGACAATCTATCTCAGCTTTGGATACTATTTCTACCTCCATGTTCTTTTCTCTCCACCTGTCTGTCCTCTGCACCAACTACTGACCACCTTGACTTACTTTAAATCCCACCTTCCATAGGAAGCCTTTCCCAATCTCTTTTAATTCTAATATCTGTCCTCTTTTAATTATCTCCTACTTAATCTGTATATAGCTTCTTGCTTTGTGTGCATATATATTATATATATAATACACATACATTATATATATATATATATATATATATTTATTTATTTATTTATTTAATTTCTTTTTGCGTTGTCTCACCCATTGGATTGTAAGCTCCTTGAAGGTTGAGACTGTCTTTTGCCTCTTTGTTCATTTGATCTCTTCCATTTCTTCCTTTTTCCAGAAAATGTATCTTCTCTAACACATTTCCTCCTTTTCTCTAATTCTTTCATGTTATAGATTGGATTCCAAAGGCACACAAATGGCTGAATTTAATCCTTCAATTGAACTGTGTTCAATTTATACCATCATTGTAGTTACAATATCCAACAGGACAGACTCAATCATGATATTTCATCTTTTGTAATTGTCCATATCTTCCCATAAAACTTACACAGTTTGTCTGCCTATCAAGCTTGCTACCATTTCTAGATCTTTTAATAGCACCCAGAATGTCTATTTAAAAAATAAAATGATAGCAAACATTTATATAGCACTTTAAATTTTATGAAGTGCTTTTCATTTGATTCACACAACCTTTGGAAAATAGTTGGTGCTAGTATCCCCATTTTATTTTATTTATTAGAAAAGGAAACTAAGGCTAAATTATCAAATATCTAGAAAGTGTCTTGATAGACAAGTTAAACCAGGTTAAGGGTAACCAACAGGATTCAAATTCTTCAGTGACCCCAAGCATGTGAAGACTTGTTCAAGCAGACTGGGCAGATGGGAACAGTTTGTTCCAATGGCCCTGAAGATGACTGAAGCAGGCTCTGTGGAGTGCTTAGAGCTTGGTCAGATATCAAAAATGCCAAAGTCATTCACTGCATCCTGGGCCATCAACAGTTTTTCTGACTTTTGTCCTGCTACTGGACTTTGATGACCATGGAAGAAAGAGTGAGACAGACAGTTTTGTGCAACATTGCTTCACTTTAATTCAATACATATACAAATCATTGTGCCATGATGTCATTGGTTCTTTTCAAAATTGAATAGCAGCAGGGACAGCTAGATAGCATAGTGGATAGAACACCTGCCCTGGAGTCATGAGGATAGGAATTCAAATCTGATCTCAGACACTTGATATTTACTAGTTGTGTGACCTTAGACAAGCCACTTACCACATTGCCTTGCAAAAACAAACAAAAATGAAGGATAATCAAACAAAAACAAAGCAAAATTTGAACTCAGGTCTTTATTATTCCAAGTCCAGGATTCCATCCACTATACCACTCTTCCTATATTACTAGGACAACTCCTTTTCTCCAATGATATATTTGCACCTCTTTACATTTCTTGGATGATAAATTAGCATCACTTCTTGACTGCAAATTTTTATGTTGTATACTATATAACATATATATATCGTGCTTTGTTCCCTTGTCTTTGAGATCCACAATTTTGATTCATTGAAGATTGTGGTGTCTCTTGATAACTACCAAAATGCATCAGTGTTAAACATCAATTTTAAAAGATATCAGTGCTGGGGCAGAACCAAAATGGCAGCGTGGAAGCAGGAATTCTCTGAAACTCATTCCCCCCAAAACTCCAAAAGCCGTCAAATTATGACTAGACAAAATTTAGCAGGGTAGAACCACAGAAAGACTGAGTGATACAATTTCCCAGTCCAGCACAACTTAGAAGTTCCACAGGAAAGGTCTGTTTCACTGGGACTGGGGGTTGGAAAAAAAGGTGTAATCGCAGAACAGTGCAACTGGGCAGGGTGCCTAGATCCCTAGGGGCACTTAGGTCTGTGGCAGAAGGGGCAGTTTCCAGACTTCCTGGCCTAGGGATCACTGGGAACAGCTTGAAGGGGTGGTGAGAGAACTCTGATGTACCAGAGTAAGTATGGAGCAAACACTGGCCTCAGAGCAGCCAGGTGGTGAGAATATGCCGCAGGAATCAAGGAAGCCAACCTGTACCTCCAGAAAACAGCCCACAGATGGTAAGGGGGGTCAGGGGAGACTGCAGAGGACTCTTTGCTCTCCCTGGGGCAGGACTCTACTGTTTGCACACACTCAGATCCAGGTTGCAGTTTGAGCTTCCATATTACCATAGCTGAGCAGGGACTATCCTCATAGCTCCAGGGCAGAGGGGAGCAACTGTGGTCATCCACATATCAAAGCACAGGCAAGAGAGCAGTCAGAGCCTCTCTTAAGACTACTTGGAGGAATTAAAGTCCCAGTGGGTTGACCCAAAAAAAATCCCCAAAGCCCTGGAAGTACTGTAAATCAGTCATAGGCTGAGGAAATGAGCAAACAAAAGAAAAGGAAGAATCTGACCATAGAAAATTAAAGACAACAAAATTGAAGGTTCTATATCCAAAACCTCCAAGAAAAATAGAAAATGGACTCAGGATGTGGATGAGCTCAAAAAAGACTTTGAAAAGCAATTAAGGGAGGCAGAGGAAAAATTGGAAGGAGAAATGAGAGCAATGCAGATAAATCATGAAAATCAAATCAGCAGCTTGGTGAAAGAAATACAAAAAATGTCGAAGAAAATAATATGTTAAAAACCAGTTTAGGCCAAATGAAAAAAAAAACCCAAAAAAAGCAAATGAGGAAAAGAATGCCTTAAAAAGCAGAATTGGCCAGCTGGAAAAGGAGATATAAAGGCTCTCTGAAGAAAATAACGCCTTCAAATGCAGAATGGGACTTTGCGAGAACTCAGGAAGAAATAAAACTATTCCAAAAAAAATAGAAGAAAATATGAAATAACTCACTGGAAAGACAATCAACCTCAAAAACAGATCCAGGAGAGATAATTTAAAAATTATTGGACAACAAAAATGTGTATACCCTTTGACCCAGCTGGTCTATACCCTGAAGAGATGATGAAAAAGGGTAAAAACATCACTTGTACAAAAATATTTATAATAGCCCTGATAGTGGTGGCAAAAAAATTGGAAATTAAGTGAATGTCCTTCAATTGGGGAATGGCTTAACAAACTGTGTATGTATGTATGTCTGTATGTATGTATGTAACAAATTATGTATGTCATGGAACATTATTGTTCTATTAGAAACCAGGAGGGATGGGAATTCAAGGAAGCCTGGAGGGATTCGCATGAACTGATGCTGAGCGAGATGAGCAGAACCAGAAAAACATTGTACACCCTAATGACAACATGGGGGTGATGATCAACCTTGATGGACTTGCTCATTCCATCAGTGCAACAACTAGGGACAATTTGGGGCTGTCTGCAATGGAGAATACTATCTGTATCCAGAGAAAGAATTATGGACTTTGAACAAAGACCAGGCATTACTGCCAAATTAGGAAAAAAAAAACACGTTATATTATTATGTAATTTTACTATGTCATACTTTATTTTTCTTCCTTAAGGATATGATTTCTCTGTTATCACATTCAACTGAGATCAATGGATAACAGGGAACCAATGTAAAGACTAGCAGAATGCCTTTTGTGGGGGTGGGGGGAAGGGAAGCAAGAATGAGAGAAAAATTGTAAAACTCAAAATAAATAAAATCTTTCTTAAAAAATGTAACAAAGGGGGCGGCTAGGTGGTACAGTGGATAGAGCACCAGCCCTGGAGGCAGGAGTACCTGAGTTCAAATCCTGCCTCAGAAATTTAATAATTACTGAGCTGTGTGACCTGGGGCAAGCCACTTAATCCCATTTGCCTTGCAAAAACCTAAAAAAAAAAATGTAACAAAAAATGTAACAACCATTATTAGCTCGTGGATTGTACAAAAACAGTTTGTGGGTTGTTGGATCTGGTTTGTGGACTATATCTTTTTTTTTTTTGCAAGGCAAATGGAGTTAAGTGGCTTGCCCAAGGCCACACAGCTCAGTAATTATTAAGTGTCTGAGGCTATATTTGAACTCAGGTACTCCTGACTCCAGGGCCAGTGTTCTATCCACTGAGCCACCTAGCTGCCCCTATATTTTTTTTTTAATTGAAGATTTTATTTTAAGTTTTACAATTTTTCCCCCAATCTTACCTCCTTCCCTCCCCACCCCCACAGAAAGCAATTTGTCAGTCTTTACAATTGTTTCCATGTTGTACATTGATCCAAACTGAGTGTGATGATAGAGAAATCATATCCTTAAAGAAGAAACATAAAGTATAAGAGATAACCAGATCAGAAAATAAGATAACAGTTTTTTTTTCTTCTAAATGAAAGGGAACAGTCCTTGAACTTTGTTCAAACTCCGCGGTTCTTTATCTGGATACAGATGGTATTCTCCATTGCAGACAGCCCCACATTGTCCCTGATTGTTGCACTGATGGAATGAGCAAGTCCTTCAAGGTAGATCATCACTCCCATGTTGCTGTTAGAGTGCACATTGTTTTTCTGGTTCTGCTCATCTCACTCAGCATCAGTTCATACAAATCCCTCCAGGCTTCCCTGAAATCCCATCCCTCCTGGTTTCTAATAGAACAATAGTGTTCCATGACATACCTATACCACAGTTTGCTAAGCCATTTCCCAATTGAAGGACATTTACTTGATTTCCAATTCTTTGCCACCACAAACAGGGCTGCTATGAATATATTTGTACAAGTGATGTTTTTACCCTTTTTCATCATCTCTTCAGGCTATAGACCCAGTAGTGGTATTGCTGGATCAAAGAGTATGCACATTTTTGTTGCCCTTTGGGCATAATTCCAAATTTCTCTCCAGAAAGTTTGGAAGAGTTCACAGCTCCACCAACAATGCAATAGTGTCCTAGATTTCCACAACCCTTCCAACAATGGTCGTTATCCTTTCTGGTCATATTGGCCAGTCTGAGAAGTGTGAGGTGGTACCTCAGAGAAGGTTTAATTTGCATTTCTCTAATAAGTAATGATTTAGAGCAATTTTTCATATGACTATAGATTGCTTTGGTTTCCTTATCTGTAAATTGCCTTTGTATATCCTTTGACCATTTGTCAATTGGGGAATAGCTTTTTTTTTTTAAATTGACTCAGTTCTCTGTATATTTTAGAAATGAGTCCTTTGTCAAAAACATCAATTGTAAAGATTGTTTCCCAGTTTACTACATTTCTTTTGATCTTGGTTGCAGTGGTTTTATCCGTGCAAAAGATTTTTAATTTAATGTAATCAAAATCATCTAGTTTGTTTTTAGTGATGTTCTCCAACTCTTCCTTAGTCATAAACTGCTCCCCTTTCCATAGATCTGACAGGTAAACTAGTCCTTGATCTTCTAATTTGCTTATAGTATTGTTTTTTTATGTCTAAATCCTATATCCATTTGGATCTTATCTTGGAATAGGGTGTGAGGCGTTGGTCTAATCTAAGTTTCTTCAGTACTAACTTCCAATTTTGTGGACTATATCTTGACAAAATCTGCTCAACACATATTTTCAGTATAATGTCATCTGTCATTTTTTTCAACTGTCCAGTATCTTTCATTTTTTCTAATATCTTGAGAATTGATCCCACAACACTTTCAAATACATGTCATCTCTACCACAGATTGCTTCTGTATATAATTGTTCTGGGCTATCTTTTCTTCCTGGCTTCCTTTTCTTAATTACTGTTTCCATTGGTAAACAAAATACAAAGATTATATAAGGAAATTATTATGATTAAAAAATAATAAAAATACTCAAGAAGGTATTTATGAAATATTGGTGTGAGGTTTTTTTTTTATTTTGTCCTTTTTCATTATTTGATCCTGTTGTATCTTCCAAATGTGTTTTTTTTTTTACTGTCCTCCTCTGTGTTCATAGAGGCAGCATGGCATAGTGGATAGAGGGAGTCTCAAAGTGAGGAAGACCTTATTAGAGTTACCCCTCTCATATATATTGCCTGTGTGAACCTGTACAAATAATATAACTTCTCAGTACTATAGATCAGAGGTATTGCCTCATGTTCCCCATATTATTCTCCAAGAACCCGATTAAATTGTAATTTGGAAATATTAAAAAAATAAAAATACAATGTGACAAAAATAATGTTAATATGTAAATTTCTAATTCATTATGCATCCACAGGGATCCCTATGTATGATCTAGTAATCACCTTTCTATTTTTTGGTATTTTATTTTTTCCCCTACAATTACATGTTGAAAACAATTTTAAAAAAGTTTTAAGTTCCAAATTCTATCCTTCCCTTCCTCCCTGTCCTCTCTTCTCCTCTCCATGAGCAAACCAATCTAGTTTATACATGTTCCATCATGTAAAACATTTCCATATTAATCATTTTATATAAGAAGATTCTCATAAAAAATAAAGAAAATGAAAGATGGGATGCTTCAGTTTGTATTCAGATTCCATCACTTTCTCTGAGGATGAATAACAATTTTCAGTATCTGTCCTTCAGAGCTGTCTTAGTCCATTGGATAGTTGAAAATAGTCAAATCATGCATAGTTCTTCATTGTATAACGTTGCTGTTACTGTGTACAATGGTCTCCTGGTTCTGCTCACTTCACTTTGTAGCAATTCATAAAAGTCTTTCCAGTTTTTCTAAAATCATTCTGCTTGTCATGATTATATTCCATTATAATCCTATATCACTGTGTGTTTTTTTAATTTTTTAAATTTATTTTTAATTGTTTTCCACCTGCAATTTACAATTAAAAATCAAGAAATGCATTCAACATCTATAATCCTAAAATTTACTTTACAGAATGATCAGTTTCTTTGATTTGATCATATTCTCTCCCACTCCCTCTCATTCTTCTTCTTCCTTCCCGTGTGTGTGTGTGTGTGTGTGTTTGTGTGTGTGTGTGTGTGTAGACCTCTTTCCCCAAGGCTGAATTTATTTCCCAGGATTGTGGATACCAGATAGGGACTTTCCTGTTTTGGGGATTTCCAATGGGCTTTTCTCACAAAATATGTGGAAAGTCATATTTATTATAAGTTTTTTGAGAAAGTACTTTTATATACATTGCTTCAATTCATCTCTTGGAGGAGGAGTATAACTTTGGGAATTGAAACAACCCCCAAAGCCTACCTTGATTATGTCTTTTTTTTAAGCTAATAACTTTTATTTATATTTTTTTGTTTTCATCCATTTGTATATACATGCTTCCAAGTTACAAAATTTCCCTCCATCCTTCCTATCCACCTCCCTTCCTCAGTAGGGCATACTCAGGTTCACATTTTACATCCATATTTTGTTAAACACATTTAAAATTAGTAATATTTGGCATGAGGAATTAGGATTAGGGGAAAGAGAGACATCAGAGACACTTTTCATAACATGTTCATCAGATTTGGTAGGGGTGTGTTTTTCTTCGTGTGTGTGTGTGTTTTGTTTTGTTTAGTTTTTCTTCCTTTGTGGTGATAGTATAGTACATAGACAGTCTAATACAGTTGTCCTAGCTCTCTGGACTGTCAAGAGGAATTGCATCCATCAAGGTTGTTCATCTCATAATGTTGTTGATGTGTACATTGTTTCCTTGACTCTACTCCCTTTTCTCAGCATCAGATCCCGTAGGTCATTCCATGCTTCTTTAGAGTTCAACCATTAATAGTTTCTTATAGAACACTAATATTCCATAGTATTCATGTATCATAACTTGTTTAGCCATTCCCCAACTGATAGGCATCCCCTCAATTTCCAGTTCTTTGCCACTACAAAAAGAGTTGCTATGAATATTTTGGAACATGTAGGACTTTTCCCATTTTTTACAATTTCTTCTGGATATAGTCCTAGAATTGGAATTTCTGAGTCAAAGGGTACGAACAGTTTTATTGCTCTTTGGGCATAGTTCCATACTGATCTCCAGAAAGGCTGGATTCATTCACAATTCCACCATCAATGTCCCAATCCTCCCATAACTTCTCTAAAAATTGATCATCTTCCCTTTTTCTCATCTGGGTTAATCTAATAGGTATGAAAGGATACTTCATTGTTGTTTTAATTTGCATTTCTTTAATCAATAGTGATTTGGAGCATTTTTTATATGATTATATATATATATATAGTTTTAATTGCTTCATTTGAAAATTGTCTGTTCATATCTTTTGACCATTTATCAGTTGAAGAATAACCTGTGACCTTATAAATTTGATGTAATTCTCTATATAGTGTAGAAATGAGATCTTTATCAGAACTCCTGGTTGTGAAGATTGTTTCTCAGATTTCTGCATTTCTTCTAATTTTGGCAGAATTGATTTTATTATTGCAAAACCTTTTAACTTAATATAGTTAAAATCATTCATTTTTTAGTTTATGATGTGCTCTAATTCATGTTTAGTCATAAATTTATCCCTTTTCCATAGATCAGATGAGTATTCTTTTGTCTATTAATGTATCTATGATATTGCTCTTTATGTCTAATTCCTGTACTTATTTTGACCTTATTTTGGTATAGGGTGTGAGATGTGGATCTATGCCTAATTTTTGCCATACTATTTTCCAGTTTTCCCAACAATTTTTGTCAAATAGTGAGTTCTTATCCCAGAGGCTGATGTCTTTGGGTTTGTGAAATAGTAGATTGCTATAGCCATATACTGCAATTTCTTTTGAACCTATCCTTATCCACTGATCCATTACTCTATTCCTTAACCAGTACCAGGCAGTTTTTATGACTGCTGCTTTATAGTATAGTTTGAGATCTGGTAGAGCTAGGTAGAGCTTTTATATTTTGTTTCATCAGTTCTCTTGCTATTCTTGCCCTTTTGTTGCTCCAGATGAATTTTGTTAGTTTTTTCCTAGCTCAGTAGAGTAGTTATTTGGTAGTTTGATTGGTATGGCACTGAAGTAATTTAATTTGGGTAGAATTGTCATTTTTATTATATTAGCTTGACCTAACCATGAACATTTGATATTTTTCCAGTTATTTAGATCTTACTTTATTTGGTTAAGGAGAGCTTTATAATTGTGTTCATAACAGTTTCTGGATTTTTCACTTTTTTTTTTTGCAAGGCAAATGGGGTCAAGTGGCTTGCCCAAGGCCACACAGCTAGGTAATTATTAAGTGTCTGAGACTGGATTTGAGCCCAGGTACTCCTGACTCCAAGGCTGGTGCTTTATCCACTATGCCACTTAGCTGCCCTGGATTTTTCTTGGGAGGTAGATTCCCAAGTATTTAATGTTGTCTACAGTTCTTTTAAATAGAATCTCTCTTTCTATATCTTGTTCTTGGGCTTTGTTGTTCATATATAGAAATGCTGATGATTTATGTGGGTTTATTTTATATCCTGCTACTTTGCTGAATTTTATAATTGTTCCAAAGAGTTTTTTTAGATGATTTTCTTGGATTCTCTAGGTATACTATCATAACATCTGCAAAGAGTGAAAGTTTTTGCTTCCTCTTGCCAATTCTGATTCCTTCAATTTCTTTTTCTTCTCTTTTTGCTACTGCTAGCCTTTCCAATTATATATTGAATAGTAATGGGCTCCTGAATTTATTGGAAATGTTCTATTTAATCCCATTAAATATAACATTTGTTGATGGTTTTAGATAGATGCTATTTATTATTTTAAGGAATACTCCATTTATTTCTAAACTTTCTAGTGTTTTTAGTAGGAATGGATATATATTTTATCAAAGGCTTTTTCAGCCTCTATTGAGAGAATAATATGGTTTCTGTTGGTTTTACTATTGATATGTTTAATTATGTTGAGTGTTTGCCTAATGTTGAACCATCCCTGCCTGCCTGGTATAAATCCAACCTGATCATGGTGTATTATCCTGGTAATAACTTGCTGTAGTCTCATGGCTAAAATTTCATTTAAGATTTTTGCATCAATATTCCTTAGGGAGATTGATCTATAATTTTCTTTGTCTGTTTTGGTTCTTCCTGGTTTAGGTACTAGCACCATGTTGGTGTTATAAAAGGAGTTTGGCAGAACTCCTTCCTCTCCTATTTTTAAAAATGGTTTATGCAGAATATGAATGAATTGTTCCTTAAATGTTTAGTAGAATTCGCTTGTAAATCCATCCAGTCCTGGAGACTTTTTCTTAGGGAGTTTATTAATGGTTTCTTCAATTTCTTTTTCTGAAATGGGGTTATTTAAGTAATTTATTTTCTCTTCTGTTAATCTGGGCAGTTTATATTTTTGTAAACATTCATCAACTTCACTCAAGTTGTCAAATTTATTGGCACATAGTTTGGAAAAATAGCTCCAAATTATCTCTTTAATTTCCTCCTCATTGGTGGTTGGTTCATCCTTAATTTGGTTATCTTCTTATTTTTTAAAATCAGGTTAACCAGAAATTTGCCTATTTTATTGACTTTTACATAAAACAAACTCTTAGTTTTATTTATGGGATCAATGGTTTTCTTGCTTTCCATTTTATTCATCTTTCCCTTGATTTTCAGAATTTCTAATTTGGTATTTAATTGGGGTTGTTTAATTTGTTCTTTTTTTCCTAGTTTTTTTATTTCCATACCCAATTCATTGATCTCCCCTTTCTCTCTTTTATTAATATAAGCATTTAGAGATATAAAGTTTCCCCTCAAAATTGCCTTGACTGCATCCCATAAATTTTTGGTATAATGTCTCATTATTATAATTTTCTTGGATATAATTATTGATTATTTCTATTATTTGCTATTTGATTCACCCATTAATTAAGATAAAATTATTTAATTTCCAATTAGTTCTTGGTTTATCTTTCCCTGACCCTTTATTACATGTAATTTTTATTGCATCGTGGTTTGAGAAGTGTGTATTTATTATTTCTGCCTTTCTGCATTTGATTTTAAGGTTTTTGTGCCCTAGTACTTGGTCACTTTTGGTGAAGATGCCATGCACTCCTGAGAAAAAGGTATATTCTTTTCTATCCCCATTAAGTTTTCTCCAGAGGTCTATCGTATCTAAGTTTTCTAAGATTTCATTTACCTTCTTAACTTCCTACAGAGAGAGGGAGATTGAGGTCTTCCATTTTTAAAGTTTTGCTTTCTATTTCTCCATTATTTCACTCAGCTTTTCCTCTAGGAATCCAGATGCTATACCACTAGGGGCATACATGTTTAGTATTGATATAGCTTCATTACCAATGGTGCTTTTTAAGAAGATGTAATTTCCTTCCTTATCCCTGTTAATGAGATTGATTTTTTTTTGCTTTTACTTTGTCTGAGATTAGGATCACTACCCCAGATTTTTATACTTCACTTTCAACCTTTTACCTTTACCCTGTGTGTATGTCTCTGCTTCAAATGTGTTTCTTGTAAACAACATATTGTAGGATTCTGGTTTTTAATCCATTCTGCTATCTGCTTCCATTTTATGGAACAGTTCATCCCATTCACATTTACAGTTAAGATTACTAATTTTGTATTTCCCTCCATGCTATCTTTCTCCATTTATATTTATCCCTTTTCTTTTCTTTTCTCTTATTCCTCCTCACCAAAATTTTACACCTTTCCCCTTTGACTTTTCTTTTGGGAATTTAACTTTCAGTTTATTTTCACTTATACCTTTCCTTCACTTTTATCAGTCCCTTCTTCCCCCTTTTTCCCTGTTCCCTGCCCCCCCTTCTCTGTAGATTAAGTAATATTTTTAAAACCAAGTTGGGGGTGGCTAGGTGGCACAGTGGATAGAGCACTGGCCCTGTAGTCAAGAGTATCTGAGTTCAGATCCAGTCTTAGACACTTAAAAATTACCTAGCTGTGTGGCCTTGGGCAAGCCACTTAACCGCATCACCTTGCAAAAGAAAAAAAAACAAGTAGGAACGTATCTTATTTCCTTACTGGGCTAAATCTATTGAATAGAATTTACTCAGCATTCACATTCTCCCTTCTTTCCCCTCTAAAATTATAAATCTTTGTGCCTCTTCCCTTGGTTGTCTAATATTATTAATCAGGTATCATCAATCACAATTTGATTATTTTATTTCTTGATAAGCTCCTATTGTTATCAAGATATCATTACAGATCGTTTACTTGATTGCTTGATAAGCAGCATTGACTCAAATTGCATCCAACTATTATTATAATTATTTTATACTTTGCCCCCTTTTCAAGTATCTTTGAAGTACACCAGTACTCTTCATGAGCCAAAGTAGCATCCAAAGTCATTTCTTGAACTATTTGTGCCCCTCCCCCCAGGCCTATTGTCTCTCCCCCTTTACCCACCCCTCCCCACCCAGGATACTTTACCCCTTGTTAAGTGAAGCACAGGATACTGATCTAATTAACTGTATCTTGAAGAACTCTAAGTACTGGGGGGCTCTGGAGGTCTCACCTGTGAACCTTTCAAATGATTGTAAATCACAGAGACACTGCCTCAGGTCCTGGCAGATTATAATGCCCTCATTAGACAAAGTACTTAGCACCTTGTGATTAAAGTGAGCCATAGTATAATGTGTATAGTATAGTGAGTATAGCATAATGAGACACTTAAATTGAAGTTAACACTCCTGCTTTTTTTTTCCAGGGCTTTTTGTCTTAAACATAAGTGATGTGTGTGATCTTAGGCCTCTTCAAATTCGAGACAAGATCCCATTATACCCATATCCTTTAGGTTCATTCTCTTCAATTATATTCTAACTTCTAATTTTCTTTAGAGAAGTAAAGTTATAAAGAATTAGAAGTGTTATATATTCTCTTTTAGGGACCAAAATTTGTTTGAAACAATTTTGTTTTTTCAGTCCCCTTTTTCATGTACCTTTTTTATGTTACTCTTCTGTCATATATTTGGCAATTGAATTCTCTGTTCAGTTCTGGTCTTTGTGTCAGTAAGTTCTGGAAGTTCTTTATTTCCTTGAACATCCATCTTTTCCCCTGACAGTATATGCTGAATTTTGCTGGGTAGTACATTCTAGGTTGTCCCAGGTCCTTAGCTCTCCAAAATATCTTATTCCAGGTCTTCTGATCCTTCAGTGTTGAGGCTGATAAGGTCCTGTGTTAAGTCTGATTGTGTTTCCTTTGTATTTGAATTGTTTTCTTTTTTGCTGATTGCAATATTCGCTCTTTTACTTGAGGGTTCTGGAATTTGGCTGTTAAAGCCCTTGGAGTTTTTATCCTGGGGGTCTCTTTCATGAGGGGTTCTGTGGACTCTTTCAATTGTTATATAGTTATCCCATTCTAATAGATTAGGGCAGTTTTCCCTTATAATCTCCTGCATGCTGCTTTCCAGATTCTTTTGTTGGTCCATGCTTTCTAGTAGGCTAGTGATTTGTAGATTGTTTCTTCTGGATCTGTTTTCCAGGTCATTCATTTTCCCTAGAAGGTACTTTACATTTTCTTCAGTTTTTTCAGCCCTTTTATTCTGTTTGATGGAATTTTCTAGTCTTATAGATTCATTAGTTTCTAATTGTTCAATTCTAATTTTTAGGATTTTGTTTTATTCAATTATCTTCAGTGTTTCCTTTTCCAGATAGTTACTTTTATTTTTAATGGAGTTGATTTCTTTGGTCAACATGTCACAATTTTCCTGTATGACTAATTTTTTTCCATTTTTATTCTTCCTCTCTTTGGTTTTTAAATTCTTTAATGAGCTTTGGTATTTGAGTCCAATTTATAAACTATTTTGATACTTCTCCTGTGAGTAATTTCTTGCTGCTTTCTTCTTCAGACATGGCATTGCTGTCATCTTTGTCTGTGAAGTATTTTTCTATAATGAGAGCTCTTTTACCTTTTTTGCTTGTTTTTGTTGTTGTGATTCTGCTCCAGGGATATATGGAGTATAGATCCAAGCTGTTATTTTTCTGGGGCTGGGGTATGATCACTGGCTTGTTGTTGGCCAAGATGTTGCCTATGCAATCCAGGCCTTGCCTTTGCAGAGGTATGTTTCTTCCTTTATGTCCAGGTTTTGATTTAACACAGGATTGTTCCCAACCCAGTCTTGTCTTTTATCCTGGTGCTCTCAGGGTTCAGACTTTGTTTGGGGTTGGGATCATCCCTGCTGACTTGCTAGCTAGCTACTGGGACCTCTGTTATTATTAAGCTGTCAGGATCTAGATTGCATTGTGGCTAAAAGCCTCCTGCTGGCTTTCTCTTCTCTACCACCTCATGGACTTTATTTCCACTTTTCCCTCAAAGATAAAGCCCTTAACTGAAGATCCTCCAGGATTCTGCAGTTGAAAACTTCTTTGAATCTTCTCTTTTTCTTGGTGGGATCTATAGTGTGAATGTCAAAGTAGAGGCTTTATTTATCTTTGGAAGGTAAAGGCTCTGGGAGCAAGTTAGCTTTGTGCCATCATCTTCTATATTACTGCTTGTTGAACCAATCATCAGTTGATAGGCATCATCTCAATTTCCAATTCTGAATTACCAAAAAATATCACTTTTATTTTTGAGCTTGATATCACTGCTTTAAGTGTGGCACTAATTTCCTATTATAAGTTTCAGAGAAAGTACCAATTTGCATTGGTAGAGAGAATCTTCTTACCTGAGAGTTTCTAATATCAACAAAATTTTCTAGACCCCAGTTCCTATCTTTTATCTGCTATAGCTACCTATATGTATTAAAGTCAATGACTATTAAAGCATTATGAAATATATCTGCAATCTTAATAATGCTGATATCCCTTCCCGGTTTGTGGATAATAAACACCTAGATCCCAGATCTGCTGCTCCTGAACAATTCTCTATCATATTCTCCTATTGATCAAAGACATTGTAGCCTTCCTCATTTCCTAGATAGAGCACAAGCTCTGGAGTCAAGAGGTCCTGAGTTCAAATTCAGTCTCAGAAACTTAATAACTATATGACCTTGGAAAAGTCACAAAAAAAGAGTATTAATTCCAACTTCTTGACTCTAGACTTGCTACTCGTTCTGATGACTCTGGAGGAGAGAGTAAGACTGATGACTTTGCCCAGCTCTAGCTCACTTAAACTGAGTTCCCTGGCAGGTCAAATAGCAAAATGCAATAAAGAAAAGACTCTCATTAATTATACATTAAAAATAGTAAGAATAATGAATCTGGATGTGGAGCATTAGCAATCTCCATCAGTTCTCCCTGGCTCTCATCCCATGACTAGCCTGTCTTCTTTTTGTAATTATGCATTTTCTTGATGACATTCTTTCCTCCCATTCTTCTTCAGTTTTCCATATTTGCCATATCTTTGCAGGCTGCTTGACTCAATGTACCATTCCATTGCCCTCTGAGAGATATGCTTTAGTGTTCTATGATGCATAGCCATACAACAAGACTGGTAAAATACTGGTATTAAACTTTGTTTCTTGGACAAGTTTTATTGTTATTCAATTGTTTCAGTCATGTCATATTTTTTGTGACCCCATTGGAGTTTTTCTTGGCAAAGATACTGGCGTGGTTTGCCATGTCCTTCTTCAGGTCATTTTACAGATGAGGAAACAGGGTTAAGTGACTTGCCCAGGATTACACAGCTAATAAGTGTCTGAAACCAGATCTGAACTCAGAAAGAATGTCTTCAGGCATCTATCCACTTAGAGTGAGTGCAGATAGCAATTGTTTTCAGTTCTAGCCAGAAACTCTGGAATAGTCTTCCCCTCCCAGTTTGATACTTTTTGCAAAACTAAGTCATCATTTGTCTCAGTTCTCACTCAACCCTTAGTCATTGAATGGATGTTGCCTTAAACAAACTGAGATCTGTGAAAGATCTTCATTTAAAAAAGGTCAGGTAAACCCATTGCATCCTGGGCCATTGTCAGGGGTCTTGAGCCTAGTTTTGCCATTGGTTTTGATGACTCTGGAGGACAGAGTAAGACTGATGACTTTGCCCACCTCTAGCTCACTTAAACTCAGTTCCCTGGCAAGTCAAGAGATCACTGTCAAGTTACCATTAGTCCTCTTCAAGAATGAGGGATGCACAGCAACAACAACATCAATAGCCATTTAGCTTGGACAAGTTAGGGAGTCATTCAAGGACTTTTGCAGTTTTCTGAAAGCTAGGACTTCTCTCCTTCTTCTCTTTATTATAGGCATGATTTGTTCTGTCCAAGATGTGTATTATGTATGTAGATATGTAGCTAGTGGAGAACCTGTGAATCAGGCTTCTATTTAGCTACAACTTTTTAGATTCTTGGATTATATGTATATATAATTATATATTATATATTATATATTATTATATATATAATTATATATAATATATATTATATATATGGATAGTTATATAGGTTGTTCTTATAACTATATGGTGTAATCTGGACAATAAGCATTCTTCATTCACTTGGATTTTTTTTCTATACAGATAGCAAAATCGAACTCTTTTAAGTGGTTATGTGCCTCATGTAGGAGGATTTGCAATGTTATAGGACTTAAAACAAGCAACATGATATTATCAACCAACAGGATTTAAGTGAATGTAATTTTATTGTGTTCTTTAAATAATTTTTCTACATTTTAATCCTGTGCAATAGATGTTGTCATATAAACAGCAATTATATTTGAGGTAGTTTTTTGGCTGCATAAGTGACATGACTAAGCTCTACATGAAATTGTATTTCTTCTTATTTGTAGACACAATTCCTTTGTCTCTTCTAGAAGAACCTGTATGCCAGGCTTCCATTTAGCTACAACAATTTGGATTCTTAGATTTCATTTATAACTAAAATATCAATACTGATGTCATTCAGTATCTTCTGTGATAAGTCAACTCTTAGGTCCTTCAATTAAAGATCTCACATTTAGAGGACCAATTTTTAAATTTATTATGTGGAATAGTTGATAGAAAACTGATCTTGTAATTGGGAAGACCTGGGTACATGTCCCATCTCTAACATATCAACTACGTGACCCTGGGCAAGTCACTTAACCATCTTCTCAGTTGACTCATTGTTCTAGGCTACTCTGAAAGTTGTAGAGAAGGTACAGGTCTACATTGGCAGATTGAATTTCCTCAACTAGAACTTCCTTTTACTAATTATAGTACAACTAACCTCAATCTCCAGTCCTTTATTATAGGGCCAAAGGAAAAAAAAGGCAGGTGATGCTGGAAGTAACAGTTATTAAACTAACAGTTATTAGACTTTTTGAAAAAGATATATAATGCTGAGAATTACAGTTATTACACTAACAGTTAATGAATTAACTTTTACTTTTAGCATCACCTGTCTTTTTTCCTTTGGTTTTTCCATATTTACTGTAGAAGCAAAAAGTTTCCACATTCTGAGAATGACTAGGAGATAAAAAACTCAATAGGAAGAGACAAATGACTTACTCACTTAGATAAAGATGAAAGTTATGGAGATGAGGTAGCCATGGGATTTTTGATTATGGTGCTTCATAGATCTATACTTTCAACATATTGAATGAATGAACTAATCCTTATTCTTCTTGCTCTTTTCAATCTTTTTTAACCTTTTCATTCTCCCTGCCATCATTTCCCAAAAGGAAAAATCAAAATAGCAAAAGAAGAATGTTTATAATGGAATGTAATTTCCAAATGCAAAAAAACCCAAGCCAAAACAAAAAATATGCTATGTGGACTGACTCACATTATAAACAATTGAATGGCAGAGATTGCATCTTTCTAGAATTCATTATGGTGTCTGCTTGCTTACAGTGTAGACTAGCTGATATAAAAGAAGCAAGGGAAGAAAGGGAAGCAACTCTAAAAGAAGGATGATTATAACCTTCCAGGGCTGATCTCAAGTATTATCACATTTCTAGAATTTACTTCTAGGAATTCAGCCTTGAATGGAATAGAGAAAAGATTATTGTCTGGAAGAAAAAAAGTATAATTGTTATTTTGATGGCATTGTCAATAACTGCTACCACATAGCAGAAGTGATTCCAATGAGAACATTGCATTTGCAGCTCATATACCAGTCATCACTTAGGGGTTTATTATTCATTTTTTGAACATGTGCAGCAAGTCTAATATTTTAAAATCTTTTTCAAAGTGCTTTTTTATTATTTTGTTTTCTTTTTCTTTCATCTGCTCTCCTTACCTGTCTAAACTTCTTTAAAAAAAATAAACACAAGCTAATGTACATGGGCAATTATTTTTAAATCTAAAAAAAAAAAACAACATTAAGATACTTTTTACCATCAGACCATACTAAAAGATTCATAAACTGTATTGATTGTTTTTCCTCTCCTAAAGACTTCTCAACTTGCAATAAGTCTTCAGGCATCCCTATTACCACACAATTTTTGCCTCAAATTCCTTCCATCTTTGGAAAATCTTGCCTTTCATCCTCTTCTTCCCTCCTCCTCCCCTTTATTTCTTTGTTTTCAAGTTAAGATCACAGGGAAGGAAGCTATTTTTCTTTTTTTATTTTGCAAAAAAACATGCTTAATAATAATGATAAAAATAATTGTATTATACTCATACTTAGGACTACTTATCTCTCAGAGTTATTGTGAGGAAATTACTTTTTAAATTTTAAAGCACTATATAAATAGTTCATATTTATAATGATTTAGAGTTGAAAGGTAACTAAGGGAACATCCAATCCAATACCCCCTCTCTCCATTTTATAATTTCACATAGTAAGTGCTTAATAAAAGCTTTTTTGTTCATTCATTCATTTATAGTGAGACTAATACACACTTGTCCAAGGTCAGAGATAGTAAGTAGAGGGGACTGAATCTGAACCCAGATCTTCTGATTGCAGGCCTATTACAGCACATATATCATGAAAAGCTTTCTCAGAATAACCCTGTAATAATAACGCAACATATTTTCTTTTTCCAAAGGAAGAAATTTTGAATAGTAAACTGTATTTGCACAGATAGAAGTTGTTATAGATTTAAAACTAGATTTCATAATTCCAAGAGCTCTGTATGAATTATTATTGCCACTAGTGATAGTTTGAGATGTCCTGCAATTTAACTGTGATGTGCAACTGAATCAAAAACTTAATAGAGAGGTAGAATCCTGTGTTGTTTGTAATTCAGATGGTACTTGAATCTGTGAGAATGTCTGATGTGGCTCTTAGTGTGTAAGGAGAAGACTAGAGAAATAGGAACACAGTTTTGGGATGCAGTAAGAGAAGTTTACACAGTCAGGAAGAATGGAGGAGGCAGTGAAGTCTGTGTTGGGTACTCTCTCCTTCCCCCTTCTGAATCTTCTCGTTGACCTCTATTCTATTTTGAATAGCTTCACTTTCTTAGCTGTCAAGTAGGAAAGCCATCCCTTCGAAGATATTAAAAAAAAACAGCTAGCATTTATATGGGCTTTAGAGTTTACAAAACGCTTTTCAAGTTTTATTTCATTTGATGCTGTACAGCAATGCTGTAAAGTGGTGTTTAATGCCATTTAACAGGTGAGGAAACAGACTTGGGGAAGTGACTTGGCCAGGTTCACATGGTTAAATAAGTTGAGGTTGAATTCATACTTATTTCTTCCTGATTCCAGGTCCAAAACTCTTTCCATTAGAATGACTTAGTATGTACTTATACAAAGTGAAAAAAGCAGAAAAATATATACTATGACTACAAAAATGTAAGTTAAAACAATACCAAAAATAGTTGAGCTCAAATTAAAGACAATAGCTATAAATCAAAGTAAAGTCCATACTTCAGTTATTGTAAAGCAGGACCATACCATACATGGAAGTCTACAGAGATTGGATCCTGGAATCATTTGCCATCTCCTTCTCTAGTTCATTTTACATATGAGAAAACTGAGACAAACAGGATTAAATGACTTACCGAGGGTCACTGTAGCTAGTAAGTATCTGAGGTTAGATTTGACCTGAGGAAGATGAATTTTCTTGACTCTAGCCCAGAGTCAAATATTGACCAAAATCTTAACTCGGTCCTTTTTATTTCATTCTGTACTTTGTTCACCTTGAGAATGATCTGCTAGGTTGTCCTCTTTGTTAAGGACTTACTTGTCAGAAAAATACTTGCCTCTGCCTATATTTTTCTGCTTCTACTAGGGGCACCCAGCAGTTACCTGATTAACCTGGGTTGATCAAACAAGGATTGATTCCTTTGGAATTATATGTAAACTGAACCCTAAGGAAGAAAAATTACTTTAGTTATCACTAGCTTTACTACTGGTGTCTTGTATCCCATAGATGGTGAAATGGATAGAAAACCAGGTCTAGAGTCAGGAAGAGAATGGCAAATGACTCCAGGGTCAGACAAAACTGAAGAAAATGCTTGAATGACAGAGATAGGGGATTATCCTTCATGCTCTAGGAATGTTTGATTACACGGGAGGAAGCAAACAAGGGGATGGAGATGACTAATCTCCATTATTTGGTGAAAAGGAAAAGGAACTAGTTACCTTTGGACATCATTCTCTTCAACTAGTTTTTTACAATCACTATTAGAGCTTTCCCAGTGTGCATATTTTGCTTGCAAGGGTGAGCTTTAAACGTGGTCATGAGGCAGGCCTTAAGTGCTGACTGGTCCTGTCTCTGCCTTAAATTTTTCCTCTGAATTAAGCACATTGGGGAACTATACACATACTTTAAGGTCAAAAATGATGTTTGGGTTGAGAGACTAGATGGGAGACTATAAGGCTGGTCAAATCAGTGCATGTCTTTGTGGATCTATCCACCTCCTTAATGTAGGAAAAATCCAATTAAATGAATCATCAGGCAAGCTGAAAGAAGACAAGGATAAAATAAAGAATGGGAGTGGGGAGGGGAAGTTCCATTGCCTGATAATATCAAAACCACATAAATATTAGAGATTAATGAGCCATCCTCAATCTTCCAGTTTTGAAAAGACTGAGGAGTAAATTAACAAGGTTTTACTTTTGTAAGCTCTTATCTCAGCATGCTAGAATTTCTGCATTTAACTTCCATTAATGTTCTTCAATGCCAACATGACAACACGCACCTTAGACAATCTTTCCCAGTGGTGTTTCTAACAGAGAGATGATTAATCTGAATAAAAGAAAGTCATAAACCAAATGGGCAAAACTACTGTGGAAACAGACAGAAAGAGAATGTCATACTTTGTTTATGATTTTCTTTTGTTCAAAATATGCTAGGAAACTGGGAAAAAAGAAGAATTAGAATAAATGAGTGAAAATTCAGAAAAATAAATGAAAATAATGATGATTTTTTCTACATGTTGTGTGTTTGTAGATCAAAATTACATATCTTCATTAACTAGAGGACAGTACTATTTATTAATTCTGTTCAAGTAGATTGAACAGGAGATATACAGAATTGTCCCAAATGGCCCTATTATTTTTAGGTCACCCTGTATATACATTTGTGAATTTATATATAGTTGTGAATGCATATATGTACACACAAAAATGAATAAATACAGTTATTTAAATGTATGTGCTAGTTATAATTGCATTAAGACATTTGGAATTCACTCTCTGTGTATGTGCATATGCTTTATATATTTTTCTGAGTTAAAATTGGTCTCAGAAACTTCCTAGCTGTGTTACCCTAGGCAAATCACTTAACTTTTATGCTTCAAGTTTTGTCATCTGTAAAATGAACCAAAGAAGGAAATGGCAAATCACTCCTATATCTTTACCAAGAAAACTGTAAGTGGTTACAAAGAACCAGATACTAAAGTGGGTTATGGAGAGTCTGATGATGAAATGATTGAACAACACAAATATGTGTGTACAATACCTATATATGTGCATATATATTACTATATACATATCTATATGTGTGTATGTGTATGCAATTGTATGTATATATATATATATATATATATATATATAAACTCAATAAGCTTAATGCAGTTTTAAGCAACCTAAATTCTTATGGTATTTAACTGTATTTGCAATTTATCATCTAGTCAGTAAGCACCAATATCTTTGCTAAGAAAACCTCAAATAGGATAATGAAAAATTAGACTTGACTGAACAAAAATAACAAACTCTGAGTTTACCCATTCTGTTCTTTCACCTTGAATATTTATCTGTGCCATCAAAAACTGCCCCTTATTGGCATAATTTTTTTGCAACTGTTAAGTCCTTTTCATGTGTTTATGTTCAGTCACTGGATCATAAATTTAGAGTGAGAAAGGATCTAGCATCCTATTACTTTTGTGTAATAGGAGGCATCTTGTAGACTATGTTGCAAAATGGACAGTCATTATGTATTGTTGACTGACTTATGTTATTAAAATTGTCACCTAGAAATATGGCCACATGAGTCGGGTATCTGTTAGCTGTAAGTTTAGACCCCATTAAGAGAGCATTAGCCTTTTCAAGACACTAGAGAATACTTTAATAAATTACTATTTTATTCCAGTTCACTGGAATAGTGACACCAGAAGATGATAATGGTCCTGCTAGATAGAGTAAGGCCCAAGAAAAATTATAAAGTGAGAAAGTTCATCTTCAGTGATTCTCCCACCTTCCATGCTTTCTATAATCCCTTCTCTCCATTTCCTAATGCTATTCCCTTGACTACTCAAACTTCTTCATGATACCTCACAGGCCTGTCCTCATTTGATCATGCCCCATGTCCTTTTTGCCCACTCTTTTCCTTCGCTTAATTTTCATTATTCTGTCACCAACTAATCTGCTAATCTAAGCCACAGTGGATGATGCCTTTCTAATATATATTATAATATAGATATATCATGCATATCTAACATAATAAATTATACATATATAAATCAATACAATATAATCTAGAAAGGTATGTTGTAAGGCTCTGGCCTCATAAAGAGGAGGCATTAATCAACAGTCAACAAATATTAAGTATCTACAATGAGCTAAGTGATGGGGATGGAAGTACAGCAAAGTAATTCAGTGGCTGGAGCACTGGACCTGGAGACTAGTGGACTGAAGTTCAAATATAGACTTAGATGGGCCACTTTTGTGACTCCAGGCAAGTAACAAGTTTCATCTGTCTCAATTTCTCCAATAATACAATAATTATAATAGTTACCTAGCACCCAGGTTGTTGTGTTGATCACATGAGATATATTTAAAAAGTGCTCAACACAGTGCCTGATTCATTAAAATTAATTAATTCATTAGGGCTTGTTCTTTTCTTTCAGTGAATTGACATTATAATGAGAGACAAATGTATATAAAATATATTCAACATAAAAGAAAGGTAATAAATAAAAATTCAAAGCTAGGTGGTATAGTAGATCAAATTTGAGGCCTTGAGTTATGAAGACCTGAGTTAAAATCCAGTTTCAGACTCTTATTAGCTGTGGGACACTGGGCAAGTCACTTCCTGAAGTCTGTTCTCTCATCTCAGTTTCTTTTTCAAGAAGAGGAACTGAGGGTAGCTGGGTGACCTAGTGGATAGAGCACCGACCCTGAAGTCAGAAGGACCTGAATTCAAATCTGACCTCAGACACTTAATAATTGCCTAGCTGTGTGACCTTGGGTAAGCCACTTAACCCCATTGCTTTGCAAAAACCAGAAAGAGAGAGAGAGAGAGAGAAAGAGAGAGAGAGAGAGAACTGGAGAAAGAATGGCAATTCATTCCAGTATCTTTGCCCAAGAAAATGTATGTCAAATAGGGTCACAAAGAGTTAGAAACAACAAAACAACAATATATGGTCATACATATACATACCCATATATGTATATATATATATATATATATGTGTATATATATATATATATATATATATATATATATATATATATATATATATATATATATGAATGCAAGGTAGTTGAGTGGGAAATTATGAGTAGTTGGGTGATCAGGAAAGTTTTCATGCAGGAGATTGTGTCTAAGTTACGTTTTGAGGATAGAAAGTGATGCTTTGGGTTGAAGTAAGGCAGGAACATTCCAGGTATGGAGAAATTCAGGTGTAAAGGGAGGGAAATGAAAGGTGGAATGTCCTGTGTGAAGCAGAAAGAATCTGATTGGATCCTAGAGTGGAAGAGAGACAATTTCTAGAGAGGCTGGAAAACTAGATTGGGGTTGCTTTTGTAGGGCCTTAAAAACTATACAGAAGAGTTTATATTTTCTAATAAAGGAGCTCTTCTTTGGCAATCTGATGAAGTTCTCAGAATCATGCCTTTAAATGCAAAAAAAGGAAATATGTTTGATTACAAAGGAAACCAATATATCAAAATATAGAAAACATACACACATACACAACTTCTTAGATCTCAGCTTAAGAAGAATTCTTCTTAGAGGCAATGAGAAGCCATTGACTTCTTAAGTCAAAGAAATAACTAAGTAGTATTTTAGGGCATTTGGGTCAATTAGTGGGAGAATTCTTTTGAAACAGAGAGACAATGGTGAGAAATGTTTTTAAGTGAGATCAATTAAAGAGACAATGTAGGGGTTCAAATTTGTCTGACACCTACTAGTTGTGGGACCATGATCAAGTTTATAACCTCTATGAATCTCAGTTTACTCATCTGAATAGGGAAGCTCATACCTGTAGAGTTTATTTAATAAGGATTTTGTGAATATCAAATAAGATAACAAATGAAAAACACTCAATGTACCTTAAAGTTTTATATCAGTATTAGCTATTGTTATTATTTGCATAAATGGTGTTTGGTCCTTTATCAATTCAGAAAGTGCTACATCTGATAAAATTACAGCTGTAGAAGTAAGACTATCACATTCTATAGCAAAGAAATCATTCTTGTAATACAAGATAAGCTGACTTTTGTTTTACTTCATTGTGGAAAAAAAGCAAACAAAAGTGTTGAAAAATTATTGCTACTAATATTGTACTCTGTGATTTAGGCTCAAGTGTGCCAGAAACTATTTTTATTTAATTTAACACATATAAACATATATGTAATAATATACCTATAGACATAGCAAACTTATGCACATATATAGCCAATATATGCATTCATATCCATACATACATGCGTGTATGTTCAAGGGGCAGTTAGGTAGAACAATGAATGGACAGAGTCTACAGAGCACCAGATCTGGAGCCAGGAAGATTCCTCTTCCTGAATTCAAATTTAGCTTCAGACTCCAGCTGTGTGACCCTGGCAAGTCACTTAACTCTATCTGCCTCAGTTTTATCATTCATCAAATGAAATGGAGAAATAAATGGCAAATCACTCTATTTCCTTTGTCAAGGAAATTCCAAATGAAGGTATGGAAAATCAGACACAACTGAAAAAATGACTAACCAACAACAATATATATTCAAACCATTTCTAACTTAAAGAGAGAGATGTCTAAACTAGTATATACACCCTCCAACATGACTTGCTACCTCAAGAAGATTTCAGGTAGCATTTATAGAAATTGTGAATAAGGAAATGATATCTTAAGATGAAATTTGAATTTAACATTCCCTTCTCACTCTTGGAACAACAGAAGGACCTCTTTTCTTCCATCAGTCCTTTCCCAAGTGAGAACAGTGGGTTCCAGCACCAATATCTTTGGATGGTTGAGAGGCTAAGATTTATACTAGACAAAAGTTAAGCCATCATCCTTAATCCATTTCCCTAAGAAAAGCCTTTTTGTCTTCTCACTTATCACATACATTTCCAGGAGGCATTTCCTAGGACTATGAAAAGGGCTTTAGAGGAAAATATTATTTCTTAATATTTTCAGTTTTACAAAAAAATGAGGTTTTTAATATGTTTCTATAATGTGAATAGAGAAGATGAAAATGTGTCAGCAAATGAAGAGCTTGGAAAAAAAGCTGTAAGAGAAAGACTTTTATTCTTATGATAAAATGTTTCATTAGAGTACATATTATATTAAATCTCTAAGAGGCTGAAGTAGCATAGGTAAGTCAGTAAATCAAGAGTTTAATACTAGATTAGGTGAGAGCTTGGTAGTTTGTAATAACGATAAGATGCTTAAAGCTTAAGGTCAGTGATTATTTGGAAAATAGGAAAAGGTAAGTCTGCAAAAATGGATTTCATGTTTGATAAACACAGAGTACCTGAAAATATAATCATGAATAATAAAGTGGAAAAGTCTTACAATTCCTAAGGATTAACTGGAACTGAAGCAGACTGATTATTTCCTTTCCCCATTTGGTAACCATGTGTTGCAGTGAACAGGGTTCTGGCCTGGAATCAGGAAGAACTGAGTTCAAATCCATTTTCACACATTTGTTTGTTGTTCATCCTTTGTTGTCAAAGTGAACTAATGACATCACAAGGGTAATGTATTGATTTGTCAGTGAACTGGATTTAAATGAGACAGAGTGGTCCAGTCATCAATAGTACTCTTTCCTCTAGAGTCATCGAAGTCCAGTGGCAAGACAAAAATTAAATCACTGGCCCAGGATGCAGTGGCCTTTTTAACATAAAGTCTTTCCCAGGTCTGAGGCAATGACTCTCTCTCTCTCTCTCTCTCTCTCTCTCTCTCTCTCTCTCTCTCTCTCTCTCTCTTTCCTTTTGCAAGACAATGGGGTTAAGTGACTTGCCTAAATTCACACAACTAGTAAGTATCAAGTGTCTGAGTTTGGATTTGAACTCAGGTCCTCCTGACTCCAGGGCTAGTGCTCTATTTACTGCACCACCTAGCTGTCCCACCAATGCCCTTTCAGACTATTTACCTTTTTTTTTTTTGAGAAACTATATAATGACTAAGGGCAAAGAATGAATTGAGACAAAGATGGCTTAGTTTAATGTATTGGAAAACTATCAATGTGGGTGAGGAAAACTCTCAGAGTTTCTCACACACTAGCTGTGTGATCATGGATAAGTCACTTAACTTCTGTTTGTCTTAGTTTCTTCATCTGTAAAATTGAAATAAAATCACACCTACCTCCTGGGGTTACTGTGAAAATCAAATGAGATAATAATTGTGAAATGTTTAGCAATATATTTTATATATATAAATGCATAATATATATATATATATAAATATATATACATATAAAGAGAGAGAGAGATGATAGATAATACATAATACATAAAGAGTCTGGTAATATATAAGTAAGCAATATACAAATGTTAACAATTAGGATGATTGCTATTATAAATAGTTGCAAGCATTCCAGTGTCAGTAATAAAATAAGGCATGGCAATAAATTCATTCATTTTCTATCTAGCCTCTTTAACTATTCTGCACTGACTTCAAAGTGGCCAGTAAATTATATGGAGTGAAAGTTGTGTTAAATCAGATGTGTAGCAAATCCTGAATTGACAAAGGACTAAAAACCAATTATATAGTGATATCAGCTACATTCACTATGATCAGTTTGCTCCAATTAGAGTTGATTTTACAGAGTAAAAATTGACTTCTACCAAAGGGGTTTGATTGCATGTTGATATTCAAAATTTCATTTTAGCATTCATTTATTCATTTGTTTAATTAAAGCTATTTTATTTTTCTGTTTAAACATGTTTTTATTCATTTTAAAATTTAAATATAAAACTAGAAAAAAGAACATTTCCACGTATACAACAGAATATAAAAAAGATTCAATATAAAACCATAAATTTCTTTTTTAGACTACCTTTTTAAATAAACTATATAATAAGTACTTCAGCTGTTTTTTGAAGCTACCCAGTTTTCTGTCTTTCCTTCTAAGTTTTCATTTGATCTCAAACTTTTTTTATTCAAGCTATTTCAAAAGAACATTGGTTTGTCCAGAAATCACTATCTCAGAGTAACAAAAAACATCAATAAAAATTTATCTTAAAAAGCAAAGAAGATTGGGCAATGAGGGAAGGATTCATTCATCAAAAATATTAGGTACATGTGCACCTTTTACACTTCTTAATTTAACATCTATTCTTACTAAATTCCAATTATAATATATTTTTGGATCATAGCACCATAAATGTAGACCTGAACAGGTCTGTAGTAAACATCTAGCTTACTCTCTTCATTTTACAGATGAAGAAACTGAGACCCAGTGAGATTAAATGATTTGCCCCAGAGGACAGAGCCAGAATTCAGTTCAGTCACCTGACTGCAATACAGTGCTTTTTCCTACTATGCCTTTCATTGTCAAACTATGTCTTTTACTGCAGTTGTAATTTCAGAATTTCTGCCTTAAGATTCATTTTTAAATGAAAAATTTTAAAAATTAGCAAGCATTTATCTTCCAACAGTTCCCCTTCCATCCCCATGAGAAACAAAAGAAAAATAAAACCCTTTTAATAAGTATGCATGATCAAACAAAACAAATTCCCCATATTGGTCATGTCCAGAAATGCATGTCTCATTCTGTATCTTGAGTTCTATATCTCTCGGTCGAGAAGTGAATAGCATTCTTCACCATTAGACCTCTGGAATCATAATAGGTCATTGTATTAATCAGAGTTCTTAAGTTTTTTCAGAGTTGTTTATTTTTACAATGTTGTTATTGTAGAAATTGTTTTCCTTGTTCTGCTCACTTTGCTTTGTGTCAAGTCATGCAAATCATCCTAAGTTTCTCTGACACGATATCTTTTGTTATTATACATCTCTTTGATAATATCTTTTGTGTGACTTTGAAACCAATATGCTGAAATTGTTATATGATTTTGGAAAGTTAACATGAAGGAGATTTGTGTTTTCATAAGCAATTCTCTTTTTTTCTATTCTATGTACATGAAATATGGAAATATTCATCTTTGTTGAAGTTTATCAAGTTTAGAATAACAAAAAAGTTATATTAAAATATATTTTACATAATTTGTTTTACTCAGTTTTTCATTGGTAATATGCTATATCCTACTTATGTCCATTTTGAGTCTTGCCATTGCCTTGTGCCCACAATTTTATAGATTTGACTATTTCATGATTTGTATTATATACTTAGAAAATAATATTTCTAAAAATGTAATTTCATTTTTTTTAGGAATCTCCATATATAATTCAGTGTACCTTCTTCTTCCTGATTGTATCCAGCTCTTTACCTGCAATGTCTATATAAGATTTTATACTCTTATGGATCAGTTTTCCAAATAAAACATTCAAAACTGATTTTATAAGACACTAAATAACATAGCAAGACAAATTTTGAGCCTGTTTTTCCCCTGAATGCTACTTTACTTTTTCAATTACATGCAAAAAAATTTTCAACATTCATCTTTTTGTAAGATTTTGAGTTCCACATTTGCCTACCTTTCTCCCTTCCCTCTCCCCATGACAGTGAGTAGTAATCTGATATAGGTCATACATGTACATCATGTTTAACATATTTCCATATTAGTCATGTTTAAAAGAAGAATGTGAGTCTCAGTGATAGCATAAAGAGGGGGTTAATTCTTTTTTTTTAGTTTTTTTTTCTTTTGCAAGGCAGTGGGGTTAAGTGGCTTGCCCAAGGCCACACAGCTAGGTAATTATTAAGTGTCTGAGGCTGGATTTGAACTCAGGTACTCCTGACTCCAGGACCAGTGCTCTATCCACTATACCACCTAGCTGCCCCAGGGGATTAATTCTTAATGCATTTGGTTTAGAATAAGGGTTCTTAGTTTTTCTGTGTCATAGATCCCTTTGGCAATTCACTGAAACTTAAGGATCCTTTTTCAGAATAATGTTTTTAAATGCACAAAATAAAATACATAGGATTACAAGGAAACCAATTATAATGAAATACCATTATCAAAATATCTTTTGAAATATGTTCATAGACCCCAGATTAAGAAATCCTACTTAAAATGGAAATAGGATTCTAGATACTGATTGTATGGCAAGTGTCAGAGTGTAATTAGAGTAGATCACCAGGACTTATCCCTAGTGTGCTGAAATTTAGAGAGCAAAAAAAGTGTAACTTATGAATTTATTCATCATTGTGGGAACAACTGAATTTAACACCCAGTTAACCATTATAAATAAATCCCATCTGTAGGCTATTATAATAAATAAATCTCTCCGCCCCCCCCCCCCCAGCTCAAAGGAATTTCTCTCGATTTCTTTCTGTATCATTTACACATCATGAATTATCAAGCTGAACTGAAGACAAACTCCTAGTTCCAGGAGCAGTTATAGCTCTGATCAAAGGCATTTTTTTTTTCTGAGAGGGATATTGTACTCAGTTTTCAAAAATTCTGTTAAGGGAATATTTGGGTTATAAGAATATTGCAGCAGTTAGGTGATCAGTGGATAGAACTCTGGGCCTGAAGTCAGAAACCCTCATCTTAGTGAGTTCAAATCCAGTTTTAGACACTTACCAGGTGTGTGAGACCCTGGGCCAGTCACTTAATTTTGTTTGCCCCAGTTTCTCATTTGTAACATGAGTCGTAGAAGGAAATGGCAAACCGATCTAGTATTTCTGCCAAGAAAACCCCAAATCTTGAGGAGTTTTGAACAGCAACAAAAATAGAACGCTTCACTATAGAAATGGAATTTTTTATCTTATTAAAGTGTGTACAAATATTGGGTTTCATGCAGTATTTTTATTGAATGGATTTAGTGAAGGACTATTAATTTGTGTTAGTTTTTCAGACTATGCATTGATGAACACTTTTCAGTTATTTGTCAACAGTGCATGCAGTATTCAAATTTCACTGAAGAAAATTAAACGGTGTGTTTTTCTCATGCTTAACTATTTTAAAATAGTCATGATTTTAACCACTAATATGAAAATTAAAATCTTCAGCCTTTCCCTAAAAAAAACCTAAGTACAAATCTATGTGAAGATAGTCCCTAAATTAAAAAAAAAGGTTAAATTTCCTACCTAATCTCTACCAAAATTATTTTTATCCCTTACTAATGACATGATTAGGGATAAAGTGAGAAGACTAAACAATATTTTGGAAACTTTATTTTTTTTGCAAGGCAATGGGGTTTAGTGGCTTGCCCAAAACCACACAGCTGGGTAATTATTAAGTGCCTGAGGTTGGATTTGAACTCAGGTACTCCTGACTCCAGGACTGGTGCTCTATGTGCCACCTAGCTACCCACTTTGCAACTTTTGAATAAGGGTCCAAGGGCAACTTTTGAATAAGGGTCCAAGGGGGTAGGGGGATGGGAAGATAAGTGGAAGATATAGCCCTACATTTTCTGCCTTTGGGGTGTCTGGTATGTAAGAGAGATGATATTTTGGGTTTAGTTCTTGTACAATGGGAAGTTTCTGAAGTTGTAATAGATCTTCTAGAAGCAAAAAATGATGGTACTATAGCCTCATAATATTACTAGAAACTTTGAAGAAGTCAGCAGGTTGGGTCCCACTTAGTTAACCTAATTTCATGGCAGTAGTTTATCTTAATTTGTGTGAGGCAGTAGTTGAACTGATTGATTTTATTACTTTAATCCCTTCAGAGAAGTTATAGCTGATAAGGAAAAAAAGCCAAACCAGTCTCAGTTGCCTAGCATCTATAACTCCTAAAAATTCTTTTGCCTGCTGAGATAACCACTGAAGGTTGAGTAAAGAATCTGCTCTCTGCTCCCATCCCTGTTTCAGACTTTGTTTGGGATGATTTCTATCACTCTCTTCTTGTAAATGACTCAGGCTGACCCTCCAATGTCCACTCCCTTTCCAGAAAGAATGAAAAACAGTGGAGTGTGTGTGTGAAGGCTGTAATGGATGTGAAAGAAAAGGGAAGTTCCATATAAATTTGGGTGCAGTCATCCTCTTCTTGCCTTTCCTCCTTCCATCCTTGAGTTTCTACATGTCAGCCATCCATAGTTTTCAAGTCAGGATCTGAAATTGTCCTGTGCTAATAATTAGAAAAAAAAATATCATAACAGTTACTAGGAAGATGTACAATAGTGCAGAGGTCTAATTCAAAACTCCATTAGCAAAAATTTAAGGGGCAAGAGCAAGAAGAAAGACAAGAAAGATTGGGATAGGCTATACACCTATGTGAAAAATTCAGCCAAAAAACTCAAAGAAAGAAGAAAAAATGAGTACAGAATCAAGCAAAATCACAACACAATGAAAAATATTATGCTTCTCCAGAAGCAATGAGACTAAGTCCAATGCAAAAGAAAATAAGGTTGATTCCCAGAAATAATGGAATAAAATCAAGATAGCCTATAAAAGTCCAAAAGAGAAAAATTTTTAAGTGAAATAAGGATGAAAAATTGGACTGAAATTAAAGTGGAAATCAAAACTCTCAAAAAAAGAATAAATGAAACAAATGATAATTGAGAACTCATGATAGAGTCTATCTGAAAGAGAGTAGCTTCAATGAGAAACAGAATGACAGCTCTGGAACATAAAAATATAGATGTATAGGAAAATTTGACAAAAGAGAATTAAAGGACAGCATTACTGGAAGATCACACACAACATGTACAAATATAACAGGCATAAACTGTATTTTATCATAACACAGTATCCCCTTTATGAATTAGTATTTCAAGGAGTGACTCATCAAAAAAAGTCTTTCAAAAAGCAAATAAAACTAATCAAACAACAAAAGTTTAGGGAAAAGAAGATAATGGAATAAATGATCAAACTAATAGATAAATATGACAAAGGATATAACAAAGTTTTTGACCCCCAAGAGAGCTACCCTGTGTGAAGCACATGGAAAGAGGGTTGTTGTCTCCCTTTCTTAAATCCAATTCACTTGCAAATCATGAAATTACCTTCCTGAAGTCTTTCTTGATCCTCTTCCAGAACAAAGCACAAACAAAGATCTGTGAATAGTAATAGTGGCCTCATTGGGGATCTGGTCAATTCCAATTGGCCAACCCAGTTCTTTCTTTCCTTCCTCCCTCCCTCCCTTCCTCCCTTCCTCCCTCCCCTCCCTCCCTTCCTTCCTTCCTTCCTTCCTTCCTTCCTTCCTTCCTTCCTTCCTTCCTTCCTTCCTTCCTTTCCTTTCCTTCCTTTCCTTTCCTTTCCTTTCCTTTCCTTTCCTTTCCTTTCCTTTCCTTTCCTTTCCTTTCCTTTCCTTTCCTTTCCTTTCCTTTCCTTTCCTTTCCTTTCCTTTCCTTTCCTTTCCTTTCCTTTCCTTTCCTTTCCTTTCCTTTCCTTTCCTTTCTTTCCTTTCCTTTTCCTTTCCTTTCCTTTCCTTTCCTTTCCTTTCCTTTCCTTTCCTTTCCTTTCTTCTTTCCTCCTTTCCTCCTTCCTTCAAACTTCCCCCCTTCTTCCTTCATCCTTCCTTTTTTCCCTCTTCTGTCTCTCTCTCTCCTCTCTTCCTGTCCACATAGGAAATCATACCCTTACCTACAGATGCTTTGCCCAAAGGATTATAAATTTTGATCACTGAAACTTGGCAAGATATCCTGGGGTTTACAGATTTCTTTTTTTAAGAACTATGCCTTAAACTCAAATCACTCTGACTTTTGTTGATTGGTTAATAATAGGCCCAAGTCTCATTTGATTATTGTTTGGACTCTGATATGTCAGAGTAAGTTAAATAGTAAATTGTTTCTGTTTTGGCCAGAAACCCTGAGGGTCTTGTCTTAATCAGAGACCTGGGAAACACCTTAGCTTAAAAAGGCCTAGGTTTCCCACTACATCCAGGGCCATCTCCATTCATCTTCATCTATTTCTTGATACTGAATCCAGATGATTCCAGAGGAGTCAGTGAGGCTGATGACTTTGCACAACCTTCCATCACCTAAATCCAATTCACTTGCAAGTCATGATATCACCTTCTTAATGACATCCTCCTTTTCTGAGAATGAAGGACAAAACAATAAAGGAACAAAGAACAACCACATGGAAAGAAAAAAATGTACAAGTGTCCCTCGAGAGACTAGATTTCTGAAGAGAAAGGAAAAAAAGAAGGAAAGAGAAGCAAATGGACATTTTCTGGAAAAGTGTGCCACAGATAATAGTACTAAAGTTAAGATGAATGGGATGAAGAAAGGAAGAATTCTGAGATATTTTTATCTGGATTGGGAGAGGAAAGAGGCAAATAATAAAAAAATACATAAATGAATAAAAAGGAATAAAGCAAGAATAATATGTTTTGGTTTTTAGGTTTTTGCAAGGCAAACGGGGTTAAGTGGCTTGCCCAAGGCCACACAGCTAGGTAATTATTAAGTGTCTGAGACCGGATTTGAACCCAGGTACTCCTGACTCCAAGGCCGGTGCTTTATCCACTACGCCACCTAGCCGACCCAAGAATAAAATTTTAAATAAAATCAAGAAACTTGGAGAGAGCATGGAACTGGAAGGGGGTGAGAGATCCTGTGGGAAAAGACTAGGATCAAATTGGTGTTAGCAAAACTAATCATAGTGATGGAGTGCTTACTTAAAAGAGAAAGAATGATAATGAAAACAAACTGATGAAATGGAACATAACCTGTTTAATCTGGGGATCCTAACCCAGCTTCCACTCTCAAGGGAAAATTAGGTCCCAGAGCTAGATTATCTATATTCCTATGGTTATTATTATCCCTATTCTCATTCAATGTCAAGTCAAGTCCCTCAGCTAGTGCAGGGGGCTTCTCATCCTATATCGTATATTTAACTGTCAGGTCCTTAAAGCAAGGTCTCAAAATCCCCTCAGGGTTCTAAGGGATAAGGCTAAGGACTTATGGGATTCTTCTTTAACGCTATAAGAACAAACTCTGATTCTGATATGCTGAGTCAGTATTTCCTTTGACTCTTTGAGCAAAACATTAATTAGCACTATCAGTATCATTTAAACAATTAACATCTATTAGCTTTTGCAAAGGCATATTTGCTGAGAACATATATATATATATATATATATGTATATATATATATATATATATATATATATATATATAGGAAGACCTATAAAGCATTTCCTCCAATACTTTCTCCTATGTAATCTTGATACCTAAGGATAGTAGGTTAAAGTAATAATCCCATTCACTTCTTTTTTTTTTTTTTTTTAGATTTTTCAAGGCAATGGGGTTAAGTGGTTTGCCCAAGGCCACACAGCTAGGTCATTATTAAGTGTCTGAGGCCGGATTTGAACTCAGGTCCTCCTGACTCCAGGGCTGGTGCTCTATCCACTGTGCCACTTAGCCACCCCTCCCCACCTCCTGTTCACTTCTGAATGTATTATATCCAATGGACAAGCCAATCAATCCCTCTTGGTTTGCTTTGACTCATTACTGTCTGGATCAAATCAGTATCTTATAACTTTTTTCCCATTGGGTTTACAGTCTGACAAACTTTGACCTGGATTGTTATCACTGGAAACCTGATAGTTCACTCTTCTGATCTTCCAAAACCTAGAAAGACATAGGTTAGTCCATTTCATTTCTAATATTCGCTTATCTAAGGCAAGAAGATTAGATACAACGGGAAGAAAAGTTACACTGAGGTATATGTTCATAACTTCACATTATCAGGCAGTCAAGTGTTCTCTCTCTCCCTAATTAGAGGGTTATTAATCATTCACTCCTTACACAAATACCACCAGGTGGAAAAGAGCAAGTGACTCGTATCTGGATGGTGTAGTGGATAGAGCACTGGCCTTGGAATCAGAAGGAGGGGAGTTTGAATCAGACACTTGCCACTTACTAGCTGTTATGACCTTGGGCAAGTCACTTAACCCTGACTGCCTGACATCCAGGACCATCTACCAAAAATTTAGGGATGCAGTTAAAACAGTCCTCAGAGGAAAAATTATAGCTCTAAAACTGTATAACAAAATAATAAAAGTTTAATAAATTGTGCATATAATTTTCAAAAATTCAATAAATTAATACACCTAGATAATTACAGAAGATATAATCTTTAAAATAAGAGAATGAATAGGTAAAATGGAAAGCAAACCCACTATCAAAATGATAGAAAAAACAACTGTTTTTAAAGAATAACAAAACTGATGTCATTAGCCAATTTGACAAAAAAATCTAATTGCCAGAATTAAAATGAACCAGGCAAATTTACAAGTAATTGACAGAAAATTTAAAAAGATGTAGGCTTATGTAATGCTATGAAATTGTTAGCCTTGCCAAGTAGGGTCATCAAACATGGACAGATCACAGTGGAAAACTCTAACAAAAGATGATCCTCTGGAGAAGGACATAGCAAATCACTCCAATATCTTTTTTCAAGAAAACCCCATGAACAGTATTAAAATGCTTAAAGATATGACATTGGAAGATGAACTCCTTATGTTGGAAGGATGTGAAGTGCTGAGGTTTATGGTATTAGGAATAGTCACACAGGACTGAATGACTGAACAACAATTATCAATATGCCAGAAAAATTGATAATTTAAAAGAAGTGAATGATTACTCACAAAAATAAAAAAGCCCCCCAAAATAAGAGATCTTAAGGAATCTAATCTTTAAAAGAAAAATTGACCAATAACTGAAATGTTGAAAAAAAGGTCTAAATGTTTTTGCAATTCTACCAAATACTTAAAAAGCAAATGATAACTTTTAGAAAGTATTCTCAATAATTGAGAAAGAGGCTCCTCTACAGAAATCCTTTTTTTTGAGACACAGGATTCATTTTTGAAGTATACTAATAGATCTTTTTGGGACAAATATGTTAGTTCTATTAACACTTTGCTGTAGTTACAAGAGCTCATGCTCTCTTTCAAGCAAATTTACACCTTATTCTGTGGTTGTAAAAGATGAATTATCTGATTCATTTTTGTGGAATATGAAAGATTTCTAGAATCTATTTTGATTGTGAGAAAATTAAAAATTAAGCAATTTTTTTGGAGCTAATGATGCTATTCCTGATGCTTGGTTCGTATTCTAAAATTCAGACTCTGAAATTATCCATTGAAATCCTATAGGATCGGTTTTCTTCTACAAAATAAAAACATGACAGATTGTTTGGTTTTTGCACATAAAACATTTTATTATCTCCATAAAAAATCATCAGTTGAATTTCTTACTGCAGTCAATAAAGTATGTCCAAGCTTCATTTGCTTTTTCTTCAGAGTTTGGGTTAGTGATTTCAAGATAGTCCTTGAAAACTCAATTCCTACTTGAAGCTACAAGCCAAAGGTTTCAAAATTCATTTCCAACCTCTAAATATATATATATATATATATATATATATATGCAAAAATATAAAGATACTTCTTTATTTTTAGTCCTGTTCCTATTTTTTTTACATCTCCTCCCTGGTATTCAGTGTTTTCTTCAATAAGAGGCTTGGGTTTAGATGTCCTTCCCTTCTAACATACTAGGAAACTAAAGCAGCTCTTTAGTTTATAAACTAAATTGCAAATATCCTAGAAACTAAGACAACTCATCTTTCCTTATCCTTAGTGGAGGTTTTTCATCTAGATGGTTATTAATAAAAAAAAACCTTGGAATGTTTATATATGGATGCAAATATGTGTATATATGTAAACACATACATGTGAGACCAGAAGTGAAGTGAGGATGCTTATCTGGCTCAGTCAGTTAGCAAGCAATTATTAAGCGCCTACAACTGGCCTAGCGGGTCGACATAAGTGGGCACAATCGCAGGCATCCAGTCCTCAAGCTCATTTACCCTTCCAGAGAAGGAGACTCTCCATCTCTCCGGTTAACCAGGGATTGGACAAAAGTGGTCTCGGGACCATGGCAACCAATGACCCCACCTACTTTCTCCTCATTCTCTCTCTTCTCCCCAATCCTGACCCAGCTTCAGAAGGAAGAGGGAGGAGGAGGAGGAGTGCCGTCGCCTAGGAAACAGCAGCTTGGGGCGGAGTCTCGTTGCCCAGGAAACAGCATCTTGGCATCTGTTTTTCCCTCTTGGTGTTTCTGTGGTCTCGGGCTAGGATTTTTCCTGGCCATAACACAGACGCACGCGCGTGGGGAGATGCCTTCTATTTCTCTCAAGAGGTGACCCTGGAGGCGGATCGGGGCCAGGATGTCTCCAGTCCCTGCCCTCTCCCAGTCCCTCATCCCCATTTTGTCTTCCCCACATTCACGGATCAAAGTGACCCCTGCCACTTCACTGGACCTCTACAGTTATTTTGTGTCCTCAGTCTGGGGAACAAAAAACATCCCTGAAATTTTTCTCTTTTAAAAAGTTTTATTTCCCCTAGTATTTTTAAGTTGATCTCTTTTGTTTTTAAAACATTTTTAGTCATTCAATAAATATTTATTAATCATCTATCAGTCCTAGGCACTGTGCTAAAATTTGTTTTTAGGTTTTTGCAAGGCAATAGGGTTAAGTGGCTTGCCCAAGACCACACAGCTAGGTAATTATTAAGTGCCTGAGGTCGGATTTGAACTCAGGTACTCCTGACTCCAGAGCCAGTGCTCTATCCACTGTGCCGCCTAGCTGCCCCTGAAATTTTCTCTTTGAAGAAGTTTTATTTCCCCTTGTATTTTTTAATTTATTGATCTCTTTTGTTTTTAAAGTCCTTTTTAATTCATTCAATAAACATTTATTATTCAACTATCAGTCTCAAGCACTGTGCTACATTTTTCTCTTTTAAAAGGTTACTTTCCCTAATATTTTTTAAATTGATCTCTTTTGTTTTTTAAGTCATTCAATAAAGATTTATTAATCATCTATCAGTCCCAGGCACTGTGCTAAAATTTTCTCTTTTAAAATGTTTTATTTTCCCCTACTATTTTTTAAATTTATTGATCTATTTTTTTAACCATTCAATAAACATTTTATTAATCATCTATTAGTCCCAGTCACTGTGCTCTATTTGGGAGACAAAAGAAAATTCTTCTTTTGAGTACTCAGGCTAATAGGAGAAATAATGTGCAAACATAACAAAGACAAGATTTATGAAGCACAAATTGGAGATAATCACAGAGGGAAGGCCTTGGAATTAAAGGAACAGAAAAAGGTAGAATTCTAGCTGGGCCCTGAAAGGAGTCAGGGAAGGCTGGAGGTAGAGATGAGCAGGGAGAGTATTCTAGGTATGGGGGATGACCAGAAAGAATGCCAGAGATTTAACATCTCTTTCCAGGGACAGTAAGGAAGCCAATGTCCCTGGATTGAGCAGTTGGGAAAAGAGATGTAAGAAGAGTGGAAAGGTTGGGGTTATAAAAGGCTCTTATTTTAAATTTTAAATTTTAAGAAGTTAAATTAGATGCTGGAGGTGATAAGGTGACACTGGAGTTTATTGAGTAGGGAGGTGAATTGGTCTGAAAATCACTTTGTGAGAAGAGAGGAGAGCATTGTTACACCTTAACAGAAACATTGTACAATGATCAACTGTGATGGACTTAGCTCTTCTCAGCAATATAGTTATCAAAGGCAATTCTAAAAGACCTGAAATGGAAAATGCCATCCACATCCAGAGAAAGAATTATGGAAACTGAATGCAGATCAAAGCATACTATCTTCACCTTTTCAATTTTATCTTTTGTTTTTCTTTTCTTGTGGTTTTTCCCATTTTGTTCTTATTCTTTTTTCACTGTGACTAATATGGAAATATGTATAACAGGATTGTACACATTAAAAAAAAAAAAGAAAATCACTTTGACAGGTGACTGGAATGCCTTGAGGCAGAGAGACCCATCAGCAGACAATTATAGCAGTCCAGGCCTGAGGTGATAAGGACCTTCACAAAGGTGGTGGCACTGTCAGAGGAAAGAAGGGAAGTTCAGAAAAGATGTTGTAAGCAAAGATAGAAAGATAGGTTTTTGAGAACAGATAGACACGGAGAGGTGGTATGAGAAAGTGAGGAGTGGAATGACACCTGGTTAACTAGAATCATGGAATCCTGACAGTAATAGGAAAATGTTAAGGGAGAGAAGATAATTAGTTCAGTTTTCAACATGTTGAGTTTAAGTTGTCTACTGGGTATCCCGTTTGAGATATTCATTAGGCATCTGGAGTCTCATTGACTGGAGGTCAAAAGAGAGATTAGGACTGGATAAATAGGTCTGCAAATTATTAGCATAGTGAAGGCAATTGAATCCCTAGACTATATAAAATTGGGGATAGCTAGGTGGTCCTGTGCATAAAGTACTGGACTGGAGGAGGAAATGACACACCAACAAAACTTCAGATGGGGTCACAAATAGTTGGACATAAACAGTGACTTAATAACAACGCTATACAAATAGTATAGATAGAAAAAGCCTTGTAGTACTTGTATAATTTGAGGGAATTTATGGATGAAGATCTAGTAAAGAAGACTGAGAAGGAATGATTGCAGAACTAAGAAATCTGTGTCACAAAAACCTGGAGAAAAGAGATAATTAAGGAGAAGAGGATGATATTCTGATTATTTCTGAATTTAAGCAAAAAACCACATGAATACATTTATTTTCATTTTTAAAAACTTCTAAACAAATACCCAGATAAAAGGTTACATTTTCAAAAGGCACATATTAAAATAAGCTGACATTTTTAGATAGTTCAACTTTTCAGTATTGCTGATGTATAAGTAAAATTCAGAGGTGACATTGTAATGGGAAGAGAGTATTGCCATGGAAGAGTAACTTAGAAGGGGATTCCTATCTGTAAGCAATCCCAAAAGTCTTTTGTCTAAGAATTCAGGATTCACGAATTTGATCCCCTTTCTAGGTCTCAACTTCCTTACCTGGGCAAATAGAGTTTAAGGTGGAGCTAGTCAAGTTTCCAAGTGTGGAATTCTGCTGCTTGACCTTAGTGGATTAACAGGACCGGGGTAGTATCAAAGAGCGCTGGCTTTATAGTCAGGAATCAGGTTCAGATTCCATTTTTGATGTATACTACTTGAGTGACCTGAGGGAAATCATTCCAGTTTCCTGGTCCTCAGTTTCCTCTTTTGAAAAATGGGAGATATGGTCTTGATCAATATTGAAATGTTTTCTAGATCTAGATCAACAATTTTATGATTCTATGAAATGCTTTTACATGGCTTAGTGTGTGACTCACAGTAACAATTGATTAGATAATGACTAGTGAAGTTATACAAGTGAAGTTTAAAACGTCAATGGGATATCAGGTTCTAGGTGTTCATTTGGCAATTTGAGATGTAATCATGGAAGTTAGAGCGGTCAGAGCTGCATTAAATAGATCTGAGAATTGTCAGCATTTAAATCCATAAGAATTGATAAGGCCACCAATAGTGAAATAGTATCAAAGGAGAAGAGATCCTGAAAGACACCTAGGGACACCTGTCTGAGTGTGAGTTAGATGAAGATCCAGAAGAGTAGACTGAGAAGGAGCAGTCAGATAGGAGATTTCTTTCTTATTCCTTTCTCTCCCCTTTCCAGAGAACCATACCATATAACCATATTTCAGGTCAAAGGAATTTAAATTTTGATCACCAAAAGCATGAAAGTTATCTTGGGGTTTACAGTCTAGACTGCTTTCTTAAAAGATCATACCTTAAATTCAAATCACTCTGCCTCTCTTTGATTTACATTAGATCTTAACCCAAGCCTCACTTGGTCATTGTTTGGGTCCTGGTTGGACACTGAGTGAATATAAGCAGTAATTGTTTCTGTAATTCTGAGGTTCTTTTCCTCCCAAGATGATTTTTTTAAATAACTAAATATAAAAGAGGGCATTCTTTATTCTTTATCTTATTTCTTGCCTAGTTTGAATCATTGAATGGGTATTGCCTCAGTCAAAGTATTAAAGACCTTAGCTTAAAAATGCTAAAGTCTCCCACTGCATCCGGAGCCAGTTCTAGCTGTCTTGATCTATATCCGACCACTGGACTCAGATGACTCTGGAGGAGAAAATGAGGCTGGAGACTTTAAACAGCCCCATCATTTAAATCCAGTTCACTTGCAACACCTCCCTGATGTCATGGTCTTCTTGGATAACAAAGGACAAATAGCACCACCATATACCAAGAGTTCTTATCTATTTTCATGGTCCTGAACCTCTTTGACAGTCTGCCTAAGCCATTGATCCCTTCTCAAAAAAAGTTTTTAAATGCTTAAAATACAGAGATTATAATGGAAACCAATATATTGAAATACAGTTGTCAAAAAAATTTAGGAATTGAACATGGATATTCCCCTTTCCTACCTTTTTAATCAAGAATTTTTGTAAGAATAAAATAAAATAAATATTTTAAAGTAAAACTAATCAACACATAAAAAATCTGACCATATATGCAATGGAACCCTACAAATTTAAATAATAATGACAATAGCGCATATATATATATATATATATATATATATATATATCACACTTTAAAGTTTGGAAAGCACTTTATAAATTATTTCACTTAAAGAAAGCACTTTCTTCCCTTATCTCTTCATCTTTAATATCTTGGAATTAAATTCATTTTAATTCAATACAATTATCAAGTGCACACTATGTGCAAGGTATTGTTCTAGGCTCCTCTGAGGAGCAAAAAATTAAATAAAACAGGGGTGGAGCCAAGATGGTGGAGTGAAGGCAGAAAATCCCAGAAGGGCCCCTCCAGACCACTCCAAAAACCTTTAAATAATATCTGTAACCAAATTCTAGAGTGTCAGAACTCACAGAAAGAATGAATGACTCCCAGTCCAAGATAATTTGGAAGATCCACAAAAAAGGTCTATTACACTAGGGTTAGAAAGGGCTGCAGCACAATCTGAGTCATACTAGGAGCAAATGAGCTCCTGTCATCCTGGAACAGCCCATGGGCCACCTAGGTCTCTGGGGGTGCCTGAGTCCTTGGCATCGTTTCCAGACCTCTAAACCAAGAGATTGCCATGGACAACTTGGAAGCTCAGTGGGAAATTCTGCCGCACCAGAGTGAGAGGGGAGCCCAGTCCAGTGCAGACCTTAGCACAGACTCAGTCCCTGGGGAGCAGGAGTAGGTCTGGGAGACACCTGGCAGGGAACCACGCAGAAGCTGCTTCCAGAGTGCTCAGCCCACATATGCTAAGGGGGTTGGGGGGGTGGAGATTGCAAAGGAATCTTTACTATCTCTGAGACAAGACTCTGTCACTTTCCCCATACTCAGATCCAGATCGCAGTCTGGGACCCTAGTCTCAGGAAAAGGAGCTTTGCTGTCATGATGGAGCAGAGACTCCCCTCACAATTCCAGGGCAGAAAGGAATGCTTGTGGTCATCCACACACCAGAGCACAGGCCACGAGAGCAGTCAGAATCTCTCATAAGACCTTGAAGAAGATAACAAAGTCAAAGCTTCTATATCCCAAGCCTCCAAGAAAAATATGAATTGTCTAAGGCTATATAAGAACTCAAAATTTTTTTTTGAATATTAAATAAGGGAGGAAGAGGAAAAATCAGAAAGAGAAAACAATGTAGAAAAATCATGAAAACTGAGTCAGCAGCTTGGTAAAGGAGATACCAAAAATTACTGAAGAAAATAACATCTTCTAAACCAGTTAGGTCAAATGGAAAAAGCAGTCCAAAAAGACCAATGAGGAGAAGAATGCCTTAAAAAGCAGAATTGATCAGATGGAAAAGGAGATAATAAAAATAATTCCTTCAAATGTAGAAAGGAGCTAAAGTAATTTGTGAGAAATCAAGAAACAATAAAAAACCCAAAAGATTGAAAAACTAGAAGAAAATGTGAAATATCTCATAGGAAAAACAACTGATCTGGAAAACAGATCCAGAAGATAGGATTTTAAAATTATTGAGCTACCTGGAAGTCATGACCAGGAAAAATGCCTAGACTTCATTTTTCAAAAAAAAAAAAAAATTCAACAAAACTGCCCTGATATCCTAGAAGCAGAGTGTAAAATAGAAATTGAGGGAATCTACTGCTCACCTTCTGAAAGGGATCCCAAAATGAAAACTCCCAGGAATATTATGGCCAAAATAACAGAATTCCCAAGTCAAGGAGAAAATATTACAAGCAACCAGAAAGAAACAATTCAAATATTGTGGAGCTATACACAGGATAGCACAAGATTTAGCAGCTTCTACATTAAGGACTTGGAATATGAAGAATCAACTTCCCAGCAAAACTGAACATCCTCTTTCTGGGAAAAAGATGGACATTCAATGAAATAGGGAACTTTCAGACTTTCTTGTTGAGATGATCAGAGCTGAACAGAAAAGTTTGATCTTCAAGTACAGGACTCAGGTGAAGCATAAGAAGGTGTATGAGGGGGCAACTAGGTGGCATAGTGGATAAGGCACTGAACCTGGAGTCAGGAGTACCTGGGTTCAAATGCGGTCTCAGACACTTAATAATTACTTAGCTGTGTGGCCTTGGGCAAGCCACTTAACCCTGTTTGCCTTGCAAAAACCTAAAAAAAACAGGAAAAAAAAAGGTTTATGAGAAGGGCAAATTTGGAGGGATTTAATTATGTTGTATTCCTGCATGGGAAGAAGATACTGATAACTCATATGAACCTTCTCATTTATTAGGGCAGTTAGAAGGAGCATATATAGTACAAGGCACAGGAGGGAGCTGAATATGAAGGTCCAATATATTATGAAGATGGAATTAATGGGCAAGGAAGGAATTTACTGGGAGAAAGGAAAAGAGAAATAGAACGGGCTAAGTTATTTCACATAAAAGAAGCAAGAAAAAGTTTTTGCAATGGAGTAGAAGGAGGGAAGGTGAGGGGAAGTGAGTGAGCCTTTATTCTCATCTTAAGTGGTTCAGAGAGGAAATAACACACACTCAATTGGGTATAGAAATATATCTTCCTCTAGAGGAAAATAGGAGAGGAAACAAATGGGAGAAAGAAGATAGGGATAGGAAGAGAGGTGTAAGGGATAGAAAAGAGGAAAGAGCATTGTAATCAGATACAAGACACTTCTGAGGAGGGAATAGAATAAATGGGAGTGGGGAAGAACAGGATGGAGGGAAATAAAGCTAGCAACAGCAGTTGTGGGGAAAAATATAGAAGCAGTTTCTCTGATGGACTTATGATAAAAAATACTATCCATCCAAAAGACAGAGCTGATGGTATCTGAATACAGACTGAAGCACACACTTCCCCCCGCCACTTTATTTTTCTTGTAGTTTCTTCTTGGGGGGAGGGGAGAGTTTATGTTTACTTTTACAGCATGACTATTGTAGTAATGTGAAAACAAAAATAAAAAAATTGTTTACATGTAATTGAGAAAAAATTTTATTAAAAAAAGAAGAAAAAATGAAGTATAATGCAATCTCAGTCCTCAAAGATCTTTCATTCTTGAAGGAAAGAATTGTTCTCAGTTTTTCTTAATAGATCATTTTTTTTTCTGCTCAGGGAAGCTTTAGCATTTGACTCAGAATCATAATTTTGCTTGTAAAAGTGGGAGTAAATTCAATTATTCCAATCCACTACTTTGTTACAACTGAGAAAACAGACTTAAAGTTATACATATAGTTAGTAAGCAACAAAAGCAAATTACAAATCTGACTCCAAATTCATTGTACTCTACACCTTTTTTTGAAGCATACATTTTAAATGTATACTTGAATAAATTTAAGTATACAATTTAAATTTAAATACATTTTAATGATACATTTATATGCCTAAACTTCCTTGCTCAGATGAGTTGAGTACAATGAGAATTTTCTCATAATATCATAGCTCAAGAGATAGAAGGGAATTCAGAGGTCATCTATTTCAACTGCTTCAACTTTGCAGATGAGGGAACTGAGGCCCAAGAAAATTAAGTAGCTTATTTCTACTCATTACATACAAGAACTGAAAAAAACCTCTAAAATTGTGTGGTGTAATGAGAAGAAAAAGCAACTGGATTTCACGTCAGAGGTCTTGTGTTCAAATCCTAATTGTGCCATTTAAAGTTTTGTGACCTTGAGTAAAACACCTTTTTGGGCCCAGTGCTTTTGATAGAGGGAAAAAGAGAAGAAAAAGTTCTAAAATCTATGATCCTGAGTCTCTGTTCTTATTTAGCCTTTACCAACAACTTGTTTTCTTTTCTTCCTATACCTCTCTGGAAAACCTATAGTATAATCCACCAAATGAAGTTTTCTTAGGAAATGGCTTCTGTGAAATATTTTAACAACTAACTTTTTGGAGGAAGGAGTGAAGTAGGCTTGGAATACTTATTTGTTTAATCTGAATTATTAATATTTTTTCATTACTAAGTTTAGACAATCACAAAATAAATCTAGTCCTGATTTGTAATGTCTGTAGATTTCTGAGTTGTAAATATTCACATTGAAAATTTAACAAACAGATTCAATCGCCTAGGATTAGGAGCAAATTTTATACTATCAAGTGAACTTCACTCATTCCTTACTCATCAGTCATCCAAACACTTATTGAAGGCTTTGATCTCTGTCCTAGGCACTAGAGTACAAGACAAGTGGCTATAAACATATATAAATTAAATTCATCAAATATTGATTGTAGAATATGGAAACACAGTATCTGGTCATGGGGAAGAAAGTCCAGGCCCTCGAGGACATTATGATTTCTTTGGGGGATGAAAAATTGACATATCTGAAACAAAGAACAACAAAGTACAGTCTTTAATCAAGCTCTAAATGGTATGATAACAGACTAATACTTTTAATAATAGTACAGAAAAAGTAGCATTGAGAAAGGAGAGATTAGAGAAATTACATTACGAAGAATCTAAAAGGTGAGCCATACCTTAAGAAGATAGAAAGGGTCCAGAGCAGATGAGTGCAGACTTGGGGAACACCTTTGAGAAACAGGAAAAGGTAAGATTTTAAATGATTTTCTGAATGAGGCAGATTCTCAGAGGATTTCCTTTCTCTTCTTCATCTCCCTCACTCTTCCCACTGCTATTACTCTACCACACTGGATATGTATTTCTTAAATCATCTTCAGTCGATTTCAGCTCCTTCCTATTCCTCTGATTCTAGCTCTGATTCAGAAGAGCCAATCTTTTTGTGTGTCCCATGAAATCTCAAGTGTGGCGGGTTTCTGAAGTAGTGAAGATAGCAGATGTCATAGGTCACTAACAAGGGAAAACATAACCTGTCAACTTCTATTGAGAAGTTATCCTTGCAACATCTAACCTATTCTGTGTAGGTAAGGTATATGACACTCTGAAATCAAATGCTCAATCTAAATTCTATTTTCTAAAAGAAAATATCTCTAACTTCTTCCAAGCCTAAATAACAAACAGGCCTTAACTATGGAAAACTTGACCTTCTCAGAATAGATTAGGGATAGCTATCAGTATGCAACAAACAGAGCTGTTCCTTATAAATCTTTTCAGGTGCTTCAGGAAGAATTTCAACTCTTAGATTGATAGAATAGATTGGGGGATGGGGGAGAGAAAGAGTGAGGGTAAGATTCACAGAAAACTCCTGATTTTCAGTTCCATCTCCATTTACTGTATTCTGTAGTAAAATGCATCTTGCTATGTTACAGTTTTTTTTTTAACTATAGAGAATTACCTTTTCAAATTCTCATGTGAATGGAATTGAGGCAGGGAATAGGATATTTTCTTGATTGGGGGTTGAGTGCATACATCATTTGTACAGAGTAATCATGATGAAAGGTAATTATTGTCCCTAATAAGTACATGATTTTATTGGTATACACATATACAAAACCTGGGGTAATATTTAATGCTGGTATTTATTGTTTACTACCTGCAGGGCTAAGAGAGGTTACAGAATGGATTGACTCAAAAATAAGCTTGCTAGTATATGTAAATAACTGCATAAATTGCTTAAAATAACAAGTTGCCTAACCACATTGAACTAAAGGAATTCTGTTAGGAATGTTGGAACTGCAGCTCCCCAAGTTAGCTGTATAAGAACTAAAAAAGAGTTTCTTTTTAATAACTCAGACATTAGTCACTAATTATCTACTGGAGGGACTTGATGTCTTCTCTCTTAAATTCATTGTTTTTAGGTACTTCTAGTCAGGATCTAAATTATTTTTGACTTTGTTTTGTTTTGTTTTTGAATGTTGTTTGCTGTTTAATTTTCTTTGTTTTCTTAACTGGACAAAATGTGTGAGGGACACTTCCATTAATGATAGAAGTTTCCCTCAGAGTCATTTCTTTAATGGAAAAGAGATAGTATTCTTCAGACAGTATTGGGTGTTCTCTCTGACCCCTGGTACCATTCAGCTTCCATCTATCCACTCCAAAGTACTTACTGTTTTTAGGCTACAAATCCATACACAAAATAAAAATCAATTTTAGTTTGTAACAGACTGACACAGTATGATATTTATCTGTGTATAGGGCTGGATGTCTAGCTGAACAGAGTTTGCCTTTCAATTCTGTTCTGTCCCTAGAGAGACTAGTGGCTTCTAGTATACTTTATTTTCCTACCTTTTCCTTTCTATTTTTGTTTTTCTCCCAAACTGTCTTTCTTCTGCTTTTCTACTTTTCATTACTCTGCAAGTTTATTTATCCTTTTATTACCTATTTTAATTTTAATTTTTTTACTCTTAAGAAATTCTAAATTATTATTTGTAAGTGTCAGCTAAAATGAGTATACTTCAATAAATATTGTTGGATGAAGAATAAATGAATCAGTTGAGGTTAGCAAAAACTTAATTTAATGTAAGTAAAAAATAGCTAACATTTTTATACAATATTGCAGGTTTCCATTTTTATAACAATCATGTGAAGTAAGTAGTACAAATATGTTTATTAGTATGTTTATATTTATTATATTTCTTAATACTATGCCCATTCTACAGATAAGGACAGTGGAGCAATCTAGGCATGTCTATTATTACTGTTATTAGGATCACTTGAGCTCAAGTGGCAGAGCAGTTAGGAAAACAATAGATGAGTCAGGAAGACTTATCTTCATGAGTTCAAAACTGGTCTCATATATTTACTAGCTGTGTGACCTCGAGCAACTCACTTAATCCTATTTGTCTCAGTTCATCTGTAAAATGACTTAGAGAAGGAAATGATGAATCACTCCATTATCTTTGCCAAGAAAACTCCAAATGGGGTCATGAAGAAACAGACATGACTGGAAACAACAAATTGATTATTATCATTATCTGTAGAATGGGCATAACATGAATAAATATAAAAATATAAATTATAACAAATAGAAACATATTAACAAATATAGTATTTGACGATCTACTTCACATGATTGTCATAAAAAACAAAACCTTCAAGACTGTCTATTGTGGACCTGTCTATAAGTTCTTTAAGAATTATTTAAATATACTATCATTTTACCTGTAAGGAGTAATACCTTTATTTACTCATTCTCCATTTTTATTCCTTCAATTTCTTTTTTATTTTCTTATTGCTATAGCTAGCATTTCTAGTACAATATCAAATAAAAGTGATGATAAGGGTCCTTGCTTCACTCCTGCTCTTATTGGGAAGACTTCAAGTTTATCCCCATTAAATATAATGCTCATTCTTGGTTTTAGATAGATACTACTTATTCTGAGAAGGATCCATTGATCCCCATGCTTTCCATTGTTTTTAACAGAAATGGATGTTGATTTTTTGTCAAAAGTTTTGTCTGCATCTGTGAATCAAAATAATGTGATTTTTTTGCTATTGTAATGTGTATAGTTAATTTTGCTGATAGCAGTCCTGCATTCCTGATTAAAAATTCCCCCTTATCATACATAGTGTATCATCTTTGTGATATATTGTTGTGATCTCCTTCCTGGTATTTAAGCTTTTTGCAGCAATATTCATTAAAGAAATTGGTCTATAAATTTCCTCCTTTGTTTTTGTTCTCCTTAGTTCATGTTTCAAAAGCATATTTGTGTAACAAAAGGAATTTGGTAGGACTCCTTTATCAATTAAAAAATTAGTTTATATAGTATTGGGATTAATTGTTCCTTAAATATTGGGTAGAATTCACTTTTGAATCCATCTGGCCTTGGGGATTTTTCCTTAAGGAATTTATTGATGACTTGTTCAACTTATTTTTCTAAGATGGAATTATTCGTGTACTTTATTTCCTCTTCTGTTAACATTTTGTAAATATTTTATTAAAAAACTAAATAGAACAAAATAAATACTTTTTTTTAGTTGTATGCTCTATGCATTGATCTCTCTTTCTTTCTTTTATGGATATATGCCTTTAGAAAAGCAAAAATTTCCATAAGTACTGGTTTGACTGCATCCCACAAATTTTGGAATATCATTTCTTTGTGGTCATTCTCTTTAATGAAATTATTTACTGTTTCTGTGATTTATTCTGTGACCCACTTATTCTTTAGGATTAGATTATTTAGTTTCTAATTAATTTAAAATTTATCTTTCCATGGACCTTTATTAAATGTAATTTTTTTGCATCATGTTTTGAAAAGGAAGCATTTAGTATTTCTGGTTTTCTTCATTTGATTGTGAGAATTTTATACTCTAATACAAGGTCAATTGAGCTGAGAAAAAAGGTATAATCTTTTCTCTTGCCAGTCAGTTTTATACAGAGGTCTATCATATGTAATTTTTCTAAGATCTTGTTCATCTTTTTGACTTCTATATTTATTTTATGGTTAGATTTATCTAGCTCTGAGAAGGAAAAGTTGAGGCACCCCACTAGTATAGTTTTACTATTTTTTCCCTGTAATTCACTCTGGCTCTATCCCACCCCTGTAATTCATTTTACTTTTTTCTTTAAGAATTTGGATCTTGAGGCAGCTAGGTGGCACAGTTGGATAAAGCACTGGCCCTGGAGTCAGGAGTACCTGGGTTCAAATCCAGTCTCAGACACTTAATAATAACCTAGCTGTGTGGCCTTGGGCAAGCCACTTAACCACATTTGCCTTGCAAAAGTCTAAAAAAAAAAAGAATTTGGATCTTATCATTGTTGGAAGGATTGTGGGAAATCTGGGACACTATTACACTGTTGGTGGAGCTGCAAACTCATCCAACCTTTCTGCAGAGAAATTTGGAATTACGCCCAAAGGACAACAAAAATGTGCATACCCTTTGATCCAGCAATAACACTACTGGGTCTATACCCAGAAAAGATAATGAAAAAGGGTAAAAACATCACTTGTACAAAAATATTCATAGCAGTCCTGTTTGTGGTGGCAAAGAATTGAAAATCAAGTAAATGTCCTTCAATTGGGGAATGGCTTAGCAAACTGGTATATGGATGTCATGGAACACTATTGTTCTATTAGAAACTAGGAGGGATGGTAATTCAGGGAATCCTGGAGGGATTTGCATGAACTGATGCTGTGTGAGCTGAGCAGAACCAGAAAAACACTGTACACCCTAAGGCCAAGATGGGGGCAATGATCAACCTTGATGGACTTGCTCATTCCATCAGTGCAACAATCAGGGACAACTTGGGGCTGTCTGTAATGGAGAATACCATCTGTATCCAGAGAAACAATTGTGGAGTTTGAACAAAGACCAAGGGTTATTAACTTTAATTTAGGGGGAAAAACTGATGTTGTTTGATCTTGATGTCTCTTGTACTTTATTTTTCTTCCCTAAGGATATGATTTCTCTCTCATCACATTCAATTTGGATCAATGTATACCATGGAAACAATGTAAAGACTGGCAAATTGCCTTCTGTTGAGGGTGGGGGGAGGTAAGATTAGGGGGAAAATTGTAAAACTCAAAAGAAATAAAATCTTAAAAAAAAAGAATTTGGATCTTAGAGAAACTGGAAAAACTTGCATGAATGATGCTGAATGAGATGAGCAGAACCAGAACAACAATGCACACCTTAGCAACAGCATGAAGTGCTAATCAACCTTGATGGACTTGCTCACTCCATCAGTGCAATAATCAGGGACAATTTTAGGGGATCTGTGATAGAGAATACCATCTGTATTGTGAGAAAGAATTGTGGACTTTAAACAAAGACCTAAGATTATTATCTTCAAATATCAGAAAGTTATCTTAGAGGAAAAACCCTTACTATCTCTAATATTTTCTTTCTTCTGTAAGGATATGGGTTTTTCCTCTCAACACATTCATTTTGATCTATGCAAATCAGGGAAACAAATGTAAAGACTAAAAATTGCCTTCTTTTTGGGGAGGAGAGAGAGAAGGGAGAGAGGGGGAAATTGTAAAATTCAAAACCTTTAAAAAATGATTGGTAAAAACTACTATTATTATAATTGGAAAAAATAAACTATTTATATAAAAAGAATTTGAATGCTATTCCATTTGCTGTATATATGTTTAGTATTAATTTTACTTCATTGTTTATGTTTCCTTTTAGTAAGAAATAGTTTTTTGGGGGGGTCCACTAGATGGAACAGTGGATAGAGCAAATGACCCCAGAGTAGGGAGGACCTGAGTTCAAATCCAGCCCCAGACACTTAATAATTATCTAGCTTTGTGACCTTGGGCAAGTCACTTAACCCCATTGCCTTGCAAAAACTAACTAACTAAATAAATAAATAAAAGAAAGAGTTTTTTTTTGTTTATCCCCTTCAGTTGGGTCAACTCTCACTTTTGCTTTCTCTAAAATCATGATTGCTACTTCTCCCTTTTTTACTTCAGCTGAAATATAATTGATTTTGCTCCAGTCCCTTATTTTTACTCTGCATAGATTTCTTTGTTTCAAGTGTGAGTCTATTTTTTTCTTGTAAATAACATATTGCTAGATTCTGATTTTTTAAAAATTTTATTTATTTAAGGCAATGGGGTTAAGTGGCTTGCCCAAGGTCACACAGCTAAGCAATTATTAAGTGTCTGATGTCTCAGGTACTCCTGACTTCAGCGCCATGCTGTATCCACTGCATCACCTAGCTGCTCCATCTACTGTGCCACCTAGCTGTCCCTTGATTGTGATTTTTAATTCATTTTACTATCTTTTTAAATTTATAAATGAGTTTATCCCAATCACATTCAAGTTATGATTACTCAGCATCAATTCTATTTTCTTCTGTTTATCTTTAACTCTGTTTTGTTTCTGACCGCTGCCTTCTTTTATCTGCCCTCCCTTTTTATCATATACCTCTTTTTCTCTAATCTCCTTCCTCTCTTACTTCACTGTTGGCTAAGATAAATTTCTATTACCCATTGAATATGTATATATTGGAGTGGCTCAGACACTTAATAATTACCTAGCTGTGGGGCCTTGGGTAAACCACTTAACCCTATTGCCTTGCAAAAACTAAAAAAAAAAAAAAAAAAAAAAAGAATATGTATATATCTGTTTCTTTTTTTCTGGAAACAATTTAGATGAGAAATATTTTCAGTGATTGTCCCCTCCCATTTCTTTATCTATTATAAAAGTATTTTCTTGAGCGTCTCTTTTAGGTGAGGTAATTTCTACCATTTTCCCCTCCCTTTCCCCCTTTCCCTTGATCATTCCTTTCACTCAGCTATTTTAAAATATCATCTCAGCAAAATCAACTCATTCCTATTCAATCATTTTATGTAGTATCCATCCAATTGACCTCATAATGATAAAGTTCTTAGAAGTTGCATGTATCCTCAGTTTAATTTTTTTGAGTCTCTTGTGATTTCTCTTTTATATTTATCTCTTTATAATTCTCTTGAGTCATTTATTCAAAAGTCAAATTTTCTATTCAGCTTTGGTCTTTTCATCAGGAATATTTGAAAGTTCTTTATTTCATTGAATATATATTTTTCTCTCTGAAGGATTAAACTTGGTTTTGCTGAGAAGATAATTCTTTTTTTTTTTTTTTGCAAGGCAATGGGGTTAAGTGGCTTGTCCAAGGCCACACAGCTAGGTAATTATGAAGTGTCTGAGGCCGAATTTGAACTCCTGACTCCAGGGTCAGTGCTCTATTCACTGTGCCACCTAGCTGCCTGAAGGTAATTCTTGATTGTAATCTCAACTCTTTTGCTTTCTAGAATATCATATTTCAAGCCCCCTGCTCCTTTAATGTGGTAGTTGCTAAATCTTTTATGATTTTGACTGTGGCTTTTGAATAGTTTTTTTTTCCCTGCTTGAAATATTTTCTTTTTGAGCTCTGGAATTTGATTATAATATTCCTGGAAGTTTTCATTTTTGGATGAGTTTTAGGTAGTGATTGCTGGATTTTTTCAATTTCCATTTTACCCTCTGGTTCTAGATATTGGGGCAGTTTTCCTTGTAATTTCTTTAAATATTAAGTCTATATCCTTTCATCAATCATAGTTTTCAGGTAACCCAATAATTCTTTTTTTAATTAAAATTTTATTTTATTTTTTGAATTATATGTAATGGCAGTTTTTCAACATTTATCCATTTGCAAATTTATGAGTTCCACATTTTTCTGCCATCCTTCCTTCCCTTCCTCCTCCCCATGACAATGAACAGTCTGATAAAAGTTGTATGTGTCCATTTGTATTTAACATATTTACATATTAATAATTTTATGTAAAAGGAATTAGGCCTAAGAGGAAAGAAAAAAAAAACCATGATATAGGAAGGAAAAATATAGGAGAATTTTTTAAAAGTGTACATAGTATATATTCAGATTCTATGTTTTTTCCCTTTGGATAAGGATAGCATTGTCCATAACAGGTCTCCCAGGGTTGTCCCTGATCTTGAACTATTGAGAGGGGCTGTATCCATCATAGTTGATCAACTCACCATATACTTACTAATGTGCACAATGTTCTTTTGGTCTGTTCCCTTCACTGAGAATCAGTACATGTAATTCATTGCATGCTTATCTAAGGTCTGACCACTTGTGGTTTCTTATAGAACAATAGTACTCCATAACATTCACATACTATAACTTGTTCAGCCATTCCCCAACTGATAGACATTCTCTCAATTTCAAATTCTTTTTCACTACAAAAGGAGCTGATATAAATATTTTTGAACATATGGAACTTTTCCATTTTTTTATGTTTTCTTTTGGATATAGACCTACTATTGGTATTGCTGGGTCAAACTGTCTGTCAGTTTTTTGGGCATAGTTCCAGATTGCTCTCCGGAAATAACCCAATAATTCTTAAATCATTTCTCCTTGATCTATTTTCCACGTCAGTTGTTTTTCCAATGAGATACTTCACATTTTCTTCTATTTTTTTGGTTGACTGTTTTATTGTTTCTTGATGTCTCATGGAGGTATTAGCTCCCACTTGCTTAATTCTAAATTCTTGGGAATTATTTTCTTCAGTGAGCTCTAATACCTTTTTTCCCCCATTTGGTCAGTTCTGCGTTTTAAGGAATTGTTTTCATCAGTGAATTTTTGTTCCCATTTTTCCATTTGAACTATTTTTTTAAGATGTTATCTTCTTCAGTGTTTTTTTTTATGCCTTTTTAAAAATCAAGTTCTTAATTGTCTTTTCGTAATGAGGGCAGAAAGTGAGATTGTGGAAATATCACTTTCTGCCCTCATTAGATTTGAATAAATACTATATTGACTCCTATTTCAACACTTTTCCTCTTTACTTTTTCTTGGAAAGTATAATACGAAGTGGAGGGATATGAAGAATGAGATAGAAATTATAGAAAGCCAAATTTCAGCTTAAAGAAAGAAAAAATCTCTAATTTTTGACACTCTCCAAAGGTTGGTTATTATTATTATATCTCTTTTCTAGAGATCTTCAAGAAACCTATCTATATGCCATAGTGTAAAAAGAACTGAAGATACAAAAGATACAAAGAACTGAAGATACAAAAAAATCAAAGACAAACCTGCTCTCAAGGACTTTACTGTCTAATGGGGAGGCAACATGCAAATAAATATATATACAAAGCAAGCTATAAACAAATCTAGCTAGCTAGCTAGCTAGATGGGGAACTAACAGAAGATTCTAGAATTAATACTGTCAAAATAGCAAATATCACAGTCTACTGTCTGAGAAGGATAGATGAGGAGGATACAGAATGCAGATGCAGATCAGGAACCACCTAAGAATACCAAAATATGTGGAAGTTTTTCTCAGTTAAATCCTTTATATATCCATCATATGCCTGGCTATTATTTTTTCCTGTCTTTCCAAGTAGCTCTTCTGGAGCTCTAAATGTCTTGTCATCAACTTGCATTCAAAAACCTTTATTAAATACCTAGCATGTAATTTCCTATCTTTGGATAGTAATGTGTAATATTCCTATCAAGTTGAAGAAGGAATCTTTGCAGAGGACTTGGACTTGATGACCTCTGGGGACCCTTTTGACTTAGAGATTCTGTGATTCTGTGACATGACTAGATGGCATGATTGAGGGATGATACTACAGTCTACAAGTCAAGAAATTATTTTTAAAATATAGTAATTTGAACCAAATGAAATTTATTTATGATAACCTCTTGGAATCTTGTAAATGAAAACCTTACTGTTCAAATTACTAGTAGATGAACTAATTAGTGTTGTATTTTTTTAGTCCAATTTGTACAGTGCCTTGCAGTTTTCATGAATAGTTTACTATACATTGTTATTTGATCTTTTTGACAGATGAGGAAACTGAAGGTTGGAGGTGTTCAGTCTGAGATCCTATGTGGGCTGAGTGGCCTACCCCAAATTTCAGCCCAGAACCTTTTATTCTTTTATTATATCATGAAGCAACCTAGATAAGAAAATATAGACAAATAATACTTATTAATTGATAATAAATGATCTATATAGAAGATAGACATACTAAGAATAACCTTTGGAAATGATACTTTGAGCAACTTGAAGTAATGGTTTCATATCTATACTACTACAACCTTTCTAATCAGTCCCTTTATAGTAGTCACTTAAAGCTGAACTTTATTTTTCTACCCTTTTCTTATGTTTCCATTTACTGCCTTTGCTTACATTTTACTTTGGTTTGTTTGCATTTTGCCCTGATCAGTTTGGATCCCTAAAGATAGTGGATTCAATTTGCTTTTAGAATAACAGGTTTAATTTCTGCTCAAGAAAAACATGCAATAGATTTCTTGTTCAGGAAAGTGAAGTAATTCAGGCCTTATTTCCTAGTACTGGCAACTCTAATCAATTATCTTATAATCTTTATATTTCTTCCAATGATAGGAAATTACATGTTAGGTGGTCAATAAATGCTTATTGAATGCATGTTAATGACCAGACATATAGAGATTCAGATGAGCAAATCAGAAAGGCAGAAAAAAAAATAGTAGCCAGGCACATGATGAATATTTAAAGAGCTTAACTGAAAAAAGCTTCCTCATATTTTGGCATTCTTGGGTGATTCCTATACCTATGTCTGAATGATATTTCCTTCTCATCTATCCTTCCCAGGAAGTAGATTGGGATCTTTGCTATTTTGACAGTGTAAATTCTAATATTTTATGTTATTTCCCATTAATTCTGTATATAGTTTGCTTTGGATATATTTATTTGCATGTTACCTCCCCAGTGGATTGCAAAATCCTTGAGGGCAGGGTATGTTTTTGACCTTTTTTTTTGTATTATCAACTCTTATTACAGTTTGGTATATAGTAAGGGATTAATAAGTGCTGATTTATTAATTGTTTCACAATAATATTAGTAATATAACAAACTATTGAGATGTTGTTTCTATGAAATGGAAAAGTTTGCCAGCTGACCCACTACAGAAATCTTACTGCCTTTTCTGTGGTCCTCACCATGAAATGTGGACATTGTCATTCTTTGTTTTGTTTTTTTTTTTAGGTTTTTGCAAGGCAAACGGGGTTAAGTGGCTTGGCCAAGGCCACACAGCTAGGTAATTATTTTAGCGTCTGAGACTGGATTTGAACCCAGGTGCTCCTGACTCCAGGGCCTGTGCTTTATCCACTACACCAACTACCCACCCCATTGTCATTCTTCTATAGACATTCTTTTTCTCCCTAAAATGTCTTGCTTTTAAAATCATTACCATTGACTCATCCCCAGAGAGGGATTTTTTTAAAGCTTGTGTGGAGTATAGCAATGGGAGAAAAAGACTTTATGAGCACAACAGCAGCCCATGCCCTATTTGACAGGCATTCCTATATTAAATTCAAGTTTTAACCAAGGGCAAAAGAACCAGTTCCAAACTCACTTTGGGAAGTTATATTTTATTAAATAGGAAATCATATATTCATATATAATATGAAATCATAGTCTCTATTACATACCTTTAGGGCTCCCAGTCAGTATGACTACTTGAAAATCCTGTGGAATAATGGGGAGAAAGAAGGTCTTTCTATTCAATGTCCCTTTTTCTCTCTTTCTCCCTGCTCCTTTATCTTCCAAATCCCTAGATTCACTGTAGCAGAAGTAGCTATGACAGATCTAACCTTTATCTAAATCAATATTCAAAACTAATTAAAACAGAAACATAAATGCAACTTTAAAGAATAAAGATAAGCTTTAGAATGGGAATTCACTCTCCCTGAGAGGGAGAAGAGAAAGGAAGAGGAAGAAGCATTAATATTACTGTTCTCAGAAAACTTAAATAGCTATAGTCAACTCATCAACAAAAATTTATTAGGCCCTTACTATATCCCAAATTCTAATCTAAGCATTGGAGAAACAAAGAACAACAAAATCAGTAACCTTGTTCTTACAGAACTCATCTTTTTTTTTTTAGGTTTTTCAAGGCAATAGGGTTAAGTGGCTTGCCCAAGGCCACACAGCTAAGTAATTATTAAGTGTCTGAGGTCAGATTTGAACCCAGGTGCTCCTGACTCCAAGGCCATTGCTCTATTCACTGCACTACCTAGCTGCCCCCAGAACTCATCTTTTAATGGGGGGGATTACATGCACAAAATTGTATATATAATAAAATATATAAATGAAAGATAATCTCAGAGGGAAAGCACTGGATGTGTCATGGGAGGGGAAGGATTGGAAGGGTCCTTTGAAGATGATGAAATTTGAGTTGAATTCTGAAAAAAAAACCAGGGAAAATAGAAATTTGAGGCAAGAAGAGTTAAAGGTATAGAGAATCACATGAAAGTGAGGAGGCTATAGAGGTTAAATGGAGAAGATTTGGCAAAATCAAAGGGGCAAAGGGAAGTAAGAAGCTAAGAATGATTTTGATGTTGAAAACCCAGATGTTTAAAAGAATTGTGGTAACCTTGACAGATATAGAGAAATTTGGAAGAAAGGTAGGTTCAGGGACAAAGATAAAGAGCTGGTTTGTAGACACACTGAATTTAAGATGGGGATAGGACATGCTGGACAAAATAACCAGTAGGCAGTTAGTAATATGAGTCTTGTTCTCAGGAGAAAGCAGTGTCCTGAGAATTATTTTCATAGATCTTCTTATTGAATTCATGGGACCTGATGAAGTCACTGAGATTTATATTTAGAAATAAGAGAAGAAGGTTTCAGAGGGACTGTGGAATATATCATAGTAGGAATATGGATATCCTAGTAATGAGACTAAGAAGGAACAGTCAAATTGGCAGCAGAACCAGAAAAGAGAGAGCAATTTCACAGAAACTCAGAGAGAAGATGATCAAAGGTGTGATTAAGGAAGATGCTAGGAAAAAACAGGAACTAAAGACAAAGACTAAACAGAGATGTCTGGCCAAGATGGCAGAGAGAAGTCAGGCACTGTCTTAAGCTCTCCTGACTTTTCCCCTAGAACTAATATGAACCAAGCCTCTTAACCGAATTTGGATCCATAGAACCCAGAGAAGAATCTAGGAGAACATTGCACAAATTCTGTCTCAGGAGTGTGTGGGTGAGCCAGGAGCAGAGAGCAGAGAGTGCACAAAAGCAGCTGGGTGAATAACCTGAGAACAGTGGCGAAAGCTTTGGCTGTGTGCCTCCAGTGCAGCGGCTAGACATCTATCTAGTCAACTTGACTGGTCTGGAAAACCAAGTCCATGAGCCCTGTGTTTACAATGATGTCCCCATGTTTCTAGTTGAGTCCCCCCACCATTCCTGTGGGAGAAAATGACTTTCCCCAAACAAACACAGTAACAGCTCCCCCACCCAACCCCCAGGCTCAGGTGTGGGTGGCAGATCTCCCCCAGTGCTTATTGGGGATTAAGTAGATTAACCATATAGACTGAGGGCACAGTCCACATTGAGGATAACCCAGATCCTGCTGACCCACACTCACACCCCAAGGTCTAGGGAGTGGGCCACTAATCAAGGTCACAGATATTCCAGAGAAAGAGTCTGGTATCCCCTACTAGCTGGTCCACTTAGAGTTCCTAAGCTTCTAAGGGAGGAAAGCCTCTAGGGATCTCAACACCAAAGGTTTGTGAACCAGTCCCAATCCCAACACAAAACCCTAGGAAAATGAAGAAAGGCCAGCAGAAAGCGTCCTTTGAATGTTACCTTGAAGACAAGGATCCTAACACAGAGAGGACTAGAGTTTCAGAAAATATGAATTGGTCTCCAGGCCAGAAAGAATACTTAGAAGAGTTTAGGAAGGAGTTGAAGAATCAAATGGCTTTCCATTGGGAAAAGAAACACAAGAGGAAAAATTAACACTTAGTAAGAGAACATTAACATCTTGCAACAAGAAAACAAATTTTTCAAAAATACAATTGGACAAGTGTATAAAGGAAATCATTCTCTCAAAACCACAATTGGGCAAGTAGAAAATTCCTTTAAAAATAGAATTGACCAATTGGAAAAGAAGTTGAAAAAGGTAAATGAAGAAAGATTGGGATTTGTGGAAACTAATGACTTCATGAGACAACAAAAATCTGTTAAACAAAACCAAAAAACATAGGAAAAATAGAAGAAAATGTAAAATACCTTAATGACAAAACAACTGACCTGGAGAATAGATCCAGAGAGACAAATAAGACTCATTGTGCTTCCTGAAAACTTTGAGGAGAAAAAAGCCTGGACTCCATACTTCAGGTTATAGTGAAGGATTATTGCCTCAGGGAAAAATAGTTATTGAAAGGGATCCCAAGATGAAAACACCAAAGAATGTTGTGGCCAAACTCCAGAACTATTAGACAAAAGAGAAAATCCTGCAAGCAGCCAGAAAAAGCAATTTAGGGCAGTTAAGTGGCACAGTGGATAGAGCACAGGCCCTGGAGTAAGGAGGACCTGAGTTCAAATGCGGCCTTAGACACTTAATAATTCCCTAACTGTGTGATCTTAGGCAAGTCACATAACCCCATTTCCTTAAATAAATAAAAAAGAAACAATTTAAATACCAAGGAGCCACAGTAAGACCTGGCTGTATCAACGTTAAGGGACCTGCCTGTATCAACATTAAGGGATTGATGGGCCTGGAATATGATATTCCAAAGAGCAAAGGATCTTGGAATACAGCCAAGAATTCATTCTCCAGAAACACCGAGCCTTCTCTTTCGGGGGAAAAGATGGACATTTAACAAAATAGGAAACTTTCGACTTTTCTTGATGAAAAGACAAGAGCTAGATAGAAAAATTGGACTTCAAATAGGAGATTTATGAGATGCATGAAAAGGGTAAAAAGTTTGACCCAGCAATACCACTACTGGGTCTATACCCTGAAGAGATCAGGAAAAAGGGTAAAAACATTACTTGTACAAAAATATTTATAGCAGCCCTGTTTGTGGTGGCAAAGAATTGGAAATCCAGTAAATGTCCTTCAATTGGGGAATGGTTTAGCAAACTGTGGTATATGTATGTCATGGAACACTATTGTTCTATTAGAAACCAGGAGGGATGGGATTTCAGGGAAACCTGGAGGGATTTGCATGAACTGATGCTGAGTGAGATGAGCAGAACCAGAAAAACACTGTACACCCTAACAGCAACATGGGAGTGATGTTCAACCTCGAAGGACTTGCTCATTCCATCAGCGCAACAATTGGGAACAATTTTTGGCTGTCTGCAAAGGAGAGTACCATCTGTATCCAGATAAGGAACTGTGGAGTATGAACAAAGTACAAGGACTATTTCCTTTAATTCGGCAAAAAAAACACAGATGTCTTATGGTTTGATCTGGTTACCTCTGAGAATTCTGTTCTCTTTAAGGATGTGATTTCTCTCTCATCACACCCAATTTAGATCGAGGTACAACATGGAAACAAAGTAAAGACTGACGGAGTGCTATCTGTGGGGTAGGGGTGGGGGGAGGGAAGCAAGATTGGGGGAAAACTGTAAAACTCAAATAATATCTTTAATAAAAATTAAAAAAAGAAGAAAAGAAAAAACTGTTATCCAATAAGATGAAACTGGCTATATTCCTCCCAGGAGAAAGATTCTCATAACTCTCGAGAATTGTAACTCCATTAGAGAACATATACTTTGCCAGAAGTAATGGACACTCATGACTTGTCTGTGACTCTGATAGAATGATTTAAAAATAATATCTTTTTAGAAAAGGGGGACAGTAAAGAGATGGGAGGATAGAGGAGATTCATTGGGGGTAAATTACATCACAAGAAGTTGTACAAAGGACCTATTGCAATGAAGAAGGGAGGAGATGAAAATGACCCGAATCTTACTCTCATCAAATTTGGCTCAAAGAAGGATTAACATACCCACACTCAGTTGAGTTTAGAAACTTATCTTATCTTTCAAGTATTAAGAGGGATGGGGGGGAGGAGAAGAGGAGCTGAAAGAAGCAAGGGGAAGGAAGGAAGAAAGAGCAAAGGAAAAGGGGAAAGAAAGGGGAGAGAAGTTGGATATAAGGGGGCAAACACACTGAAGCATAGGGAGGAAAGCCTCTAGGGATCCACACTGAAGGAAATGATATTCAGAAGCAAAATACTGGAAAATAGGGATATGGTGAAAAAGGGGAAAAATACAAACAGAGGGAAGATAGCATGGAGGGCAATAAAGCGTTAGTCATAAATTTGAATGTGAATGGGATGAACTCTCCCATAAAATGCAAGTGGATAGCAGAGTGGATTAAAAAACAGAATTCTATAATATACTGCTTATAAACAAACTCATTTGAAGCAGAGAGATACATACAGAATAATGGTAAAAGGCTGGAGCAGAATATATTATGCTTCAGCTGAAGTGAAAAAAGCAAGGCTAGGAATACATATCTTAGACAAAGCAGCTGCAAAAATAGATCTCATTAAAAAGAGATAAGGAAGGAAAATATATCCTCCTAAAGGGTACCATAGTTAATGAAGCAATTTCAGGACTAAATATGTATGCACCAAGTGATCTAACTTACAAATTCTTAGAGAAAAAGCTTGATTGGTGGGAGATCTCAACCTTCCTCTCTCAGAATTAGATATATCTAACTGTAAAATAAACAAGAAGGAAGTTAAGGAGGTAAATAGAATTACAGAAAACCTGGACATGATAAACCTTCGGAGAAAATTTAATGGGGATGGAAAGGAATATATGCTTATTTTCTCTGAAGTACATGGCACCTACACAAAAACTGACCATGTATTAGGGCATAAAAACCTCATAACCAAATGCAGAGAGACAGAAATAGGATCATAATGCAATAATGCAATAAAATGCAATAATGCAATAAAATGCAATAAAAATCACATGCAATGATGAGCTATGGAGAGACAGACCTAAAACTAATTGGAAACTAAATAATCTCAGTTTAAAGAATGAATGAGGGCAGCTAGGTGGTGCAGTGGTAAGAGAACTAGTCCCCAGAGTCAGGAGGACCCGAGTTCAAATCTGGTCTCAGACACTTAATAATTGCCTAGCTGTGTAACCTTGGGCAAATTACTTAACCCCATTGTCTTAAATAAATAAAATTAAAAAAAAAAGAATGAATAGGTCAAACAACAAATTATTGATAGAATTAATGATTTCATTCCAGACAACAACAATAACAAGACAACATATCAAAACTTATGGGATACAGCTAAAGTAGTTATTAGGGGATATATTATATCTCTAAATGCTTACATGAACAAAATAGAGAAAGAGGAAATCAATGAACTAAGCATTCAACTAAAAAAATTAGAGAAAGAACAAACTAAAACCCCCCTATTAAATATCAAATTAGAAATTCTAAAAGTTAAAGGAGAAATTAATAAAATTAAAAGTAAGAAAACTATTGAACTAATAAATAAAACCAAGAGTTGGTTTTATAAAAAAATTAAATAGATAAAATTTTGATTAAGTTGATTAAAGAAAAAGAAGAAAACCAAATCACTAGTATCAAAAGTGAAAAAGGTCAACTCATCACCAATGAGGAGGAAATTAAAGTAATAATTTGGAATTATTTTGCCCAACTGTTTGCCAATAAATTTGAGAATCTAAGTGAAATGGAGGAATAGTTACAAAAATATAAGTTGTCCAGGTTAATTGAAGAGGAAATTAAATACCTAAATAACCCTATCTAAGAAAAAAGAAATTCAACAAGCTATTATCAAAATCTCTAAGAAAAAATCTTCAGTGCCAGATGAATTCACAAATGAATTCTATCAAACATTTAAGGAACTATTGGTTCCAATTCTATGGAAAAATAGGTGAAGATGGAACTCTGCCTAATTCATTCTATGACACCAATATGGTGCTGCCCCCAAACCAGAAAGAGTCAAAACAGAGAAAGAAAATTTTAGACTAATTTCCCTAATGATTATGGATACAAAAATCTTAAATAAAATCTTGGCAAAGTGATTACAGCAAGTTATCACTAGGATAAATCACTATGACCAAACAGGATTTATCCCAGGAATGCAGGATTGGGTTCAATATTAGGAAAACTGTCAGTATAATTGACTATATCAATAACAAACCTAACAGAAGTCATATGATTATCTCAATAGGTGCTCAAAAAACTTTTGACAGAATACAGCACTTAAAAACACTAGAGAGCATGGGAATAAATGGATTGTTCCATAGAATCATAAGTAGTATCTACCTGGAACCATCAACAAACATTATACGCAATGGGATAAATTAGAGGCATTCCCAATAAGATCAGGGGTGAAACAGGGATGCTTATTATCACCATTATTCTATATTGTATTAGAAATGTTAGCTTCAGCAACAAGAGAAGAAATAGAAATTGAAGGAATTAGACTTGGAATGAAACAAAACTCTCACTCTTTGCAGATAAAATGATAGTATAATTAGAGAACTCTAAAAATCATCTTAAAAATACTGGAAGCAATTAGCAACTTTAGCAAAGTTGCAGGATATAAAATAAACCCACATAAATCCTCAGCATTTCTATATATTACTATCAAGATACAGCATCAAGAATTAGAAAGAAAAATTCCATTTAAAATAACTTCAGACAATATAAAATACTTGGAAGTCTACCTGCCAAGGCAGACTCAGGAACTCTATGAAAACAACTATAAAACACTTTTCATACAAATAAAATCAGATCTAAATAACTGAGCAAATATCAACTACTCATGGATAGGCTGAGCTAATAAAATAAAAATGATGATTCTATCTAAAGTACTTTTTTAATACCATACCAATGAAACTTCCAAAATATTACTTTAGTGAGCTAGCGAAAATTGTAACTCAATTCATATGGAGAAACAAAAAGTCAAGAATATCAAGGAATTTTTTTTAGGTTTTTGCAAGGCAATGGGGTTAAGTGGCTTGCCCAAGGCCACACAGCTAGGTAATTATTAAGTGTCTGAGACCAGATTTGAACTCAGGTCCTCCTGACTCCAGGGCCAGTGCTCTATCCACTAGCTGTAAAAATTGTTTCCCAATTTACTACATTACTTTTGATCTTGGTTAGAGTGGCTTTGTTTGTGCAAAAGCTTTTTTAATGTAAACAAAATTATTCAGTTTTTTTGATGATGTTCTCTATCTTTTCCTTGGTCATAAACTGCTCCCCTTTCCATAGACCTGGCAAGTAAACTATTCCCTGTTCTCTTAGTTTGATTTTGATCTTATCTTTGGTATAGAGTGGGGCTCCAACTAGTTACCCCAATATCAAGGAATTTAATGGGAAAAAAATGGAAAAGAAGGTGGCTTAGCCTTACCAGCTCTAAAATTATATTATAAAGTATTAGTCATCAAAATTGTCTAGTATTGGTGGATCAGTGGAATAGACTAGGTGAAAAACAGACAACATGAAATGATCATAGTAATCTCCTGTTTGATAAACCCAAAGAATGTAGTTCTGGGATAAGAACCCATTCTTCAATAAAACCTGTAGGGAAAACTGGAAGATAGTGTGGCAGAAACTTGGATTAGACCAGCATTGTCAGAAAGACCTGAGTACAAATTTGATGTCAGATAAATGTCCCTGGTTAAGTCATTTAAGCCCTTTATATTTCATTTTCCTCATCTGTAAAGCAGGGATAATAATAACACTCATCTTACCTGTTGTTGTGAGGACCAAATGAGTTAATATTTCACAATACTTCACAAACCTTAAAATACATTATAAATGCTAGCTATCATCATCATCATCATCATCATCATCATCATCATAATCACCATCATCATTGTAGCAGAGTGGACAGGGGTCAATTTTGCCTTTGCAGACATTTCTAACTTCTTTCAAGAAACTTCTCAGAGTCTGAATAGAGGACAAGAAGAATTCTGTAGGACTAGAGTTTGAGGGGTGGCTAGGTGGCACAGTGGATAAAGCACTGGCCCTGGAGTCAGTAGTACCTGGGTTCAAATTGGGTCTCAGTCACTTAATAATTTCCTAGCTGTGTGGCCTTGGGCAAGCTACTTAACCCCATTTGCCTTGAAAAAACCTAAAAGAATGGAGTTTGAAAGGTAAGTAGAGAGAAGTGTGAGTGTTTATCCTCAGTCTCAGAGAGACTTTTTGAGAGGTGTAGACACATTGGGATGAACACTATCTGTTATTGCTTAGTCAACTCTTTGTTACCCTATTTTGGGATTTCTTGGTAGAGATACTGGAATGGCTTTCCATTTCTTTCTCCAGTTAATTTTACAGATGAAGAAACTGAGGCAAGCAAAGGTAAGTGAATTGATCGGGTAATATAGCTAGTAAGTGCCTGAGATTGGATTTGAACTCAGGAAGATTAATGAGTCTTCCTGACTATAGACCAGCTTTCTAACCACTTCATCACCTAGCTGTCCATACAATTTGTAGCTTGAGCCAAGGAAAAAAGTAAATGAAGGTTTTCATCCAAACTCAGGTGGAGGTAATATTTAGTTGAGACTGATGAATCAGTATCTTTGTCTGTTCTCAGGATGGGGCTATGGGTCTAACAAAAGAATTGGAAAGGTGTTCATTAACCCAGAGGCTTAATTGATCTCCAGGATCTAAAATTGGGAGGGAGAAGCATATGGCAGTGATGGAGAATGTAAATATTGATGATGGATGTGGACAGTCACTGGGGTCTGTAACCAGCTCCTACCAGATGGACAAACTGTTTAATTTTTCACTGTGAGCATTTATACCTCAGAAATTGGCAAACATCACAAGCCAAAGATTGATTTATTGTTTTTCTTTTTCTTTTTTAATTTAGTAAGTAGAATTTTATTTTTTCTGATTATATGTAAAGATAGTTTTCAATATTTATTTTAAAAAATTTTGAGTTCCAAATTTTTCTCCCTTCCTTTCTTTCATCCCTCCTCCCTAAAATGGAAAGCAATCTGATATAGGTTATATATGTGTAATCATGTTAAACATATTTCCACATTAGTCATGTTGTGAAAGAAGAAACAGAATAAAATGGAAAATCTATGAAAAACAAGAAAAGAGAAAATTGTGTGCTTTTATCTGCATTCAGGCTATGTTAGGGACTGTTGTGTATGGGAGCATTGTAAACTATCATCACCTGGTGTCCTTGAGCATCAGAGCCTTATTTTACTAAGTGCCACAGGAGTGGGAGTGGATTAGGGTATGGGAAGGATATTTAAGCACTTGAATTCTGGTGAATAAAGGGAGTACTTGGAGATCTTGATGGAGTACTTGTCTCTGTTGTCATCCTTGTCTGCTGTCCCTCCAATGCTTCCCTAGAAAGATTGAGGGAGTCCAGAAGTGGGACTCTATGAGGCTACATAGTTAATTCTCTAAATGTGGTTAGCATTTTTGGAATTGTCTTGGATCAAGACAATTGAAGAACTAACAATCATGGTTTATTATTGTACAAAGTTGCTATTACTGAGTACAATGTTCTCCTGGTTCTATTTACTTCACTCAGCATCAATTCATGTAAGTCTTTGCAGGTTTTTCTGAAATTTGCTTGATCATTTCTTAGAGCACAATAGTATTCCATTACATTCATGTACCACAGCTTGTTCAGTCATTTCTCACTTGATGGGCATTCACTCAATTTCCAATTCCTTGCCATGATAAAAAGTGACTATAAATAATTTTATACATGGAGGTCTTTTTCCCTTTTTGATTTATTGTTTCATTCATTGAATATTTTTTTTTAAAGATTTATTTATTTAAGGCAATGGAGTTAAGTGACTTGCCCAAGTTCTCACAGCTAGGCAAAACGTCTGAGGCCAGATTTGAACTCAGGTCTATCTGACTACAGAGTCAGTGCTCTATCCCCTGCACCACCTAGCTACTCCCATTGTCTAGATTTATGAAAGTGTTGCAGACAGTTGGCAGAGTTGTGAAGTAATTCGATCATTCTGTAGAACAATTTGGACATGTCCAAAGGGCTGTAAAACCATGCCTACCTTTTGACCTATCAATACCATTACTAGGTCTGCATTCCAAAAGAGATGAAAAACTAAAAGAAAGAGGATCTATATATACAAGAATATTTATAGAAGTTCTTTTCTTGTGGCAAGGAATTGGAAATTGAGGGAATGCCCATCAAGTGAGAAATGACTAAACAAGTTGTGGTATATGAATGTAATGGAATACTATTATCCTATAAGAAATTATGAGCAAGCAGATTTCAGAAAAACCCTGGAAAGACTTAACATGATCTGATGCAAAGTGAAATTTACCTTATACAAAGTAAACATCAATATTGTAGTATGATCATCATTAATATTGTGACCCAAGACAACTCTGAACTTATGATAAAGAAGGTTATCCATCCCCAGGGAAAGAGTTTATGGTGTTTGAATACAGAATGAAGAATACTTAAAAATGTTTTTTTCTTGAGATTTTGTTTTGGTTTTCTGTTATAACATGACTATTATGGAAATGTTTTGCATGACTGCACATTTATAACCTATATCAAATTGCTTGCTTTCTCAATGAGGGTGGGTGAGGCAGGAGGAAGGGAGAGAATTTGAAATTCAAACGCTTTAAAATAAATGTTGGGGGCAGCTAGGTGGTGCGATGGAGAGAGCACTGGCCCTGGAGTCAAGAAGACCTGAATTCAAATCAGACCTCACACTTAATAATTACCTAGCTGTGTGACCTTGGGCAAGTCACTTAACCCCATTGCCTTGCAAAAACAAAAAATTAATGTTAATTTTTTTATAAGTAACCAGGGAAAAATAAAATATTAATTAAATAAATTTAAAGAAAGAAATTTGTCTAGATAATGTTAACGCTGGTGATTAAATTTAAAAGTATATCTCTACAACTCCCCAACAGGTGGTTGTTAAAGATTTACTAGAATAACCCTTGCAAAGGACCCTTATTTCTGAGTTTTGAAAGAAACAAGGGATTCTAAGAGGTAGAGGCAAGGCGAAAAGGTGTTCCAGGTATATGGGACAAACCAGGAAAAGACATGGATTGGGAGCAGATAGGTGACAATCTATGCAAAGATTAATCTGAAGGGTAGTTATGTACAATATAGTTTGGAGAAGTTTTGAAGGATCCACAGAGAAATGTTAATATTTGATCATTTGATCCTTATATTATCCCTATGAGATTGGTAGTATAAGTATTATTATCCAGTTTTCAAGATAAATTAAACCCTTTACAGATAAGAAATCTGAGTTATTAAGGCATGAACTGATTTGCCAACTTCTTTAGTCATTCCCAAACTAAACTTATCATTTATTGATAGTCTTCCTCCCTGTTTTCTCCTTTCCATCAATTCTTCCCTCCCAACCTTTCTGCTTCAAACTATTACCTTTCTTCTGGTTCCTTCTTTGCTTATAAACATGTCTAGGTCTCTGTTATATTGAGAAAATCTTCATTAGACTATATTATTCACTCAAAATGTCATCCTCCATTTTTCCTCCTCTGCACCACCTACTCACTCCTTAACCTCTTGAGATTTGGTTTCCAACCTAAATATTCTACTGAAATTTCTTTTTCTGCTTACCTCTTAATTGTAAAATTCATTGGTCTTCTCTTAGTTCTCATATTTCTGGACCTTTATTAAGCACTCAACACTGTTGGACATCTTTTTTATATTATTGGTGGCATTGTTTTCCTAGATCTCTGTCATTCTGAACTTTCTTATTCACTGATTGATTTTCTTTCCTTCCTCCTCCCTAAGTGTGACTGACCCCCAAGGTTTTATAATTGGTTTTCATCTCTTCTCTAATGGCACTCCTTTTCTTCATAACATCAATTCCATGACTTCATCTATGAAGATGAACACAAAATCTATAAACTCATCCACAAGAATGACGACTTACACTCTCAACTGCTTTCTCAAATACCTTCTAGGTATTTCCAAATAGTTGTTCCATTGGTACCTCTTGTCTACAACTGAATATCATTATCTTCCCCATATCTGGGCTAACTTTCCTATTTCTATAGATAGAACCACTATTGTCCTAATCCTAGGTTTTGGAATTTTTATATTCTTTGTAAAGATTCTTTGGAATCTTTTACATTCTTCTCTTTCATATACCACTTTCAATTACCTGTCAAATCTTATTGTTGATACCTTAGTGATATCATCCATCTTCTTTATTCAAATGGCCTCCATCTGTGTTGCTTATTACCCTTTTTCCTGGTACAGAATAGCTTTCTAATTGGTTTCCCCAAATTCCATTTTCTTGTCTGTCCAATCCATCCTTCATACATTTGCCAGAAATAATCTTCTCAATGTACTGTTCTTCCTAAGTACTTTTTTTTTTGCTCAGAAACTTTCAGTTGCTCCCAGGAAGAAGGGAATAAACATTTATATAGTACCTACTATGTGTACTAAGCACAAATATTATCTCATTTGAGTCTTACCACAACTCTGTGAGGCAATTCTTCAGTTGTAAAAAAGAAAAACAACAACAAAATTGAATTATAACTGAAGCAAACAGAAGTTAAGTGACTCATCTAAGGTCACCCAGCTAATAAGTGTGTGAGACTGGATTTGAACTCAGGCATTCTTATCTTCAAGCTCAGCACTATCAACTGGATCACCTTATTTGCCATTGCCCAATAAATAAATTACAAACTTCTTAATTGGCATTTGAGATCTTCCACAATGTAGTTTTAATTTACATTTAGAGACATTTTATATACATTCCAAAAAACTATAACGTTAGCTATTGCCTGATCTTATTTTTCCTTTTCCCTGCCTCTGCATATTCCCTTGGACTTTCTTTTTTGCTAGGTGCATGTTGAAATCCTTTATGGCTCATTTCAGGTTTAACCTCTTCTAGGAAACATGGATTTGATCCCCTCTGCTGGAAGTGATGTATCCTTCCTTAAATTTCTTACAGGACTTTTCTACCTGGTGTCCTATTTATTAATGAAATAGGATTAGAGTTTGGACCTAATATTTAATTGATATAGGGACTTCTTAGATGAGGAATCCTTTTACCAATCCAGGTTGATTCCTTGTCTGAAAATTATAGGCTCAGAAAAAGAGTTGCCTATAGTACTGAGATAATAAGTGACTTTCAGTCTTAAATAGCCTGAATGTGTAAGAAGGGAAACTGGAACTCAGATTTCCTAGCTTCAATGCCAGTTCTTTATCTACTCTACTATGCTGCCTCTATTTATGTACACGCCATATTACCTGAAGGACAGGAAATGTGTTGCTTTTTCATTTTTGTATCCTTGAAACCAGCACACAGTAGGTGCTTAATAATCATTGAATCACCTCTGATCATATAATTCCTTAGTTTCATGGTCACAAAGAACTGGGTTCATAACTCCACTGCCTGCCTCCATTCCTTGTCTAGTACTTTTTTTCCAATATTGGTGGTGCTTTGCTTTTTATATTTAGCTAATAGTTAATAACAGAACACCAGAACAATAGAAGCTGTAGGTCTGGTCTCTCAATCCTCTTTGGAACTAGGGTTTTAGAATTTTAAGGAATATTAGAGTTATATGGTCATACTGAAGTCTAAGGAAGTGATATAGGGAGGAAGAATTTTCCCAAGGTCATCCTTATTAATTAAATTGCTTAAATCAAACTTTGTCAGGTTATTCTTCTCATGGAGGAGGAATCTTCCTCCTAAGTTCATCCTTATTGATTAAATAATTTATCATATTGCTTATACATAGTAGGTGCTGAATAAAAGCTTATTGATTGATCATCTATTTGTTATTAGATGTATAGTATTAGTGAAAAGACAATATATAATTCAGTTGGAGATTGGTCTAAATAATGATAATAATTATAACTGACTGTTATTGTGCTTTATTTGCAAAATACTGGACACATTTAATCCTTGTAAAAGCCATGTAAAAATCCAGTGATCTTAGGACATATACCAACCTTTTTGGAGATATCCACTATTGAAGAGCAAGCTAGAAAAGAGTTGGCAATATTCACAATCATAAATGTAGAGCTGAATGAGAAGTTGGAGAGGTCACTGGGTCCCCTCCCCATCCCAACTCTCATTTTATAGGTGAGTAGACACAAAGATATTAAAGTGACTTGCTCAATCACATGGCTAGTGAGGAACTAATATAGCATTTGAGAATATTCTTTCTTGACAACAAACCTGATACTCCATCCACTGCACCATCTGTCACATATCTGTGGGTCAGTTTTAGGAGTTAATTTTTCCCCCTTCATAGCCTTAGAATTGAATTACTTGAAAAGGACCTTAAACTATCTACACAAATTCCTTCATTTTAAAGGTGAAGCCACTGAGTACCAGAAAATAAGGGAAAATAACTTGTTCAAGGTCCCATGAGTCTCACACATAGTAAGTACTTTATAAATAAATAAATGTTTGTTGACTGACACATTGACAGATCTAGGATAAGAAGTCAAGTCTCCTGATTCTGAATCTAGACTTGTTTCTACCGACACTTTGCCTTCTCCCATTCAATCTATGTTTAGGCTACTCTTTCCCCTGAGTAAGAACAGGTTAGGAGGAGAGAGACAGCTTTCTTATGAACAATATTCAAAGCAGCTAAGGGGCAGGTGAGGCCCTGTTTTCCTGCTTATTGCTCCCAATCCATTGCCAGCACCCAGGGAATTTTCCATTGACAGGGATGGAAAATTTATATTATCACTTTCTCTACCCCCCCCACTCCCACACATATAACTTGCAGTATGCATTTTTACATTCACATTCCCTTGCTTTTCATTTCTGTCTGCCTCCCTTCAGCTTGCTCCATGCAGACACATTTCCTGTGTTCTCCCTCCTTTCTGTGGGGTTTCTCCTTTGTGCATCCATATTTTGGCCTTGTGCAGCAGCTGACATTTCCCCTGGATGGATTGGCCTCTTGTTAAGCCAAAATCTACGGCTGGCTGGGGCTTCTGAAGCACCACATATTTTCTGATGGCTTGAGTCCTAAGTGCAGTGACCGTATTATTATTTGTGCCCATGGCCCTTTATACAATAATGTTTTACAAAACACAAAAGACAAGGTCTCCTGCCCTAAGGACAGAACAGTCTATAGATATACAAAAGATGACAGAGAGTGATGAACTCTCTCCTCTATTTGCTATACACTCTATTTACCACCGAGCTGGAGCTTTCCTCTTCCTCCTCACCTCACTCCCCGCTTTTGTTTCATTTAATACCTAACACCAAACTGTCCTATTACTGAGATACCCCAGGAGCTGATATATGCCAGGTTCCTTCTTCTAAAAACACCCCTGAAATTTGCCTGCTTCTAATGCTACTCACTTAAAACATCCCCCTTACTATATTTTGGTTTGGCTTTTCATCCAAGCTTGTATCATGTATTTCTGTGGATTGAAAGCTTGTCAGCTCATGGGACCTGGCATGTATCAATTAGGAAAATGTTCCAGAAATAAGAGGCAGCTGGAAGGAAAGCACGAGTTGGGCAGAGAATCAAAGGGGACAAATGACCAGAGGAGATTAAAGCAAAAGATACTAGGGATATTACAGATTTGGAGACCCTGAACTCAGTTTACCTTGTTTCCTTTACTTCTAATTCACAAACATATAGCTTCCTCTTTAGATGGGCTAGTCTCCTTATCATCCCAAAAACATACCATGTCCATTCTCATCTCTGTGGCATTCGTCTATTGGTTCTTTCATCATATCATTTTCTCCCTCCACTCTATAATATAATGGAAAAACTCAACAACAGCACTGAACTAGCAGACAAAAGGGCTGAATTCTATTCTGACTTTGCCACTTAGTATTTATAGATCTTGATTATATTATTTAGCCTTTTTGAGTTTCCTCATCTGTGAAATGGAACTGTTATATTTAAATTTGCAAGGGACATTATGGGAGAGGCAGCTCTGAATAATAGTCCAATAAAATGATATTGAAAGAATAAGCTATAAGACTATATCTAAAGCAGGAAACTGCACTAAGGGTGGGTAATTTATGTATTCATGATATTTATATTATTTCATCTGTAAAATGGAGCTATTATATTTACTAAATCTGCAGGTGGCACAAATATGGGCGAGATAGCCCTGAATGAGAGTCCAATAAAAATGATATTGAAAGGATAAACTATAGGACCATATCTAAAGAGGTGACATGCAATAAGGGTGGGGTAATTTAAATATTTATTATATTTATATTATGATATATATGTTTATTTGTAGCACTTGTTAAGTGCTTTACAGTGCTTTACATATGCTAATTCATTGGAAGTATGAAGCCTTGCACTTGGGTTAAAGTGTACTTGTACTTCAAAAGTACAAGACAAGCAGATCTAGGGTTTCAGTGAACTGCAAACTCCATAATTCAGAGTTGTTGATATGGCAATCAAAAAGTCACTTAAATCTTGGTGTAGCAAGGTTATGTAGCAGATAGGGAGCTGGGCCTGCAATTAGGAAGATGTGAGTTCAAATCTAGTCTCAAACACTCACCAGCTGTGTGCCTTGAGTAAAAAACTATCTTTGCCTCAGTTTCCTCAATTGTAAAATGTAGGTAATTCTAGCACCAAATTGCCAGCATTATTGTGAGCATTAAAGGAGATAGTATTTGTAAAGGGCATAGCACAGTGTCTGGCTTGCTTCTTAAGAAATGCTTATTTCCTTCTGTATATGGAGATGCACAGTATCTAGGGCTAGGGAGGTGATAGTGTCTTGGTATTTTGTTCTGGTGAGACCACATCTACTATATTGCATTTAGTTCTGGACACTAAATTTCAGGAAGATATTGTTAGGCTATTGAATATTTAGAGAAGGGGAATCAGAATAGCAAAGGGCCCTGGGCATCCTTAATAGGAAGGTTAATTGAAGGAACTAGAGATTTTTACCTGAAGGAGAGAAAATCTTTGGGGGATATGAGTATTCATAGTCATGCAGTCATGTCTGAATCTTTGTGATCCCTTATAGGGTTTTCTTGGCAGAGATACTGGAGTGATTTGTCTTTTCCTTTTGCAATGGACTAAGGCAAAGATTAAATGACTTGCCCAGGATCACACAGCTGGTAAGTGTCCAAGGCCAGATTTGAAATTCGTCTTCCTGATTCCAGGTCTGGCACTCTATCCACTGAGCCATTTAGCTGCCTGGAAGTTCAATTATTGGAAAGTCTGCTTCTTAGGAGAAGGAATTAGACTTGTTTTGTTTGACCATAGAGAACTATCAGTAAAAAATGGAAGTGGTAAAGTAGAATATTTAGACTGATTATAAGGAAAAATTTCCTAACAATTAGGGTGAATAAAAACTACAATGGGCACTTTTGGAGGATTGCACTCCACTGGGAATGTTTAAGTAGTAACCAAGATTGTTACTTCTCAGATATGTTGGTTTGGTATGATATTTTGCTTCTGGCTGAACTCTTGTCTAACTAACTCAGAGTATTATTAAGAATAGCAAATGAATCCATGGAGTAGTGGGCTCTTGGTAAACTCTAAAATAGTATTCTGCATATATGTAGTTATTAGTACCTAGTTAAGTCTTGTCAAAAGTCTTTCATGATTTCTTATCCTTTATAATCTTTCATGATTCCAAACTCTACATTTATCCATAGAACCAAGTCTTTAGTATTGTTCAGCCATTCAGTTGTGTCCAACTCTTTGTAATCCTATAAACCTTTGTATGCCAGGCTCTTCTATACTTCACTGTCTTTGGAAGTTCATGTTCTTTGTTTCTGTGGCACTATCATTTCCTTCTATGCCATTCCCTTTTCCTTTTTACCTTCAGCCTTTCCCAACAACACCAGTACTTTAATTCAATTTGATCCAATTCCTGATATTGTATCTCCCATCCCCTTGCCTTTGCCAGGAATGGAATGCTTTTTCTTTGCACTTCCTCCTCTTGAACCTCTAGGTTCATTCAAGAGTCACCTCAAGGATAACTGTCCATATAATGATTTTCTGGATGCCCAAGTCAATTAACACTCATATATTTTTCTGTTCCACCCCTCCACTTGCATAACTATTTGAGTGTAAGTGATATTTTAATTTTGGTTATATTCCCAGAGACTAGAATAGTGCCTGGCACATTTTGATGGGTGCAAAGGGTAGGATCTGGGATTTTCTGTGTTGAGTTTCTAGGAGGGAAAAATTCCCCTACCAGTTCAGATCAGGCAAATATTCTTTAAGATCTTATAGTCTTAGAGAATTGCCATATGGAGATTTGTTGCTGTGCAGCCAGAGGAAAATCATACCCAGTGTCCTGGGGCCATTACTGAGAAGGTCATCTCTGGTTTTCAGATGAATGCTTTGCTAGGGATACAGTTGAAATTTCATGCAGCCATTCGGTTACAGGGGCTGAAATGGTGATGAAATGGTTCTGTCCCCTTTTCCCTTCACTATGAAGCCCAACAAATGAAGTTGTGAATTCAAGACATGGGGTTAAGCCCATAGGAATTGATGAAATGTTTTTTCTCTGAGAAGCTAGCAGCTGCATAGATAGTCTCAGTACTAAGTGTTCTCTTTTTACTTTCCTTTCTTTCTCCTTCCTCCCTTCCTCTTTTCTTCCCTCTCTCTTTCCCTCTGTTCTTCCTTCCTTCCTTCTTTCCTTGTCCCTGCTCCCATCTCTTGCTGCCTCTTTCTTTCTTTCTAACATTAGAGAAGCAGTTAGGCAAAGTGGACAGAATACTGGACCTTCAATCAATATGAACTAAGTGCAGAGTTGCTACTGACACTTAATTTCTCCTAGTCTCAGTTTCCCATTTTGAAATGGGCATAATGATACCTGTAGTATGTATTGTAGAGGATTGATGTGAAAGCTAAATGACATTCTCTATATAAATTGCATTTCAATCTTTAATGTACCATATTAACATCAGTTTGTCAACAAGTATTTACAAAGCACTTGCTATCATGTGCCATGCAAAAATCAATCCCTGTTCTCTAGGAGATTACATTCCAAGGGAGCAGCAACATGTAAATGTCAGTTATCATTGTTATTATTATTAATCAGAAAGGCAGCATATTACAGTTTGAGTGCTAAGTTGGATTTCAGTTCTTCCACTCAATATTTATGTGACCTTGGACAATTCACTTACCCTCCAGACTTTGTTGGCAAAAAAAGAACCTGGACTAGATAATTTTTAGAATTCCTTCCAGTTCTAGATCTATGATCCCATAATTCAATAAAGATTTTATTAAATATCTGCCATGTACAACCAGACAACCAAAGTGACTGAAAATGTTTTGGGGAATGGCATTTTGCTTTGCCAATTCCACTGAGGAAAATATAGTTTTAGATAAATATCTATGACATGCCTTACCCATAGAAACATTACATTCATATTAGAGCTTTCTGCCAAGGAGTCTATTGTGGATTTTGCATTCCTACAATGCCAATTCATTTCACCTGGATAGCCATTCAAAGAGAGACAGATGGAGAGAAGAAGAAAGTGTTACTATATAATTTAATGTTCTTTTCAATGTCTCCAGATGAATTTCAACACATCATTTATCTGACTCACCTATTTTCTTGTAAGTTTACCATTGCCCCAATCATAAAAATGGAATTTAAAATCTAATATTGTGTTACTGGAAGATGGAGAAATTTTTTGGGAAAAAGTCACATTGAAATTTATGAAATATTTAACCAGTATTTTATTAAGGTCCAGCCAGAAGGTTACAGATGGGTTTTCTTTACCAAGGCAGGTTAAGATCCATCTATTTCTCCCTTAAGATTCCTATCTATAATAGGTAATAGACAGTCCATAGAGAATCTTCCCATTGTATTAGAGACCTTCTTTTAAGTCAGAGGGAGTCTGTCTTAAAAGTCTTTAGTCTTTTAAGCCTGGAGTCTGTGAATTTACTTTTTTGAATAATTATATTTCCAGTGTGTTTCATTTTATGGATTTAAAATCAATACAAGATAGTGGAACATGGGCTTCAAAAGTAACAACAAGCATTAATTAAGCTCCTACAATATTCCACGGACTGGATTAAACACTGGGAATAGGAAGAAAGGTCAAGGAGCTGACAGCGTAATGTGGGACTTCACCTGATTGTTAAAGGACTCCATGGCACAAAAAGATTAAGCACTCTGCTTTACATTTCCTGAGTAGCAGTACAACATTTATATGGTTCATGTGATGTCCTTTATTCTTACTCCATTCTGGTGATGCTTGGGGTAGATGGAATGATAATGACAAAGCAAAACTATTCAACTATTTTGTTTCTGATTTCTCTACTGAGAATGACTATTAGACTAGGAAGAAGAGAACCAAATAATAGTTAATAGAAATTTGAAATCTAAGATAATTGCAGACATGCTAAGAAAGCAACTACCAATGAGTTCAAGGTAGGAACAGATGAATTATAATGAGGGAAATTTTTAAATATGATTGCTCTAATACTGATGTTCTTGAAAAGTCATGGAGAACAGTAGTAAAAGATGAAGAACAAGAGATGGACAAAATATTGTCCTAATTTTTTATAAACGAGAAGGTGGCAGATTCTGGAAATAATGCATAGTGGTATACTTGTAAAAGTTTATCAATGAGTTTGGAAAAATGCAAAAACATACATTTTCAAGTTTAAACTGAATTTTCAAACTTTCTCAAAGCTAGGAAATAAAAAACAATAAATCAATCTTTGATTTTTAGCCACTGATGATACTGAGGTATAAATGCTCACAATTAAAATTTAACAATGGACTCTTGAAAGTGGGTATGAGCTCAATCCAGCACATCTTCTGACTATGACCAATGAGTTTGACTTTAATTCCTGGCAAAATTCTAGAATGCTTTTGTTAAAGGAACAATTTGTGAGCATTTGCAGAAAATGATTCCTATAAGTCATCGTGGTTTTGTTAAAAAAGAGAAATGCTGGACTAATCTCACTTCCTTTTTGTTGGGATGACCAGATCAGAAACATGTGATAGGCATGGTATACATAGGTTTTAACTAGGTATTTGTTAAAGTGTCTTAAGATATTTTTATGGAAAGGATGTAGAGATGTGGACTGGGTTAGAAGACTTTGAACTTAATTAAATGACTGTACCAGAAAAAACTGGAAATGAATTATATGATGTCATCCTGGAGTAAGATCCATAATGAGATCAAATGCCACAGTGTGCTATCCTTAGTCTGGAAATTTTCAAAATTTTTGTCAATTATTAGGAGGAAGACATAGGTAGAAATCTGTAGATTCCATCATTTCAATAAACATTTATGAAATGCTTGCCATACATAAGATACTTTGCCATGTGATGAGGATTTGAAGACAAAAAAAATCTTTTCTCAAGGGACTTATATTTTATTGAGAGGACAGATGACAGAATTGTGAGGGGAAGTCAATATATCAGTTAACTTCTGTCATGATCTAGCCAGACCTTGATGGAATAGAATGATAATCTAGATTTAATAACTTAGTAATAAAACTGAAAATTCTGCCAACTAAACATTTTAATATAAATATTTTGTTTTCAATTATATATAATAGCAGTTTCTACCTGTCTTTTTTTGTAATTTTTGAATTTTACAATTTCCCCCCCCCAACCTCCCTCCCTTTCCCCCCTCCATAGAAGGCAGTCTGATAATCTTTATATTGTTTCCATGCTATACATTGATCAAAATTGAATGTGTTGAGAGAGAAATCATATTCTTGAGGGAAAAAAATAAAATACAAGTTAGCAAAATTACGTAGTACATAAGACAACTTTTTTTTTAAATTGAAAGTAATAGTCTTTGATCTTGTTTAAACTCCACAGTTCTTTCTTTGGGTACAGATAATATTCTCTATCATAGATATCCCCAAATAGTCTCTGATTATTATACTGATGAAATGAGTAAATCCATTAAAATTGATCATCAGCCACATGTTGCTATTAGGGTGTACAGTGTTCTTCTAGTTCTGCTCATCTCACTCAGCATCAGTTCATTCAAGTCTTTCCAGAATTCCCACCTCTCCTGGTTTCTAATAGAACAATAGTGTTCCATAATGTAAATATACCACAATTTGTTCAGCCATTCCCCAATTGATGGACATTCACTTAATTTCCAATTCTTTGCTACCACAGAGATGCTATGAATATTTTTGTACAAGTGATGTTTTTACCCTTTTTCATGATCTCTTCAGGGTAAAGACCCAGTAATGGTATAGCTGGATCAAAGGGTATGCACATTTTTATTGCCCTTTGGGTGTAATTTCTCTCCAGAAAGGCTGGATGAATTCACAGCTCCACCAGTAATGTATTAGTATCCCAGATTTCCCACATCCCTTCCAACATTGATCAGTGTCCTTTCTGCTCATATTGGCCAATCTGAGATGTGTGAAAGTAGTACCTGGGAAATGCTTTAATTTGCATTTCTCTAATCAATAATGATTTAGAGCAATTTTTTCATATGACTATGGATAGCTTTGATTTCCTCATCTGAGAATTGCCTTTGTATATTCTTTGACCATTTATCAATTGGGGAAATGGCTTGTTTTTTTATAAATTTGACTCAGTTCTCTATGTATTTTAGAAATGAATCCTTTGTCAGAAATACTATTTGTAAAAATTGTTTCCCAATTTATTACATTTATTTGGATCTTGGTTACAGTTATTTTGTTTGTGCAAAATCTTTTTAATTTAATATAATCAAAATTATCTAGTTTGTTTTTAATGATGTTCTCCATCTCTTTCTTCATCATTAACTACTTCCCTTTCCATAGATCTGACAGTAAACTATTCCTTGATCTCCTAGTTTGTTCATAATATTGTCTTTCATGTCTAAATCCTGTACCCATTTTGATCTTAGGCTGGTATAGAGTGTGAGATACTGGTCTAATGCAAGTTTCTGCCATACTAAACTTCCAATTTTCCCTATGAAGAAAGAGTTCTTATCCCAGAAGTTGGAATTTGAGTTTAATAGATTTTTTGGGTCTGCCTTGGTAGGTAGACTCCCAAGTATTTTATATTGTGTGAAGTTACTTTAAATGGGATTTCTCTTCCTAGTTCTTGCTGCTATATCTTGCTAGTAACATATATATATATATATATATATATATGTATGTATGTATATATATATATATATGTCTATCTATCTATCTATCTATCTATCTATCTATCTATCATCTATCTACCTATCTATCTACCTATCTATAGGTATATCCATATGCTGAGGATTTATGAGGATTTATTTTATATCCTGCAACTTTGTTAAAGTTGTTAATTGTTTCTAGTAGTTTTTTTAGATGATTTTTTTAGGATTCTCTAGGTATACCATCAGGTCATCTGCAAAGAGTGAGAGTTCTATTTCTTCCTTCCCAATACTAATCCCTTCATTTTCTTTATCTTCTCTTTTTACTGAAGCTAACATTTCTTAAACAATATTGAGGAGTAGTGATGAGAATGGGCATCTTTGTTTCACCCCTGATCTTACTGGGAATGCCTCTAGCTTATCCCCTTTGCATATAATGCTTGTTGATTCTAAGAAACAATCCATTTATTGCTATACTCTCTAGTGTTTTTAGTAGGAATGGGTGTTGTATTTTTGTCGAAGGATTTTTCAGCATCTCGAGATAATCTTATGATTTCTGTTAGGTTTGTTATTGATATAGTCAATTTTTATTAAGTTTTTCTAATATTGAACCAACCCTGCATTCCTGGGATAAATCCTGCTTGGTTATGGTGTATTATCCTAGTGATAAGTTACAGTAATTGCTTTGCTAAGATTTTATTTAAGATTTTTGCATCTATATTCATTAGGGAAATTGGTCTATAATTTTCTTTCTCTGTTTTGACTCTTCCTGGTTTAGGTATCACTACTATATTGGTATCATAGAAGGAATTAGTCAGAGTTCCATCTTCACCTATTTTTCCAAAGAGTTTATATAGAATTGGAACCAATTGTTCCTTAAATGTTTGATAGAATTCACTTGTGAATTCATCTGGCCCTAGAAATTTTTTCTTAGGGATTTCAATAATAACTTGCTGATTTTTTTTTCTTAGACAGGGTTATTTAGGTATTCAATTTCCTCTTCATTTAACCTGGGCAACATATTTTTGTAAATATTCATCCATTTTACATAGATTATCAAATTTATTGACATACAGTTAGGCAAAATAGTTCCAAATTATTACTTTAATTTCTTCCTTATTGGTGGTGAGTTATTTTTCATTTATGATACTAAAAATTTGGTTTTCTTCCTTTTTTTAAAGCAAATTTACCAAAGGATCATCAATTTTACTTTTTTTTCATAAAACCAACTCTTGGCTTTATTTATTAGTTCAATAGTCTTCTTGCTTTCAATTTTATTTATTTCTTTAATTTTTAGAATTTCTAATTTGGTATTTAATTGGGGTTTTTTTTAATTTGTTCTTTATCTAATTTTTTAGTTGCATGCTTAGGTCATTGATTTCCTGTTTATTCATGTAAACATTTAAATATAATTCATATAAACATTTAAATATATAATAATAAATATAAATATATAATATATCTCCTAATAACTGCCTTGGCTGTATCCCAAGTTTTGGTATGTTGTCTCATTATTGTCATTATCTAGAATGAAATCATTAATTCTATCTTTAAATTGTGTTTGATCCACTTATTCTTTAAAATGAGGTTATTTAGTTTCCAATTAATTTTAGATTATTTTAAGTTATGGCTCATTATTGCACATGATTTTTATTGCATTTTGATCTGAGAAAGAAGTATTCACTATTTCTACCTTTCTGTATTGATTATAAGGTTTTTATGCCCTAGCATATAGTCAATTTTTGTGTAAGTGCCATGTACTACAGAAAAAACATATATTTCTTTCTATCCCCATTCAGTTTTCTCCAAAGGATTATGATCTCTAGGTTTTCTAACATTCCATTCACCTCCTTAATTTCCTTCTTGTTTATTTTATTGTTAGATTTATTTAAATCTGACAGTAAAGTTTTGCTGTCTATGTTCTTCCTATAACTCATTTAGCTTCTCCTCTAAGAATCTGGATGCCAGACCACTTGGTGCATACATATTTAGTATTGAAATTGGTTCATTGTCTATGGTACCTTATAGGAAGATATAGTTTCCTTCCTTATCTCTCTCTCTCTCTCTCTCTCTCTGGCTTTTTTAAGGCAGTGGGGTTAAGAGACTTGCCCAAGGTCACATAGCTAAGTAATTATTAAGTCTCTGAGGCCAGATATGAACTCAGGTCCTCCTGATTCCAGGGCTGGTGCTCTATCCACTGCACCAACTTGCTGCCTCTTCCTTATCTCTTTTAATGAGATCTATTTTTGCAATTGCTTTGTCCTTCTTTGAGCCAAATCTGGTGAGAGTAAGATTCAGGCTGTTCTCATCTCCTCCCTTCTTCCCCTCTATTGCAATAGGTCATTTGTACCTCTTCATGTAATGGGATTTATCCCATTCAGTCTCCTCCATCATCACTTCCACACCTTTTAAGATTTTTTTACTTTTAAATTTATTTATTTATTTTGAATTTTACTATTTTCCCCCAATCTCACTTCCCTCCCCCCACCCCTCACAGAAGGCAGTCTGTTAGTCTTTACATTGTTTACATGGTATACATTGATCTAAGTTGAATATTATGAGAGAGAAATCATATCCTTAAGGAAGAAAAATAAAGTATAAGAGACAGCAAAATTATATAAGATAACATTATTTTTTTTTAAATTAAAGGTAATAGTCTTTGATCTTTGTTCAAACTCCACAATTCTTCCTGTAGATACAGATGGTATTCTCTATTGCAGATACCCCCAAATTGTGCTAGATTATTGCACTGATGGAATGAGCAAGTCCCTTAAGTTTGATCATCACCCCCATGTTGTTGTTAGGATGTACAGTGTTCTTCTTGTTCTGCTCATCTCACTCAGCATTATTTTTAAATGATTATATTGGAGTCACGGACAAATCATGAGCATCCATCCCTGGCTAAGTATATTCTCTCTAATAGATTTACAATTCTCAAGAGTTATTAGAATCTTTCTCCCAGGTGGGGATATAGCCAGTTTCATCTTATTGGATAGCAGTTTTTTTCTTTTCTTTTCCCTTTTTTACCTTTTCATGTGTCTCTTGAGTCTTCTGTTTAAAGTTCAAATTTTGTATTTAGCTCTGGTCTTTTCATCAGGAAACATTGGAAGTCTCCTATTTCATTAAATGCCTATCTTTTCCCCCAGAAGAGAAGACTTAGGTTTTCTGGAAAGTGAATTCTGTTTGTTTGTTTTTAGGGGTTTTTTTTAGTTTTTTGCAAGGCAATGGGGGTTAAGTGGCTTGCCCAAGGCCACACAGCTAGGTAATTATTAAGTGTATAAGGTCGGATTTGAACTCAGGTACTCCTGACTCCAGGCCCCATGCTCTATCCACCACGCCACCTAGCTGCCTGTGGAAAGTGAATTCTTTTATGTATTCCAAGCTCCCTTGCTCTTTGGGATATTGCATTCCAGGCCCTTCAATCTTTCTCTCTTTTTCTTTTTTTGCAAGGCAAATGGGGTTAAATGGCTTGCCCAAGGCCACACAGCTAGGTAATTATTAAGTGTCTGAGACAGGATTTGAACCCAGGTACTCCTGACTCCAAGGCTGGTGCTTTATCCACTACGCCACCTAGCCGCCCCCCTTCAATCTCTTAATGATGATGCAACCGGGTCTTGTGTAATCTTTACCGTGGTTCCTTGGTATCTAAATTCTTTCTTTCTTTCAGGATTTTCTCTTTTATCTGATAGTTCTGTAATTTGGCCACAATATTCCTTGGTGTTCTCAATTTGGTATAACTTTCAGGAGGGAATTGATGTATACTTTCAATAATTATTTTGCCCTCTGGTTCCATGATATCAGGGCAATTTTCCATCTCCAAATCCTGAAATATTGAGTCCAGGCATTTTTTTTTTAATCTTCAATGTTTTCAGGAAGCCTAGTGATTCTTAAATTGTCTCTCCCAGATCTGTTCTCTAGATAGTGGTTTTGCTCAATTGTATTTTCCATGGATTTGTTTTCTTGATGCAAGGTGTTAATTTTCTCTTGAGCTTCTTTTCCCAGTTTTCCCAATTGATTTTCAAACTCCTTCCTGATATCCTCTAAGAAGTCTTTCTGGGCTGGAGACCAATTCATATTCTCCTCAGAAGTTCTAGCTCTCACTGAGTTAGGGTCTTTATCTTTGCAGTAGTTTTCTATGGACCCCCCTTTCCACTGCCTTTTTTTAATTTTCCTAGGATCTTGTAATGGGGGTGGGGCTGGTTCACAGACATTTGGTGTTGAAATCCCCAGAGGCTTTTCTCACTGGGTTTAGTAACTCCAAGTGGGCTTGCCTGTAGGGGGTGCTAGACACTTTCTCTGGAGTGTCTGTGATCTTGTTTTGTGGACCACTCCCTAGGCCTGTGGGACTGGGGGGGGGGGCAGTAGGATCCTGGTTATCCTTGAACAATGTGGGCTGTGCCCTTGGGCTATATAGTTAATCTTCTTATTCTATTAAAAAGAGATCTGTTGCCCACAACTGAGCCTGGGGTGGGAGGGGGGAGGTGGTGGGGAAGCTGTTACAGTGTTTGTTCTGGGAAGAGTCATTTTCTGCCCCAGGGATGGGGGGGGAGCTAAACTGGAAACAAGGAGACTCCACTGAAAATACGGGGTTCCTGGCCCTGGTGTTACAGACCAGCCAAGCTGAGCAGACTGATGTCTAGCTTCTGTGCTAGATCTCTCCCTCCAGCCCTACTGGAGCTCTCCTATTGGCCATTCACACAGCTAAAGCTTGCACTGCTGTTCTTGGGTTAGTTCCCCAGCCTTGGGAGGCTGGGGAACTAAGCCTCCCCCCAGCACCCCTGCACTGACTCTCTACTCTCTGTCCCTGGATCACCCACACTCCCTTGAGACAGACCTTGGTGATAGATGTTCTTTTCCTAGCTTCTTTTTCTAGCTTTCCTTTTCCTAGCTTTCTTTTTCAAAATTTTGTTAAGAGCCTTGATTCATATTATTTGTGAGGAAAGCTAAGAGATCTTAGGACAATGCATGGCTTCTCTCTGTCATTTTGGCCAGAATTTCTCATTCCAACTAAACATTTTGACAAATATATCATCCTAACAAACTCTGTAGCCTTTTGTTCAATTACCATTAAAGTAGGAAGTCTTTCAAAATCCAAATCAGATGCCACTGTCTTCAGGAATTTTTTCCTGATAGCTTCATTTGAAAGTGAAATTTCACTTCTCAAACTTCTTTTAACAAGTTTTTTGGACTTCACTTTTGCCCTTATCACATACTCTACCAACAATGTAATGTATTATGGTTTATAATATGTAAAAATATATTATGGTTATTTCAGCACATCTTCCCTCCAGACATAGAAATTGGCACACATACATAATGCACTTCCTCTTCCTGTCAGCCCAGTAAAATTGCAAGATTCTTGAGATCAGGTACCATCTTTTTGTTTTTTTATTTTTGCATCCTCAGGACCAAACCTATTGCCTTAAATTTAGTGGATACATAAGAAATGTTCAATTGAATTGAAAGGAATATTTACCTTTTAGGAGACACTAATTTTGAAAAGGAAAAATCACTTTTTATACCATACGTCCTTTCTCAAAACTAATTTTTTTGCAAATAAAAGAAAATAAAAATCCTTCCAATGTTTGATCCTGTAAAAACAGTAGAGTGTATTTCCTTCCCTAGGAAGGTAGATGGTGCAGTGGATATAGTATTGGTCATGGAGTCAGAAAAACTCAACTTCCTGAGTTCAAATCTGGCCTCAGAGGTTTATTAGTTGTGTGACCCTGGCTAAGTCACTTAACCTGTTTGCCTTAGTTTCCTCATTCAAAAAAAATGAGCTAGAGAAGTAAATGGCAAACTAACTCTAGTATTTTTATGAAGAAAGCCCCAAAGAGTTCATGAAGGGTTCAACAGCTGAACAACAAAATTCCCTTTTGCATCCTGTAGTCCTAGAATTTCATTTTAATGAAATTTTCTGGGTCATCAGCTGTCATCTTGACCCCTGTCCTTTGAAACTTTGATAACTCTGAAGGAGAGAATGAGGATGACTTTGCACAGCTTTATTCTACTCATATCCAGTTCATGTGCAAATCAAAACTTTACCCTCTTGACGTTATTAGTCCTTTTGGAAAATGGAGAACAACAACAATGATATTTATATGTTGCATTTATAATATGTAAAATTGTAATAAGGGATTATGTAATAATATATAATAATGTAAATTTCCCTTCAAGCTTATTTTACTTTTGAAGATTTTATTTATTTTGAGTTTTACAATTTTTCCCCTAATCTTACTCCCCCCGAGAAGGCAATCTGCCAGTCTTTACATTGTTTCCATGGTATACATTGATCTAAATTGAATGTGATGAAAGAGAAATCATATCCTTTAAGGAAGAAACATAAAGTATAAAAGATAGCAAGATCAGACAATAAGATATCAGAGTTTTTCCCCCCCTCTAAATTAAAGTTAATAGTCCTTGGTCTTTGTTCAAACTCCACACTTCTTTCTCTGGATGCAGATGGTATTCTCCATTGCAGACAGCCCCGAATTGTCCCTGATTGTTGCACTGATGGAATGAGCAAGTCCATCAAGGTTGAGTATCACCCCCATGTTGCTGTTAGGGTGTACAGTGTTTTTCTGGTTCTGCTTATCTCACTCAGCATCAGCTCATGCAAATCCCTCCAGGATTCCCCGAATTTCCATCCCTCCTGGTTTCTAATAGAACAATAGTGTTCTATGACATACATATACCACAGTTTGCTAAGCCATTCCCCAATTGAAGGACATTTACTTGATTTCCAACTTTGCCACCACAAACAGGGCTGCTATGAATATTTTTTGTACAAGTGATGTTTTTACTCTTTTTCATTATCTTTTCTGGATATAGACCCAGTAGTGTTATTGCTGGATCAAAGGGTATGCACATTTTTGTTGCCCTTTGGGCATAGTTCCAAGTTTCTCTACAAAAAGATTGAATGAGTTCACAGCTCCACCAACAATGTAATAGTGTCCCAGATTTCCCACAACCCTTCCAACAATGATTGTTATCCTTTCTGGTCATACTGGACAGTCTGAGAGGTGTGAAGTTGTATCTCAGAGAAGCTTTAATTTGCATTTCTCTAATAAGTAATGATTTAGAGCAATTTTTCATATGACTGTGGATTGCTTTGATCTCCTCATCTGTAAATTGCCTTTGCATATCCTTTGGCCATTTGTCAATTGGGGAATGGCCAATTTTTAAAAAAATTTGACTCAGTTTTCTATATATTTTAGAAATGAGTCCTCTGTCAGAAACATTATTTGTAAAAATTGTTTCCCAGATGACTACATTTCTTTTGATCTTAGTTTCAGTGGTTTTGTCTGTGCAAAAGCTTTTTAATTTAATGTAATCAAAATTATCTAGTTCGTTTTTAGTGATGTTCTCAATCTCTTCCTTAGTCATAAAATGTCAAGCTTATTTTAAAAAGGGCTCATCTTGAAAAGAATCCTTTGATTGACAGAGACTCCTTTTCTTTAAATGGGGGCAGAAAAGATCAAGATCAATGAAAACCAGAACCACAAACAAAAAACCCTGGGCAGGGCATTCCTTGTAGTGAATATGGAAAAATCATTATACTTTGTTTTATATCAGCTTTAAGAATATTCCTGGCTCCCATGATCATGAAGAAATAGCCCACTAAATACTTTGAATTCTTTGCAGAAGCTTATAAATAAAATATGCAGTTATTGCATATATTTTCACCATGCTAGGAACTTTGCAATACAATATTGCAATATGATAACTATATTAGGAACTTTGAACATCATATAAACACAGACACAGACACTTCCATAGAAATTACTAGAATCCTAACAGGCATGTTGAAATTGACATCAATATGAACCTAATAACAGAGCTCCTAAATGGCAGCTCTGAGCTATTTATTTTTGTAAAATCATATTGAGCGTAAATGCCTTTCTGGTTTCATTATCAGTATGATATATTTGGAACAGTCAGGGGAAAAAAGAACAACAAAGAAGATTATATTCAGAAGGTAAGGATGCTTAAAATATTCTGGGCACCTTAATAGAAATAATTTAACCCAATAAGAAGATTAAAGAGGAAAGTCTTGAGTTTGGAGTAAAGCCCAGACCAAGAGTGTTGAAAGGATGGGAGGGGAGAAATGTGAAGCAAGACCATTGTGGGGGACCAACCAACCCTATGTGTTTGCAAATCATCCAAGAGCATACAAAAGAAGTGAAACAAAGATGTAGAATTCCTAAAGTAAAGATTTCTATTTCTACCCCAAAGACTGGGCACCTTTCTTAAGGAACAGCATTATTTAAATCTCTCACCAGACTGTGAGTTCTTTGAAAGTTTATTTTTTTACTTTCTTTGCATCTTTCCCAGGCTTAGCATAGTGCCACATAATAGGAACTTTAAAAATCCTAGTTGAAAAAAAAGAAAAAAAAAAGAAAAAACCCTAGTTGACTAACTGACTGATACTAGAATCTTTTAATTTAGTTATCACTTCCACATCTTAGGGATTTAGGGGTCCCTGTGATCTGAGCAAAATTTTTTGGCTCTCCACACCACAGAAGACATTTTAATTATTATGATCTGAAAAGACAGAATATGTAATATTATACAATACATATATATTTTATGCATTTCTGAGTTTCTAAACTTTTTAATGTGTTATCTATGACTTCTGCAAAACTTCCCCTAAATTCCAATTCAATTACTTATGTTGAATCTCTATATATCAAATCTGAGATGGGGAAAATCAAAATGTGAAAGGGACAATGATATTGTTTATGGAGCAATGCTTAAGAATTTAAGTGAATCAAAATTCTGGAAGCAATAAAAGAGTAAAAAATTATGATTGGCTAGGATTCTGAGACATTATAATAATAGTTTTCTTTCATTCAAAAAAAGTGTTTACTGACATCATTGCACTAGGGTCAAGATAATGTGTGTCCTACTATGGCTGATCAGACTAATGCAAGCTTGGAAGGTTTTTACCACAGTTAGGCACAAATAATCCATATGAACATTTGGGGAAGTAGATATCTCTAATTTAATAGGTAGAATGGTGTCTTCATTGTTGTAGGAAATACAAGTTTAGATAAATTAGGACTCCTGCTTCATAAATTTTATCATTTAACATCTCATTGTTATTTCATAAGGAAGATAGTGGTTCTTTTTTTGACAGTACCTGTGATTTCATGGTTTTAGAGAATAGTCAGTAAGGAAACTTGCTCTGCCCGTGAAGATAGGAACCTGCTCTACAACGTATAGACTTAGATAGGGACTGGGGCACAGAGAGGATTTTCCATGATCATAAAGCCAGTATTTGTTAGGGACTGGACTTGAAACCAGGGCTTCCTGATTCTGAGGCCTGCTCTTTATACAATATTCCAACTTATCTCACACTATAAGTATGGATGAGGGTAGGTAGATGATAAAGTGTATATATATATATATGTATGTATATATAAAATAAGATGCTGTACCTTGAACTTGGAAACCTAATCTGACCTCAGACACTGACTTGGTATTTGACACTGGGCAAGTCACTGAACCTTGTTTGCCTCAGTTTCCTCATCTGAAAAATGATCTGGAGAAGGAAAATGGTAAACCACTCCATTATCTTAGGACATGATTGAAAACAATTAAACAACAACAAATATAAATACAAAAGATGAGGAAGGAAATTGAAGGTCAGAGAAGTGAAGAGGTGTGTCCAAGATCCCAGTAAGTAATAAAGATAGAGCAGAGACTAGAACTTGAGCCTTGATCTCAGTACTTTCCACTTGCCTCACTGCCTGTAATCAATTAACTAACAGCTATTTATTTTACAATTAGCAATGACATTGTGTTAAGATACTGTAAGAAAACATGATATTATTATAAAGAAGTTTCACACATGCTGCCTGCACAATATAATATGTTCAAAATGGCAAAATAATATTCAAAACATGGTAGTGTTCCAGAAATGCAGATTGTGTAGAAAAGAAGCCATTATGATGTTGGCACAATTTGTTTAGTCTAGGTGGGTTTTATGAATTCAGAGTATGTGTATCCCCCCCAAAAAAGTCCAGTGATACTATGCAGCAACCCACGCAAAGACAGAAGCTGTCATCAGCTTCAAACTTAGTCATCAATCTAAGAAGTGTTCTCTACTTAGAATGCAGCCTGCCAACACTCTCCAGGGGTGTAAGGGAGAGAATGGTCGATTTAGAAGGAAAAGATCTGTGTTCCAATCCTAACTATGCTGCTAATGAACCATTTGATTGATAATGTCCGAGTCCCTCTGCCTCACTGGACCTCAGTTTTTTGATCTGTAAAATGGCATTTGAATTATGACAGTCTTTAAGATCTCTTCCTGTTCTAGTGTTCTATTTAGGAAACACTGCCTGAATGATTTCACACATATAAGCTATATCAAATTGCTTATTGTTTCAGAGATGGGGAAAGAAGAGGGAGGAAGAAAATTAGGAAGAATTAAAGCTTTATAGAAATCCATGTCAAAAGTTGTTTTTACAAGTAATTGAGGAAAATAACATTATTTAAATCCTTAAGAAAATAAATATCAGGTATTCAAGAAAGAAAGGAAAGAAGGAGAAGAAAGAAAGAAGGAAAGAAAGAAAGAAAGAGAGAGAGAGAGAGAGAGGAAGGAAGGAAGGAAGGGAGGGAGGGAGGGAGGGAAGGAGGGAGGGAGGAAAGAAGGAAGGAACAAGAAAGGAAGGAAGTAGGAAGAAAGAAAGAAAGAAAGAAAGAAAGAAAGAAAGAAAGAAAGAAAGAAAGAAAGAGGAAGAAAGAAAGCTCAGTTTACATCTGGAGTATTGCATTTAGTTTTGGTTGCTACATTTGTGGAAGGACAGTGAAGAGCTGGAGGTCCCAAACAGTAATGGTGAGGATGATGAGCAACCTTGGAATCATGCCATCCAAGGATCAGTTGAAGGAAAATCAAAGACTGGAAAGAAGATGATTCTGGCTGGATCCTAAGTAGTATGAATAATGAATCCCCTGAAGCACATACATGTATTCACATTTGCACTATTTGAAGTTATAATTATGTAAAATATGATAATTTGTTCTAATCCAATGGAACTATGCTGAATGAATATGAATAATATGACCATTTCCTGGGGTTTCATTATTCACACTAATCAGGGCCTAGCATTACCTTCAAATAATTTAATAGCTATTACTTGGAAGAAGAACTTATTCTTGACTCCAAAGAGGAAAACCAGGAGCAATGCATAAAGTTGCAGTGTGTCAGATTTCAGGTTAGTATGATTTAGAACTTCCTAATAATATTAGAACTTCACAAAAATGGAAGAAGCTACCTTGGGAATAACAATACTGCATCATGAAGGAAAGTGCTTTGTAAACCCTACCTAGAAGCAGTTAGATGGAATAGTGGATGGAGCTGGATCTGATCTCAGGAAGACCTCAGTTTAAATCTAGCCTATACCTGATCAAGGAGTTTAGGCTCTGTCTGTCCAAGTTTCCTTATCTATAAAATGGTGATAATAACATCTCCCTCACAGGGATATTGTGATGATAAAATCATAGTAAACATTTAATAAATGCTTCCCCACTCCTACCCCCACCTATGGAAATATGAGCTCTTTTTATTATTTGGAGAGAGGAAATTCCCAGTCATTGGCAATGTTTGAAAGGAAGTTGGATGATCACTTCTCTAAAATGTTATAAAAGGGATTCCTATCTTGGGCCAGAGGATTGGACTAGATGAGTCATTCTTCACTTGGAATCTGTAAACTTTTAAAAAACATATGTACTTCAACTCTACTATGTTATTTTCCTTTGTAATCGTGCATATTTAATTTTATAGCAGACAGCTAGATGATGGTACAATGGACAGAGAACTGAACTTGGAGTCAGGAAGAATTACATTTAACCTAGTGATGTGACCCTGGGCAAGAAAATTCATCTCTACTTTTATCAGTTTTCTGAACTGTAAAACAGGGTTACTAAGAGTACCTACTTCCCAGGGTTGTTGTGAGGATCAAATGAGTTGTTATTATTTTATGATTATTATTATTTTAATAATAATAATAATAGAAATGATTATTAATGCATTTTTTATTCTGAGAAGGGGTTCATAGGCTTCACCAGACTGCCAAAAAGTTTCTATGATTCAAAGAAGTCTAAGAATTCCTGGAGTAGATGATTTTCCCACTCTGAAGTTAATTCTCAGAACTATGCTGATCAGTTCATTTATTGATTCAATTAAAAAAAGAGAAATCCATAGCAAAGTCTGACATTTGGATTTAGAAGGAACTTTCTTGGACTAAGTGGAAATTGCTAGAGAATACCTTCCAGATGAGTAGACAGTGAGTCCCCAAGTAGGGACAGCAGGGATCAAGAACCTTGTGGCACCACTGTTATCTGTCACCTTCCAGCTGAAGTTCTTTCCAATGACAGACTCATTTTGAGAGGAAATGATGGAAAAGAATCATGGTAGCTTTAACTGGAATCTAGACTCTCATAAGGGAAAATAATGGTTATTGATTAACTTTTTTCTTCCTTTTGAAGCACAGTGATAAATTTTACCTATATCAAACTAGGAAGAGATACCCAATTCACATATCATTATTCTTATCCATTGGTCTACATATTGACTTAATCTTGGTGCACACATACTAATCTGCCTGAGAGGGAATCTAATCAAAATTGCAACATATGAAGCATTTTTCTCATTCTTGTAAATCTAAGTTTTGAATTTTGAAAAACAGACTCACAACTTCCAAGATTCATAGATCAAAAGCAATACATTAAGAGTTATCCCTCTGTATAAAATTTCCTTTTATCCTAAAATGGCACTCTGTCAGATTGTAACACTTCATTCTTTTCTTATTTTTTAACCTTTCCTAAAGATTAAAGGCAATGGACCTCCAAGTGTCCAAAGGGCAAAAATAGGCAAAAGATATATGTTTACCTGACATTTTACCCCAATGTTCCTTCCTATAACAAATATTCCTATTTTTAGTGGAAAATTCTGAATCTTTCGTGACTCTGTTTCCCCTGCCAAGTAACACCTACCTTCCCCTTCATCAACATTATCATTATCATCATCATCATCATTACTATCATTGTCAGTAAACACTGAACACTTATTTTGTATAGGAAGGAATTGTGTTAGGCAGTAAGAGGGATACAAAGAGGCATAAGATAGGATTTGTTCTCTCCAAGAACTTGAGAATATTGGACCTAGGGATGTTCGAGTCTGGTATAATTACATAAGACTCTCTATTAGAGGAGAGCATTGTTATTTGATACTGTGTGCTTACATGAGTGGCAGAAATAGCTTGAAATCCTCAATGAAGAGTGACTTTTTCTGCTTTGAGAGAAGACAGAGGTGATTCTAGACCTAATACTGAAGAAAAAAAGAAAAGGACCTGGAAAGTGACTGACATATAGGGGAAATCCCTTTGCCCCTTTATTTCTAATTTGCATCTTGCTTCTACTAAAACTTTGAGGAATTTCCCCTTGGCTGAGATTGGAAACTCTCTTTGTCTTTTTCTCCTCCTCTCTATCACTTTCTGTTTCAGTTTCTCTGTCTTAATGTCTGTCTTTCTGTCTCATTTTCTGTCTTCTGTCTGCCTCTCTTTGTTTTTGCCTTCTCTATGTCTGTCCCTGTCTTTCTGTCTGTCTCTCTCTACCATATCTTGCTTCCAATGGAAGAAAGAACTCATTCACTCTTATATTATCTGGTATGTTCTAACCTGTATAACTTCTCTGATTTCTGTTTCTGCTCTTCATTATTTGTAATAGTCTTTTGTGTAACTAACATTTTATTGGAAAACTTTGAATATAAACTTGAGGGTACTTGTCCCTTTTAGACATAGTGACCAGGAAAGCAAGTTGAGTCTAAGAAGGAAATGACTTTTTCTAGACTAATAATATTTGGGGGGGAAGATAGATATACTTCTAGTCTTGTACTTTTTTTGGGGGGGGGGAACCAGATCATGACCCTAATTTCCTGCTACCTGTTAGATGTGAATCAAAGTTTCTCATGGAGAGAGTAGTTGGAATTCCAGAAACATATATTCATGCTTCTCTGCTATCCTCATTTAGATTACTCATGTGGGAATACATAAACTATATGAACACCTATAGGGGACACAATCTACACATATGTACAAAAAAGATAATTAACAATATAGGGCAGTATATAATACACTCCAAGAGTCTATGGGTTTCAGAAGGAAAAAAATTATTATTATGGATTGGGGTAGTCATGGAAGACTTCTTTGAGATAGTGACACTTGAACTTGATTTTTAAGGGAGAGTAGAACTTTAACACATGGAGATGACAGAGAATTAAAGGTGAAGAGAATAGCATGAGAAAAGTTTTAGGGGTAAGAATACTAATAAATTATTTGGGGGACAAGGAATAGACCAATTTGGTTTGAATAGAACATGAATCCAAGGAATAGAAATATAGGATTGGAGAGATAGGTAGGTTTAAGACTGTGAGCCTTGAATGTCAGATAAAGTTTGCACTTTGTCCTTGAAAAATTCTAGTGATTTCTCCCTCTCTAAACATGCAGAGTTAGCTCTTTATACCAATGACAATTACTCATATACTTTTCAAACTTTATTTAGAGAGGACTAGAAGCTCTGGTGTGAGGGCTGCCTGAGCCCTTTTCAGGGCTGCCCTTCCTCCTTTGGTGTCCACCTGTCATCCAACTCTCTCCAAGAATCTGAAGCATGGGCAGTGGCCACATCCTGGTAAAATTATCTCAACATATGGGCTAAACCATGTTGGAGGTATCTATCCCAAGTATTGAAGATTCCTTGACCAGTGGAATGGGCAAACAAAAATAATTTATTCCAGCAGCCATGAAAACAGCTGAAACAGGGATTGTGGAGTTTTATTAGACATTGAAGATGCCAAGGTCATCCACTTCTACCCCGGCTATCAGCAGTCATCTTGACTTTTGTCTTGCCACTGAACTTCTATGACTCTGGGAGAAAGTGAGACTGATGGCTTTGTGCAACTCTGCCTCACTTAAATCAGATTCACAAGCAACTCAAGACATCACTCAGTGATATCATTAATCCTCTTAAAAAATGAAAGATGAACAATAATATGACCATTTACATTCCATGTCTTTATCTCTTACCTCCCCCAATATACTCTAAAAACCTTGAGGGCTGGAAGTATTTCTTATTAACCTGTGTAGTTGCCTTAGAATTTCACAGAATCTACTGCATATAATATGTCATCAGTAAGTGCTTGTGGATTTATTTGATTACTGTCATATATTCAATATGAGTTCAAGTATAAAGGACCTCATCAATATAATGGTTACAAATGGTTTATTTTTTGATGTAAATATTTGCATATTGTATTTGTATACAATGATATACATATATAATACATTTTGTACATACATACACATGCACACATATATGTATATTTTTTACAGAGAAAAATCCTTGTCAACAGGACATAGACTTCCTTGGCATTCCATTGGATATGTGACAAGATATATAGGCTAGAAAGAATAACTAGTACTCCCCAAACCCAATGGGGTATAATATAGTACTTGTCTTAGAGAAAAGAAAACCTAAAATCAAATCCTTCCTCTTACTCTTTGACCATGTCACTCAACATCTCAGTGCCTCAGGCAACTTTCTAAGACTGATCTACTAAGTTATAGACAGAGAGTAACACACAGGAGATCAGTTCCTTGTTATACTGACATGAACCTTCATCACTGAAAACAACTGGTCTGTAAGTCTTGATGATGATGGGATTTCATCCAAAGAACTGGCATTACTGGCAATAGTTCCTTTTCAGAAGCTCAAGGGACACTGCAAAAAAAATTGTTATGAATCCATAGGGTACCAAAATACACTTTAAAAGCAGACTAACCCAATGTAGCTGTCATCTTGAAAATAATAAGATTAGTGGTTATTGCTATGAGAAACAGAAAAACTAATATGGTCACTGATAGAAATATTTGCTATTCCTCTTTAAGCTAAACTACCAGACACCAGAATGTTCAGCAGGCCTCCAAGTATTTGCTTTTAATTAAAATGTGTTGAATGAACCATTAGCTCCAACTGAAGTAAGGAAGACAAATCAGCTAATTGACAACTCTAAACATGCTCTTTTGTACTCATTGGTGTATGTGATTAGAGATTTCCAGTTTAGTCCAGTTGAAATAATAATTTCACTGAGTTCTGTAAAACATCCAGTGTAGATCAAAAAAAAAAAGCAGAAGATTACAAAGGAAAAGTCTAAGTTCTAATATTTGAAATTTATGTACTTATATATTCTTGATACTTTCATATAAAAATGAATTCTAATTTTAAAGGCGAGTATTGGGGCAAGTACCTGGGACAAGGTTCTTTCCTTTTTAAAAAATATTTTATTTTTAATTTATGGAATAAAATATTTCCAGAATATAGTATAATAAAAAAGATGATTGTACATGAAATTGCAAATCTACTATATATATACAACTTGCTCTTCCTCTTAAATATGCAACAAAATTATCATGTAAATTTCTTTTTTTCTTTCTTCCCCTCCCTCATTCCTAGAGATGGCACCATTAAAGAAAAATAGGCATGAAAATTGACTGATTTGTTGATTATTTATATATATATATATATTCACATATAATGTTAAATTATTCTATACATAATTTTATTCATCTGTTCTTTCTTTGAATGTAGAGAATATCTTTCTCCATATGTCATTTGTAGTTAATTTGGGTGCAAGGAACTTTCTTAAGAATAAAATAAAAAAAGAATAAAATGAAACAATAGCCCAAAACTAGAGAGACAGACAGACAGAGAGAGAGAGAGAGAGAGAGAGAGAGAGAGAGAGAGACAGAGACAGAGACAGAGACAGAGAGAAACAGAGACAGAGAGAGACAGAGACAGAGACAGAGAAGGAGGAGGAGGAGGAAGAAGAGGGGGAGGAGGAGGAGGAAGAGAAAAAGAAAGGAGGAAGAAAGGGAGAAAAAAGAAAATAGAGAGCTGAAAAAACAGTGAGAGAAAAGGACAAAGGAGAGAGAGAAAAGGAAAAAAGGAGAAAGGAATTCTGAAAGAATAATAAGAGAGTGAAAAAAGAAAGCACACAGGACTCACTCACAGGTAATTAGTTTAGAGCCTATCATCAGAAGTTTTTGCATGAATGTGTAGGATTTGACTACAGTTCTAATAATTTACATTTTATTCAGCACACATGGAACTAGCTGGGCTGCCTAAAGGAAAGAGTGTCTTGGGCATTGTGATGTACAGACCTGGTCCAAAGTGCAGCAAATACTCTGATCAGGCTGTAAACAAGAGGCTTAGAGAAGGCTTTTCCAAAGGATGGTGGCAGAATTCCAGCTGTGCGATAACCAGGATCCAGGCCAAGATTGAGGATGATGGAAACTGTCAAATATCTTTGGATATTTTGTAGAGATTAATCATTTGGCAGTGACAGACTCCTAGTGAATGGAAAGGGATAATTTGGAGTCAAAGAACACCCATACTCTTAACTGGAGGGGCAGGATATCAATGAGATAAATTAACTCCAATACATTCAGGGTTTATTTACAACTAAACTGCAAAGCTTCAATCTCATCCATATTCAATCAGAGAAAATTGTGGCTCTTCCAAGATGAGATATGAGCCAAATTTGGGGAGATGCAAAGGGTGACATCATCTGAAATGGTTGGAAATGAAGTGCAAATTTGAATATCATCTGTGTATAAGTGATAATTAAAGCTGTGTGAATCAATAAGAGCCAAGAGAGAAAGTAAATAAAAATGAAGAACAACAGTGGGCCAAGTCATGGGGGTGGCATTTGACTTGGAGAGAGAATCAAAAAGAGGGAAGAATTTGTTTTCATATGAATGACCTCAGACTCATAGGAATAGTACCACTTACATGTCCTTGAATGACCAGGAGGCCAATCAGTGGAACATCTTGAAGCTGACTAAAGGAGAGAACCTTACCCCCAGATCTTCATCCCAGGTATAAGTCTGTCATTTGATTTGGATTTTGAAAGACCCACAAATTAGTCCTTCATAGAATCAAAGATTTAGATCAGGAAGGGTTCTTAGAGGCTGTAGAGTCCAAATTCTTCATTTTACAGATGAGAAACAGAGAGGTTAAGTAACTTACCCAAGACCACACAACTGAAAAATATCTGAGGTAGGATTCAAATTCAGGTTTTTCCTGACTCTGAGCCCTGCTTACACTCCACCACATCTAACTAATATATGAGGCAAAGCACATATTAATGTGTGGGTAGGATTGGCTTTGGATTCAAGAAGATCAAAGTTTCAGGTATCTACTAAGTAAGGGGCCAGGATCAAGCCTTTTGACCTTAGTGTCTCAGACAGCTAAGTTGCAGACTAAGTGCTTATCTCCTTTGGTGAAAAGAAGTACCATATCAAAAAATCTTTAAAGAGAAAATCAGGACTAATTGAGTTAAAACTAATTCATTCATTAAAACTAATGAATGAATGAATAAAAAACACTTAATAATAATCAATTTCTATATACCAGGCACTAGAGATACAATAACAGAAATGAAGACAGTTCCAACTCTCAAAGAGCTTACATTTTAATAGGAGGACATAAAACACAAATAGGGGAGTAATGGTCAAGAATATTTTGGCTTGAGAAGATTTAGGGAGAGGTAGTATTGATCTGATTACAGTTCCAGTGCTGGAAAGCAGAAAGGTACTGGGGGCAAGGGTTGGATATGGATGACAAGGTGGTTGTTGAGAAGATAGAAGGAGAGTAAAATGAAGCATGGGTAGAGTAGTCAGTCTGATATAGTGGATCATACATGAGTCATTCACTGAACATGATAAGAACCTTGGGGGGCAGTCCCAAAATTGAAAAAGTTGGATCTGTAATACCATACATGGTTTCTATCCAAGTTGCAAAAAATCTGGTCATCATTAACACAAGGTCCATTTATTCAATTGAGTCTTTCTAATTTAATTATAATAATAGTCCAATCTCAGCCATTGATCAGATCTCCATTAGCAGGGAAATTTTCTCCTGAATTTCAAAGAATTTTTGAGTTGAATGCATCTTAAGGATTATTAATTCAAAATTTTAGATATGGGAAAAATATAGCCAATGGAGGGAAATTAATCAAAGAATGTCAGTTGGTCATCCATCGCTAATCAATACTTGTTGAAAAATTTTCTTTATAAGTCCCTAGCAAATGGTCATCTGAACTCTATGACTTCTAGATGAGAGAAAAATCCATTACCTCTTTTTTTATATACAAGGAAATGGGGTTAAGTGACTTGCCCAAGGTAACACAGCTAAGTAATTATTAAATGTCTGAGATCAAATATGAACTCAGGTCCTCCTGACTTCAGGGCTCTATTCACTGTACCACCTAGCTGCTCCAATACATTACCCCCTTGAAGTAGCCCATTTCACTTTTTTTTTTTTTAGGTTTTTGCAAGGCAAATGGGGTTAAGTGGCTTGCCCAAGGCCACACGGCTAGGTAATTATTAAATGTCTGAGACCGAATTTGAACCCAAGTACTCCTGACTCCAGGGCCGGTGCTTTATCCACTGTGCCACCTAGCCACCCCTCATTTCACTTTTGGACAGCTATAGCTGTTAAGTTTTTCTTTACATCATCCTGTTTCTTTATATCTTACTGTTCTTAGTTCTGTCTTCTAGGGTTTAGCAGAACACAAGCCTAACTCCTCTTTAGACACTGAAAGACAGCTGTGCTATGTTTTCCATAATCTTCCCTTTTCTGGGCTAAACATCCCTAGTCCTTTCAAATTATCTTTGTAGGACAGTCTCTAGTTTTTTTCACCATTTTTTGGGACTTGCTTTAACTTATTAATGTTTTTCCTAAAATAAGACATATTCAAGGTCATATAGTGATGTAACATAACATAACATAATCCAGATCCTCAGACCTTTAGGTACCTGCTGCCCAGGTAAAAAACCTCACTTTCATCTCAATAGGCATTTAAGCTAGACTACTAATCTTGGGGTTGAATGATACAAATCATTGAATTTATTTTCCCCTTTGACCAGAGTATCACACTCCCCACCCTCTTCTAGAATGCTCTAGGACAATGAGCATAGTGCTACTTCTTCCTCTTCAGTCATTACATGAATCTTTTTCTGATTTCCCTTCCTTGGCCAAGTGCTAGTGCCTCTATCCCCTTATTTAGTATTTGATTTCTACGGGTTTGGTATTTAGATCTTTGTTTACATGTTGTTTCCTCTGATAGAAAGCAAACATCTTGAGTACATTGATTTGTTTTTTGTCTGTGTGTCTCTAGTCTCAGAAACTTTGAAGGTGTTTGTTGATTGGTATTTTGATTGATTGATTTGTAATGAAAGGATCTAGGGTTAAATTCTCTGTCTGGTACTTAGTTCAAGGGTGAGCTTGATTATGTCACTTAAACTGAATGAACTGCAATTTTCATACTTGTAAAACAGAGGGATTGGATTAGATGATTTCCAAGGTCCTTGCCAGGTCTAAAACTTCAATCCCCATGATCCTATAATTTCAGACACAAAACAAAACATGTAGTAAACTGAAGGGATAGCTAATTGTGATGAGTATTATTGTTTGATTTTGAATTTACTTTTGAGAAATGGTGCTAAGTTTCTAAATTCAATTTTTCCTTCTACTGTAAATTTACCTAGAGACCTAAGTAATTGTTGCCTACCTGAACGGAAATAATAGTAGTAATTACAGCATATTACTGTGTAATCAAATTGGTGAAAGCATTTGTTGCCATTAGCTTAAAGTGATTTTATTAAGCTCCTATTAATTCAGAAGAGCAATATTTCATACTGTTTGGCATAGAAGTCCAACTAATAGCATAAATTCCATTTTACAGAGCATGAGTTGAAAGGTAAAGCTAGGATTCTGAATAATAGAGTTTCAATCAAGGATTTGGAATTTTTCAGTCTCATTCCTAACTTCCCTTCAGGATCTTTGCACTCTTGAATATTTTTGGTTTTTTACTGTGGAATAAAATCATGGAACTAAAAGGTCTTTAAGAATCCATGGGGGCGGCTAGTTGGCAAAGTGGATAGAGCACCGGCCCTGGAGTCAGGAGTACCTGAGCTCAAATCTGGCCTCAGACACTTAATAACTGCCTAGCTGTGTGGCCTTGGGCAAGCCACTTAACCCCATTTGCCTTGCAAAAAACAAACAAACAAACAAACAAACAAAAGAAAAAAAAACCCTCCCCCTCAAAAAAAGAATCCATGTACCATTTTCAGAGGTGGGAGGTGGGAGAAAGGGCATGTGGAAAACTCAACTTGGGCCACATTTACATTCCTAAAGAGTTGTCTGAGATACTGAGAAGTTAAGTGATTCACACAGAAGCAAGACTTAATCTAGGTCTTACTCTAAGTCTGACTTTCTATCTCTTATTCCTTGTTCTCTTTCATCTAAAGGAGGTTTTGCTCAGTTAATAAATATTTTTTGTACACTTATCATATGCTATTCCATTAAGGTGCTTATTCAAGTCCAGTCTCTTGTCCACTCTAATGGTACTGAATTCTTTTTTTTTAAACTTATCAATTCAGAAATCTTTATTCAGTTTACAAAATACTCATCAATCTGACCTACAATTCTTGTTATAGTGAGGGTAAATCTGATTCTAGTGATCCCAGGATAATAACAGCTCCATTGGAAGGAATCTCAGAGGCCAATCTAATCCCATCCTTTACTGAATAAGCTATGTTTCCATAACACCCCTAACAAATGACCAGCTAACTTTCTGCTCCAGGAAGGAACTACTACTTCTTAAGACAACCAATTTTTACTCTTGGATTGTCCACTCTACACTTGTGATCTCATTACTGAAAATCATTCTATGATGCCCCGGTCTCTAAGTTTTTGCCACAGATGTATTTCTGGGAACTCACCATTACTTAATTCATTAGGGAACTGCCTGGGAGGTACTGAGAGCTATGATCACACAGGGAACATATGCCAGAAGCAAGACTTGAACCCAGGTCTTCCTGGCTCCATTATTTACTATCTGTTTACCTTTCAGTTCACTTTTAGATAATTCTCAGTAACCACATATAACCACATGACCACTCTTCTAAAAAGTGTAGTTTTAATTTTGTTGCCATTGCTGTTAATGAACATGAACATGAACATGTTCATTAACATGTATTTCTAGTCTACAAAGAACAGAAATATATTGCATTTGAAATCCCATATCTCCACCCATAACATTCATTTCTTTTCTAAATATATTATAAATTGAACATATTAATTTTGAAGTTATTTGTCCTATTTGTCTATGACTTCTAAACCTCCTCTTTGTTCATTTTAAAAAAATGCTACAATGATCTTTCTTTTTTGGGGTATCATTATCATCACTATCTTCTTACTTCTTTCAACTTCTTCCCATATTAAAATAAAACAGAAAAAAACTTGTAAAAAACCAAGCATAATCAAGCAAGTCAGAATACATCTCAATCTGCACTAGAGGACCCTTTCAATTTGTATTAAAATCTAAAATTTTCTGCTGACTGATTTCTCTTTGGTTCATTCTTACTTTTTTTTTCGGCTACTTTTCATCATTTGTGTTTGATCTTGTTCTTCATCTATGCCTACATGCACAACTGATCTGGCTCTTTTGACTAAAATGGTCAGCTCAGTCAACCAGCCAGTCAGTTCAAATGAATGGGTCATTTCTATTGTGGAGACCTCTCTATGGCTTTACAGTTGTTCACAGTGACTTTTTTTTTGTAGAGGAGCTGCATGTTATGTATGGACAGCAGTGCTATTTAAGGTAAGAGTTATTTTGAGAATTAGCCAAGTACATATTACATAGTAAATTATATATTACATATTACAATATATTCATCATAATATTAATTTAATTATATATTCATCAAATTATATGTATTCATCAAATATATGTTTTCCCACTTATATATTAATATATAATATATTAAATACATATAATACATTAAAATTAGTTTTTACTTAGCTCAAACTATTCATTAGAAATGACACAGAAACTATACATTAGAATGACATAGAATAAAGATGAAATTCATGTTTCCTGAACAAAGTTTCTTGATATTTAAATCATTTATTTATGCTGTGTACTTTTTAGAATTGTTTAAAGGGTATTCCAGTTATACTTTCTGGTCTCTCTTCACATCAAACATTATATAAAATTCATACACATGTATGTACATATGTTTGCAATACATATATTTATTGTTTGCAAGAGATTTTCTTTGCTTTTGCATTACATGTCAAAATATCCATATTGGTCCCTTTCCAAAGATCATTGTCTAGATTTTAAATTTCTCTTGACTGTTTTACTCCAATTTAACACTGGCATACTTTAAGAGACAAAGAACAAAGGATAGGAAACCTGTAAATAGTCATTTAAACATGATTCTACTGAGCTTTCTTTCAATCTCTCTTCACATTTTAGGCCAGTGTTTCCAAAATTATATTTGAAGAAGCTGTGTTGTTTCTTGTGATGTGAAGAAAGGTTCCACGAAAAAGGGCTTTCTTTCTTAAAATATTTAGAGAACTATAGGTAAAAAACAATTTTAGAAAAAAAATACAGATAATCCCTGCCCTGAAGGAGCTTGTGATCTAATGGGGAGGTGGAGAGAAAACACACCAAACGAGGAAGGAAAGGGAGTGGGGCATTCGATTATTTCACTTGCATCAGACTCTTCACAGGCTCTTTCTTGGGAAAGAGACCAGAGTGGTTTGCCATTTCCTTCTTCAACTCAATTTATAATGAGGAACCTGAGGCAAAGAGGATTAGGTGACTTGCCAGGGTCATAAAACTAGTAAGTATGGGAGACTGTATTGGACTCATGACTATAGGTAAATACCTATAGATAATTTTAAAAACTGTGTGATTCATAGTACTTTCTGCCCCTTTTTTGAGTCAAAAAGCATTTATTATAACAGGCACTGTAAAAAGCACTGGAAATACAAATACAAGTGAAAAAGGACTGGGTGTGGGGTGAGGAAGGAAGGGGAGAAAGAACCTGGAGAGTTAGGAGTGGAATTGGGAGAGGAGTGAAGAATGATTTGCCTTCCTCGAAATGGAAGTTCCAAGAGGAAAACTGATCAATGGTAGGAAAAGCTATAGTGGCAGATGGATCCTCTAGTGTGAGAAGGCAGTTTAATCTTCTTAGTAAAATACAGTCAGGAGCAGAGCTAGCAAAGGAGTAAAATAAGGATAGTCTGGACATTTCTTCAAAATGGAGGTTTCAAGAGAAACTAACTGAAGAGAGGAAAGAGTCACAGAATCATAGGGATATTCCATCATCATGTTGTCATGATGGCAGACATGATGAAGAGGGTGACCACATAAAACTAAGGATTATTTTGCATTTGTTTATTATTAGTCTAGGAGGATGTATCTTTTTAGATTGAAGCTAAACCTCTGATCATTGGGGTTTTTTTAGGTTTTTGCAAGGCAATGAGGTTAAGTGGCTTGCCCAAGGCCACACAGCTAGGTAATTATTAAGTGTCTGAGACTGGATTTGAACCCAGGTACTACTGACTCCAAGGCTGGTGCTTTATCCACTACCCCACCTAGCCACCCCTTGATCATTGTTTCTTAAAGGGGAAAGGAGGATTCCAAGTTTTATGTCCAAAGTTTGACTCCCTTCCCAATTCAATCCAATAAACATTTATGTGCTAAATGTTGGGAATACAATTAATTTTTTTTTAAAAAGATAATCCCTGCCCTCAAGGAGCTTGTGATCTAATGGGGAGCTGGAGAGGAGGAGGGAAAGGCAGTGGGGCATTCAATCATTTCAGTTATGTCAGACTCTTCACAAAACTCTTTCTTGGGAAAGAGACCAGAGTGATATGCCATTTCTTTCTCCATCTCAATTTATAATGAGGAACCTGAAGCAAACAGGATTAAGTGACTTGCCCAGGGTCACACATCTAGTAAGTGTTGGAGACTATTGGACTCATAAAGGTCTTTCTGATGTCATTGTCAGTGCTCTATCTATTCTAGCTGCTACAATGAACATATACATAATAGATAGCAAAGAAAATATTCTAAATATCTGATAAAGTATACTGACAATAGCAAAGTCTGGCAGAATTATGATCTTGGCAATACTACGTTATCTCTTTTGGCTTCCATATAGCATCCTTAACTCATACTGGAGCTTTAGTCTGCTGAAACCCCCAGATAGTTTTCAGATAAAATTTCATCTTCCCATCTTGTACTTCTGAAATTGACTTGCAGTAAAGTGACTTACCCAGGGTCACATGACTAGTAAATGTCTGAGGTTGAATTTGAACTCAGTTTTTCCTAACTCTAGACTCAACATTCTCTCCATTGTGTCACAGAGCTGTCTTGTCAAGATCTTGTCAAGATATCAAGATCCTTTTTGGAGCCTAATTCTATCATCTAACAGGTTAGTTATACCCTCCTACCTTTGGGTCATCTTGCAAATTTGACAATAATGCTTGTCTTTATTCAAATCATTGATAAAAAGTGTAAGACTGTATCCAGCCAACTATAGAACCCTGGGGCACCACACTTCTTCCAAGTTGGCACGGAACCACTAATTACGGCTCTTTGGATTTCATCATTCAGTCAGTTCCAACTCCACATACTTTGCTATTGTCCAGTCCAGTGGTTCTCAAAGTGTGGCATGTGTGCTCTATAGGATGCCCTGGACAATACGACAGGGGTGTGGTAAGGAAATGTTAGAATCCTTATTTCTATTCATTTTTATATTTAAAAAGATATCTTTAAAATATTAATAAAGTTTATCTTTATTAATATTTAATATATGAATTGACAGTTATGCTCAATTTTGGTCCATGTCAGATAGTGTTAGGAAAGTGTAGAAATTCCATGCTGTGAGAGGGTTGAGAGTGATACTTTCTACTCTCTAAGGGCAGATACTCTCTTTGGTTTTATCTTTCCATCTCCAGTGCAGAGAACTTTGCACATAGTAGGTGTTCAAATTATTAATTAATTCATACAATAAATAACATATCTAAATTACCTTACAAACCTTAAAGGCGATCTATAAACATTATTTCTAGATCTACCTCTTACCAGTGTGACCTTGGACGAGTCTCTTCTTGGGCCATGACTGGATGACTTCTAAGGACCTTTTTGCTGTTAGGTGGCTTAGTGATTAGATTGCTAGGCCTGGAGTCTGGAAGATTCATCACCTCAAGTTCAAATCTGACCTCAGACACTTACTAGCTGTGTAACCTTGGGTAAGTCACTTAACCATCAACTGTAAAATGAGTGGAGAAGAAAATGGCAAACCACACTAGGATCTTTGCCAAGAAAATCTCAACTAGGGTCATGAAGAGTCAGATATGACTGAAAAATGACTAAACAACAACCACTTACAAGTGTGACTTTGAGTAAGTCTCCTCTTATCATCTCATTTTTAGTTCCTCATATAAAAAAGATGGGGTTGACCTCTAAGGACCTTTCTAGCTCTAAATTTGTGATTCTATGACTGATGCTATGAAAAGACTCTAATCTCCAGTAATCACTAATATACTAAATCAGCAGGGGGTAGATGTCACTATTTAGCAGTCCCTAGGGGGCAAAGGTAACACAAAATAAAGCCTCCTTTTATCAGACATCAAAGGAATCTAGTTGGGAGAGGTGGGGGTTGGAAGGAGGAGGGTTCAAGCTTGGAAGTAGACATGTGTTTTCCATGTATTTTGTCACATTGCAATTGATCAAAATTAAATCAATAAGAATGAAGTCCTTTCTCAATGAATGAGGCACCTTTCTCAATATATTAACTGCTGTTTCTGATTAAGGTTGAAACATCCTGGGCTGATGGAATAATGAACACCTCTCTGGTGCCGAGTCTGACAGGAAATTGAGCCACCAGGCTTCCCAACTATTATTGCTGTACTTTCTCCAAGCTGTAAATCTATCAAATATGAAAAAGGTGTATAAATTGTATAAAGTGGGTGGAAGGAGGAGGAGGTGGGTTTTTTCCCCATCCCAGGGTTTGCCCACAAATGTTCACTCTCCAAAATGAAAACATCTGCTTCTGAATGAGGAGGTCATTTTAGGTTGGGAGTAGAACTGGGTGTAGGTTTGCATCAAAGGCCAGATTACTTCTCCTTGACTTTTTCAGACAATACTTTTCCTGGTTATGGAACTGACTGGTTTTTTTTAAAGATACTGAAATGATCAAATAACCAAGACTTAAATGCAACCATGTTTAGGACAAACATTATGAAAATTGCATAAATCATGTCATATCAAAACCCTGGTCATTGTAAAAAAAGATTTCAGGATCCAATGGATAGTTGAAGAATGCAATTCATTCAATCTCACTTTTCACTTTGCCTGCCAATTTTATAGCACTTCATTTAAAGCTGAGTCTCTAAAGAATCAATTCAAATTAGTTTTACAATTTCCCTCCTAAGAATCTGCTTTAAAATAAATTGAAGTGGAGCATGTGACACAATGAGTAAGCATAAAATTCATGTTAACTAGTTTGAAGGAAAAACTTCTTGGATTACTGAGGCAAATAATCTCATAGGACTAGGATAAAAATAGTCTGAGTTATTGCTTTGACATTGGAAAAAACAGTCAGAGTTGTCAAAATGATGTAGGACATTTTTTTCTCCTAATTTGATGGACAAGTATCACTAATAATGGGTACTTGAATTAGGGTCACTCTGTAGAAATTTGAATGAGGGTTGTAGTTCTAGGAGTTTTATGATGAGAAGGAGCCTTGATTAATCTTTCTCACCCCACTCTCATTCCCAGTCCTCTGTGTCAGTTCTTACAATTCATGGCAAAAGCCTCTTCAAACCCACTGATTATATATGGGGTAAATCAGTGTACTATTGAGAGGAAAAAAAAGAAATCTCATATGGTAAAGTTGGAGACAGATAGGAAGGGTGCTGTCATCTCCCAATTTTACACAATATTGGAGTAATCATTTAGTAGCATCTAAGATGGCTTCTTAGTTTTTCCTTTTTGTATAGAAAAAATTCTACTTTTTTACATGTGTTAGAGTTGCTTCTTTTTTTTGGGAGGTGTGGTAGTGACTGGTAGATAATCATGGTTTCATCTTGTCTCTGCCTCTAGAGTCACACTTTGGGATCTTTGAGATGGGAGATAGTTTGAAGGAGTAAAGAAAGGAGAATGAGAAATATGGAGAGAATAAGTGATGCATCCCATCACTTATGTTACTCTTATTTTCACATAGAAATGAGATAGGTTCCCCCCCCCCATGACTTCAATTGGACTATGGAACATAGGTGCTCACAAGCTTGTATAAAGGAAAAAGGTGTCAAATATTGCTCATGACCTCATTTCAGATTTAAGTTTTAACCCATTCTACCCTCTAGAGTCTGCCATAGGTGCAGTCCATAGGTTAATATGCACTCAGGACATTTTGTTTAGTACTTTACATATTGGGATGTCTTCCATATGTGAGATTAGCAGGCAGATGCCCAGGGTAGGAAGAGGCCCTAATATAGTAATCCCTTGGGAACACAAAAGTTAACAACCTTAGTTTTGTCTATGGTGAAAGAAATCAAAACTTTCCAGAAAAATCATGATAACTTTCAGTTGGATTGTCCAGTCACCATAATTCAACGTGATGACACTAACAGTGAAAGGTGGTACTCAGTAAGTTCCACCAGACAATCATTGTCAGAAGCATGGCAGGAGAGTTCTGCTATGGCTTGTGTAGACATAATATTATTTTATTTAATTCTCACTGATAAGATTAGAATCTATCAGAGTTTCCCTGTGACATGGATTGAATTTACCACTCCATCTCTTCTGCAATAGGAATTAATTTTCTCTGAAAGGACACAAAGTTATCCTAGGACTTGATTGGCCCCTATTTTGCTCATATAGGTTACTGGCCATCAAAGGGCATTAAAAAGTTTTCAGGCATGTGGAGGGCCCAGTCTTTGACTTGGTGGATTCTGGGTACCATGTCCTTCTCCATATACTGCCCTGATAACCAGACATGTTTTCATATAGAGACAAGAGAGAAGTTGTGGCATTGTTTCTTTGTGGCATATTCTTGCTGTGTCAGGGCAAAGTAAACCTCCTTTTGTTAACTATTCAATGACTTGTGAATGCTTTATTTCATTCCATTATTGAACTAAATCTGAACTGAGAGTATGGGTGTTATAACCACCTCCAACACCCTCCTTTTCCACAGCTATTCCAATCAAAAATCCTTTGAAAATGTTTCTTCTTTTTGCTCTTCTTTCTTTTTTGATGTTCTACTTCATCGATCAACTCCTATCATGATCAAATTCTATCTAAATTTTGAGCTAGAAAGGAACTTGGAGGGCATTAAGTCCAACCTCCTCATTTTACAGATGAAGAAATGTGTTTTGCCTAACATCACACAACTAATTTCTGAGGCAGAATTTGAACTCAAGTATTCCTAACTTCAAACCCAGTATTCTTTAGACTAGGTCTCAGAGCTGCCTCTAAAATTTGATAAAAATGTTGGGGGATCGATCTCACATGTGCAAATCACCTGGGTAGGACACTTATCTTCAGAAACTCCTCCATTTCAGGGATTTTATGTCAATATTTAATGGGATGTGAAAGGAGGATGTCAGTATCTAATCTGATGGGAACTTAGTGACTGTTACATGGGTGATGTAGTTTGGACCTTTGTTTGTCTTATGTAAATTCAATTGAAAAATAACTTGGTATTTTAATTGATCATGAATTTGTTGAAGGAATCATCATTCTAGTAGAATATAAGCTTTTTTTGAAGGCAGGGACTATTTAATTTTTGTCTTCATATCCCCAGTATCTGAAATAAATTAGGTACTCAGTAATTCATGTTGAATTGATGTCTTAGGACCTGGAAGGAGTATATTATTCATGAACATATGGACAGATCTATGTCTTAGTAAAAGATATTGTTGTAGGAATTGTGTGGGTACTACTAATTTCAGCTACATAATGCAGTAATAATAATCCTGATTTTTCTCTGTTCTTTATTAGGGCACTCCATTTTTAAATACTATTTAAAATGGGGAGTTTTACTATTCATCTCCTTTGTTAACTCATTTGCTTTAAATGATGTCTAAAAACAGGAAGGCCACACCATAAGGTAGTACATGCAGATTTAAGATTTTGCCTTATGGAGATAAACTGTTAAGTTGCATTGTTTAAAGTGGGAAAGAGAAGGAACAAGCCCTTATTAAACGTTTTCTATGTGCAAAGAACTGTGCTGAATGCTTTATAAATATCTCATTTGATCCTCCCAACAACTCTGGGAGGTAGATGTTATTATTATTCCATTTTACAGCTGAGAAACTGAGGTAGCATTAATGACTGGCCCAGGGTCATACAGTTGATAATTGCATTAAGTTGCATTTGAATTCAGGTTTTCCTGACTCTAAGCCCAGACTTTATCTACTGTATCATTGTGCTATCTAAAATATACTATGGTATTAATCAGTTAAGAATTAGAAGGGACTTCAGAGATCATCTAGGGTAGTATACTCTAAAGTGGGGCAAGCAGGAAGATTCACTGGAGTATGGGAAGAAATTGTTAGCACTTCTATTTCCATTTAGTTTTTATCTGAAAAAAAGAATAGAAATTAAATCTTCCTTAATTATAGGTCCCCGTTTGTTTCCATTTTATCATGTAGGAGCTTGGGGAACCCTACTTCTAGCCATGTGCAGGAGATTGTGATGTTATGACAGAGTCCTCATTTTTTTTTCTTTAGTTTTTTTTGCAAGGTAAATGGGATTAAGTAGCTTGCCCAAGGCCACACAGCTAGGTAATTATTAAGTGTCTGAGGCTGGATTTGAACTCAGATCCTCCTGACTCCAGGGCCAGTGCTCTATCCACTGCACCACGTAGCTGCCCGACAGTGTCCTCTTAATGGCTGCTAAGCCTTAAGAAGTGATATGTCAGGAGATATATAAAGACCAGCTATTGAGTTCTTGAAGCTCTTTCTTTTTTCTCCTACCTGTAAAGTATGAGCACTAATTAGAAGTAGTTTCAAGAGTCAGCCAGCGTCCCTGCCTCCCACCTGGTCTCTAAGTGAGCAAATGGCCTCATTCATCTCATTTTAATTGTTTTGTCCTCATCTTAGGTGACTGTTAGTTTGAAAAAGGCTGGAGGTGAGGGAGACTTGTGAGTTGGCAGCTATGGTTTCTCCAAAGCGTCAATGGCTGATAGCAGGAGAAACATCTACATTGGAAGTGGAAAGGCACATTGATAACAGGCATGGATATAAAGAAGCATGACACTTTGCACTAGAGAGGAATACGACTAGCTATGGACTCATTAAAGGACTTTCAGATCATAATGTATCAGGATTTATTAGTTATCCTTTGTCACATTTGCATCCTACTTATTTTCCTCCCCTTGTACTCAAAGTTTGAACTCACTCTTCCCATGAACCTGTGTATATGTGTAAGAGAATGCACCCCAGTTTTTTGAGGTAACCAACTGTTCTTCCTATATCATCTTAGTAAATGCCTTTTATAAAAATAATTTTAGTCCTGATTTATAATGCGAAGCACAATGGAAATTTTAGTAGTAGGAATAGATATGCTAGATATGCATAATTATTTTTCTTTCTTTTTTTTATTTTATTTTTTTTAGGATTTTTCAAGGCAAATGGGATTAAGTGGCTTGCCCAAGGCCACACAGCTAGGTAATTATTAAGTGTCTGAGACTGGATTTGAACTCAGGTACTCCTGACTCCAGGGCCGGTGCTCCATCCACTGCGCCACCTAGCAGTCCCCCATGCATACTTACTTCTAACCAAGACAACAGTAGTCTCTTCTCTGGGGACCTTATCCACACATATTGAGTGCTAGTTGGAGGGAGTACTATATAGTACTGGGGTGTTATAGTAATATTTATTATATAGATACTTTCACTTAATCTCTATGTCAGTTGATCACATCATGCTTAGTACCTGAGGCATCCCGAGGGAAGAGTTCTACAATATGGATTGGTCAATAGAGTAGCATCCTCATTTGTTTGCTCACTTTCAGTGGATCATGATGATACCAGCTTACCTGCTCTTGGTTAAGTGAATTACAGATGATATTATCTAGTTTTACTTATACAAAATGGACAATTGGCTTAAAAAAGATTGCTGCAAAGAATCTGAAGATAATAACAAATAGTGCAAGCATAATTTGAGATCAAGAAAATAGGGGTGGCTAGGTGGCGCAGTGGATGGAACACCGGCCCTGGAGTCAGGAGTACCTGAGTTCAAATCCAGCCTCAGACACTTAATAATTACCTAGCTGTGTGGCCTTGGGCAAGCCACTTAACCCCATTGCCTTGCAAAAATTAAGAAATAAATGACAGAGTCAATTCCATGTACCAAGAACTCTTAGTCCTTTGTTAGTCACATTATCAGGTTAAAACTATGTTCTCAGAGCAAATTACTTGGAAGAATTATTAATGTAAAGATGGGATGCATGTTTCCTTTTTTAAAAATTCTTTTTCTGCAATTGAAAAAATAATAGTAGATAGACACAGACATACATACATGTTTACTCTCTCTAAGTAGAAGTAACTGCTTTTCAAATGTAACTAGCGTTATATGGAGAGAGAATGTTGAAAATGGATGTTAGGAAATGTTTCTATTGTTCTGAGATTTTTGTTACTCCAAACTATAAGATGTCAACCTAAGACATATATTTCCTAACTTAAAAAATTGGAAACAATTTTATAATCTGATTAAAACTCTTCCAAATATAGTATCCCATTGTTTTAATCCATTTGTTACATATTAAAAATCTAGCACCACCTGGTTAGTTTGCAGTAATTATTGATCGACATTAGGGAAGATGAAAAGACAAATTTCAAGAAAGCCTTTGTATAATTGGTGAATTGAGTTGAAAAATGAGGATCATGGTTTAGTTGTCAAGTCATTTATGCATTCTTTTCACTTGGATATACATATCTTTATGATGTATCTTTTTAAAAAATTATGACATCTATTACATCCAAATATTAAAATAAATTGATCTTAAAATCAAGTTTATGAATTATGGTAATCACAAAATGTTCAACCAACATTAAAAAAAAGAATATAGCATGTTCAATCCCATTTCTCTATGATATAATAAATATTTTTGGAAAGCAAAAATAATAAATAAAATTATTTAAAATATTATTTACTTAATTTTTACTTCATTATTTTAAATTTGTTTTTGTGTATATTGTATAATGTCATCCTGATCTATGTCTTGCCACTAGACTCGGATGGCTCTAGATGGAGGAAGAGTGAGGCTGCTGACTTTGCCCAGCTCTCCTTCATTTAAATCCAATTCACTTTCAAGTCATCCAAGTGACTTCCTGGCAATACCTTCCTATCATCATGGTTCTCTTTGAGAATGAAGGAAAACAACAATAATGTACCTTGGGGCTGTTTAAAATGCGACCTGCCAGCTGCATTCATCCTACAGGGTGATTTTATGTATGGCCCACCAGTGGGTCAAGCTACTGGAGAGCTCTCACTAAAATGGCAAATCAAAATATATTGTCTATTGTTTCAATAAAAACTTTTTTAAAGGTAAGGTTGGACAGCTCTAATATACATGATAGGATAATTCAATAATACATGTATATCTTTTAATCTATATAATTCTATATATCTACATTATATATATATATATATATATAGAGGGGTATATGTTCAAGAGTATTTCCCCCCTTCTAATTATCAACAAAAAAACTTGCAGATTATTGAGGTAGGATATGACCATCAAAAGTTGGCTGACATGGTCATGAGTTCATAGTGTTAAATATTTAAAAGTGGAAAAGACCTTCTGCCTTATTTTACAGTTGAGGAACTTGAGACCCAGAGCCAAGTGGCTTGCCCAAGGTCACAGAGGTACTGATGTGTAAGCACTATTTAGTAAATACAAATAATAAGCATCAGGTACAGAATTTAACTCATTTTACATGATTTCAAATTCAGCACTTTTTTCTAAGGACACATGAATATAATGAAATTCAAATGTATGACCATTTAAATAAGAGAAAAATACATATAGGGATTAGGATAGGGATGATCTTTTTAAAAATGCCTAAACCTGATATCCTTATGTTTTTAAGTTAAAATAAAAGACAGAGGTACTTCATCTGTATCTAACCACCTTGATTAATGGAACTCTTGGTTTTTGCCTAGAAAATTTTCTCACTATTTGTGTGGGGGCAATGACACATGAACATCACACAGTAGAAACACCAAGTGGGAGTGTAGAACACATGTGAGATTTTCTGTCGATATCTTTAGAAGAGTCATCTTTTTTGAGGAACTCATTATTCACTTAATTATTCATTCTGTTTATTTACTGTATAGTTATTACACAAAAATATGGTGCAAATCCCTAGAATCCTCAAACACCAGATGCTGGTTTCTCTCTGTAGTCCCCAAAGGCACAGCCAAGCCATCGCTGTGAGAATTAAAACAACAACAACAACTAAAACCCAATTAAAATTGTGCCAGCATGTTCATTTCCAAGAGAAAAACCCAGAAAATTAATAAGCTCTTATTCACCCCTCCCTTTACTTGATTTTAAAAAAGGAGAGAGTAATCAGTATTTCAATCACAGCTATGGTAAACTTTGCATTTGTATAAGGCATGGCCTATGGAGCTCATATAATTTTATCCTTCTCAAAAATAAAATGAATGGAAAAAAAGGCTTTTTGCCTCTTAGACTTTCAATTTGTCTAGTGTATTCAAAACTCAATAACAGAGAGCAGAGTAATTATATACCATTATTACTGAGTTACTGGAATCCCTGGTCACATAACTCCTCCTATTGATCTCAGCTAAGATGAGGGCCAGATGGTCTATTGCCTACCCATATACTCTCACACATGGGTCAGCATTCAAAGGATAAACAAACTGGAATTCTTCAAATAAAACCTAATCTAGCACAGGTTAACCATTGAAAAGGAGGTGGGGATAAAGGGAAATCTGTTCAACTTAAGAGAAATTGGTCAGCAGTTGTTTTTTATCATCAGTCACAGACAAAAGAAGTTGCCAAGACTACTAAAAGTAGTACATTGATGGCTATAGGAATCAGGGATATAACCCCAGGGATTCAAAGAAGAATCCCAGGCTCATAGATTTAAAGTTAGAAAGAAATTTTAAGTTCATTTTTAGCAGAGGAATCTGAAATGCAGTGAGAATAAGTGACAAATCCATGGTCATAGTATATATTATATACTCATACAATAAAACCAGAATTTGGACCAAAGAATTTTGATCATAATGATAGTGATCAGAAGGTCAGGGATAGCATGGATAAGGAGATATAGAATGACTTTTGGGAGTGATTTTGGTTGTGGTCTCCATAAGTTAATATAAATCAGCTCATTAGAGGTACCATCAGTGCTAGTATACATTTTTAATAGCTTCCACCATTTTAATTGTTAATAGAAGTCGGACTGAGAAACCACATATTAAACCCCTGGTGACCCCTATCATAGTGCCTGGCAAATAGTAAGCACTTAATAATTTTTAAAAATTCATTCATTTACCTGAGATGCAAGGATACCACTCACTACCAGAGAGAATTAAATTACTACTGAAAGATCTGTAGCTCCAAAAGATAGAAAGAATATATTTGACATATATATATATATATATATATATATATGTATATATATATATATATATGTATTTATATTCCTGCTAAAATATACAAATAATGTAAGTATGTTCCTGCTAGATGCACAAATTTGTCTATGTAGTTATATATAAAGAGCTTAACCTCTTTAAATTGTACTAAATACTGAGTTGTTTTTTTTTTTTAGGTTTTTGCAAGGCAAATGGGGTTAAGTGGCTTGCCTAAGGCCACACAGCTAGGTAATTATTAAGTGTCTTTGAGACCAGATTTGAACTAAATACTGAGTTCTAAATATTGAAGACATCCTCATGAATTCAAATCCTGCCTCAGACACATGCTAGCTGTGTGACACTGGGCAAGTCACTTAACCCTGTTTGTCTCAGTTCCTCATCTGTAAAATAAACTGAAGAGAAAATGGTAAACCACTCCAAAAAAACCCCAAATGGGGTCACAAAGAGTTGGACACAACTGAAATGATTCAACAATAGCAAATACTGAGAATAAGGGATCTAGTTAGGACTCTAGGGATTAGATTGTGATTATTTTTATTCCCATTCTTGCCTTATTATGTAGGGAGGTCACCCTGGTTTTCTGAATGCTATGCCAGTAGAACTCAGACGTTGGCAACTTCTGACCAGGTATGGGCTAAGAGGCAGAATGTGATTACTTCTAAGATTCAACCTAGCTAAACAGGGAAGTTAGATCAGCCTAGTCAAGAAAGATAAGTTGGTTGTTAGGTAATGCATTTTTTGGTTATGCTGTCCCATGAAGCACATTAAATCAAAATGGCCCTTTATAGCTTTGTTTTCACAAACACAAAGAAAGTGTAAGAGGTGCAGAAGATATTAAGAATCTTAATTCTTAATTGTGTACAAACATTAGCTTAACTTTTGATATTAACAATGAATGAAACTTGTCCAATGACCAAGTTAATGCAACACTGGGGGAAATTAACCATATCTATATTGATATTTTTCATTATAAATGAAACAAGAACACATAAAGAAAAGAAGTATTCACATCTTTGTTGCTCCACCCTAAGGACTATGGGATACTTACATCTGATTTGTAGCTAAAACCCTCCATCTATGTCACCATCCCCATTAGAACATAAGCTCCTTGAGAACAAGAACTGTCTCACTTTTTCTATGTGCATCCCCAGCGTTTAACACACACACACACACACACACACACACACACACACACACACACATATATAAATTACTTAATAAATGCTTCATTCATTCATAGAGAAGTTCAGTTAAATAGAAAGATGGGTCACAGGTTCTATTTGGAGAAACTTAAGCAATTGGAATCTCAGGGAATCTTGATTTTCACTTTACAGTATGCATGATGAGTGCAAATAGCCATTCATACATATAACTGCCACTATACACCATCATCTATTGTAAGGATGGAAAAATAAATAAATTCTATTAAGAGCATGACAAAAATCTTCCAAACAGGAGGTCTATACCTTGATACTTTAGTTGAAGTTGGACAAAAATTTATACAGCTTTGTAGGCCTCTTTGAATATCATCCCCAAGTTTGGGATTTGTTGTGGTTGAGGATCAAAACCAAATCACTTAAAACCATGAATTCTCGATGGCATCAGGTGATCTGAAGTCACCAAGATGGAGTTCTACGCTGCTCTATTATCTCTGCTGGGCTGCTCTTTGATGGACATCTCCATTATTGCAAGGTACCTTTAGTATCAGTTGAGTTGCTCTCTGCTACCATCTGCTGGTCTTCAGATTCTTCAGGTCCTCTGCTGCTATCTGCTGCCATATGTTGGAATGAAGCTGCTAGGCAGCTTTTTCCCTCTTTCACTCACAGTCCCTGGCAACATAATCATGGCCACATTTAACTGGGTATCCAGGGAAAAAACCCCACCCATCTCAACTTTTTTTTTCCTTTTTTCTGGGTTCAAGATTTAGTCTTTCAGTTTCTTTGACTTGGGATTAGAAAATGAATTCCAACTCCGTTGGTCATTAATCTGCAGATCCTGGGGAATTCACATGGAAAAAAAACTAAAAAGGAATTTGCTAGTGACAAAATTTTTTTTCAACTGTTATAATATCTTGGTTGCCATTCAAGTCAATTTAGAGAAAGATTGAAAGGATCAGATAAGAGTTATTGGAGCTGATAACCTCTGTCCTAGTTTTATTCTTCTACTTTCAGGTCTTTGGTGTTCATTCCTACTAGCAGCAAAGTCAATGGTCTCCATAAGCTTAAAAAATGAAATCTGGAAACGCACCTGGTCTTCATCAAAAACAGAATAATTAAATGCCAAAAGTTAAAAAAGCAAAAGGAATAAAGGGATTAATTTTCAAAATTTCTGGGGGGGAAAGATTCCAAAAGAACAAAAGGATAAAAATTTTACTTTTACCCCAAAAAGTGAGTAACAAGATGACACCGATGACCATCCTACCTTTTTCATTTCAATGAATTTGTTTTGGAGAATGGACTAATCATATGAAGGGTTCTTTGGTGAAATCATGAGAAAAGAACAATAGGCAGTCTTTCACAGGTTATTTTCTATAACACATCATCTTCATAGTCCCACAATTAAAGAAATTAATTCATGGCCATTTAGAGTATGTCATATTCAATTGTACATAGTTTGCCGATTCCGGGAAAGGCTTTTGATTTGGGGGAAAGATATGTATGTATTAAAATGAGATAAGATGTTATGGCAGACATGACCACAGAGATACTTTGCTTGAAGATCTAAATGAGGCTCAGTATTAGCTGAGACATAAAATAGAAAGACATGTTCTTCAGTTTCATGGATGCCCTGAGGGTAGTCTAAATAAAAGGTGAATTTTCTATAAGATAGCAAGGTTCTCTTGACATAGAGCCAAGTACAGGATGCATGAACCCTATGTCAATCAAAAGGACTAGCTTAGCCATCCACACAGAAAAAAAAATAGATAAAGATGAACTATTTCTCAGATTATTTTATCAAGTTAGATGGGCAAATCACTTGATCTATCAGCATTTGTATTTTATACTATTGCTACAAATAAGTGTTTGACTAAGCCTGAGTTGAAAGAAAGGGATTGAGCTTGGATTGTTTCGGAAATTTTTCAGTACTTTGAAATGATACCAAGCTACTTGTTGCAATGACAATATTCTTCTTCTGATGATATGCTGCTAGAATGGAGAACCATGATTTTATATATAACATTCCATCCCTGACTTTTACCTCTTAGAACTCCTAGCTTCTTTCAAAGCTCAGGTCAAATGCCCTCTTCCTACATAAGGCCTTTCCTGATATCCCCACTTGCTAGTGTCTTCCCAATCCCCCACAGATTACTTTGCATACATTTTGCATCTACTTATATAATGCACACATTGTTTTCCTCCAGTAACATGCAAGCTCCTTGAAGGCAGGAAATTTTTCCTTTTTGGTTTTGTATCCCCCAAAACTAAAAATGGTCCCCTGGAACACAGTAAGTTCATAATATTATTACCTGCTGATTCATAGATTGATCTCAGAAGAAAGAGGATTGCAGGTGACTCAAAGGGCAATAGATAGGGCCACGCTGAAGTTGAAGAAGCTGCAGTTATTACAGTAATGATTTATATGTGAGTAGCATAAAAAGCGTGGGTAATTAGGTGGCATTGTAAATAGAGTGCTAGGTATGGAATCAGAAAGATTCCTCTTCCTGAGTTCAAATCTAGCCTCAGATACTTACTAGCTGTGTGATTCTGGACAGGTCATGCTACCCTGCTTGGCTCAGTTTCTTCATCTGTAAAATGAGCTGAAGAAAATGGCAAATCATTCCAGTGTCTTTGCTAAGAAAACCCCAAATGGGGTCAAGAAGAGTTGTGACTTAAAAAAAGAAAGAACAATAGTGTAAAAGGCATCACTGAAACATTGCATAGGTGGTAGAGGAGGTGGGCTGCTCATGTAGAGAGGGAGAGATTCTAGATAGCAAGCCTAGGAACTTGCACTGATAAACAAGAAATATAAAAACTAGATAGGACTTGAGTGAATTTATAGCATTTTGTTGGGACCGTTGATTCAATTGATATAGAGAATTTCCACATAAGGAAACTTTGCCATTATGAAATGGCTTATCCAGGATCATATAATTAGTGTTAGAGTTGGGCTTTGAATCCAAGTCTGTCACTATTTCTACAATACCATGGTGTGGGGGTAAGAGTGATATTTGTTATTACTTTCTTATCAACAAATGTGAAAAATCTACTTTATGAATGCTTCTGTATGCCCTGTAGACTGTGTGGTTAATAAGCTATGGATCAAAACACATATATTAAACAGTGAAACCCCCAATGATATAATATAGAAACATTGAAGAATCAGGAAAATCAGTTTTAAATAAAAATAAAATCATTTTTATTGTCTCAAGATAGGGGTTTCAAAGCTGCTGATCTCTCAGATTTTCAATGACATTGCCATATTAGGAGTGGCATGATGTCGAACTTGAAGCTACCTTCAAATTTCAAGGAACATGGGAAGGGAGGATGGTAGGAAAATGTGGAACTCATCAATTTGGAAATGGATGAATATTGAAAAAATAACATTGCATGTAACTGGAAAAATAAAATAAAATTTCAACTAAAAAAATTTCAAGGAGGGAGGGAGGTTCAAACTGCTTCTCTGAGAGGGATGGGAAATTCCATTGGGAAATTTCTCTGTAAAAACTAGAAGTAGTTCAGAAACAATTGATTCACATTACTATTCACATATATCAACACTGTTGATCAACGTATGTCTGGTGCTACCAATCTATAACTTCTGAATGATCATTTTGCTATTTCATGAGATTGTTTTCTGTTGCCTGACCACTAAATGACCTTGCCACTCCATCCCCAGAGTTGCTTGTTAATTTTTTTACTATGAATATTTACACTTTGGGAATCAGCAGAAGTTGCAAATAAGGGTCTGCTTATTATTTTGTTGAACATATAAACTTAAGAAAGTACTGGACAAAATATTAATAATTTAAATTAAACTTAAAAGCATATTGGGGTAAATTTTCCCCTTCCCCTGCTTATCCAATTAAACATTTACTACCATATTCCTGTCCAAAAGTGTTATGGAAATGCTGAGTTGTGTGGTTTTCAGAAAATAGCCTTCTCTCTTCAAGCTACTTATTTCTTGGAAAGGTCACACTATGGCATGGTAGTTAGTACAGTTAGCAGACATAATTGACTCCATATTCTTGTATTTTTTTATATGTTTCATTGAGCCCTAGTCACAAGATCTTGGTATAATGAAATTGTAACAGAATAGGCTTAACTGTATACAGTGTTCTACTTTTGGTTTAGAAAAAACAAATGCAATGAATAATAACTAGGAATATTAACTGGATCTGTGATTTTAGTAAGATGAATTCTCAGATGAGGAAATTTCCTTTGTCAGTGCCATTCCCTTTGTCAGTGCCCAATGCCTTCTCTACAACTTGCTGACTTGGATCAATGCTCAGATCATTGAGAGAGTGAGTGACTTGTTCAGGATCACATAACCAGGCTATTTCACAGAGTGCAGGTTTCCCTAGCTTCGAGGTCAGCTTCACTGAACCACACTTCACCCTGCTCAGGTTAAGACTAGCAGAGTGGTATAGGGGCTTTTTTTTTTTTTCGGAGCTGCTTATCCACCTTTGGTATCTATCTCATTTTTACAACTTTCACTTGTGACTTTAAGAAACTGTAGCTTGCTCAAGGGTCATACCTCAATAAATCATCTCTGTAGATGTGCTACACTAGGGTGAAGGTAATTGTTAGACCTTAAACATGTCAGTGAGGTAGGGGTAGATGAGAACACTTTGTTCCAATGGACATTAAGGATGGCTGAGGCTGTTATAGCAGGTGCTTAGAGCTTGCTCAGACATTAAAGATGCCCAGGCAATTCCATTGCATTCTGAGCCACCACCAGTCTTCTTGAGTTTTGTCCTGCCATTAGACTTCAATGACTCTGGAAGAAAGAGTGAAGGTGATGACTGCACAACTGCCTCATTTAAATACAATTCACACACAAGTCAAGACATCACCTTGTAATATCATTGCTCCTCTTCAAAATCAAAGGAGAAACAACAAAATTCATGCCATATACCTGCAAGTCCACACCCTGTTCCAACCCCTACCCTAATTTGTAACTAGATTGTTCAAAATCCAGGGATTCTGGCAGAGGCAGTTTGGTTTGTTTAGTCATTCACTGCTACTTCTCCTATAAGCAGACAAAGGAGTATGGACAATAAAACAGTACCAAACTGATATTTTACTCATATCAATCAAAAGAGCAGGTTAGATGGAGATTTTGGAACTCTGGACCTGAGACAACTAGTTTTTTCTTATCAAGGAATGAAGAAATATGAAGCTCTGAAGTATGATAATTGTTTTTGCTGTCCTGTTGCTAACATGTTTTTTGTTGTTAGCTCATTGAACTCAATTCAACAGCTAGCTCATTCTGAGCGACTCTTTCTTTGACTCAGTTTACATGTCACCTCTGCCCTGCTACTGCCTCCATCACTTCTTTCTGACTTTCAATTAGCAGTCATACTTCTCCACTGTTCCTGTAGTTATGATGATTTTTTTTGTCCTTTGTTCTTGACGGTGATGCCTTGATAAGCATGTGAATTGAATTTGAGGGAGGGGGTGTTCTGCTAAGTCACCAGCTTCATTTGTAGTTATGAAGAGAGGGACTTAGATCTATGTATGTCTTATCCCTTTACGAGGCCATAAACTGTAGGAAGGCAGGACTAATAATTTATGGAAACTTTAACTAATCCAGTGCCTAGCCAAAGGAAGCACTTAATAAATACATGTTAAATTATTCATTTACTATAAATTAGTACACAAAAGTATGATAATTTTAAGTCAGAAATGACATGAAATCCATTAATTTGTTTTTTTTGCAAAACAATGGGACTAACTGACTTGCCCAAGGTCACACAGCTAGGTAATTCTGTAAAATGAACTGGAGAAGGAAATGGCAAATTTGAGACCAAATTTGAACTCAGGTCCTCCTGAATCCAGGGCTGGTGCTCATATCCACTATGCCTCCTAGCAGCCCCTATGAAATTCATTTTTAAAAAGTTAGTGTTTTTATAGATTTTTTTGTCTAAGGGGGAAGAACCTGTCTTGAGCTATAATACAGGGGATAGGACCTTTTCAATTAAAATTTTCTATGTAATACCCTAAATAACAAATGTATTTGTTAAAGGTGAAGCTGATGGTGGTGTGTGTATATGGGGTATAATTTTAACTGCATAAGTGGTGTAGAAACATCTTTCCACAACCCAGATTAACTACTTATTTGCAATTTACAGTCTTTTAGAGTGTGGAAACAGATATGGAATTTGTACCTCACATTTGGGAGAGGTTGGACATGAACTAAGGTCCTTACTTCCAAGGTTAGCTCTCCATGTTACACTGTTATCTCTCTATATTCTATCCCATATTAATCACTGATTCCAACATAAAATGACAATTTCATTTTTCAATGATAAAGTCTTCTTATTGCAAACTAATTAGAAATGTTGAAATCAAAGTAATTGGCATCATAGAAACATCTTATCTAGGCAGCTGAGGAATTCTTGACTTTCATTTCTGATAATGTCATTCTTTGGAATGTGGATGAAAGAAGTTATTTTGGATATGATTCTGACTTATTACAGAGCAAGAAATGTCTAAAGTAAAAATTTTGGGAATCTTGAGAGGAAGTAACCACATTTACTAATTGATGGGAAAGTAATGGCCAGCAGGTTTGCCATGTTCTCTCCCATTTGAGAGAATTTCAAAGGGTTCAAAGAAAGACTAGGTGGGATCTCATAGTCTAAGATTTGCCAGGGAAAATTAAATTCAAGAATAAAATTTTGATGACAAGCACAAATTATTCTAGTAAAAAAGTAACAAAGGCCTAAAGAGACTTGCATGAATTCACAGGGAAATTTATCTACTAATTTAGATATTAAAGAGACATGGAAGCAAGGGCAGAAAACTGAAGATGAACCTAAAAGTGTCAAGTTTAGCTGGGGCTAGAGATTAGTACTAAGATCAGCAAAAGGTTTTTTAAAGCTATGCTGGGGATAAGAGGAAGCTCAAAGGGAAATCACCTCTGTGTGAGATAGATGGGAGAAAAAACAGAACTCACATGACTATTTTGCTTTTGATATCTCTCCTAAAGTGAATTATCTTTAGACCTGGGAAGGAGAAAACTTCCTTAGGGATTTGAAATCCAAACTTCAAATGTGGTAAGAAAATATCTAAGGGAAACTAGATGGCACAGTGCGTCTAACACTGGACTGGGAGTCAGGAAGACTCACCTTCCTGAGTTCAAATCTGGTCTCAGATGCTTACAAGATGTGGGACCTTGGGCAAGTCACTTAATCTTATTTGGCTCAGTTTCTTCATCTGTAAAATGAACTGGAGAAGGAAATGGCAAATCACTCTAGTATCTTTGCCAAGAAAATCTCAACTGGGGTTCTGAAGAGTCAAATGTGACTGAAAAATGACTGAATAACCACAAGAAAGTATTTAGCAGCCCCCAGCAAGTTAAAGGTAGGTTTTAGATAAGCTATAGTCTAAGGGAATTTTTAAATGTGATAGCTGGGCTAATAATGTTTTACTTGTAAAATCATAGAGGATAGCACTAAAGAACAAAAGTGAAGGTGGATTCTGGAAACTATGGTCTAGTAAATTTGACTGATTCCTGGCAAAATTCAAGAATGCCTCTGTAAAGGAACAGTTTATTTGTATTTACAGAAAGTGATTCTTGTGAACCAGCATGACTTCATCAGGAACAAGTAATGCTGGACTAATTTCATTTCCACTTTTATGGGGTGACTAGGAAATTAGGGAAATGCCATAGATATAATATGCATAGACTTCAGCAAGGTACATTCCAAAGTCTCTTAGATGAAGAGAGTATAAATAACCATAGAATAATAAATTAGTGTGGTATAAAACTAGCTTCAGTTGGCTGAATGACTAGAGCAAAAAAAAAGAGGAAATTAATGCACTGATGTCATTCTGGAGGGCAATCAATTGTGGGGGTACCACAGTACACTGTCCTAGGTCTGAGTCTGTTCAACATTTTTATCAATTACTTGGATGAAGACAATCAGATCTGCAGATTTTATATAATTCAACAAACAATTATTAAATACTATATTTAAGACCACTGTCCTTTGTAATGTGGATTAAAGTCAAAAATAACAGAATCTCTGCTCTTAGGAAGCTCCATCCTTTCCAGTCTTCATATATACCTTATTCTCTTCCATATACTCTATAATCCAATGACATGGTCCTCCTTGCTATTTCTTCCACAATCCATATATCTGTCAAATCAAGTGTATTTCTCCTGGCTGTCTTTCATATCTAGAATCTTTTCCTTTATCTCTCCTTTCTGGCTTTCTTCAACTTTCAGCTAAAATTCCACAAGCCTTTCTCAGTCCTCCTTAATGTTGATGCTTAACCTCTGAGATAGTTGCTACTGTTCAGTTGTTTTCATTTATGTCTGACCCTTCATGACCCTAAATGGGGGTTTTTTTGGCAAAACTACTGGAGTGATTTACCTATTTTCTTCTCCAGCTCATTTTACAGATGAGGAAACTGAGGCCAACAGGTAAAGTGGCTTGCCCAGGGTCACACAGCTGGCAAGTGTCTGAGGCCAGATTCAAACCCAGGAAGATGAGTTTTAACTCATGTCAGGCCTGGTACTCTGTACACTATGGTGTCACCTCACAGCTCTACTTTTGAAATTACCTCTAGTTTATTCTATGTACATGTTGTCTCCCCAATAGAAGGTGAACCCCTTAAGAGCAGGTGCTGAATCTTGTTTTTTGATCTTTCTGGGTACCCCCAGGGCTTAGCACTGTGCCAGTACATTGTAAGCTTTAAATATATTTACCTGACTTGAAGAAAGATTTCTTCTCTAAATATGGGGGGGGAACAACCTTGCAACAATTAAAACTGTCAAAAAGTATAATATGCTGCTTCAGTAGAAAGTGAATTTCCTTCTGCTAGAGAACTTAAAGGGCATCCTGGATGACCTCCTGTTAGGGATATTGTAGAAAGGATTACTGTTCAGGAAAAGATAGGGGTAGATGACATGAGCAGAGGTCTCTTCTACCTCTGAGATTCTATGACTATTTTTCTGAAGGAAAGACACACCACAGAACTTGTGAGGCTATTACAGTCTGTCGCTGTGAAACCACATATAGATATTGAAAAATCCATCACCATATTATTCAATTGATAGTCACTTACAGGCAAGCTAGAGAGATCAATCAGCAGAAAAGGGCTTTTGATATCTGCAATAGAGAGGTTCTTATGAAATCCAGAGGAGATATAGAGTGTTTTCATTTTAAAACATACAAAGCTAAGAAGCTTTTCTTATTTAAGATATAGCCATAGCTATATCTAAAACACATACACGTTTAAGGTAATATAACAGCAATGTTAGGGGTGGGAGGTCGTTTCTTTCGGATGATCTTAAAGTATAGAGCAAAGAAGCAAAGTGGATACAACAAAACATGTTGTCTATTTGTCAGAGATATATGTAAACAAAAGTCCAGAGTATAGCCTATAGAGAAATGAGACATGGCAGGCCTGGGTGACCTCTTTAAATGGAAATTCTACAAGGAACCATCCAAACCAAGGAAGAGGCTACAGAGGTGGGGATACTATTAATGAGTGATTTCCAAAGCTAGAGTGAATTTCTAGTTTTTAGAAAGCCCTGAGTGCAGCCTGGAGAGGGAAAGTAGTTTGATAGTGATATTAAAGCTATTGGGATCAATGAAAATCTTTGTTACATGCTCCCCATGGATTAATATTGAGTTAATGCTATAAACTTTTGTGCATAGGGTGGAAAAAGATCTGAAATAAAGTTCAAATATTGTCCCATGGTGTTCACAGAGTTACCCTTATTTCAGAAGGCAATTTCTGATGATAGAAGGCTGGTTGAGTTGTGGTGCTGATGCTGCCTGCCTATAAATCCAGATGGGCTTCATGACTGAGGAACCTTATTATTAAATCAGATAAAATGTTATTGTTATAGTTTTGAACTATCATATATATACACACACACACATGTTTATGTACATATGTGTCTATATGTGCATACACATGCAACCCAGGCAGGAAGGGAATTCACAAGTGGGGAAAATTGTGTCTCTGAGTGTATCAAGGTGACTGTTTTTTGTTTTATTTCTCATTAAAAAAAACACAATTTTATTTAAGTGTCAAAGCAGTTGGCTGAATTATTTGGAATTTTTAAAATAAACCTAACTTTTAAAAGTTGATTTTGAGAATTGTCATATATAACAATAATAAAGGAATAAATATGATATTATATAATATTTCCTTCTCCCCTTTTCCATATCTGTCTCGCAGATGTTGTATACATATGAATGAATTTTTTTTTTAAAAGTTGTAATAAACGATTAACCTTGTATTTTTTTTATTTAGGTTTTTGCAAGGCAATGGGGTTAAGTGGCTTGTCCAGGGCCATACAGCTAGGTAATTATTAAATGTCTGAGGCCAGATTTGAACTCAGGTATACCTGACTCCAGAGCCCGTGCTCTATCTACTAATACCACCTAGTCACCTCTCAACCTTGTATTTAAAGAAAAACAAAAAGAAAGCAGTGATTGGAAGTAAGTAATGGAATGTCAGGAACTTTTCTTATCATTAGCAAATCCACCTCAGATTCAACAGAGACATTTAAATAAAAATACCTTCTTAAAAGCAGGGATTGTCTCTGGCTTCTTTTGGGTGTCCAGAGCTTAGCACTGGCAGATAGTAGGGGTTTAATAAATGCTTCTGACAGATTGATTAAGCTCCATAGGGTGAGGAATAATGACAATTCTCTTTTTTTGTATCTCAGTGAAGCATTAGGAAGTACTTTGCATATTCCATAATTCCAAACACAGGAAGAAATTGCTGAATAAATTAATGACTCTAAACCTGTAGCTATTCTATAGATATAGAATACCTGTAGATATTATGACATACAAAATTAAGCTATCATGTATATATATATCTTTTACATATATTCACAATGTATACCTGGGAAATAAAACTTCATGACCTCTTCTGCTTCCATGATGTTTCCACCATTCCTTATCTGTTCCAGCAACTATTAAATTGATGAGAACAGACACTATACTCAGTTTTTACCATAAAGGCTTAAAAGTAACTTCTGTCTCTCAATTTAACTGATTTGTCCTTCAATGACCTCTTCCTTCAAATTCTCTTTACATTAATGTTTCTAATCAGCCTTTCCAAATGGAATTACAGTTTAGACATTTCACTTTTTAATACATTCTCCTTTAAGGCTATTGGCCAGATAATAGACTATCCTTTTATCAGTAATAATCTACAAGTGATTATCCACTATAATTCTGAGACTCTTAAATTTTTATCATATCATATTCCAACTTCCTCTAATGTATTATTAGCAAAGAGACTAGACCATTACAAAAGCTAAAAGTCACATTAAAAACTAGAATCAAGAAAAAGTCTAATCATAGGGAATACATAATTAAAGTGATATTATTTGTAAATTGGAATGATTCAAAATGAAAACATAATGAATTATATATTTATAATCTATTAAGAATAGGATAAATTTTACAACAGTATTGAAAGCAATCTTTCAAAACACTGGAAGTTGCATGGATCTGGAATTAAATCCCTTGCCTTCTGAAATTTGGCATAAGCAGATTTCAATATTTATGCTTCATTTTGACCGTAGTTCATTGCATATTCGAAGTCTTTAAAGCTGACATGTCCATCCGAGTCCTGATCTACTTCCCTGAAGAAAAGGGAAAAAAAAGGGAGATTAAATTTGCTGATTAAAAAACTATAGTTCTGAAGCAAATGAAAGCATTTTTCTTTCATTTGCAAATCTACATGAGTTTTAGGATCAAAGGATTTAAAGCATCATCTGTTCAACCCCTCTTATTTTAGAGAGGAGGAAACTGAAGATCATAGAGAAACTGTAGATAGACTGTGCTTTGTAAATGTATAGATAAGTATATACATATATATGTATTTTTTTCCCTTTATCATCTCAGCCTTATAAACCTGAGTTTCCTTCAAGACTTGATTCTGATGCTCTTCATTCTCTCCCTCCTCAAATTATCTGAAATTTTTTTCTTATTAGTGATATCCTTTAATGTAAAGTGCTTTAAGGGAGGGTCTATTGTTTCTATATTATTTTTGTGTCTAGTCCCTAACATGAAGGGTTACATACAGACAGTAAATTCTCATTTTAACTTCAACACAATCCTGGGAGGTAGGACCTTCTTACCTTCATTTAATAAGTGGGGAAACTGAGGCACAGGGTGGTTAATACATGCTTGCATAGGACAGTATAAGCAGCTTGCTCAAAGTTCCATAGGAATTAAGTGACAAGAATCAGGACTCAAAGAGAGGTTCTTTATTACCAGGCTCAAAGTTCTTTCTATCATACCATATTGTTTCTTCCTTTGTCCTGGAGTACAAGATACTGTGAGGAAAGGGTTATACCTCTTTTCTTTGTATCTATAGTGCCTACATAACCAGAGGCATTGAATTATGGTATCTACCCTCCATGTAAGGTTTAAAAAAATCACTGAATTCCAGAAGTTACATCCCAAGTCATTCTCACTATTTTCTAGTTATATATTACTTTTCACATGTAATTGTATATATTCTATCTATCTAATAACAGGTGATTAATAATTATAGAGTACTTTAAGGTTTATATATTTATATAAATTTAAAAAATAATTTACATTATAATAATTTACAAATTATCTTATTTCATCCACATAACAGGAGGTAGGTGATACTATTATCTCTATTTTACAGTTGATGATCTATAGGGAGACAGATGCTAAATGATTTGTTCAGGATCATGCAGTTAAGTGTCTAAGGCTCAATTTGAACATTTTAGGTGCTCTTGAGTCCAATATGTTACAAACTATGCTACCCATTCACCTAATTAGAAATAAAGCCTTGTGAGTACATGTGGCACTTCTAAAAAAAATCAACTTTCTAATAAAATTTAATGCCTGTGCCTATATGAAGAACCTTTGTTTCCAAATCCAAAACAATATATAGATATTAGCAGAAATTTGGTGAAAACAAAAAAAAAATCCCCCCCCAAACCTGTTCCTGAGGAATTCAATGATTTATAAAGTCATTTTTTATGGAAATCCTCCCCTTCCTTCCTTTTCTTTTTTCTTTCTTTTTTTTAAAAAGTTTTTGCAAGGCAATAGGGTTAAGTGGCTTGCCCAAGGCCACACGGCTAGGTAATTATTAAGTGTCTGAGGCTGGATTTGAACTCAGCTATTCCTAACTCCAAGGCCAGTGCTCTATTCACTGTGCCACCTAACTGCCCCCTCCCCTTCCTTTCAATCCACCCTGGCTCAGGAATCACCAACAGGAGGCCTTCTTTTATTTCCCTCCCCTAGGAAAGAGGGATGCTTTTCACCCCCAACTTCCCCAAATTCTTTATATCTCACTGGTCTCTTTTATACTCTATTTTTAGCTTTCCTAATCCCTTTAATAAACTACATATTCCCCTAATAAACTACAGATTCTTGTGGGCAGGGACTTTTGTATCTAACCCTGGACCTTGCAGATAAGAGGCATTGAATGGATAGTTATCTCAAGAGTTTTAAGTGAAAATAAAAGTCACCTGAACTAATTTTGTCTCTAAATGTGTATCTGATCTACAAAATCTCTGCCAAAGGAATCATTTGGTCTGTGGGTAAAGGCTTCCAGCTAGACATTAATCCCACTTTGGGACAGCTCAAATGGTTAGGAAGTTTCACTGAATTGCTGTACCAACTGATTAGGTAGGATGCAGGGGTGTGGGGTGGGATGTATCCCATCCGTCCATCTGTCCATCCATCCGTCTATCCATCCATCCATCCATCCATCCATCCATCCATCCATCCATCCATCCATCCATCCATATGAGATAATGTATGCTCAGCACTTTGCAAACATTAAAGCACTATATATAGTGACTTAAAAACATCAATAAAATCAATACACCATTCAACTAATCAACTAGAGATCAGATCTCTAAAGTTAGGTTTATTGTTTTGATTCTAAAACAAAGACCTGGACCCTTGCAGGACATTAAAGATTAAAAAATAGGTGGATGAACTATAGAAACAACACATACCCATAAACTATAGAAACAACAAACCTATCCTTCAATAACAATAACAGTCATAGGAATATATCTGAAAGAATGTTTGATGATCAATTTTCAAATGTCTGCTCTGAATTATTACAACCTCATATGGGGTGGCTAGGTGGTGCAGTAGATACAGCACCAGCCCTGAAGTCAGAAGTACCTGAGTTCAAATCCGACCTCAGACACTTGATAATTACCTAGCTGTGTGGCCTTGGGCAAGCCACTTAACCCCATTGCCTTGCAAAACCCTAAAAAAAACACCACAACAAAACCCCTCACATATCTGATATATAAATCTTATTATTGAAACAAAGAAGATAAAAATTAGAATAAAAATAGTATTAAAGTTTGCAAAGTACTTTATAAAAATTCCATTTTGTCATTACAATTACCCTTAGAGGTAGAAGCTTTTATTATTCTCATTTTAAAGATGAGGAAATGAAGGCATTGTTAAGTGACTTGCCCAAGATCTCACAGTTTGTTTTTTTAGAATTCTTTATTTTATTTTATTATTCTTTTGGCAAGGCAATGGGGTTAAGTGACTTGCCCAAGGTCACACAGCTAGGCAATTACTAAGTGTCTGAGGCCACAACTCAGGTCCTCCCGACTCCAGGGAGTCAGTCCTCTATCCATTGCACCACCTAGCTGCCTCAAAATCTCACAGTTTTAAAAATAAGAATATCAAATGGGATTTGAATTTAGGTTTTTCTGATTTCAGGTCCAGCACTCTATCCATGTACCACCTGTCTGCCTAAGATGAATTCCTCAAGGAGACTCTTTAATCTGAAGACTTGCCAAAACTAGAGATGCCTTTAATACTGAATTAGCTGTAAATATCAAGTGCTAAATATATCAAGTACTAAAATAAATTTTCTATAATATTTAGTTCAAAAATGTCCAAGTCTATAATGGGCCTGGACACTGTGATACCAATTTTTCACTATTTTGAAATACAGAAAATTCTTATTTTTCTATCCTAGACCAAAGTCCCAGTTACATTGAGTTGGTCTATAATGATTGGTTATCTCCATAGCTTCATGTTACTTATTTAGAGAAATATATACACAAGCATTTTCATAATTTTTTCAAGTACTTCAGAACTGAAAGCAGAACAATAAATCTTTTACTGGCTATTTGGTAATGACTGGTAGCACACATTACTCTCTATGGAATACAAATCGTCCCTCTCATTAAATTACACAATTGAAGACTCCCAGGATTGCTAAAATATTCTTTTTTAAGGAAAAAGATTGGATAAATGGTATCCTTCCTCTCCTTGACTGGTATATTTGAACTGCATGTCTTACTGTGTAGTTTAAATGAACAATCAACAAAAGTGGCATTGAGAATAAGAGCTCTTGATAATTTTTTGGCTTATTCATTTACCGAGATGACAGAATAGTAATGTACTTGCCTGAACTCAAAAATTCACTTTCAGTGATTCTTCAATCATAATACTGTATTATTTATTGCTCATTTTCCTTGTTTTCTTTTTTAGTGTTCTCACTGCTATAACATTTACACAATATTAAGCAATATAACCAAGTAGTTTTACAATTAAGAACAGGATTGAGAGACAATTTTTAATTTACAGATGACACCCATGTTTATCCAAAAAATGCACAGAACAGGCTGCACTGTTGAATTTATGGAATTTTGGAATGTACAAGGGTAAAATAGTTAATGTCTTATGACCATTTTCCTCCTCATCATATCACAGTGAACAAGGCTGGTAGTCAAGAGGAAAATGAAGCCCAAGTATGAGTTTCATAGCTGTAATTTTAAAAGGGAAGATATATTATTACATTTTTTTTTACCGCAGAAACTGCATTATTCTGAAGGAATATTCCATTGCACCAACACACAAATCATTCATGTGAGAGGAGAGCAGATGGATCATGTGGGTAAAATTTTGCAGTGATTTGGGAAGAGAAATAAAATACCGTTAGCAAAGCAGGAGGTGGAACATAAAGCTTCATTGTTCTTTTCCACAGGATTCTATGCTGACAAGAGCTTCCTCTAGTTCCAAATGAATCCTCAAAAAAAAATTGGTTCCAAAATTTTCAGGACACCATGCTGAGACATTTCGTAAATTGTAAATGTCTCCTATTGAGGATGATAATTGCGAAGAGTTTGGTGAAGTTTGTCTAGTCATTTATTGAGTGCCAGATAGGTATAGAAGCCCAAATTTGGAACTGTGATGAGACAGAGAGAAGCTTTTGCCTTGAGAAGGCAACTAGATAGCATAAAGAGGCAGGAAACTCGGGGTTTGAATCCTACCACAGACACAAAAGCTTTATGACCCTACGAAGCTACTTTCAGCATTAGATTCTTAAAATGGAATGAAGGAAATATTTATTAAAGACTTAAATTGTACAAGGCATTGTGCCAAAGACTTTATACATTAGATCCTCATAATGACCCTGGGAAGCTGGAGCTATTATTATGCCTGTGTAACACATGAAGAAACTGAGGTAGACAGAGGTAAAGTGACTTGTTTATGGTCACACAGCTACTACATTTCTGAAGCTGGATTTGAAGTCAACAGTTCCTAATTCCAGGCCTGGCATTTCATCTACTTGTGGCAGCTCTTTGTCTCTGAACTGGAATACTAATAACAATAATAATGATAATAATGTTAACAATAATTATTATGATGATGATGACGACAAAATAGCTACCTCTCAGGGCTGTTGTATTAAATGAGTTAATATTCAAAAAGGTTTAACAGAGCCAGTGCTTAATAAATGCTTATTCTATCTATCCAGTTATCAATCTGTCTGTTCATTCATCTATTCATATGAGATAATGTATTTTAAGTACTTTGCAAACATTAAAATGTTATATAAAATGTGCTATATAAAGTGCTATATAACATTAAGGACATCTATATATCAGCACAACATTGAATTCATCAACTAGAGATCATCTTATCTAGGAGGAAGCCAACAGGTGAAATACCTTTTTGTTAAGCAATTAGAGGTAGGAGGTCTCTATTCTGATTCTCTGGGGATTCTAGGATACTTTGTACTGTACCACAATCTTTTTTTACCTTACAACCCCCCCCCCCCTAATCCCAATATCATCTAAAATAAATAAACCAGTGCTGTGGGGATTTAGAGAAAATAGGGTCAACAGGAGTTGTATGGGATTAATTTTTTTTTTTCAAAAAGAAAGGGAAAAAAGAGGGTTTCTTGGAGGTAGATTTTGAGCCTGGCTTTGAAAGATGGGTTAGGCTATATGAGCTAGTGTTTAGACAGAACTTTACATGTGTGAACTCATTTGATTCTTACAACAATCCTGGAAATGATTCCCATTTTATGAATGAGGGAACTGAGTCTTTCTTGTCCAGGGTCACAGAGTTAATAAATATCTGAGGTGGAATTTGAACTCAATTCTTCCTCAATAATTCCCTATATTAACATTTACTTAGTACTTTATGTTTTGCAAAGAGTTTCACTTAAGTTATCACACTTGATATTCACAGCAACCTTCTGAGGCAAGTGCTATAATCATTCTTTTCAGAAGAGAAAACTGAGTCTGGAAAAGGAAATGTGACTTGCTCAGGGTAACATAGCTAATAAGGATCTGAGGAAGGATTTGAAATCAGGTTATTTCTGATTTCAGAGAGTCTGGCATTCTCTATTATACTCTAAGAGCCAGAAAGACAGATCAAGTCATTTCTGGATGACTATGGGATAAATTGAACAAGGAACCTTTTCTGATCATCTTCAATTCTAGTGCCTTCCCTCTACTGATTATTTAAAACTTATTTAGGAAGACCTAAGGGGCAGTTAGGTGGTGAGATGGAGAGAGAACCAGCTATGAAGTCAGGAAGACCCATTTTCCTGAGTTCAAGTCTGGCCTCAGACACTTCAATCCTGTTTGCCTCAGTTTCTTTATCTGTAAAATGAGCTGGAGAAGGAGATGGCAATATCTCCAGTATCTCTACCAAGAAATCCCCAAATGGGGTTTCAAAGAGTTGGAAATAACTTAAAAAAACAACAGCAGCAGCTGGAAGACCTATGTGCAAGTCTCTTCCTAAGGGTCTTCTTCCATAAAATGGGGATAATAACATCCAGTGTTATTTCGTTATGGGATTATTATGACTCCCAAATGAAATGAGGTCTATAAAGTGCTTCACAAAACCCTGAAGTCCAGTGTAAATGTTAGCTGTTATAATTACCTAGGTGAACAAGGTACTTGAAGATTAAAGCATAAATTGTGTATAGGACCCCATTGAGAAACATATGGAACCAAATTAGAAATAAGGATTAGCATATATCCAAGATATTCCATCCATACTTCAATAAATGTCACCCCATTTTTGTAGATATTCCCTGATTTGGATCACAACTTTCCCAAACCACTCATTCTTTGCAACTTTTGTTTATATTCTTCCAGAAATTCTCTGGGGAGGGGAGGGGAGGGGAGGGGAGAGGAGGGAAGGGAAGGGCATAAACATTTATATAGAACCTGTACCATCCACTATCCTAAATGCTTTACATTTCATTTGATCCTCACTACAACCCTGGGGGGAAGTGGGAAGATATTATTATCATTCCCATTTTACAGATAAACTGAGGCAAATAGAAATTTAGTGACTCGCCTAGGGTCATACTGTTATTACGGTCTGAGGTCCTATTTGAACTCAGATCTTCCTAAAGGAAATGGCAATCCATTCCAGTATCTTTGCCAAGAAAACCCCAAATAGGACACAAAGAGTCAAATATGATTAAAATAACTCAACAAGAACTTCCTGATGTTAGACCTAGTTTTATACTCTTTGCCACCTATTAATTCTTATTCATGCCACCAATGACTGACTAACCTCCGTGGAATTACAAAACCTCAAAATTGGAAAGGACTTCAGAAGCTGTTTAATAGGACCCTCTATTCTACTACCATTCCTCAGTGGTCATTGGGCCTTTGCTAGAACTCCAGTTATAGGGACCTCATTATGAAGCCAATTTCATATACTGACAAATATAATACTACAATATCAGTTCTTGATGATATAAAAAAAGAATGATTGGAGTGGTTTTCTGGAAAAAAGAAATATGAAGTGAGTGTTTATGAGATAGTGGTGACAATTGATAGAAGGCTTTGAACATTAGATTGAGATTAGATTTGAAAATGTAGGCAACCTAGAACCAATGTAAATAACTAAATGAATGTGAACTGCATTTACAATACAGTCCAAGGAGGATTTCCTCAAATGCAGTGATTGGTATTCTATCAACTTCTCATCTGCATAACTCTGATTTCAGAGCTTTCATTTCAAAGTACCTATCAAAGATTATAGAGAGAACTTCAAACAGATCCAATTCCTAGTTATTCAACTAGATTCTTACAATTGAGAAGTCTATTAAAATATTAATATTTTCTAACTCATTGTCTTAAAAACTACTTTAAAAAACTTCATCACAACATAAACCTGGAGATGTGTTCTTCTTTTAGCCTGATTTCACTATGAAGGAATATGTCCTTTCCTTTTTCCAATTAAGTATTTACTTAAATAATTAAGGCTAAGTGTGAATTGTAGAGATGGTTCTAAAAGCCAGCATTATATTACATGAATCTTTTATTAAGCCAGGTTCCATTGCTATTCTTACATGTCTGAAGGAAAATACTAATTGATAAATTACAACAGGTTCATTTTATTGTATAAGTAACAGATATTTTTGCATAGAAAATTTTCAGCGAAAAACAGAAAGGAAAGATGTTAACAAATTGTCTTTAACATTTTAATTATTTCTGGAGTAGCTCAGTCAAAATATATTCTTTTTTTTTTAGATTTTTGCAAGGCAAATGGGGTTAAGTAGCTTGCCCAAGGCCACACAGCTAGGTAATTACTAAGTGTCTGAGACTGGATTTGAACCCAGGTACTCCTGACTCCAAGGCAGGTGCTTTATCCACTATGCCACCTAGCCGCCCCGTCAAAATATATTCTTTAGGTGATCTTTAATTGAATTGTATGGGTTAATCTATAATCAATCCTCTATGGAAGTGACTTTTTTCTCCTCCATTACATGTAAACAAAAATTTTTTAAGATGAGTTTTTAAAAATTTTGAGTCCCAAATTCTTTTTCCTTCCTTTCCTTCTCCCTCCTTGAGAAGGCAAGCAATTTGATATAGATTATACATGGGCAGTCATATAAATCATTTGCATATTGTTTTTTGTCCTTTATTCTCTAAGAGTTCCATGACATAAGGGAAGCAATGTCATAACATGCAAATGAACTGAATTTAAGTGAGGGAGAACTGTGCAAAGTTGCCAGTCTTACCTTCTCCCCTGGAGCCATCTGGGTCCAATGACTAGATATGGATCAGGATAACTGGACATGACTCTGTAATGCAGGGAAAAACTTGGGCTTTTTAAACTAAGGGAGGGACGGTGGAGGGAATGGAGGGGGGGGGAAGGGAGAAGAGCAGAGGGGAGAGGAGAATAGCAGAGAATAGCATTTTTCATCATGGTTTCTTTGGAAATCTTGGATCACTGTATTTCTGAGAAGAGCTAAGCCATTCAAAGCTGCTCATTGTAAACTATGGTTACTCTAACACTGCTCTTCAGGTTTTGCTAATCTCACTTTGCATCAATTCATGTAAGTCATCTCAAGTTTTTCTGAAAACATGTTGCTGTTCATCATTTCTTATAGCAAAACAGTATTTCATTACATTTATATATACCATCACTTGCTCGGCCAGTTCCCAATTGATGGACATCCCTTTGATTTCAAATTCTTTGTCACCAAAAAGGGGGCTTCTATGAATATTTTTGAACAAATAAATCCTTTATCTCTTTGGGATATAGACCTAGCAGTGGTATGGCTGGATCAAAAGGTAAGCAGTTTGATAGCTCTTTGATTGCTCTCTGGAATGACTGGATCTGTTTATAACTTCACAATCTGTATATTTAGTGTCCCTATTTTTCCTCATGCCCTTTAACAGTTATCATTTTCCTATTCAAACATATTAAGGTGAGATAATATCTCATAGCTATTTTAATCTGCATTTCTCCAGCAGTAATTTAGAGCATTTTTCCTATGCCTATGAATAGCTTAGATTTCTTTTTCTGAAAACTGCCTCTTCATATCTTTTGACCATTTTTCAATTTTGGAATGATACATACAAGTTTAACTCAACTCTTTATATATTAGAGAAATGATACTTTTATCAGAGGAAACTTGGTATATTTTACCCTCAGTTTTCTACTTCCTGTCCAGTTTTGGCTGTATTAGTTTTATTTTTTCCAAATCCTTTTTAATGTAATTAAAATGATCCATTTTCATATCTTGTAATACTTTCTATCTTTTGTTTGATCATAAATTCTTCCCTTCTTCATAAACCTGACAGATAAAATACTCTATACTCCCCAAATTTGTTTATGATATCACCTTTCATGTCTAAATCATCTACTCATCTTCACCTCAGCATATGTTGGCCTATATATAATTTTCCTAAACTGTTATTCAGTTGGTCAAATAGTTTTTATCTGATAGTGATTTCTTGGTCCAAAATCTTAGATCTTTGGATTTGTCATTTATCTATTCCACTGATCTTCCACTCTATTTCTCAACCACCAGATTGTTTTGGTGATTACCACTATAGTACAGTTTGAGACCTGGTACTGCTAAACCATGTTCCTTCACATTTTTTATGGTTTTACAATTGTGTTCATATAGCTCCTGGGTTTGTCTTGGCAGGTAGATCCTCAAGTATTTTAAATTATCTGTAGTTACTTTAAATGGAATTTCTCTTTCTATCTCCCTTCCTGCTGAACTTTGTTGGTAATATAAAGAAATGCTGATGATTTATGTGGGCTTACATTATATTCTGCAACTGAGGTGACTCTTAACACCTGGTCACATCCACATCCTGGATGCAGAGGAGCCAGCATTAGAGATTTTCAGATGGTATGTGTTGAAGGATTTATCTAGGTATTGCACTGACTGTTGGGATTATTTCCAAACAATAAACCTACTGGCATTTTTTGCTCTGAGATGCTATGACAATCACACAGAGTTCTGAAAGTTGACAATGTGTTTGATAGTTTCACCTGGAAGAGCTGAAATCCAGTGGTGAGGCAGAGATCTAAATTATGAGCATTTTTATGACTTGGCGGTGGTGAAGGAGGAAAAAAGGGAGGAAGACTCTCTCTTTCCCTCCTCCACCATTTTTGGACAATCAGGGAAAAAAATTTAAATTTAAGTCAATGCCACCATTGCATTAGAACTGAAACTGTCATACTGACCAAACAGTGAGAGAAAAATTACACTTTATGGAAGGAGCCCCTGCCAGGGATGAAATGACCTACCAATTGATGATTTTTCCAACAAGCTTCCTTCTCCTGTGATTAACCAGCTCTAGTCTAGCCCTTTCTTCTTGTAGTGCTTCCTCCTTTGCTGAAGAGAAACCCCTGCAGGGTTCCACAGTAATCTAGTTGGTAAATGCATATATTAATTTCACTCCTTTAAAGACATCAGTGTTAAGAAAAGCTACTCACACTCAAGTAAACACAGGAAAGATCTGCAGACAATTTCTGTTCCTTTTTAGATGACTATGTGACTTACATTGAAGCATGACTTGTAGTGGAAAGTTTATTTTGAGAGATGAAGCCCTCAAGGAGGCATTTAAATTGTCATAAGCATAGCATGTCACATCATACTATCATTCAGGTATAAAGGATCTTTCCACTTGGAAGAGGCTGGAGTGTTCTATTTGCAAAATTATTTTTAGAGGTTTCAAATTAAATATTGCCTTCAAAAAGAATCTTGAAGTGTTAGTTTTAAGGAAACAGAAATGTCAGAGTTAACAAGGATAAGAATGGGAGGATTCTTCTTTCTTCCTTTCTCTCTTTTTAAAAGAAACTATCCTATTTAATCACATTTATTCTGCCAACAGCAAACAGTGCGGTTAAACTGAGTTCCTTTGAGGAAGAGACTATCGATTCCCATATAAATGTGTGTGTGTGTGTGTGTGTGTGTGTGTGTGTGTGTGTGTGTGTGTGTGTGTATGCATATATATATGTATGGATGTGTGTGTCACCATCTTTTTGTTGAAAAGATAGAGCAATTTGATCCTCTGTTACTATGCTGAGTATTTTTTTTAATCATGTAAACTCTCTATCTCATGTCCTTTAAGAGTTCAACATTATTATCTTATTTGTATGCCTATTTTTACCTGATCAAACTAGATTATAAACCCCTTGGAGGCAGGGATTATGTCTAATTTATTTTTTATGGCATTATTAGATGCTTAACAAGAGTGTATTTAGCTCTTTAATCTAACTCACTATATTGCTAGTGAATTAGAAGCAACCCTGACAAAAGTGATTAACATTAAAAATGATTCAATAATTTAATCTAACAGTTAATTAAGATTGAAAAATGAAAGATGTTCTACTTAACAAAAATGTGAAATTTAAGAGAGAACTAAGATGGAATTAAGGCATAGTCAATAAGTATTTTGTTAAAAATCATCTTATTAAATGTTTTCTGTGTGCTGTGCCATAGTATTTATTCTGTGGTATCACAATGCAATGAAAATCTGGATAAATAAGGAGATAAATGAAAAATAGCACTTTTTTTTTGCCTCTGATTTCCTTCATCAACAAACATTTTACCAGAATCAAATATGGGCTTGATTGATTGTCACATCAAATTATTTCTTCAGTTGCACTCCTTGATAGAAGAATTAGTAAGTGGGAAAATAATAAAAATACAGGCCCCCTTAATAAGAAATCAAATGCTATGGTAATCAATCTCTGAAAAATTGAGAAAGGACTTGACAAAATTTGAATTGTATGATCTGTCCTTTGTGTCTGAAAGTAGTTAAAATGCAATTTTGGGTTTTATCCAATAAAGTGGTAATGTGAACCCTTGTGCCAACCATTCAATGGCTGGTTTTAGGAACAGCAATCTATATTCATGTTTTGAATAACCTTATTACTAAAGGTGACAAAGTAATTTAAGCTTTTATTCTAATAAATAATATAAACTTTCTTTCTGGTATATAACTGACAAGTCTGGGGAAATAGTCTCTTGTTCAGATTTTAATATAAGATGATCAAGATAATCTAATTTTATATGATGATCTTTGAACCAATCTTTAAATGACCTGTATATTGCATTTCTAGTCTACTCTGTTCTCTACTTCTCATTTTACCACCCCCTTCCTCTTTCCCCCAAACCAAACTCATATAACTAAAAAGATATTATTTAAGGGGGTAATGTGACTTTGTGAACAGTAACAGACTTGAGAGTTAGTAAAGACCTGAGGATTGGTCCTGGTATGACCATTATCTAGTTATCCGACCTTTGGAATTTCACCCCACCCCCACCCCCCAGCCTCAATTTTCTCATCTATAAAATGAGAAGAATAGTTGGACTTGGTGATCTTTTTGGTACCTACTAGCTTTAATATTCTCAGATTCTAAAGTAGATCTTCATTATTCCCCATCATTAACATGAATAAAGCATTCTAAAACACTCCCATTAGCTGAGTTACTCTTTAAAGCATAGTTCAAGTCTTTAACCAAAAGGACAGTTGTAAAGAACTATAAACATATTTAAACATAAATGGGGAGAAATAGTTCTGCCTTCAACACTGTGATCAGTAAATGGAGATAAAGCCATTTCTATTTCAAATATATAATCACTTCAACAGAGATATCTAGTATCATCTTGAACTTGATTATGAGATAAAAGAAATGGGACAGAGATGGTAATCATTTAATTCCTTAAGAACTGCTATTCTGAAGAGCTTTTCACTCTATGCTCAATAGATTTCTAGCAGGTTATGATCCGGCTAGAAAGAAAGCATAATGATGAGGAAAATTATGTTTTTCAATAACACAGGCTTTTACAGTACCAAGTCCTTCCACAAAGGAGGCAATAAAATGAACTCTGACCACTTTAACAGATGGTGTAATGGCTGAGCTCACAGATGCAGCCTTTCTGAAAGTACCAAGTTCATATACTCTGACTGAGGGTTCAGGAGCAAGCCCAACTTTGAAGCATAATGTAGGAGAGATTATGTACGGCCATATAAGCATGCTGAGTGTTCCTTGGGTTCGTGCGCTGGGAAAGATGGGCTGGAGTAATGAGATTTAATGAGTTTCACTTTGCTAATGCAACAAATAGAGGAGGAGTTGAAATGTGAACTATAAGCATCAAACCATTTCCAATACCTTGCTCATAAAAAGAGACTAACTACCTTATGTAGTAGGAAAGTAGATGGAAAGGTATGACTTCTTGAGTTCAGAAAACATTCAATGAAGAATGGCAGTTGTTTCCCATTGTATGTTCAATGTGGAACTTTTCTTCAAGAAAGTAATAAAATGATAAAACCTAAAAAAATCCTAATAATATAAATTAGGTTAAAGAAAAGCAAAGAATTAGATTTTTGAAGAATTTTTTTTTCTTTATTACCTTCTAGGATGATCATAATATTTTGATTACTATTACTTAAATGAATCCGGAGTCTCATGATTCAGGAATTCCCTAAAGCTATCCAGATCACTACCATCCATGCCTGTCTATTTATTCTGTGATGTTCTCAACTATGTTCTCCCAAGTTTGTCAATGGAGACCCATCCAACATGTTAAAGGATTTTCTAGTTGTTTTTTTAATACCATGGTACCAGGGGCTCTGGCACTCCTTGTCATACCCCATTCTTGACATGTAACCAGATCATCTTCTGTTGCTATTATGGTATTTCTTGATGACACCCATTATTCCAGTTCTTCTTTGGAATTCTTCATTATTTATGTGTTTTAGCCTGTTTAACTCTACCATGGAATTTTCCATTGCCTTCTCTGTGATATTTATATTTAATTTTTTAGAAAAAGTGGTGTTCTTTTTTTAATAAAAGTTGAATCTGCTGCCTCCAAATAAAACAAGTATAACTAAGAAATAAATTTAACTCTTATATGTCTGCTTGATCATTTCATTCCATCCATCTATCCACATCCAAACATTTACTGAGTACTTTCAAATAGCAAAACTCATCTGAAAGTGAGTTTTTGGAATATTTGGAATTCTCAGATTTTCCACAAATTTTAGAAGCTTTTGAACAGCATGTGAATCACAAAGGAAAATAATTCTCCATTTTCCCAGTAAAATTACTTGAAGCTTATCCTTTTAAATGTCAGGCTAGGTAACCCTAGATACAAGGTCATTAGAGGTCATAGGGCCATTTTTTTCTGAAGCCTATGATGATTGGTTCAAGATGATAATAATGATAGCTGGCATTTATATAATACTTGAAAGTTCAGTCATGCTCTAGTGGGAAAGAAGAGTGACTGATGGACAGCCTATGTGCTCCACTGGCATCCACACAATATAAAGACAACTGTACAATCCCACAAGTGAGGTGGGCTTCCCAGGAAGGCTTTATGGGAGGCCATGGACTTGTCCTTTAAGATGGACAAGTAAGGATGGATTGAGAAAAGCAGTATTAGAGGACACAGTAAACTTCAAAGTTTTCAAAGTGTTTAACATGGAATACTGAATGTGAGTCTAACAAGAACTTACAAAGTTGGTGCTTCTAGAATTATCCTCATTTTATAAAAGAAGAAACTCAAGCTCAGAGGGGGGCAAACAGCCAATAAGGTTTTGAACCCAGGTTTTTCTTAACCCATTGTTTATCCATTACACAACATTTCTTCTTATCAAATTGTGACTCTGCTGCTTTATTTGGAGTCCTTGGGGACACTAGCAGAAAAGGAGTATACTATCATTTCTCTCCTTGGCTGATCCTTTGGAGCTTAAGTATTGACATATGGATAGATCATCAGTTATTATGGCTTGAATCTTTTTTCTGACCAAAGTGAAAATAAAGCTTTGACTAGGGCCTAGTCATTGTTTTAAATTGTTTAATTATTTATTTTGAAGTTTTGAATATTCTAAGTGCTTGTTTTGATACTTACATTAATTCATCTAATTATGTTCTTTCTTTTCTTTTCCCCCCTTCATTAAAGGACAGTTGGATGTACAATGTTCTTACTCATAAGATCTAGACTCTTTTCTTAGCCCTGTCACTTATAAGTTGTGTGATCTTAGAGAAATCAGACTCCATTTATAGATGGAAGGGGAATTACAAGATTCTTTAGTCCCTCGATATAAAACCACTGAAATAAAGTCTTAGAAAGATCTTGTAACTTGTACAGGCCACACAACCAGTGTGGTCAGGATTCAAACCCTGGTCTTTTGATACTAAAACATGAACACTCAATCTGTCCTCTATTTCCCCATTGTAAAATGAGGCTAATATCACAGAATACCTTGTCTTATTGGATTTTCATAAAGATTAAATGGGATAACAAATGGGTAAACCATAAAATGCTATTCAAATATAAGCTATTTTATTAACAGTTAACTTTCTAGTAAAGTTAGTTCAATATGATTTATCCTAAATGTATTAGTTATGAGAAAATACTAAAAGTATTTGAGTATTCTATTCAATTAGGTATTTTTTGTGTGGAATGCTTGTATGGAATGCTTGTATAATTGACTTATTCTCCATTATATTTGTATTCCATTAGTAAAAAGAAGTTTTGGCATCATCCACTCCTCATTTTTGTGCATCACCAAACTAACATGAAGTTTGGCATCAGTTCAGCAAAGATGAATTCATTTAATTATTTATTATAACACATTCCTAGTATGTACAACCTTTGGCCTATGGACAACAATATAAAACATCAAAAATGAAACAAACTTTATGAAGAAAAAAATTCCCATTATCCAAAATGTCTTTTAAACAAAATCCAGTGGAGCTCATAGAACTATAATATAAGGAGAAGAGTTAGAAATTTGGAGCACCAGTTAGTTACTAAAGACTAAGGCTGAGAACTATGAAGGCCTAAATGTCATGACCATGGATGTGTATGCTAAATTTAAGAATACAATGATGGCAGGCCATCGACTAAAATGTGAAGAAGATAGATTTGGTATTCTCCTACCCCCACAACTACTCTTTTACTTTATGTAACAGTAGAACATGTGGAACCATATTACCTCGAAGGGAAGAAAAAGTCTGAAAATAGAATCTGTTTCAAGAAAGAGGCTATAAATATAGATGTTTGCTTTTTTATTTATATACATTTCTATAATTTAATTTTTTTGTCTTAATGCCATAGTTTGGTTTTCTAAGATTCTGTCAAATAATAGTGGAAAGACAGAATGCCCTTCTTTTATCCTTCCTTTACCTCCTCATTTACTAGTAAAGCTATAGTATTTCACTGATGCAGATAATTGCTGACTTTTGGTTTTGGATGTGCATATTAAACATAGGCGTATTAAGTTTAAATTAAATAGACATATTAAAGAAGGAGCCTTCTACACTTCTGCTTCTTAGGATATTTAACTTCAGTGATATACTTTGTCAAAGTATTTATTGATATGATCATGCCATTTGAAATTTTATATTATTAATTATGTTTATTATTTTTGTAATGCTGAACTATACTTTCATTCAAAGTATAAATTGAACTTGGTGAATAATCATCAAACAACAATAATAATAACAATAATAGTAATAATAATAGAACAGACATTTACATATGCTTACAATTGCCAGGTACTTTACAACAATTCTGGGAGGTGGGTACTATTATTATCCTGTTTTAATAGAAGAGGAAGGGGTAACTAAGTGGTGTAGTGAATAGAGTATTGGCACTGGAGTCAAGAGAACCTGAGTTCAAATCCAGCCTCAGACCCTTAATACTTAGTTAGCCGTGTGATCTTGGGTAAGTCAATTAACCCCACTACCTTGCCAAAAAAAAGTGAGATTGGTAATACATGAGGAAATGGAGGCAAACAGAAGTTAAATGACTTGCTAGGGGTCACACAGCTTTTAAATGTCTGAAGTCAAATTTGAACTCAGGTCTTCTCAACTCTAAGTCTGGTGCTCCATCCATTGTGCTACCTTGCTGCTTCCATTTGAATATATTGTACAATATCCTTGCTAAGAGTTTAATAAAAATTTGGCATCAGTACACATGCATGAGATTTGTCTTCTTCAATTTCTTTTGTTTCATAGTATTTACTACTGGGGTCCCTATCCTGCTTGCTCATTTGCTCTAATATTTTTTTTCTCTTGTCGATGTTCCCTTCTCTCTTCTGACATTGCTGCCACCTTGGTATAGACCCTTATCATTTCATGACTACAGCAATTAGTTGATCTCCCTGACTCAAGCCTCTTTCCATGATAATCCATCCTCCACTCTCAGCTGCCAAAGTAACCTTCGGAAGTGTAGATCTGATCACGTCATACATACTAGGCAATAAACTTCATGGTTCCCTATTACCTACAAGACTGAATAGAAAACTTTCTGGTTAGTTTTTAAAGCCTTCACAGCATGACTCTTTCCTACCTCTCTGGTCTTCTTACACTTTACTCTTCCTGCAGAATATTTAAGATCTAGCCACATTGATTTGCTGTTCCTTGAACTTTGTATTTCACCACTCAATTCTGTCCTTTCGTGGTTCCTATAATCCATATATCTTTCGATCAACTGTGTGACCATGAAGATATAGTATGACAGAAAATGGTCTACAAAATATGACTATTTTCTTATGTTTTCATCAAAGATACTTTTGAGAGGTATATAGGCAGTTCTTATATTTTATAGAGATGAGAAAGTAGTTGGGTACATGGGTGAGTATTTGATGATGTCTTATATTTTGTCATTTTTTTCTTTTTAGTTAAAAGTACTTGTGATCTTTTTTTTTTTAATAAATCTTCTTCTTGAGTTGTCTTAAAAACTCTTAGATTCCTGAGGGCTTTAAAAGTTGTTTGACCATTGGCAGCTTTTTTTCCATATACATATACATATATATGTATACATATATATGTATTTGGTCACAGCCAATTGCTTTTCTCAATTTCATCATATATTCTAATCATTTACTCATATCTCAAGTGAGAGGCTAATATCTAAATATGATGCTCTTATTATCATTGATTAAAGTCTTTCTATATATGTAAGATGTTCTGTTCTATTTTGTGTTATTTTCATGTTTTATTCCTTCAAGTTTAAACTACAGATAAATAGTTTCAGCATTTTCCAGATTAGGGGACTTTTTGCTTTAGTTTGGATACTGACTTATATTATTGAATGTTAATTTTTTTTTGTCCTTCATTTTCAAAGACAACGACATCGGGGAGGGGATGCCACGACAAGCACATGAATTGGATTTGAGTGAGGGGGTGTTGTGCTAAGTCACCAGCCTCACTTTCTCCTCCAGAGCTGTCTGGGTCCAGTGGCCAGATATGAGTCAGGCTGGAGACAGGAAATGGCCCTGGATGTGAGGCAATCAAGGTTAAGGTCACACAGCTAGTAAGCAACAAGTGTCTGCGGCCATATTCAAACTCCCATCTGCCTGACTCCAAGGCCAATGCTCTATTCATTGTACCACCTAGCTGCCCATATTGAATGATAATAGCTTTTGAATCGGAAGGGCCTTCAGAAATTATTTAGCTGAACCTGCTTTTTGATAGTCAAAGAAACAGGTCAAAAGAGATGAAAAGACTTGAACACACTGTCATATACTTAGTGGCAAAGCTGAGATAAAAATCCAGTTTTTCTGAATCTAAGTCACATAGTTTTTTTTCCCCAATGCAATTTGCTTTCTTTGATAGCTTTATCTTCTTAAGTGAATCTTTTGTTATCCTCATTCATAATCTTTCACCATGATTTTGTATGCTAAACTAGTGTTGTTCTTGGCTGCTTTGTTTTTCTGTTGGGAAAAGAGAATTGTTTGCTGATTGAGATGGTTTCCTTGAGTCAATCAGTTTGCATAGGTTAAATCTAGAGTGGAAACATAATGGGTAGAGTGAGTGAAGATGGACAGAGAGAAACAGAAATGATGCCATCATGAAAGCAATACTAGAAACTGCCAGGACAGAAAGAAGAATTTGATGAGAAGTTCAGAAATCAGATAAAAGGTCTAACCCAGAGGCATAATATTATAATTATTAGAAGATCTAAAGCAGAGTACCTAATAAATTTCTATCTTGCTTTAATGATAATTTCATTCTTTAAAAAAGTAGACAAAATGACAAAAAGAACTACTGTTACAGAGTTAATTCTAAACATTAAAAAGAAACTGATTGCTGAAGTAGAAGTAATGAGAATATTACAGATAAATTACCATTTCAAATTAGAATTTATGATAAAGGAAAGGGTAGGATATTCCAAAATAATCCAACAGGCATATTATATTTGGGAGGGATCAATTTTAAAGGGTTCAAAGAAGGGACAGATAAGCTAAGCTAAAGGGCTTTTAAGGAAGTTAATCAAGAAAGGATGGACAATATTCAAGAATGTAATCTCATAACAAAACAGAAACAATTCCAAGGAGGACTAAAAAGGGAGATTTGTCTAAAGAAACCAATATGGATACAGAGGGAACTCAATGGACAGTACAGATTTTTAAAAGGGGGGGGAATTAAGGGTAGACAGTGTAAAATGATAAAGAAATTGAGTCAAAGTCTTCTAAGAATAATCAGTATCACTAAAATTTAGAGTTAAGATTGGTTGTAATGTTAAGAGCATAAAAAAGTTGGAGCTTCTTTCTTTCTTTCTTTCTGTTTGGTTTTTTTTTTTTTTACAAGGCAAACGGGGTTACATGGCTTGCCCAAAGCCACACAGCTAGGTAATTATTAAGTGTCTGAGGCCGGATTTGAATTCAGGTACTCCTGACTCCAGGGCCAGTGCTCTATCCACTGAGCCACCTAGCTGCCCCTTTTACTATCTCTTGAAGCAATATATGAATATATGAATGAATATATGTTCATTGCTTCCATGATGCTATCTATCAATCTCATTTCTTTGCCATTCCCTTTTCCTTTTATCTGCAATCTTTCCCAACATTAGAATCTTTTCTAATGAGTCTGTTTTCTCATTATATAGCCAAAATATTTAAGCTTCAACTTCAGTATTTGACTGTGCAGCAAATAATCTGAATTAATTTAAGTGCTGACTGATTTGATTTACATGAAGTCCAAGGGATTTTCAAAAGTCTTCTCAAGCAACACAATTCAAAAGTTTCAATTTGGTAGCACTCAACTTTATAATTCAACTGTCATAGCTATACATTGCTACTAGAAAAACCATAGCTTTGACAATATAGACCTTTGTCTTTTAATTTCATGACTGGAGTCATCATCTACAGTGATCTTTGAGCTCAAAATATAAAATCTGACTTCCAATTTTGCCAGAAAATGATGGGACCAGCTGCTAAGATCCTTTGCATGATGTACTCTGCATTCAAGCTAAATAAATAAATAAGGGTGCCAACCTACATCCTTGTTATTCACCTTTGCTAATCAAAATTATCAGCTGATCTGTATTTGGTTCCTAACTGTTGCTTTTTTGACCCATATACAGTTTCCTCCGGAGACAGTGGGATGATGTTACTTCCATCCCTTTGAGGATGTCACATTTTGCTGTGATCCATACAGTCAGAGGCTTTGGTGTAGTCAAAGAAGCAGATGTTTTCTGGAACTCCCTTGCTTTCTCCATAATCCAGCAAATATAGGTAATTTGGTCTCTAGTTCCTCTGGTTATTCTCCATTCATATATTGCTGAAATTCAGTTTTTGCAGAATTGTTTTTTTTTTCCATTTTGCAGAATCTTTAAGCATAATCTTGCTGGCATGTGAAATGAGTGCAATTCTTTGATCATCTGAACATTCTTTGTATTATCCTTCTTTAGGTTTAGGATATGAATTGATCTTTTCAAATCCAGTGGTCACTGTGAGTTTTATAAATTTGCTGACATAATGAGTACAATACTTTAATAGCATTATCTTTTAGGGTTTTAAATACCTCAGCTGGAATTCTACCAACTCTACCAGCCTTATTGTTAGCAATGCTTCTAAAGGCCCACTTGATTTCATTCTCTAGAATGTTTGGCACCATTGTGGTTAATGGTGATGTTAAAATATTTTTGTCATGTTTTCTTCTTCCTTTTTTTTTTTGCACAGCATTCAGGGTTAAGTGATTTGCCTAGGGTCACATAGCTAGCAAGTGTCAATGAGGTCACATTTAAACTCAGGTCCTCCTGACTTTAGGGCTGGTGCTCTAGCTTCTAGCCCTGGTAGTAACATAATATTAGCAGCTCATATTTACATAAACTTCAGAGTTCAAAAAGCCCTCAGCCTGAGGAGTGTGTGCTTCAGAGAGATAACTGATGTTAACAGTTACACAGGCATTTGTTTCAGAACTGGTACTCAAGCTTTTGACCTCAAAGTTAACTGTATTCTTTCTCCTCTACAAATCCCATTGCTCTTCTGTTATATGTGCAGTTTCTAGAATTTCCTTTATAAATCTGATTCTTAATTTAGAGCATATGCATTCTTTTTAAGAAAGTTTTTGGCATTATTTTGATTTTTTACTTTACAGTCATTTGTGGCTAAAGAGAATAAGGTCTGTGTAAAAAGCCATTGAATTTTTCAATTACAGAGTCACTGCCAATCTCTCAAGAATGGTGACAGATGGCAGATTAAGCAGTTGAAAACAAAGTAGGTGATGAAGAAGGAAACACATTGGTGTCTACTGTACTGTTTTTTCAGCACTGTAACTGAAAATTATAAAAAAAATCTTTTGGGGAAAAAAAACCTGTCAAAATATTTCAAAATTAGATATTAAGTACACATTTTGGTAAATTTCCCATTGATCCTTTAATAACAATTGCTATCTTTGGGAAGTGTGTCCTTAGAATAATGTGAGTTTAACTGAAGTACTAGTATATCAATTAGAGAAATGTCATTAAAAAGTAATTTTCTTGCCTAATCAATATTATAAATTTTGTGATAAATTTTAGTTTTAAACACTAGTGGGAAGGATAAACTATTAGAGTGTTCTGAATGTCTATAAGACTCTTTAAACTGATGATTAAAATTTTGATTGATCTGACAAGGCATTTAAATGGAAAGAAAAAATCAATAAGTATAAAGAAAAAGCAGAATGATCAGATTAAACTCCCAGAAGCCTGAGACAATGGAACAATGTTTATTGTTGATTTAAGAAAAACTAGGCCAAGAAATTCTTAAAAGATGGCAAGGTAAAAGGTAATCTTGGGTTCAACTCTTGCTTCCATAGCTCAGACAAGAAAAATTGCCAATTATGCAGCAAAATCAGTAATGCTAAGAAGAGAAAAGAAGGGGCTTCAGGGGTAGCTAGGATAGAGCACTGGCCCTGGAGTCAGGAGGACCTGACTTCAAATCCAACCTCAGACACTTAATAATTGCCGGTGTGATTTTTTTTTTTTTTTTTTTGCAAGGCAATGGGGTTAAGTGGCTTGCCCAAGACCACACAGCTAGGTAATTCTTAGAGGGAAAAAATACTAGCAGCCCTTTCAACAGTTCTTTTCTTTCATTGCTGGGGCTTTCTTCCCACATGCTGGTTCTTATTCCCAAGCTAGATGGAGCAGTAGGTATCAACTTTTGGAATTAACCTCTTGGCAATATCATAGGTTGGTGAATCAGGGATTGGAGAGGGAAAGGGTTCAAGCAAAGAAAGATGGAGTCCAAGGAGAAAAGTAAGTGGAAGAAGGAGAAGACCAAAGAGTAGTTTTTATCCTTTGAGGGTCACAGATTTCATACAACTTCACTGGTCTGAGAGAAGAGGACCTATAGCAGGGAGGGTCAAAGCTGGGTGTGACACAATAGGGCTAGGCTTATGCAAGGGAAAGAATTACCGGTAGAGCACAGTGAGCAGCTAGAAAGCACAGTTGATGAAGTGTCAGACCTAGAGTCCAAAGACTCATCCAAGGGAGTACAAATCTGGCCTCAGAACTTTAACCATTTGCCTGAGGCCCTCATCTGTAAAAAGAGTTAGAGAAAGAAATAACAAACTAATTCTTTATCTTTGCCAAGAAAATCCCCACATGGAGTCATGAAGTGTTGGGTGTGACTGAACAACAACAACAGCACAATAATGAAAGAAAAATCAGCACTGATTGATAAAAGCAGTTCTAAGTTGACTGAGGAGAACTGAGTAAAACATCTGAAGAAAGGAAATCCATCTTATGAAGAAAAGTACAGGAAATGGAGTGAAGACTTCCCAAGGAAGATCTTTTTTTGACCCCAAAAGGTCAAAGAATTACAACAAATTCTGAAAAGCTCTGTGAAATAGAGTAATGCTAAGAACTGTTCAAATGGTTCACCAGAAGAAGCAAAGAAACAAAGAGAGAATCTTGCTCTCTCAAAGGAAAAATCAGCAAGTCTGACAAGAGAGGAGAGAATTTTTTTAAAAGGCAGAAATACTCTTTAAAAACAGCAGTTTCTTTGAAAAAGAGTATGAAAAATATGCAATTCAAAAACAGAAAGGCAGATGGAAAATCAATTGGACAGAATCAAAAGACAATACTGGTCATCAGAAGTTTACATTATTGAGAATAAAAGGAAAATGGAATTATTTCAATTAATATTGATAAACATCTATTAAGCAGCCATCATGTTCTAATACCAGGGAGACAAAAAAGAGGTAAGAGATAGTCCCAAGGAACTTATGGTCTAAAGGGGGAGATGACATACAAACAAAAATATACAAAACAAGCTCGCTCTCTCTCTCTCTCTCTCTCTCTCTCTCTCTCTCTCTCCATATATATATATATATATATATATATATATATATATATATATATATATATGTATGTTAAGTAGAAAATAAAAGAGAGAATGTGCTAGAATTAAAGTGAAGGCTAAGTGCAACTTTAGTGGGGATTTAATTAAAGCCAGAGAGCTCAATAGTTAGAGTACAGTAAAGGAGGTCAATGTCACTGGACAGAAGATTATGTCAGGGGCAAAGGTGTAAGAAGACTAGAACAACAAGGGGCAAGATATTGAAAGAAAATTGAGTTAAGCCCCTAAAATAATTTTCAAGATTAATTATTTAAATAATATTTTTCCAATTACACATTAAGATAATTATCATTCAATAAATTTTTTTTTGTTTCAAATTTTTCTCCCTCTTTTCCTTCCTTTCCCCTTTCTAAAACTGTAAGCAATTTGATATAGATTATATATTATACAATCATGTAAAACATATTTCTAGATTAGTCATGTTGTAAAATAAGAAACAGACCAAAAGGAAAAAATTGAAAATATTTTTCGATCTTCATTCAGACTCCATCCCTTCTCTATACTGGAAAGCATTTTCTATCACAAGTTGGAATTGTCTTTGATCATTGTATTGCTGAGAACAGCTAAGTCATTCATTGTTGATCATGGAGTAATGTTGCTGTTACTGTGTATAAAGTTCTACTCATTTCACTTTGCATGAGTTCATGCTAGATTCTTCTGAAATCATTTGGAAAATCATTTCTTACAGCAGAATAGTATTCCATTACATTTATATACCACAATTTCTTCATCCATTCCCCAATTGGTGGACATAATCAATTTCCAATTTTATGTCACCACAAAAAGAGCTATTATATTTTTGTACATGGAGATCCTTTTCCTTTTTTTTATGACTTCTTTGAGATACAGATATAGTAGTGGATCAAAGGGTATACATGCTTTAATTGCCCTTTGAGCATAGTTCCAAACTGACTTCCAGAATGGTTGGATCAGGTCACAATTCCACTAACAATGCATTAGTGTCGCAATTTTCTCACACAGTCTTTAAATTTATCATTTTCTTTTATCTGTCATATTATTCAATTTATAATCTTTTTTTTAGGTTTCTGCAAGGCAAATGGGGTTAAGTGGCTTGCCCAAGGCCACACAGCTAGGTAATTATTAAATGTCTGGGACCAGATTTGAACCCAGGTACTCCTGACTCCAAGGCCGGTGCTTTATCCACTATGCCACCTAGCTGCCCCATATTAGTCAATTTATGAGGTGTTTTAATTTGTATTTCCTCTAATCAAAGGGAATTTCTTTAAGATTAATTATTAAAGAAAAAAAAGTTAAGGAATTCCTTTACAAAAACTGAGGGGTATGCAGTGATTTTACCTACAAAAATGACCCTACATAGAAGAAACATCAAACATTCAGAAAGTAATGCAAGACTAAGAAGTGAGACATACTTTTTCGTATATCTAGAGTTAGATAAAGTCATGACTATGGAGGTGGTTTGATTTTTTAAGATAAAGAAAACTCCAACAATTTATACATTAGGGATAGCAAGATAACAAAAAAAGAACATCTATGAGCTAAAGAATCCAATAGGGGCAGTTAGGTGGCACAGTAGAGAGAGCACCGACCCTGGAGTCAGGAGGATCTGAGTTCAAATTTGACCTCAGACAATTAACCTAGCTGTGTGACCTTGGGCAAGTCACTTAACCTCATTACCTTAAATAATCAAAAAATTAAAATAAAAAATAAGCAAAGAGAGAAATCAGGAGATAAAAAGAAGGGAGAAATCAATTAAAGGGAAAAAAAATCCAGTTCCCAAATTAGTAAATCCATGTTATTTATGTTGGAATAGTACAGAGGAATTTCTCATGAGGGGGAAGAAAGGGAGTAGTAAAATGGGTCCAGGAAAAGATTGGTCAGAACTGAAGAGGTGAGATTTATGAAGGGATTTCAATCACCAATACTCTTGTACCCCCACCCACATCTTTGGATATATGGGTGACTAGGATAGAACACTATTGGGCTATCTTTGAGGGAAGAAATGAGATTTAGGCATTTGCTGGCAGAAAAGGAATTCTCTGGCAGTATTTTAAAACAATCACATGGAGGCTGTAGAGAGTCAGAGAGGGGAACAACAGTGAATTTTGATGGTCAAGGAGAGGTTCAGATACATCAAGAGAATAGCTTCAAAATTTTTGCATGAAGAAATCCAATACAGAAAGATAAGAAGGGAAATTTTTTTAGGTTTTTTTTGCAAGGCAAATGGGGTTAAGTGGCTTTCCCAAGGTCACAGAATTATTAAGTGTCTGAGGCCGGATTTGAACTCAGGTACTCCTGACTTCTATGGCCAGTGCTCTATCCATAAGAAAGGAAGTATTAAAGATAATCTTTGCAATAAATTTCTCTGATAAAGATCACATTTCCTACTCCTGTCTGTCATGAGGTCAGTTTGCTTCATAAGAATAGAACCACTAGAAGACTTGCACTAGAAGTCTATATGAAAACTTGGAATTCATCAACAAGGCTTTAATGATATTCTTTAAAGGTTATCATCCTTCCACCTAATCTTATTCTCCACTATTCAGTGATATTGAACTTTCCATTACTGAAGACCAAAGTCCCTTCCCCAACCTCAGTTGTCCATCTTCAAATCCAATATCTTTTTAATAGTTATTTTTAAGTTTTCATTATTTTATTTTCTCCTAGTTACATGTAAAAACAATTTTTAACATTACTTAAAAAAAAACCTTTGAATTCCAAATTCTCTTCCTTCCTCCTCCCCCTGTCCCTCCCTCATTGAGAAGGCAAGAAATTTGATCTAAGCTATACTAGTGTTATCATGCAAAACATTTCCATAATAGTCATGTTGTGAAAGAAAATATAGACTAAAATAAAAACCCTTTAGAAAAATAAAGTTAAAAAAGTATGCTACGATCTGTAATCAGATATCATCAGTTATTTCTCTGGGGGTGAATAGCATTTTTTCATCCTAAGTCCTTCATCAATGTATTGCTGAGAATAATAGCTAAGTCATTAGAATATTGTTGTTACTTTGCACACAGTACATTTCACTCTGCATCAGATCAAGTGAGTCTTCACATTTTTTTGGAAAGCATCCTACATATAGGTCATTTTCCCTTTTTAAAAAATTTCTTGGGGCAGCTAGGTGGTGTAGTGGAAAGAAAACAGGCCCTGGAGTCAGGAGGACCTGAGTTTAAATCTGGCTTCAGACACTTATTAATTACCTGGCTGTATGACCTTGAGTAATTCATTTAACTCCATTGACTTAAAAAAATTCTTTCGGGATATAGATCTAGTAGTGATATTGCTAGATCAAAGGATGGGTTCCAAATTGCTCTACAGAATGGTTGAATCAGTTCACAACTCCACCAACAATGCATTCATGTCCCATTTTTCCACATCCCCTCCAACATTAGTCATTTTCCTTTTCGATCCTATTCACCCATCTAACAGCTATGAGGTAATACCTCAGATGTTTTAATTTGCATTAATATAATCAAGAGTATCACTCCCATATACCTTGACCCTAAACACCTTTCCTCCATCTCTGTCCTACACTGTGTAACGAGTTGTAGGGAATAGAGCACTAAGCCTGGGGTTGAGAAGACCTGAGTTCATATTTGTCCTCAAACACTCAAACACTGTCCTCAAACAAGTCATTTGCCCTGCTTGCCTCAAGTTCCTCATCTTTCAAATGATTTGGAGAAGGAAATGACAAACCATTCCAGATCTTTGCTAAGAAAACCCCAAAGAGGGTCACAAAGAGTCAATCACAACTGAAATGACTGAAGAACAAAAAAAAAATTCTTTCATCTTTACCACTTCATCTCTTCATCCTTCCATCTTCTGGTACTCATTGAGACTTGGCTTCTTTTGGATGACAATGAATTCCTGACCATCTTTTCTGGAATTGTTCATAGTCTCTCATAATTGAAGATTTTATCTCAACTGGGCCATATCATGCAGCAAGGCAATTCTCTTTCCTAATTGATTCCTTATTCCATTCACCAGAGATGTCATTCCAAATCCTCTCTTTTCAAGTTTCTTAGGCTATCCCATATTGTTTCCCTCTCAGTTAAGAATTTTGCTTCAGATTTTATCAAATTGAAGCCATTATCCAAGAGTTCCTGCTTCTTCCCTACTCTTCATTACACATCTCCCTATTATCATCTTTTTTTCTTTATTCCAATTTGTGATAAAAGGTGGGTCTTCTCCATATGAAAATCAGTAAGTAGAAATATCTAATAAGACAAGAAAGTCAATGGTGAAATGGTATGAGAGAAAACAAGAATGATAATGACTGAAAAAGACCATTAGAGTTGGTAGCTTGGTTTTCCTTGGTTTTTTCTATTACAGTTCTCTCTCTCTCTTTTTTTTTTTTTTCCTCCTACTTGTCTGACCAATCTCTCTCAGACTTCTTTGCAGGATCAATCAATCAAATAGTTGTGCTGATTATGTAAAAATGAGGACCGAAAGGAGCCCAGCCCTAGCATCTCCCTGGTATCCACATAGCAAAAAATAAGTGAAGAAGGTTATGCATTTGGTGTTTAGTTTGTGGGAGGATTAACAAAAGGTATACTGGATGGGCAGGTGTGGGTGGGTTGTAATTGTGTGGAGGAATATTTTAAAATGATGAGATTACAGTGCCATCTGAGAATTTGAATAAAGTTGTATTTCTTGATTTTCATGGAAATGAACCAGTGCTTATCATCACAGAATATGAGATGATCTTTCATTTTACAGAGGAGAAATTTGATCTGGAGACCCTAAATGACTTGTCAAAGTTCATCCAAGTACTTAATGGTAGAAGTGAGACTATTTCTGATTCCTAATCCAGAATTCTTTTCATTAGACTATATCATCATTTATATATTTTATGATTTGAAACCACAATATAAAAATCAACTGAAGACTGTTTTTACCATATTTTAAAATAGTTTTAGATGAGCTTGCCCCCTCACTCTTCCTTTCTTTCTTCTGCCATCTGTCTTTATGTGTATATATATATATATATATAAATATATACATATATAAATATGCATATATATTTATATAAATACATAAAAAACATGCTCAACTTTCCTACCTCCTTAAAAGTCAACCCCAGTGAAGTCAAAACAAGCTTTGCTCGAGCTTGCTGGCCCTTCAAACTATTTATTACGTTATATCTCTATTAACCTTCAGAACAAAACCACAAAAATAGGTCATTTACACTCATTACCCACATTTCTTCATCTCCTTACTTCTCAACCTCTTGCAATATCAGTTTTGAATCCTATCTATCACTTGACTGAAACAGTTACCTCTATGATTGCTGACAAAAGTTTTCTTGTTATGTATAACTACTGGTTTTTACAAAACACTCATATTGACTTTTTTTATACTATTGACTACACCCTCTTCTGAGATACATTTTCCTCTTTGGAGGTGTCAAAAAGCTCACTTTTGGTTCTCTTTTTATGAGTATTAATTCCTGGTCTCCTTTTCTGGAATACATCTTGTTCTTGCTTAGTTAAATGTGGGCATCCATCCTTCTAGATTCTTTTCTGGGACTTCTCTCTCTATAGAGAGAAGATTTTGTCAACCCCCAAGGGCTTGTTTATAATCTTTGTACAGATGATACCCAAATCTATATATCCAAGCGATAATCTTTCCCTGAATTCCAGATCCATGTTATCAAGGGCTTGCTGGATGCATCCAGCTAGATGTCCCATAGATATAAAAAGTTCAATATACGTAAGTAGGATTTATTATATACTCTGCCTAATCTAACTCTCCTCCTACTTTGCTTTTTTTTTTTTACTGAAGGCACCTTTATACATGCCAAAGTTTTCAACCTCTGACTCAACCTTATTAACCTGACTCTTCTTCCCTTTCTGACATACCTATAAGGCCAAATCTTATAGACTCTACCTCCACATGTATCTTTTTCTGTACTCACATGGCTAAAATCCTTTTTACCTCTTGCTTGGGCTACTGCAATAGCCTCTTAATTGATATCCCTGCTTCCAATTTATCTCTTCTCTAATTCTTCCTTTATATGGCTGCCAAAGTGATATTCTTAAAGCAGATTTATTTAATCTTTTTCTGTTGCTTGAAAGATAAAATACCATTTTTAAGCCTTCATACAAAGATCTCCACAATATGGCTCTTGTAAACTTTTCTAGGCTTAAATCATGTTCATCCTCTCCATGTGCTCTCTGTTACAATCACACTGGCCTTTCCCATGCATTTCATTCCATCTCCTCTAAGACTCTGAACTGTCTCTTTCCTATCTCTGGAATATGTTCTTTCCTCACTTCTATTTCTTAAAATTCCTAGTTTTCTTCAAAGTATAACTCTAATGCCACTTCCTACATGAGGCTTTTCTAAATAAGTTGGAGCTGGGAAACTTGTTTCAAATCCTCCATCAAATACTTAGCTATGTGACCCCAGTCAAGTCATTTAATCTTAGCCTCAATTTCCTCTTCTATAAAACAGGATACTGACACTTATCTCATAGGGCTGTTTTATCAAATGAGATCACATGTAAAAAAAATTTCACAAACCACAAAGAATGTTATAAATGTCATCATCATCTTCCTTTTCAAGTTCATTGTTGTCCCTCCTCCTCCTCCTCCTCCTCATCTCTCCAGTTATTGCCCAATCTCTCAGGAAATTACTTTTCAATTTTAGATTCATTTGCATTTATACTTCTCCCCCTCTAAAACAAAAAATATATATATATACATATATGTATGTATGTGTATATATATATATATATATATATATATATATATATATATATATATATATATATATATATATAAATGTGGCATTTTCCCCCTCAGTAGAATATAGACACTTTGGAGAAGGGACTGTTTCATTTTTGTCTTTCTATCCCCAGCAATTAGCATAATTCTCTGAATATAATAGATGCTTAACAAATGGTTATTTAATTGAGTTGAATTTCATTTTGGGGAAATTTTAGAGAATGTAGATCATTGATTGAGAAGATGAAAATGATTTATCACATAGATAATTCTCATTATTAAAATATCTGACTATCTTTAAAGACTCTAGGACTATGGCATTTCCAAGAATGGCAAAGACTTATGAAAAGCTGCTTTTTTCCATCTCTATTTTCCTTTCATCTCTCCCTCTCACACACAATCTCCTAACAATCTCACTGTATAAGTGATTCATCTAATCTAGCATTACTCAAGCTTACTGATTATTTTGCAAGAAATTTTGCTCAAGTAAAAGCTCTAAGATACAGATTCCTTAATTGGATGAAGGTCTGAGGTGACCTACTTATTCAATTTTTTAATTGACTTGGTTGTCAACTCAATCAATGTTAGTTCCTTGATTCACAGTGTTTGTTTATGTCTTACATCTTCATGCATTTTTTAAAAAGATATTTCTCTAATCAGTTTTGCCCAAATCTACTTAATCAAAAGCCTAGGCATCTAAAAGTGCCAGAAATAGTCTTAGGGCATCTTACTCAACTAAAAACATCCAGATGGGATACTGCTATAACATTTCATTCCTTAAAAGGTATTAAGATGAATTTACCTGAATTACCTGCTACTTAACTTCCCTAATCTCAACACAATGTCAGTTCCATAGAAAGTCATCCCCTGTCCCTGGCTCTTTATTCAGATCAATTTTATCTTTTACTGATTGCGCTCTATCTGACATGGCATCTAATAATTTATTCTAAAAAATTTAAATTGCACAATATGAAGATATATCCAAAGTGGATCAGTTCAGTCAATGAACTGCAAAGATTTAACAAAAAATTGTAGCATTTTAAACAATTTTTTCAGGTTTTGCAAGGCAATGGGGTTAAGTGGCTTGCCCAAGGCCACACAGCTAGGTAATTATTAAGTGTCTGAGGCTGGATTTGAACTCAGGTACTCCTGACTCCAGGGCTGGTGCTCTATCCACTGTGCCACCTAGCTGCCCCTAAACAATTTTTAACATTAAAAATGTTTAAAACATGTTAGAATTAGTTTTTGAATTGCATTATAAAAATCCTTTGATTATTTTGCATCTTGGACAAAAAATAAGAAGCGGGCTATATAACTGCAGCTACTGTACAAGTCCTTAAAACACACAGAATATTCAAGACCTAATTTTACTAGTTACTCCTGTAATTACTCTACTGATGTTTACAAGAAACATCTTTTCCCCCACCCCTGCTTTATTTCTACAATCATTTGTTGTAAGCAAAGCAAAAAAGGGAAAAAGAATAATACAAATTAGAAATTTCTAAACATGTTAAATAATGGAAGCACTTAACACTGACAACTCAAATAGTAATTAGTAATCATAAGCTAAATAAATAGCAATTATTAATGGTACTGTTAGTTTACTTTAAAAGAGAAGAAAAATTGTTAAAGGATCTAAAGTAGAAGGTCTCTTTTTAGATGATAAGCTTCTTGAGGGGAGAGATTGTCTTATTTTTTTTATCTTCCACAGCGATTGGTATGGTGTTGTATATACATGATTTGCTCAATAAATATTTCCTGAATGAAAATTCTCATACTGGAAGAAACTTAGATTAGACCAACACCTCACACCCTATACCAAGATAAGATCAAAATGGATAAAGGATTTAGACCTAAAAAACAATATTATAAGCAAACTAGAAGATCAAGGAATAGTTTACCTGTCAGATCTATGGAAAGGGAAGCAGTTTATGACAAAGGAAGAGATGGAGAACATCACCACAAACAAACTAGATGATTTTGATAACATTAAATTAAAAAGCTTTTGCACAGACAAAACCATTGTAACCAATATCAAAAGAAATGTAGTAAAGTGGGAAACAATCTTTACAACTAGTATTTCTGACAAAGGACTCATTTCTAAAATATACAGAGAACTGAGTCAAATTTAAAAAAAAAGCCATTCCCAATTGACAAATGGTCAAAGGATATGCAAAGGCAATTTACAGATGAGGAGATCAAAGTTATCCATAGTCACATGAAAAACTGCTCTAAATCATTAATCATTACTTATTAGAGAACTGAAAATTAAAGCTTCTCTGAGGTACCACCTCACACCTTTCAAGACTGGCCAATATGACCAGAAAGGACAACAATCATTGTGAAGGGTTGTGGGAAATCTAGGACACTAATATATTGTTGGTGGAGCTGTGAACTCATCCAAACTTTCTAGAGAGCAGCCTGGAACTACACCCAAAGGGCAACAAAAATGTGCATGCCCTTTGATCCAGCAATACCACTACTGGGTCTATACCCTGAAGAGATGATGAAAAAGGGTAAAAACATCACCTGTACAAAAATATTCATAGCAGCCCTGTTTGTGGTGCAAAGAATTGGAAATCAAGTAAATGTTCTTCATTTGGGCTTAGCAAACTGTGGTATATGTATGTCATGGAACACTATTGTTCTATTAGAAACCAGGAGGGTGGGGCGGCTAGGTAGCACAGTGGGCACCAGCTCTGGAGTCAGGAGTACCTGAGTTCAAATCTGGCTTCAGACACATAATAATTACTTAGCTGTGTGGCTTTGGGCAAGTGCCTTGCAAAAACTAAAAAAACAAACAAACAAAAAACCCCAACAAAAAACCAGGAGGGAGGGGAATTCTGGAAAGCCTGGAGGTATTTGCATGAACTGATGCTGAGTGAGATGAGCAGAACCAGAAAAACACTGTACACCCTAACAGCAACATGGGGGGGGTGATGATCAACCTTGTTGGACTTGCTCATTCCATCAGTGTAACAATCAGGGACAATTTGGAGCTGTCTACAATGGAGAATACCAGAGAAAGAACTGTAGAATTTGAACCAAGACCAAGGACTATTACCTTTAACTTAGGGAAAAAACTCTGGTATCTTATTGTCTGATCTTGCTATCTCTTATACTTTATGTTTCTTCCTTAAGGATAGGATTTCTTTCCATCACATTCAATTTGGCTCAGTGTATACCATGGAAACAATGTAAAGACTGGCAAATTGCCTTCTGTGGGGGTGGGGGGAGGGAAGTAAGATTAGGAGAAAAATTGTAAAACTCAAAAGAAAAATCTTAAAAAAAAGAAAATTTTCATACTGTTAGATAAGAATAAAAGAGACTGTTATAATCCCATTTTCTTATTACCAAAGCTAAACTACACACATATATAACTAAAACTCATGACTTCCTATTGAATTTTGTTGATTTCCTCTCTTCTTGTACTAACTAGATTTTTTTCCATCTGTTTAATTATAAAATAATTCATTAGGATAGCATAACACAGACGGCTACTAAAGCTGTTTTGTATGGACAGATGGAATCACAGAAATATCATCCTCAACATATGTCATTGTTCAAGATAGGTATTATTTATTAAAAAGAGACTGTAAAGGTTGGGAATTGGACAGGTAGCTACAGAATACAAATTTGGCAAATGTAGGAGACAGTACATTTCTCATATGATACCTATCCAAACATCCATTGATGATCATAGTACCTACTCTGGTCTCTCCTCTCTTCACAGTTCTGATAGTATCTTTTACTATGGAATTGCTTATGCCTTTGTCTTACTGCTGATGTGAAGAACAGGCCTAATATTGGCATTCCCCTAGTTTGGGTATGGTGATGAAACAGAATTCGGATGAAATAAGGCATCACTGAAAAATTAACAAAAGGAGCACATCTTAGATTTACAGTAGGGATACAAGAGTCCTTGGGTAGATGGTTTTCTATACAGAGCTTATGGAAAGGAGTCTGATCAACAGGTCATTAGAGTATAGCAATTTGTGTGGATTTTGACATTTACCAAATATGAGGAACCTAGAATCCACCTAGCTGGAATTTTTGTCCTTAAGTGACCAAGAAGCTTTGGCAGGAAGCAAGGGTCAATCACATACTGGGCACAGTTTTGTCTCCTATTAAGGAAAGGTAATCCTTGCCAGAGGAGGGGAAAAAAGGAGTGTTTAGACCTCCCTCATGTTGAGGTAAACACTAGTAGATATTAGTCCTGTCACAGCATTCATACCTTGAAAAGTCCATCCCTGGGATGCCTTTTCTGTTGTATGCCCGTGTATGCTGGTAAAGGAAGTCATGTAACGTTCAGGATGGAATCTAACAAATTTTTGCTATTCAACTTAACTGGCCAGCACTAGTCCACAGCAATCTTTTCACTTTTCCCTTATTGATTTCTATCACACTCCCTGTAGTAACTATTCAAACCATTCTATTCAAGGCTGCTATTGCCCCCCCCCTTTTGCTTTTAGTTCTCTTTTCATTTTATTCCACATTTCAAAACCTCTCTATGTTGTACCTTTCCTATTCCCTATTTTGAGTTAGAAAATTTTATCCTCTTGCTAAGTGGATACTAATATCCAAGTCTTTCCTATCACAAAAGTACAAATGAATACTTTTAAAAATTATTAATGGTTTCCTTGGCCATTATCAAGAATTTCTGAGTCAAAGGGTATGGATTTATTAGTCACTTTATTTGCAAAATTCCACACTGCTTTTCAAAAAAGTTGCACTTATTCTCACTACACCAATAATGTACTGGTATATCTATCTCCAACATAGACTATTTTTATCTTTTTGATCTTTGCCAATCTGCAGGGTGTGAAGTAAAACTTTAGGATCAATTTGATTCATATTTATCTTAGTAGTGATTTATAGTACTTTTTCATATATATGGTTGTTAATATCTTGTAATTCTTTTGAGAACATTTTATTCATATGTGACCATAACACATTAATAAAAGGCAAGTTTTAAGAGAAGAGGATTTGAAGCTTCATCTTGTCCTACCATGTCAAAGGCTTTTTTGGGGGTATTCAACAAATAACAAACAGCAGAATCTTGAATTCTGTTTATTCCTCAGACAATTGTGTAATTGTGTAGATGAGATTTGTCACAGTCACCTCTAGAAACCCAAATGTGAAAACACATTTAGGGATTTCAAGATGGGCATAAATCTCTTTTTTAAGGTTTTTGCAAGGCAAATGGGGTTAAGTGGCTTGCCCAAGGCCACACAGCTAGGCAATTATTAAGTGTCTGAGACTGGATTTGAACCCCAGGTACTCCAGACTCCAAGGCTGGTGCTTTATCCACTATACCACCTAGCCGCCCCCATAAATCTTTTTCATATGTTTTTATAGAGATGAGAAAGTAGAAATATGGATTGGAGGCTGAATATTTCTCTAATAATATCATCGATAATATTTTCACTCTTTTGTGTGCTCTATCTCTCCCTCCCTACCTCTCTCCCTTCTTCCCTCCTATAAGAGATAACTTGAAAATCAAGTTCTACATGCTTTTAAAATTGTCATCTCCAGCAGGTTCCTTCAGTATGTATTTGGCCAGCTTCATTCATTTTTCCTGACTTCTTTTTGTTAGAGACATTTCTACTTCTATATGTAATAATTGAGAAATGAAGGAGTATCTAAATACAAGAATTTCACTATCAGTAATGAGAGGATATTGCACTAAAAGCAGTGGCAAATCAGATGCAAATCTGATCCATTTCATGTTTATTTGATATACCATTTTCAGTTGATAAAAACTTTGGGAACAATCTAGTTTGATCTCACATTAAGCTTTCAGTAGTCTTGGTTTTTCCCTTCATTGTCTTTCTTGGTTTTGTGTGGCACAACCCATCATTTGCAAAAAGCCTTAAATTCTACCAAAATGATCTTGCTGCCATACGAGTTGGTAAGGTGAGAAAATATTTGCTGCTTGAGATAATTGCTGGGCTCTTTTGTCTTTGCAACGATTAAATTTATAACTATGAACATCTTTAAAATAGTGATATCTCAGTTTTTTTAAATGAATCAACAGCCTTTATAGGTATATCAGGGTGGAATTCTTGTAACTGAATGAGTGTATTCTCATCTTAAAGTTTTTTTTCTAAATTAGTTCTGATTTTGATTCTTAATTGGTCAATGGTTTGATCAGCACAGATGTCTTGTTTGAAAATAAATCCTACCTAGATAAGAAGTCTTTTATGCCCATTGAGAAGTAGATTATTCAGATATCAACTATGCCTTTAGTCAATTTTATTTCTTAATCTCAGATCACATTTTCCAAAATATTCTTTTACTCTTTGCTGTCCTATACAACTAAGTCATTCACTGAGTCTCTCTATTCAGGTACATATTGTCTTTTTTTGACAATTTTTGTCAATTTTCTCATAAAATAGTTTTACTTTTTGCCCCATCATAGAGGTTGCCACATAAACTACAATTGTCATCATGGTAGTCTTTTTCTTTATGCTCATTAAGAGCACTCTACGACGATCTGTCCAAGTGTTAGGGGACATGTTGTTGCTTGTTGCCTTTGAATCTATGATGAAACCAACTTCACCAATTCCTTTATTTTTTTAAAGAGAATCTCTCTAACCTTTTTTTTTTCTGTTTAGTTGCAACATTTTAATGTCTCCTGGCACCATTTATAGTAAGAGTGTCAATATGGATGTGGTTCAGTTCTTTAATAAGCATCAACTAGTTGATTCCTCACACTTTGGCTATTAGCAGTCAAGATAATGTATAAAGATGTTCTAAAAACTTTCTTAGCAGCTTTTCCTTACTTTATCAGTCACTTAAGAGACAATCTATCATCCAAGGGAAGGCATGTACAAAAAATTAATTTCTTAGTGGTGTACCTGCTACTGCTGAACTTTTTTTTTTGCACTGAACTGGGATGGTCCACAAGCAGTAGATAGTTTGCTACCATTCCTGGACTCTAGATCTATTTAGTTTGTTAGAACCTGCTAGAGACTATATTATTATGGCATAGCATAGAGAAGCCATGAACACCATCTTATAATGTTGAACAGCTAGTGAAAGGTTCTTAGAGAAGCCAATAATGATATGTTGAGTTCATAGAGTATTTTTTGAATTACCAAAATATTTTTTCCTCCTGATACCTTTCTGAGTTAGGTAATTCAAGGCAGTTAAAAACCCATTATATAGGCAAGAAAACTGATGCCCAGTAGCTTGTCCATGGTTGACATTGATTCATAGAAATTATATTTTGATTCTAGTAATTCTACTAGTTTTGAAATCAAATAATGAGACCATTATCTAAATCAAATTTCTATACTTTGTCCTTAAGAAATAAGATGAGATTTTGTCAAATACAGAAATCCAAGCATCGTGGTTCAGTAGAAAGAATATTACATATGGCGACAGGAGCTTGGAGTTCAATTCCAGTTTCTTAATTTATACTTTGTAGCCAGATAACTATAAATTACTTTACCTCTAAGCCTCACGTCTCTTTCTCTAATTGTACTATCTACTTAATAGTGTTCTTATAAGGAAAGTTCTTTAACATCTGAAAGTACTAGTGATAATTTCTCTGAATTCATATTCACTATTTCTTATGGTAAAATAATAGTCCATGATTTTCATATGCCACAATTTCTTCAACCATTCCTTGATAAATAGGCACTTATTTACTTTCCTCTAGATTTGTGCTACTACAAAAATCTGCTATGAAAATTTTGGCAAATATACATCCTTTTTGTCTTTTACTTTCTTGGGGGAATGTTACAGTAGTGGGATTACAGAGACAAAGGGCATGAATAGCTTAGTAGCCTTGTCTAACATGATTTCAGATTGTTTTCCAGAATAAAACAATAAATTACCTTCTATTTTTTTTCCTAGAGTAGAAAAAAAAGCTAATTCTTAGAGAATGTAGTTCATTTTTTCCCTTTCTGTTAAATTACCAGGATGTATAAGAACAAAATACAACAGTGTGGTAAAACAGTTTAGCAAATAATCTGTTATATTTCTTTTAAGATAGCTATATTATTTCTGTTGCTTATAGTCATATTTGTTCTGAAAATAACCTATTATATTTTTTTCTCTCAATGGACTTATGCTGCAACAAGTACTATATTAGATATAATTGGAAATTTGAACAATGCCAAAAAAAAGTTTCTTTGTATGTGAACTTTAAAGAGATTGAATGGACCTATTTACATTATCTTTACTATCATGAGTTTTATCTGTATGAAATCTATATAATTATGTCTTGTGTATATGCATATATACATATATATCAATATTTATATTTGTAAATTTATAGTGATAAGGAAGAGATCTTTTACTTGCTCAATTCAACATTGAATCATGCATTTGGAATGTTGTTGTTCAGTTGTTTGATCATGTTTGAGCTGTCATGACCCCTTGTAGCATGTCTGGCCCTTGTATCTCTACTACCCCTTGAAGTCTGTTCAAACTCATGTTCATAATTTCCATGACACAGTCAATCCATTTTATCTTCTGTCATCCCCTTTTCCTTTTGCTTTCAATTTTTCCCATCATCAGAATCTTTTCCAATCAGTTTTACTTTCTCATTATGTGGTCAAAGTGTTTAAGCTTCAGCTTCAGTATTTGGCCTTCCAGTAAAGAGCCTACAGTATTGAATGATTTGATATCCTTGCTGTGGAATATGGAATTTATCAATGCATAAGTATTATATGACCTGCAATTTGATTACCTGTTCTTTCTTTGCCCAACTAGAAGGGTTTTATTCTGGAGGACTGGGAGAATGGAGACACTTAACAAAAGCTTTTGCGGATTCATTACACTATTCAACTGACCCTCTGCTGCCTACTTTACAGTAGGAACTTTCAGTAGCAAGAAAATGACTTTTGTTGTTAAGTCATTTCAGACTTGTATGACTCTTCCTGACTCCATTTGGGGTTTTCTTGGCAAAGATACTGGAGTAGTTTCCTATTTCCTTGTCCAGCCCATTTTACAGAGGAAGGATTGAAGCAAATAGGGTTAAATGACAAGTCCAGGTTCACACAGATAGCATATCCTATCAAGAAAAACTATTAAATGAAGTTGGGCAAATGGAACACAAAACCACATAGGTCATAATGGCTATGAGAGAGAATGACTATCATGCAAAGCCAGGAAGCATTGAGAAGTCAGTTGGATCAGCTGGCATGATTCTATCAAACTGCTAAGGCCAAAGAGTGGGATTTTAAATGTATAAGATTCAGGAAACAGTAGTAGCAATTAAAACTTATACACACAGATATGCATAATCAGTATCTCAATGTCAGCCAAGCAATGTTTAGAAATTCTATATATATAAAACAGAACTATTACATCTTCTTTGAATTTATATTAGTTTAAAAAGATGCCTAGAGATGAATATTTTATAAGGTAATGGCCATCATGGGATAAAATTTTAAAATATTTCCATTATAAACTTCTTTGTTACATAATTGTCATTATCACAAAAATACAGTTACATGGTGTTATAGAGATAGAAAGGACTTGTCTACAACTGTCCTGTGAGGTTGATAAAACATATAAACCTGGGGAAAAAAACTTAAGTCTTGGATACAATAAATAACTAAGAAAAATCTGTAAACTCATAATAAAATCAGTTTATCTCATAGCAAATGCATTGGCAAGATGAATTCGCAATTTCATTGAAGAAATTTTTTCACCTTACAGATGATATGACCTCAGAAAAAAGGATCAGATGAATAAGCTTGCTAACCATTAGACTCCAGGAATCAAATCTTATCATCATCATTACCATCATACATAAAAATAAACAAGGAAATCAACCAGTCTTTGAATCTTGAGTGTTAATTATGTAAGATAAATACATTTAGAAAGAATGGCATCTATGCTTTTTAAAATCGGAAAGCAATACTTTTAATTTGTGGTTCTCTGCATTTTGAATATGTAAATCAATGAAGCAATAAATTTGTTCTTAATAAATAGATTTTTTTTAAACCCAGGGAGGCTGTAATGCTTATGACATCACTGTAGATGAACATAAAAGTAAACAACAAAAGAAAATAATGATGGATTTGAGTTACTCAGGAGAAATTAATGACTTGGTAAATAGAGATGAGCACAATTGGTGGTAATCCCATATTGCTGGTTAAATTAGTTACAGTCTAATAAGGACAATGTGGCATAAGTGGTCAAGGTTCAATATAAAAAAAATCTCTTACAAGGACAAGCTGAAAAATGCTTTCAGAATATGCACTTTTCCTCTTGTGCTCTGGTAAGAAAAAAAGAAATGGAAGTAAATCTGAACAAATGGACATAAGCGGGAATCACTGTCCAATATCTTGCATTCTAAGCACCACTTATTCATTCATTTTGCCTCCATCAGTGTTCAGAATTTCTCAGGAATTCATCCAACTACAAGACTTCAGCAAGACCTTTGCAAATAGATCATTTGAATATCAAAGCGGACAACTTCAGCATGTAAAGGGCAAGACTAGATGTTTTGAAAAGTTTTCACTAAGCACTAACTGAACTTAGAAGAAAAAATATGGTTTTCAGGTGATTCTTCCCATTGGGCAACTGCTTCTATTATTTATATGGAAATGGCTTTATTTTTTTATAACTGTTTTTCCTGCCCACCCCACTCTGGTCCCACATCTGAACTATGAAGAACAAATGCATCAGCATAATGTTCTTACACTTGAAAAGAAGTATTTTGTTACAGTGAGTCTTCTCAAAACAATTCTGATAGCTGAATGATGTAACACATAGGATTCTACTCATCTTTCTTTCAAATAATACCACCAAACCAGTTTTTTAAAAAGTCTCAAGAAATCTCAGCTGATAAAGTTTTTGCTGCTAATATGCTTTAAAACTCACCTCTGAAAGTAAGTTCTTTACATATTATTATCCTGCAGCTAGGTGGCACTGGAACTGGAGTCAAGAGGACCTTGGTTCAAATTCAGCCTCAGATACTGGACTTTTCTAACTGTGTGTCCTTGGGCAAGTCATTTAACCCTGATTGCCTCGTATCCAGGGTCATCTCCAGTCATCCTGATTCATATCTGGCCACTGGACCCAGATGACTCTGGAGGAGAAAGTGAGGCTGGTAACTTAGCATAGCTCCCCTCATACTCAAAGTCAATTTGTGTGCTTGTCATGGCATCACCTCCCTGATATTGTGGTCTTATTTAAGAATGAAGGACAAAAACAAAATATTGTTACCCTAGAATCACATTTATATATTGTCGTTCAGTCAGTTCAGTTTTGAACTTTGTGGGTTTTCATGGCAGAACTAAGAATGAGGTTACCATTTCCTTCTCCAGATAATATTACAGATGAGGAAACAGAGGCACCTAGCTGCCACAATTAGTGGATCAAAGTGAGAAGATACATGAAAGGTGTTATTAATGCTCTATATGATTCAAGAAGGAGATGGGCAAGTCATGATATCATGGAAAAATTGAAGTGCCCAGAGTCACACTGCTAATAATGATGACTGGCTTGGCACTCTACCTACTGTGCCACCAAGCAGTCCCTCATATTTATATGTGGCTTTTTTATTTACTAATTGCTTTTTTTCATAACCCTGGGAGGTAGATAATAGGAGTATTAGTATTTCCATTTTTCAGAGGAAGAAAACTGAGGATTGGAAAAGTTAAATTGCTAAAATTAGTTAAACAGGCTGAGGGACTGAATGCTTGTCTTCAAAGATTTTTGAGGTCTCTTCCTGTGTTGTGCTACTTTTCTTGCTCTTGCTATGTTTCTTCTATATTAGCTGTTTGTATTAGTTAAATCTTTCCCGACATTCTTGAGTTAAGATTTTTCTTTTGCTGTCCTCATTACTGGATGAAACCCAAGGTACCAAGATATTGGTTACCTTGCCTAAGCAAGATAGACTTACATTCCTATGGAAAAGCCTCCAATTTTAAAAAAAAATTAATCTTTTCCACTGAGTCACCTTGATGCTTTACTCTTAATGCGACTTTTAGTCACATCAAGGCAATTAATTTGGTGTAGGGACAAGGGAAGGTTACAGTAAACACTTTATTTTGTGGTCAGGCAATTAAACGTGTGAGGTCCCAACCCTCTGTCTGGTCATTACCTGCAGGACATTTCTATCAGTCCAGGAGTGATTTGTTGGCATTGTAATGTAGCCAGTCTTTGTACTTCTACTGCTGTGGCTGCTAAAATCTTGGCTTACACCCAAATGTCCCACTTGGGTTTTGTTCAGGAAAGAGTTCTTCCAGCTGCTATATTTGTTCCACGATTACATGTATGAGCTTCCAGAATGCACAAGATCACCCGTCAAATGAAAGGCTTTGGTTCCCAGTTCACATAAAGAGATAAAATTTGAAACCAAGGAAACAACAAAATAATGCCAAATGAAGGGGCTAAGAATAAATGAAAGAGAATAGTGTTTACGAAGAAGGGGCAGCAGTATATCCTGATGCTGAAAATGCTTTAGAGGAAGGAAAAATTGATACTATGTGATGATTGTAGTATGTACTATATTTAAAATCACATTTTAAAAGGGAGTCAATCATCTTTCCTTTTATTGTAAATAATTTGGGTCAAACCAAGTTGAATAAAGTGAAAAATGAATTTGATTTTTAAAAGAGGGGTTTACACTTAAGCTTTTATGGATGTGTTTCTGAAAGTGGGCTGCATTTCATTTGGGAAGCTGCATAGCCCTTTTTAGTGATTCTAAGATACTTGCCACTACAAAATGCTACTTTGTTAATGCATATTTTTTCCCCAGGGACAGAATAAGGTTGATATTCTTGCAACATTACTGTCTACAAAGAATCAATATTATAGTATCCCAAAAGGTCAATGGAATGACATGGTGAGTGCAATAGAGGCAACTCAGTGGTATCATGATGGATAGAGCACTGGGCCTGGAGACAGGAAGACCTTCCTAGCTGTGTGATCCTGGCAAGTCATTTGCCTTCTGTCTGCCTCAGTTTCCTCAACTGTAAAATGGGGATAAGAATTGCACCTACCTCCCAGGGTTGTTATGAGGATCAACTTGGGATATTTGTAAAGGGCTTAGCCAGGGCCAAGCACAATAATACTTAAATGCTTGTTTCATCCTTCTATAGCACATTCACGGGGCTGATCATTTTTTTTCTTGAGGTAATCGAGGATAAGTGACTTGCCCAGGGTCTCACAGCTAGCACACGTCTGAGGTTCAGATCTTAACTCAGGTCGTCCGGATTCTAGGGCCAGAGCTTCTTCTGCTGCACCACTGAACGGCTCCAATTAGTGGGTCTTAGTGAGAAAATGACATGAAGAGTGTGAATAATGCACCAGAGGTTTCAAAAAGGAAACGGGCAAATCATGGTATCAGAGGGAGTCACTGCAGATGGACAACTTAAGTCAGGAAGACCTGAGTTCAAGTCCAGCCTCGGACACTTCATATCTATGTGACCCTGGGAAACTTGCAATCTCTGTCAGCCTCAGCTTCCTCAACTGTAAAATGGGGATAATAAGAAAACCCATGATTGTTGTGAGGACTAAATGAGATAATGGCTGTATAGTACCTCGTACTTAGTATACCTTAGTATAGTACCTGGTAAACTGTAGGTACTATATAAATGTTAGCTAAAATCACTATTAATGGTAGTACCTTCAAGATATTATAAAAACAAGAGAAATTGCCTGGAGTAAGTACTCTGAGGATGTCATGAAGGACATGGATGGGAATTTTGAAGAAGAAATGGAGTGGTTGCAATCTGCAAAGAGGGAAGGTCCATACAAACCTATAAAGGTACAGATCTATCAAAGTAAAGAAAAAGGTACAGCTATTTAAAGTAAAAAAAAAAACAACAGAGAGAAGAATTATTTAATGTTTGTCAAGGAGAAAAATGAAATCCAAAATTTTAATTGTGGTGTTATCAGGTTAGAATCAAAATGTGAATAAGTCGCACAAGAAAGAAGTAAAGAATGTACAATGAATAATAAAAGCCAGAACTGGCAAATATATCCCTTTGAAGGAAAAAAAAAAGACCCAGAGAACTCAGACCACATCTGAGAAACTTAGAATCAAAAACAGTGAATTACTAATCAGAGACTTCATGACATGTGATCATCTATACTAAAGTCTAAATGGAAAAGAAAACTTCAGTTTGATCTGATGTATTTTCTGAATTAATTTTGCCTAGCCATGTGGTCAACTAAAAAAACAAAAGGGGGAAAAACTGGATATAAACAACATAAAAACAGGGCATTTAAGAGTACTAAACATATGGACTATATATCTTCATTCACATTCATATTATGTCTGTGTCTGAATTTTTCATTTGAAGTTTTGTCCAGGTAACATATATAAATACACTTATTTATAAGCAGTCATATTCTTATACTTCTTTGCAATCTTCAAAGCACTTGCTACTCCATTATCTCTTCCAATATGTCTCTTGTAGGTAGAAGCAGACTGGCTACTTTGGAAACCTTGGCATTTGTTCTATCTTTGATATTACTAAATTTTCCCAAAAGGCCTTGGGAAACATTCTGACATGGAAGGGATGCAATTGAGTACTCATTAATTTATTAATATGTACTCCCCCCCAAATCAGGGCCACTGAGATAAGACACTAGGCAATGAGTCTCTATTTCAGTACTCCATAATTGATCTTGGTGGATAGGACATCTGGTGACAGCTAGATATCTTAGTGGATCAGGAAGACTGAGTTTAAATTCAGCCTTAGACACATACTAGCTGTGTGACCTTGAGCAAGTACCTTGACCCTGTTTGTCTGTTTCTCATCTGTAAAATTAGCCAGAGAAGAAAATGGCAAACCATTCTAGTGTCTTTCCCAAGACCCCAAACAGGGGTTGGATAAAGAGTTGGATATGATTGAAATGACTTAACAATAAGAAGATAAGGCAGCATTTTTCCTTGGTATAGCTGCAGCTTCTTATTCATCATGCTCCATCTAATGCAAAATGGTGCACAGAAATTTTTTGGAGGGGGAGATGGATTTGTGATTTCGTGGCTAGGGGGAGCTCTTAGGATGGAAACTTCATTTAACAACGCAGAAAAATCTTCTGCAACTCAATCTCTTGCTGAACTATCGTAAGCCTTGGGAGGTTGTGACTTGCCAAAGGTTACAGTCAGTACATGTGAAAAGTCAGAATTAGAATCCAAATCATCTTGAATCCAACGTCAAGCATTCTGTTAGGTCATAATGTCTCTCAGAAGCTAATATTTTCCAGGAGTATGGAATATTGGATATAGATATCCTTGAATCTAAGGCATCATACTGTACTTTTTAAAAATAACTTGGAGAAGTCTCAAGGCAAGTCATAAAAAGGGATCTTTAAACATCTGTTGGACTTTGTTTGGAAAATAGATTACTTACTTTGTTTGGACCATGAGGGTAAAACTAGGAAATAGTAAATGGAAGTTTTAAAGAAGCAAATTCAGGTTCGTTATGAGGAAAACCTTTCTGACATTATTCATAAGGGGAGTAGGCTCCCTCAGAAGTCAGTGGGACTCCTCTCAATGGAGACCCTCAAGTTATGATGCAGTGGTGATTTTTTTCTTAAAAGTATCTGTTGGACTAGAGGATCATTATAATATCCTGCAAAATGATGACTTGGGCAAGTTCAGACTCAATAATTCTTAGATTAGAGGATATGCTTCTTCTTTCCCATATAGCTAGTGATAAATTTATAATATTTTCATCAAAATTTAGATCTGAATTTTTTTTTTTAGGTTTTTGCTAGGCAATGGGGTTAAGTGGCTTGCCCAAGGCCACACAGCTAGGTAATTATTAAGTGTCTAAGGCCAGATTTGAACTCAGGTACTCCTGATTCTAGGGCTGGTGCTCTATCCACTGCGCCACCTAGCCACCCCGAGAGTTGAATTCTTTCAGTAAGTCTTCAAGAGCATCTTTCTGGCAGACTTGGCTCCTAGAGTTACAAGGAAGACATGATAGGAGGTGTATTTATTTTACTGTGTGATCCTGTATAAGTTACTTTGTCAGTCTCAGTTTCCTCATCTGTAAATTGGGGGACAATAATAATACCCACTTCTCAGGATATTACTGAACTTGGCAAACCTTAAAGCATTATACAAATGGTAGCCTAGATATTATTATACATTGCTTCATTATTACATAGGCTGCTGTGATTTCCTATTACTGAGGCAAGGAGGCCATCTTTGAGATTTTTTTTGTCTTGCGTACAAGCCTCATGATATATATATATATATATATATATATATATATATATATATATATATATGTATATATATGTATATGTATATATATATATACATACACATATATTTATATATATGTAAAACTCAGCTTATGAGAAGTTCCTAAGATTTGGCAGAATACTGAAAGCTAAGGAAGACCTCTTTCTGTTGCAGTGCTGTCCTGGGGAAAGTGGAGGTAGCAGGGAACAATATCTTTTTTCCTAACTGAAGCTTTTTAATCCTTTGTTCTAAATGGTCATTTTTTATGGTCTGTCTGGGAGGATTTCATTTCACTTTAACCTTGAAACTGAATCACTGAAATGACCTGAATTAGGACTGACCTAGAATAGAGGGCAAGGAGACCTTCTTCTTCATGTCAAATTGCTAAACCACAAGGATACCCACAACAATGGAAATGATGAGCCATCTGGAGATGCTATTGGCTTGAACTACAGAATCCTAAATGTCTCTGAGTATCTGATTCATTGGATTTTCTTACCATGGTCATTTCAGCCCTTCAGCTATGTACTAATAAATTTTCTATTAACTTTGTTCGTGCTTTCTTAAATCCTCTCCTCGAAGACTGTTTCCTAGTAGCACCACTTTGGTGAGCATCCAAATTCTATTTCCTAGTTGTGGAACTGGGTTCCAAAAAGTGAGGTTTTGTCTCATCATGACCTGAACCATGCCTCCAATCCACTTCCCCCATATGAATGGGATTATCATGCCCTCTTTGATGACAGATGCTGTATTGCATGTATTTGTATCCTTGGTGCTTGACACAGTAAACAATAAATTTTCCCTTTTTTTGCCTCTGTCTGTATCTCTGTTTACTCTCTTCTCAGTATCTAGAAAGAATGAAGCAAGGTGGATCTGTGGCAATTTGGAATTGGAAATTCTAGGTTTAAATCATAAAAGAGTTCTCAAAAGTATGACTGTCTACATTTTTTTTGAGTTTCAGTTTTAAAAAAGTCTACAATTTGGGGATAATGTTATGTAAATGTGAGCTATAATTCCCTGAAATTCACTCTTTTCAGGTCTCTAATTCAGGTTTGTTGCTAAGATAATGTTTAGTATGCTTAAACAATATATAATCTCCTAAAGAGTTAACTTGTTTGATGTCAAAGATATTTAGTTTCCACCTGAAGAATAATTATACTTTAAGAAACATCAATGGGGGGGGGCGACCCAAGATGGAGGCAAGAGACGAGCCTCTCCTAAGTTCTCTCTCCAAAATATTTCAAAAATCTTAAAAATATGACTCTAACTAAAATTTTAAGATACAGAACCCACAGAAAGATCCAGGTAACCTGGAAAATAATGGGGAAACTCCATTCCATGGGGTTAGAGGGGTGGCCCGCCAGAGTGAAGAAACTTCAATATCCTGGGAATAGCCCCAGAATGCCTGGGAGCCGTGGTTCTTGGCAGCAGAAGCAGTTTCCTGACCTGCACCCTGGGGAGCACTGGGCACAACTTGGAGTATCAGTGGGGAGACCTCTGTCAGAGCGAGCCTGAAGTACAGGCCCTCAGGGTAATTGTGGCAGTCAGTGAGCCCAGATCCAGGAAACAGAAGCAGGAACCAGCAAGTAGGACCCTCCAGGCAACTACACCCTGAGTGCTCAGCCCCCTGAAGGTAGGGGAGGGAGACTAATGAGGTCTATCCTCTGTCCCTGGAACAGCACTGACCACATTCAGATCCTTGTTGCAGTCTAGGCCTCCCCAAAGAACAGGCACCCCCCCTCCCCAGCTCCACGGCATATGGGTAAGCTTGTGGTCATTCACAGACCAGGAGAGCAGTCAGAACATCACACACTGAGGTCCTTGGAAGGGGGTCCTGATAATACTCAAAAGCTCAGGAAAACACCCTAAAAACCAGGCTAGGGAAATAAGTAATCAGAGTAAAAAAAGAGGAACCAGACCATTGACAAATACTTTGTCTATGATCCCATGGAGGATTAAAATACTCAATCTGAAGATGAGGAAGTACAAGCTTCTGCATCTAAAGAATCCAAGAAATATAGAACTTGGGCTCAGATTATGACAGAGCTCAAAAAAGATTTTGAAAAATCAAGTAAGGGAGATAGAAGAAAAATTGGGAAAAGAAATGGAAGAGATAAAGGAAAAAACATGAAAATGAAGTCAGCAACTTATTCAAGGAGATTCAAAAAAAATGCTGAAGAAAATAACATGTTAAAAACCATCTTAGGTCAAATGGATAAAACAGTTCAAAAACTTATTGAGGAGAAGAATGCTTTAAAAAGCAGAATTGGCCAGATGGAAAAAGAGAGAAGAAATTTCTCTGAGGAAAACAAATCCTTCAGATATAGAATGGAGCTAAAGGAAGCTGATGACTTTATGAGAAATCAAGACACAATACTTCAACACCATGAATGAAAATTAGAAGAAAATGTAAAACATCTCATTAAAAAAAACAACTGATCTGGAAAACACATTCAAGAAAGATAATTTAAAAATTATTGGGATATCTGAAAGTCATGATCAGGAAAGGAGCCTTGATCTCATTTTTAAAGAACTTCTACAGGAAAATTGCCCTGATATCCTAGAAGAGGGTAAAATAGAAATTGAGAGAATCCACTGATCTCCCCCAGAAAGAGATCCCCACAAAAAACAGGATATCCCCCCCCCTGGAATATTATAGGCAAGTTTCAGAACTCCCAAGTCAAAGAAAGGGACACAATTCAAATATCATGGAGCTGCAGTCAGGATCACACAAGACTTAGCAGCAACTACATTAAGGGCTCATAGGGCCTGGAATATAATATTCTGGAAGGCAAAAGAGCTTGGAATGCAACTGAGAATCAACTACCCAGCAAAACTGAACATCCTCCTCCAGGGGAAAAGATGGAATTTCAATGAAACAGGGGAATTTCAAATGTTCTTATTGAAAGGACTAGAGGTGAACAAAAAGTTTGACCTTCAAATACAGGATTCAGGTGGAGCATAGAGAACAGAGGGGAAGGGTAAATTATGAAGGACTTGATGATGATGAACTGCATGTATTCCTGAATAGAAAAATGATGCTAATAATGTTCATATGGGCCTCATTTGGCAGAGCAGGTAGAAGGAGTTTTTATAGATGAAGCACAGGAGAGAGCTGAATTTAAAGATATAGTATATTGTAAAAAAAAGGATTCAATGACTAAAAGGGAAATGTCCTGGGAGTAAGAGAACGGAGAGGTGGAATAGGCTAAAATACTTCATATAAAAGACTTTTTTTTGCAATGAGCTTTTGCAATGATATGGAACAAGGGAAGGTGAGGGGGAATGAAGGAACCTTCACTCTCATCAGAAATAGCTCATAGAGGAAACAGCATATACACTCAATAGGGTATAGACATCTGGAATAAGGAGGAGAGAAAGGGGACAGGGAGAAGAGGGGGGATGTGGGTGATGGAGGAGAGGGTAGATCATGGGAGAGAATAGTCAGATGTAACGCATTATCTTTTTTACTTTTAGCAAGGTGCTGGGATTGGGTGGCCTGTCTGGGACCACAGGGCCAGGTGCTTGATGGGTCTCTAGGGTGATATGTGGGCTTGGGGGCCTCTTGACCCCAGAGCCTGTGCTTTGTCCACTGTACCACTCAGATGCCCTACCGCACATTTTGGAAGAGGGACGGGATGCAGGAAGAGAGAGAATATTGGTATATGGTAGTGGGGAGGAATGGAAGGAGGGAGTTACAGTCAGTGGTGGCAAAAGTGGAAAAGTATGGGGGTGGCTTCTGTGATGGACTTACAAAAAATGTGATCCACCCGAGACAGAGCCGATGATATCAAAACACAGACTGAAACACACTTTTTTTCTCTTTCTTTTACTTTATTTCTCATGAGGTTCTATATTTTTGGGGGCAAGAAGGTATTATGTTGGCTCTTAAACAAGAATAAATGTATTGTGCATTTTGAACAGAGACCAAAGACTTTTAGGGTATGATTTCTCTCTTATCACATTCAACTTGGATCAATGTATACTGTGGAAACACTGTAAAGACTAGGACTGCCTTCTGTGGGGGGTGGGGGGGGAGCAAGATTGAGGGAAAAGTTGTGGAATTCAAAATAAATAAATTTATTTTTAAAAAAGGGTTAAAAAAAGAAACATCAACAGCTTTTCTTCATTGGTATAAATCCTATGAGATCACTATGCTATTTGGCTGGCTGACTATTTTCTAAGTTCAACTTCTCTCTACCATGCTTCTCCAAAGTTATCAGTTATTGGAATAGCACAACTTCAACTCTAGCTGTCAAGTACCTTCCTCCCTGAGATCTGTATGTCAGTTGCCTGGCAATCTATATTCATTTTCAGAAAATGCTATAACTTGGACCTAGCCTGCCACTAATAATTCTACTCTGGTTTTACCAAAATATAGTGGCTATTCTTGGCTTAACTCTGTTCTCTATTACTTCCTGACAATCCAGCTATATTATCATTTAAAGTAATATCTGACAGGAAAAAAAGTCCATTTTTGTTAAAATTCTACTTAGTTATCAATAAAATGGTTTCTACAAAGGTGAACCAACCCTGGAAATTCTTCCTGAATGCTCCTCCCTCTTCCCAACTATGCATAAGTGGGCATGTTTCCTTTCAAAATGATGAAGATGATTTGTCTTTCATTCTCAAAGACCCTGAGATCAAGGGAGGAGATGTTATGACAAACACATGAATTGTCTTTGAGTGAGAGGGTGCTATGCTAAGTCATCAGCCTCACTTTCTCCACCAGAGCCAGATATGAATCAGGATGACTGGGGATGGCCCTGGATGTGAGGCAGTCAAGGTTAAGTTAAAACTTACCCAAGGTCACATAGCTTGTAAGTGTCTGAAGCTGGATTTTAACTCAGATACTCCTGACTTCAGGACTTCTATTCACTAGATCATCTAGCTGCCCTTCCTTCTGAAATTCTCTTTGCTTGTCTTGTGCTTATATTGAATATGGAAATTTGGACAGAGTGTCTAAAAGGCATATGACCCACTCAGCTGATCAAAAACCAGGAATGTTCAAAGCAGAAAATAAAAATGCTGAGTCCTAAAGAAGTTCACCTAAAGAAAGAGATGCCAGGAACAACAGGAATAGGAGAAAAATCTGTGATTGGTACTGGGGATGGGTTGGAGTGGTAATGTCTATCATAATGGTAGAAATTCTTTAATTTAATTAATATTTTGATAGCTGTAATGTGCATTAGAATTAGAAATAGTTCTCCCCAGAAGGGACCTGAAATCTATATGCAAACAAGATCCCACAGGCCATGTTGCTTTATGGGAGTTTGGTGGTTAACAGACTAGGTCTAGGTATGATTCTCAAGTCTCCTTCCTCTTAATCAAAGTTTCCTGGAGAAGAAGAACCAGAATAGAGAAGATTGTTTGGAATTTCAGGAACTACACAATTTGGCACCTCTATTTCTAGACCAATTTCGCATGACATTACTTACTACACAACAGGGTGCAGATAAATTGACCTATTTTATGTTCCTTGTAAAAGACATTGTCTCCTAATTCCCTGCCTTTCAGATTGTCCTCCATCCCTGGAATTTGCTCTTTCCTTTCTTGCACTTCTTGGAATTTCCAGAACCTTTCAAGGCTCAGCTCCCCTCTCCTTGAAGCCTTTTTTTTTCTTTCTCCTTGTTGGTGCTCTTTTCTCACATCTCCTCTCTCTCCCATTATTCTGTACTTTGTTATTTCTTGTATTTACTTATCTGTAAACTGTTCCTCCCCCCAAAATATAAGGCTCTGAATATAAAGACCATTTCATTTTTGTCTTCATAGTCCTACTGTGTAATAGCAGGTATTTGGCACACAATAGCTATTTAATAAGTACTTATTGAATTAAACTGAATTGTACAGATGAGGCTAGTTAACTAGCTTTTGTCATTCAGGTTTTAATTGATCAGAGTTACTGAAGGATTCTTAGGGTGGATATTATTATTTGAGCTGCACTATTATTGTCAACACGTTAATTCTGCTCATAGTATTTGTCATAGGTCAGATGAAATCAACCTCAAGATTGCAGTGTACCAGAGCAGAAAAAAGACTTTGGAGTTAGGAGAATGATTTTAAGTTTGGGTTCTGCCACTGACTGACTAGTAAACTTCAGGTGAGTTCCTTTTACCTGAATGGGTTCTTGTGAGGGAGGGGGATGAACTAGATTATTTTCTAAGGTTCCCTTTCAGTTCTAAAATGTCATAATTTTCTCTTACTTGGTTTTCACAAGCACCCTGTAAAGCAATCTTTATTTTGTAGATAAACTGAGGCTGAAAGAAGTTTTGAAGGTCACACAGATAACCAATGACATTTAAATTGTTTCTCAGAAACACCTGGAACAGAAACTGAGATACTTGTATTTTCATTTCTACCAATAACTGGTGATACAATTTTTCATAGGAAATTTAAACTTTTGGGTCTCAGCTTCCTTGTCCATGGAACAAGGGGGACAAATCAGGTGTTCTCTAAGGTTTGCTGTAGCTTGAAAGTTCTAGAAAGAGACAATCATTTTAATTTAACAAGTCATCTTGAACAAGTAAAACTCCCATGAAGAAACAATACATGTGGAATTCCTGGCTCTGGATTCTTCTCTCAGTGTGTTAGATATCTCAGGAAAGGAAGTTAAATAAATATGAGCAGCAAGCCTATTTTAATCATGTTGAAAATTTATACTATTTACTTGTTTGATGCATTCAGATCTTTATCTCAAAACTTCTGAATTAGTCCCAAAAAGTGTTTTCATGTTATGATTCCACTACTGCAGTTTAAAGGTTTTTACGTCCAATTTAACATAATTTTCTGATAGAAAGTTTAAAAAAAACCTCGCTACCAACCACAATGCAAAATTCCTTTAAATAACTATGGGCAGTGTCAACAAAAATAGCTCCAACTGGTTTTATTTTCAACATTTCTTTTGCCTAGAAAAAAACAAAATGACATCAGAAAATATGGAAATTAAATGAGTGAAAAGATAGGATTTATTGCATGCCCTTCTTAAATGAGGGCTTAAGGTCAAGAATATTTGAATCAAAGGTGTATAAAGAAACTAAGTAGGGGTGGCTAGGTGGTGTAGTGGATAAAGCACTGGCCCTGGAGTCAAGAGTACCTGGATTCAAATCCGGTCTTGGGCAAGCCACTGAACCCCGTTTGCCTTGCAAAAAAAAAAAAAGAAACTAAGTTGCTTTTTAACATGCAAATTACAATAGTATATGAGAGAAAAAAAAAAGGTTAGACCTAAGATTTTTATCTGGAAATTCCAGATCTCTCTAGTTTGGGGAAATTTAGAAACTCCACCCCCTCCTCCTATCTCTTTAAAACATAACTTTTTTATGAGTAAATTTAAATGAGAGCCCCCAAAATCAGTGATACTGTTGAATATAGAAAAAAATCGAGTCACTTTTTATTTCCATTTCTTCCTTTTATGTTACACATTTTAAAATGTGTTACTATAATATACTACATTGCAATAAGGATAATAAACATAGCTCATATTTTTATAGTACTTTTAAAGTTTGCAAAGCACTTGACATATACTATCTCATTTGATCTTTTTTTTTAATAATAAAGTATTCCCTGACTGATTCCTCTAAAGAGAAGCAGAAGATTTTAAGAATCACAAACAATTTTAAATACCTCTTTCTAACAACACAAGAAAAGCACAATTGATTATTATGGATAGTTTTGTCTTCAGTTCTTGGTTCTGTCAATCTAAGGTATCTTACAAGAGAGAGATTCATGTGGAAAAGAAACAAGGTAGATGTGATGTCTCTCAAATTATTATAGCTACTATGAAGAAAAAGCTATTTAATTTAAACTCTAGGAAGCAATCCTGAAAATACCAGTTGCAGAATTTTTTTTGAACTAATCAGTGACCCAGAAAACAATCACAGAAAGATGTCAGTTAAATACTGAAAATGTAGAATCCAGGAATACAAAAATAATGCTTTCTAAATGGCTTATAAAATGTTTTATGCAGGAATGCAGAAATAGCTGCATTCTAATCTAATGTATTAAAATACACTGGAGTATTACTGCACAACATAGAAGAGAAACTGATATTCTAAAGAAGAATTCAACCAAGAGGAGAAGCTAACTTGAAAAAAGTTTTTATTACAGGAAAGAACTTGTTCTAATTTGACTTATTTTCATAGTCTATATGGCATTTTTCTGACTACCACTTTGCTAAAATTATTTGAAGGTCACTGATTACCTTAACTAAAGTTCAATGATTTTTTTTTAAATTTTTATTTCTTTGCATGTACACATTTTCCATTGGCTCACTAATTGCCTTCAGGATTTCTCAATTTGAATATCCTTCCATTATCCTAAATTCAACTTGTCTAAAGCAAAATTTCTTTAGTCTCCTCCCCCAAACTGGTTCTCCATATAAACTTTAACAATACAGATTCATCATTCTCCTGATCCCTTTGGCTCCCAAGCTTAGTTTCTCTTTGAAAAGCCCCTACTTTCCCTCTCATATGTATCCAGTTTACAAGTGCAGCTATAACACTTGTTAGATTTATCCTTTTCTCTACATCTCAACAACAATCACCCTAATTAACCATCTTATCAATGAACTAATGAATTTCTCTAACACAATGCCTGTTTCCAGTCTTTTCATTTTATATATATTGCAGACAGGTTACATTTTAAATACTTCAATGGATTTGGGATTTGGAAGGTATGGTTTCATTCTCCAACAATGGAGAAATTTAAGCCCTCTACATTACAGTCTTCATATATTGCTATGGCTGAAACACTGAACCCTTTGGAGCCAACTTGGTAATAAGCCTCATGGAATTTTGCTAGATTCATCCTCAAATAAAGGACATGTAGTCTATTGTCAGGTCACACTTTCCAGTTTATAAGACCTGCCAAAGATTATAATGTACTGACAAATATTACTTAGGTGAACCCAGGGACAACTTCATGTCATGATGAGGAACTACAGTGGTGACTGGATTAATTGTTCTAAAATGCCATTTTTATGGGTGGAACCAAGATGGTGGATTACAGGCAGTGATTCAGCTAAATTCTTTAAATATTCCTCTCCAAACAAGTTTAAAATAATGACTCAAATCAAATTTTGGAGTGGAAGATCCAATAAAAGCACAGAATGAGACTTTTTCCTGGCCTGGAGTGGGGCAGGTGAGGTCTGTGACACCAGCATGGAGGTCTGGCTAGAGTGGACTCTCAAGGCAGCAGCAACAGTAGCCATAGCAGGTTTAGACAACTGGTCAGAAAGAGATTACAGGGGACTCATTGCTGGCACTGGGTACAACTGTTGGTGCTGATTGGCAACTCTATTGCCCATATTTAGTTTTGGGTTGCATTTCTAGGGGGGAGAAGAGAATTTGTGAAGGGTCACAAGGATGTGGGGCATGGCTCATATTTCAAGATAGAGAGCAGCTCCAGCGAGGTGGTTAAGGAACAGAACACAAACTAGGAGAACAGTAAACCATACTTCTCCCTGGATCTCACCACCTTGGAAACACTGAAAACATGCAAACCTCCATCCCCAAGTGAGCAGAACTCAACTTTAATGTATATTCAAAATTAAGAAGTAGGTTGGACATAAGGAAACAGCAAAAAAAAAAGAACTTGATCCTAAAAATCTACAGTAGTGGTAGGAAAGATCAAGACACAAACTCAAAAGAAGAAAATAATCTGGAACAACTACACACAAAGCCTCAAAAATGTTCATTTGTACCTAAGTCCAGCAAGAATTCCTGGAAGAGTTAAAGAAAGAGATAAAGGTGGTGTAGGGAAAACTAAAAAAGGAAATGAGAGGGGTGCAAGAAAATTGTTGAGAGCTAACAACTTAGTAAAAGAAGAACCATAAAATACTGAAGAAAACACTGTAAAGTACAGAATTGGCCTAATGATAAAAGAGGCACAAAAATTCACTGAAAAAAGTACTACTTAAAAAGAAGTAGCATGGGGCAGCTGGGTGGCACAATGATAGAGCACTGACGTTGAAGTCAGGAGGTCCCAAGTTCCAATCTGGTCTCAAACACTTGATATTCACTAGCTGTGTGACCCTGGACAAGTCACCTAATTGTCTCACCAAAAAAAAAGGAAAAAAAGTAGAAGTGGTCATATAGAAAAATGGAAAAAGAAAAATCAAACAAAACAAAGTCAAAAAGTGAAAAAAAAAAACCTGGAAGAAAATGTAAACTATCTCATTGGAAAAAAGTGACCTGGAAAATAGAGCAAAGAAAGATAATGTAAGAATAACTGGACTACCTATTCAGACAGTAAAATAGGAATTAAGAGAATTCACCAATTACCTACTGAATGAAGATCCCAGAATGAAACTTCCCAGAATCATTATAGTCTAATTCCAGAGCTCCCAGATCAAAGAGAAAATATCACAAGTGCCAGAAATAATTTAGATATTATAAGCAGCAGTCAGGATCACACAAAATTTAGCAACTTCCATATAAAAGGAGGGGAAGTTTTAGAATATGGTGTTCCAGAAGGAAAAGAAGCTAACATAGCTCCAACCAAGAATAACCTACTCAGCAAAAGTGAGTATAAGCCTACTGGGGAAAAAAATTGGCATTTAACAAAATAGAGGACTTTCAAGAATTACTAATGAAAAGCCCAGAACTGAATATAAAATCTGACATTCAAACACAAAACTCATGAGAAGCATAAAAAGGTAAATATGAGAGAAAGCATAAGGGATTCAATAAAGTTAAACTGTTTATATTCCTTTTTTGAGATTATGACACATGTAAGCCCTAAGAACTTTATGTTATTGGGATAGTTAAAAAGATTGTATATAGCCACAGGACATGGGTATGAATCAATTATATTAGAATGATTTCTTTTTGAGGTGGAACAGGATAAAAAGGGAGAGAGAAGAATTAACAAAAGAAACAGTGATGGAAGGAAATATACAGTTAGTAAATATAGTTTGATATTAGTCTTTCATTCTCAAAGAGGACCATGACATCAGGGAAGTGATGCCATGTCATGCAAGTGAAGTGGATTCAAGTGAGAGAGGGCTGTGCAAGACACCACTTTCTCCTCTGGAGCCATCTGGAGTCTCTGGCCAGAAAACTGTTAATAGGATGGGCTCATTCAAAAAATGGAAGTGGATAGGAAAATGGTTTAGAAACTGCAAGCCAACAATTTTTGATGTTCAATAGACACACCTGGGATAGAAGGACACAAACAGTTGAAAGGAAGAGTTGGAGCACAGTGTAAAAAAAGGCAGGAGTTGCTCTGATTCCAGACAAAGCAAAAGCAAAAATTGATATAATTAAAAGAAATAACCAAATGTAGGGAAACTACATTTTGCTAACAGGGACTACAGACAATGAAGTAATATTAAAAAAAAATTAGGGGGCGGCTAGGTGTAGTGGATAAAGCACCGGCCCTGGAGTCAGGAGTACCTGGGTTCAAATCCAGTCTCAGATACTTAATAATTACCCAGCTGTATGGCCTTGGGCAAGCCACTTAACCCCGTTTGCCTTACAAAAACCTAAAAAAAATTTATATCTTTGTTTCTCTGACAGAAGTCTCCTTTTTCAAATATATAGAAAATGGAGTCAAATTTATAAAAATAAGAGCTATTCCCAATTGATACCTGTCAAAGGATATGAATGGGCAGTTCTCAAAAGAAATCAAAGCTATCAATAGTCACATAAAATGCTTTTAATAATTATCGATTAGAGAAAGGCAAATTAAAATAACTTTGAGGTACCAACTCACATCTATTAGAAATGACTATTAGAAATGACAAATGCTAGAAGAGAAGAGGGAAAATGATATATTAAAGACTGTTGGTGGAGTAGTGAAGAGGCCCAACCACTCTGGACATCAATCTGAAATTATACCCAAAGTGCTACCAGATTTTAACCCAGTAATATTACCATTAGGTCTATATCCCAGAAAGAGAGAAAAGAATAGAAAATTGAGGGGATGCTCATCAATTGGCAAAAGACTAAATGGGTTGTGGCATATGATTGTGAGGAAGTACTGTAAGAAAAGATGAGGTAGTTATTTCAGAAAAACATGGCAAGATCTATTTGAACTGATAAAAAGTAAAAGGAGAAGAACTGGGAAATCACTGTGTATGTGTATACAAGGTTATAATGATGTTCAACTGTGAAAGAGTTGGCTAATTTAATCAATACAATAATCCAAAACAATTCCAAGAATTTATGATGAATAAAATGTAATCTACCTCCAGAGAGAAATAATGAATTCTGCAAACTGGAGTATAAATTTCTCACTTTATTTTTTTGGCAACATGGCTAAGGAGGAAATATATTTTGCATGATTTTATATGTGTAACTAATATCATATTGATTGTCTTCTTAGTGGTTGGGGGAGAAACTGGGATGAAGACAAAAAATTTGGACCTCAAAATTTAAAATGAAAAGAATGTTAAAAATAAATAATAGGGGGTGGCTAGGTGGCGCAGTGGATAAAGCACAGGCCATGGAGTCAGGAGTACCTGGGTTCAAATCCGGTCTCAAGACACTTAATAATTACCTAGCTGTGTGGCCTTGGGCAAGCCGCTTAACCCCATTTGCCTTGCAAAAACCTAAGCCCCCCCCAATAAATAAATAATAAATAATAAAAAAATTAAAATGTCATTTTTTCATGCCACTTCTAATTATTCACAAAAATTTTAGGGGCTTATTATATGCAATGCATTGAGTACAATTGATGTAAATAAGACAAAGTTCTTGCCCTAAAGGAGTTTAGATGGCCCTGCTCAAAAACAAACACATTGCATATTAGACTAAACTCCAAACTTTGTGGCCTATCACGCAAAATCCTCCACCAACTGGACACAGGTTTTTGGCTCCAACAGTCTATTTGATTTTATATATCTCATTCTTCTTCCAACTTTAGCTCTCTGCTCCAATTCATTTTCTTCTGCATATGTAACCTTAATTTCCATCTCTGTACCTCCCCAGAATGTTATTTCTTCTCTTTCCTTAATCCTAAATCCTTTGCTTCCTTTCAGTTCTAACTTAACTCACCTACAGTTATCCTTGTTTTCTTCTAAATTAATAGAGCCCAATTAGAAACCAGGAGGGAATGGGAATTCAGGGAAGCCTGGAAGGATTTGCAAGAACTGATGCTGTGTGAAATGAGCAGAACCAGAAGAACATTGTACACCCTAATAGCAACATGGGGGTGAATATCAACCTTAATGGACTTGCTCATTCCATCAGTGCAATAATCAGGCACAATTTGGGGGTATCTGTGATGGGAGTATACCATCTGTGTCAAGAGAAAGAATTGTGGATTTCAAACAAAGAACAAAGACTATTACCTTTAATTAAAAAAAAAAAAAACCTGTTATGTTATTATGTAATCTTGCTATCCCTTATTTTTTTTCCTTCTTAAGGATATGATTTCTCTCTCAACACATTGAATTTAGATCAATGTATAGCATGGAAACAATGTAAAGACTAGGAGGGGGGAGGGAAGCAAGATTAGGGGAAAAATTGTAAAATTCAAAATAAATAAAATCTTTCACAAAAAATAAATTAAAAGAGAACATAACGATCTCAGGCCATAAAAGAAGACTGTGGAAGATAAATTATTAATTCTGATCATATAAAATTAAAACCTTATTGTATAAACAAAAGAAATATAGCTAAAATTAGAAAGGTAAGAGTTAACTCAGAAAAACATTTGTCTCAGGTTTCTCTGATAAAGGTTTCTTTTTTCTTTTTTTTAGAAACACCTTGAAAGATTTGTAGGAACTTAGAGAGAGTGAGTGAACCGAGCAGAACCTGGGAAAACAATTTATAAAATAATAATATTGTAAAGACAAGTGTCTGAACAATGCAATGAAAGACTAGCCACAATTACAGTGGATTAAGAAAGATAATGCTTCCTATCCCATGACAGACTAAAGATACAGAATGAGTTCTCCAGTTTTGGATGTTGCCAAATGAAGTATTTGTTTTTCATAATTATGCATATTTTCTGTAGAGTTTTGTTTTGTTTTGTTTTCTTCCCTCCTAATTAGATGGAAAGAGAATAAATGCTTGCTAACTGAAATTTAAAAAGAACAACCACACCAATTTAAAAGAAAAAAAATTATAAAGGCTGTCTGTTAATTTTACTCTAAATAAATAAGAGTATGTATTTTCCTCTACCTTCTCATGCTTTTTAATATATTTTATTACTCTATCCACTTGCCTCCCTAAATGGATTGCCAGTTTTTCTTCAAGGGAGGGTTCAGTTCATCTGGATCTTTATATTCGCCCAGTTATCATAACATAGTGCCTAGCCCAGAGAGAGTCAAAACATGTTTGTTAGACTTCGTTGAATTATAACAATGTTGCAGTTTATTAAATTATAATTACATAAAGATTTGGTAGAAGTAAAAAACACGTTACTTCAATGGCAAAATCTGTTTTTTTTTGGTTTGGTTTTGTTTTTTCAGTTTTTTGCAAAGCAATGGGGCTAAGTGGCTTGCCCAAGGCCACGCAGCTAGGTAATTATTGGCAATAGTTGTTTTAATAGCTTTTAAGTATACCTAGAAAATATAACTTTTTTAAGATTAGGAAAATCAATAGAAAAATCACATTGCAAATGGATTTATATAGCACTTTTTTCTATTTGTTTTTTTTCAAGACAATGGGGTTAAGTGACTTGCCCAAGGTCACACAGCTAAGTAATTATTAACTGTTTAGGTAGGATTTGAACTCAGGTACTCCTGACTCCAGGGCTGGTGCTCTATCCACTGCACCATCTAGTTGCCCCAGCTATACAGCACTTTAACATTTGCAAAGTACTTTACAAATATCTAATTTTATTCTCACAACAAATCTAGAAGGTAGGACATATTATGGTAACAATTTTACAGATGAGAAAAGTAAGGCAAACAGACATCACAAGAGGGATATGAATTTGGCACTTCCTGATTCCAGGTCCAGCATTCTACCTATTGCAATACCTAGCTGATTGAAACATTCTACTGATATTTTCTCTTCTATGATCCTACCATACTGCAAGGAGGATTTTTCTATCTGCATACATTTGTGAAGATCTTATTCCATAACTTGGGAGTACTTTCCATCCTCTTCTAATTCTATTCAAATCTTTGAATAGAAGATTGTCTGAAGGTCCAGTTCAGCTGTTCATAAAGTGTTTTCTGATTTTCAGAGATGAAAATGATTCCTTCTTCAAATTCACTTAGAATATTTTACTTATATTCCTCCTTTGTTCCTGTCATATTCTTTTAAAAATTAGATCTTCCTAAACTTAAGGAAGTAGGTGGCTCAGAGGATAAATACAGGGCCTAGAATCAAGAAGACCTAAGCTCAAATCTGCCGCAGACCCTTACTAGCTGTTCGGTTCTGGGTAAGTCATTTGATTCTGTTTGCCTCAGTTTTCTCAGTTGTAAAATAACCTGGAGAAGGAAATGGCAAGACATTCTAGAATCTTTACTAAGCATCCAAAAGGGGTCATGAAGAGTCAAACATGACTAAAATGACTGAACAACCACAACAAATACCATAGTTAAAATGCTACAGATAATTAAATTTGGGTGAGAAAGCACTTTAGAATTCATCTAGCCCATTTCCAATGGAAACTGATGAAATACAAATCTTTAATAATCTTAATAATATATTTTAATTCTTTCCATTCCCAGTATATTTGTAAAAATTACTTGTAATATATTCAGACAGACTCAAATCCTTAAACCATAGCTGCCATAGAAATCTAAAACATCTTCAAATTTTAGTTTCTACAACTTCATTTTTCTCTGTTCCTTTCTTCCCCAATACATTGTCCTTGATCCTTGAGTTTGTGAGTGCAATTATACATCCTGAGGTGCCACCAGCCCCCCATCATGAACAAAATCAGCAGATATGCTGCTTCTTCTTGTGGGGTTAGTTAACTTAGTGTTACTTACTAGTTACAGAGGTAGTATAACTAGAGTAAGCAGCTGTTTTATCATAGATTCTCAGAATTAGAAGAGACTTCAAAAGAAATCTGCTCCTACCCATTCCTGAACAAGAACAAGGCAATTCTGTGTTGAGAAAATAGAATCTGGTTAACTACAGTAATAAAATTGGGAAAGGTTAAAATTAGAAAAGCGATCAGGAATATTGGTCATAGGCAGTATTTGGATGGTAAAGGGAATGGAAGGAGAATATGTTTCGTAGGGGTGAGGTATAAGGACACATGGAATAACAAGAGCTTAGTTTTGTTTTAATTTATGGAATAAAATAATAACTACAATAAAAAAGATGATTGCACATGAAACTACAGATCAATCATGCACAACTTTCTAATTGTTTCAAATATATAACAAAACTACCCTGTAAATTTCTTTTTAAAATTCCCTCCCCTGCCCCTACCCCAGTCCTGGAGATGACTACCACCACAAACAGGTGTAATTATATATGTGTGAGTGTGTATAAATATGAAACACACACACAAACATATATGTGTATATATATGTAAAATTATATATATGTAAAATTATTCTATATATAATTCTATATATAATTCTTACCTTTGGTGACCTTGTTTGATTGAGTAAGGATAAGACTCTTTGATCTGTGAGTAATGGTAAGATTCATGCTGTACCTGAGATAGAATGGAGTTGGTTGTGGAATTTAAGAAGACTGAGAAAATGGGAAGTTAGGGTATTTGTGGAGCATAAATATAAACAATGACAAAAGGAGTAGTAGAGAATAGAGTCAGGAGTTGGACTCCTTGAGAAATGACAGAAAATGACATGGTGCTAATACATAGGAGCCACAGTGATCTGTATAGTAAAAAATGCAATAAATTGAACTTCAAACAAAAGGGCTGCTGATTAATGGCAGAAAGGAGTCTGAAAGTGACTTTGGGGAACGAGGAGTACTCCAATTGCCACTTCACAACTAATGTGGTATAGGGTGTGAGAGAAGGACCAGCTAGTGATAGAGAGGGTGGCTAGGGATGCAGAATACAGTGTCACATTCATGCTATGATAAGGCACTGGATATTCATTAAAATGTGTATGAAAAGTCAGAGGAATTTACCACCAGTGAAAAAAGATCCTTAAAATTGGGTACAAATGAAAGGCTCACTAAGACGTTCTCTCTGAAATTTTTGTAAAGAACTGAAGATTGTTTACCAGTTCTCACTCTAGCATTTAGTCTTCTTATTTAATGATGCTGCAAGCTTAAGGGGCTTCCTGTGGGAGGCTCATTGCAGCTATCTTTATACTGCAGTTCATTGTTTCAAGTGCTCTGCAAGTTAGATTAAAGTATTCATTTTGTTTATTTTTCCATTGCTGAATAAAAGCAAACCTACATGTATAAGGATAAAAAATACTTTACACTTCTGCCTTTTGAAGCCCATTACACATAAAGTAATTGACTTTTCTCATAGGGACCAATTATAAATCAAGGGAGAAATTACACTCATTCATAAATGCTTTCAACACAACAGTAGACAGCTTCACTATTCATCAATGCAATGCTTTTTTCCTTTTTTGTTAACAGAAGTTAATTTGATATTCACACTCATTCCCAATTCATTATATTAAAAAAATTAAGCCAGTTCAAAGTCATCAAAATATGTCTGATGTTTATATTGTCACAAGTGTTTGGCCCCTAACACTTCTCAGATGAAGAAATGTGTGTTGTTTATCTGTAACCCCAATTTTGAAGAGCTAGTTTCATGCTGAAGAATTTTAAAAATTCATTGGAAATGTTGAAAGTTAAAAATCAAAACAAAACCTAAACAGCCAAAACCTCTCATAATATTTCTAATGAGGTATCTAGCCAACAGAAAATCAGTCAGAGGAGTTCCCACTTATCCAAAATGTGTAATTTTTGAAATCCAGGATGCCATGTTAGGATCAATTTCTGCCTCCATTTTATTATTGCAATAGCAGACAAAACAGATTTTTCAGGTGTGTTGTTTGATACCTGTCGTATAAATAAAGGATGTCTGTTAAACTCACAAAATCAAGTTCAGACTATGTGGTGGGGCTCTGTTTCTGAAGTCATCAGGATGAATAATCAACCTCCAATAGGGGATTGACAAAGGTTTAAAAGTGGTGGGGTGAGCCAAGGTGACAAGATGGTGGTTAAATTCTGGGGAGTGTATACATATACATATATATATATATATATACATATATATATATATATATACATATATATGTGTATATATATATATATATACACACACATATATATATATATATGTATGTATATATACAGCATTTTGTTCACTCAAGAAAAAGTAATAGTATTTGTCTCATGCAGCTGGATAGTAGACACAGTGGTTCATAGAATAACTCTTGTTTCCAATTTGGGAAGGAAAGAATATTAATGAGTAAAAATGGGTCATTTTGGGAAAACTGAGTCCATGAAAATGCATAAAAAATCCTCCTGTAAGTAAAGGAGACATGGGTTGGTTTATAAATTGTTTTTATATTTTGTAGTTTATTTAGAAGTTTTTATCTGAAGATGATGATGATGACCTATAGAGGAAGATAGATATCAAATGAAGATCATTCTTGATTGATACTAGGTTTAAAAATTAAGAAATCAATTTTTTTTCAAAAGAATCTTAAAGTGAAATAAGCACAGACAGTTCTAAAATTCATTAAAGGCAAAATAGTTTTTTGTGACCCTCTACACAGTGATTTCTACATTTAGTTTTGTTTACAGGTAAAAATCAAATCACTTTCCTGTTGAAATTTTGGCTTCTAGGGGTACAGAAATCATGGGGAAAAGTAACCAGATTATAGAAACTGTTATTTGTCAATGAATTATAGATTTTAAGAGACAAATTGGTGAGAGAGAGAGAGAGAGAGAGAGAGAGAGAGAGAGAGAGAGAGAGAGAGAGAGAGAGAGAGAGAGAGAGAGTATAATTCAACTTAGGAGTCTGAAGAACTGGGTTTGAAACTTAGTCATAACTGTGGTCATGGACAATTCAATTCAATAAACATTTATTAAGCATCTACCATGTGCCAGGCTCTAGGATTACAAAGAAGTCATGGTTCTAGATAGCTCTGAAGTTAGAAGATGTGGGTTCAAAAACTTCCCTGTGACCTGGAGAAAATCTATTGACTTCTCAGCCTCAGTTTCTTAAATTTTTTTTCAACTGAAAATCTTTCATTTTCCCTCTCTCCCATCCTACCTCCAATAAGGAAAAAAGAAAGAAAAACAAAAACATTTGGAATCTTGTATCTATCATCTCTCTCTGAGAAGGTGAAATCTCTGGAAACAACATGGGTCATTCTGTTAACTAGCACTAGTAAATCTTTAAAAGCTGTTTTCTTTTATAAGATTTATTTATTCATTAAATATTTCCCAATTACATTTTTAAAGATTTTTAATAACTTGATGATAAACATAGTATTTTCAGATGAAACAATATTTTTGGTGTGAAAAGATAAGAAAAGCAACTATTTAAAATCCATTTATGATTCCACACTGAGGCAACATGTGCTTAAAAACTATCTGAGAGGCTTATATCTATAATATGTATTTCAAGGGAATTTTTGAAAAGGAAGAAGGTTTAATAGTGTGAACAAATGGCTGTTTGACACAAAAGATGGATACTAATTTTAGTCCTGGAGTTTATATACTCTGGGGTCTTGAGCAAAATACTTAATCTTTCAATGTCAGTTTCTTTCTCTAGAAAACACCAATATATTGTTCACATGAGATTTAATTAACATTTGTAAGACTTAAAAACCCATTGACAGATGGAACTATAAAATTACTACAAGTATTATTCAATGTTTCTGTGGTCTCATTATTGACCACCACTTTTACAGGGAAATCTCTCATTTATATTTTCCTACAATTTATACCTTTTTCTTGAACCCATTTCATCTCCTATGTTACTAATGTACTGACCTTCCACAATTTGCACTGCATTTCTTGCAATTTGTTCTCATTTCCCAGAAAGGCTTGGGGAATAGGGCCATTTTGATTGCAAAACTAGCCTTAGGGAGTGGATTACTGCTGAGTGTGAGTGCTTAGCTTGCCAGAGATACATAGCTCCCCTACTGCAGTTCCACTGCCTAGGTTCCAAAAATAAGGTGTTAATAAATGGTTAACACATTTGGACATGTCTTCTGAGCTTATGTCCAAGCTAACAATGAGAAGTAAATGGATATATAATAATCTGAGCCTGGTAAAGGCTTTGTTGGTCTCCTGGAATAAGGAAAAGCTATACTTTGATATTTGGAGGGATCCATGATTTCTCTAATGTAGATGCTATATTTGCTCTAATTATGAAAGGCTAGAGCATAGAGTTGAATCTAATAAGATTAAAATACAAATGGGATAATTGTAAACTTCTGTTCAAAATATATGCTTTGCAAATATAAGACAGAACAGGCATAGCTAGACAAGTTTATCTGAAAAGGATCTAGGATTTTTAGGGGATTGTCTCAATGTCAGTCAGCAGTATGACAAGGCAATCAAACCCCCCCCCCAAACATCACTGGATTCATATATAAAAGATAGCTTATAGGAATAAGAAGTTGATAGTTTCTTTGTCTTCTGCCTTGGTCACACCACATCTGGATTATTGGGTTCTTGAGCAGATCATTTTAGAATATGCTGCTATTAAAGGGTGAATATTTAGAAAGAGAGATAATCACAAAGAGTTAATTTGGCTTCATCAGAAACAGGTCATGCCACTTGCTCAGGCCCACATGGCTAGTACTTAAGGGTATTTCTAACCAAATTTTCTTGACTCCCAGACCAGTACTTGACCACAATTTTAATGCCCATGCTATATATGAGGAAAAAAACAAAACAAAATGTGCAAAAGCAAAAATGATAGGTCAAGTTCTAACCTAGGGAAATGAGTTGTTCACTTTTACATGAATGAAAATTAAACAAGTTTAGTCACTAAGGTCATAAAATAGTTCTAAAAATAAGTACAGATCATGCCAGACTTACTTAATTTCCTTTTTATAGGATTAATAAATTAGTAGTTGAAGGGAATGCTGTGGGATTAACTAGACTTTAGCAAAGCTTATGAAAAAGTATTTTATAATATTCTTATCCAAAAGGTGGTGGTTTCTGTACTTTGCTCTCAGGTGCATAATATTATTAGCAATGACGAGGATTAAGACAAAATTGATTCATCAAATAGGTGATTCAAAGATGGGAGGGAAAGCTAACACACGACAGAGTTAAAATCTAAAAGGATTTTGACACGCCAGAGCAAATTCAGTAGGGGTAAATAACTGAAAAAACTTGCACTTCCATAAAAAAAAGGATTTTGACAGGCCAGAGCAAATTCAGTAGGGGTAAATAAATGAAAAAACTTTCACTTCCATAAAAAAATGAACTTCCCAGGTATTAGATGTGAGAAGCTGTTCTGGTTTCAATGGATGGCAAGTTCAATTTGAATTAAAAATGGGATGCAGTCAAAAAAGCTAATGGGAACTTGGGTTATCAGAAAAATAAACAGAAATACTGGAAAGTGGAGGAGGTTATCTAGGTAGATTCTCCTTCCTGGGAGGTTTTCAGGCAAAGGTTAGATGAGTGACCAGTTTTCAGGTATGTTAGAAGCAACTAGATGGGCTTGGAATCAGAAAGAACTAAGTTAAATGTGGCCTCAGACACTTACTCTAGCATTCTCTGGGACTTAGTTTCCTCATCTGTAAAATTAGAATAATAAGAGTAACCATCTCCCAGGGTAATGGTGAAGATCAAATGAGACCACATAGTTAAAGATCTTTGCAAATCTTGAGGCATTAAATTAATAGGAGCTATGATGATGATGATGATGATGATGTTTAGTTGGTATTATTTCTATACATCAGCTGGAATGATTTTGTTCTAAGATTTTGTTCAGTTCAGAATAACATAGTTTTGAAAGGATATTGATAAGCTGAAAAGTATTTAGAAGTGGTCAAACAGGATAGTGAAGGACTTCAAGTCCATGCCAAGTCAGGATGGATTGAAGGAAATGGGTTTAACTTGGGGAAAAAAGTTGAAGACTCAGATATAAAATAACAGCCATCTTCACATTTTTTTTGAAGAATTATTTTGTAGAAGAAGGGTTTGACACATTCTCATTGTCTCAGGAAAACATAAGAGGATAGAAGCTTCAATGAGGCGATTTAAAGCTAGCTATCAAGAAAAAAATGTCAAAAAATACAGCATTATCTCAAAGTGGAATGAATTTCCTTAGGAGGTGGCAGTATCCTCTTTATTGGAGGTCTTCAAATAGAAGCTTAAAATGAATGGCAACTTGTTGGATATGATATTACATTGATTCTTTTCAGGAATGGACTGTACTAGGAAGTCCCTTTCAACAATAAAATTCTGTGATTCCATAATATATAAAGCAGTTGCCAAAATAAGGAAGTCGAATGACTCAATTTGGTGATCTAGGACTAGATTATCAGGAGAGAGAGAGTAGCTTTTAATACACAGATCTGGCCATCACCTGTATAGAGATGAAGACTGAAAGGAAGTGATAAGATTACTGATAAAGAACATAGAGAAGAGCTGAGGAAAAGAGTCTTAGTATATAAGTTTGGTGGCTTAGATTATGATTGATCTAATAGAGAAAATAAATTCTAAGAAAGATTCAAAGTATTCTCTATGCTAAAACTATAAACAAAAAAACAAACAAAAAAGCAAACTAACTTCTTCTGTCTGTCTATAGCCAGTTCTTTGGGAATACCAAGAGGAAAAGCAGTAAGAGTTAAAAAAAAAAGTCTAAGGAGGGAGTGTATGGACTTAAACATTTAAGCCCAAGTAAGAGAATCTTAAGAGGCAGAATCTTTCAAAAAACTTTGAGTTCTTTTTTTTTTTGAGAGTTATTTTGTTTTTTAGACTTTGTGCTTTTCTTGGGAAGAACTAAGAAGATATTATCAATGGTGAGAATGTGGGATGAGATTGTCAGTAGAAAAGAGACAGGATGGTAAGAAGACTATGCTACAAAAATACTGGTTGAAGGAACTAGGGATGTTTAGTCAGGAGAAGAGATTATTTAAGGGAAACGTGATTTGGATCATCAAGTATTTGAAGTAACATGATAGGGAAAGGGAAGTAGACTTGTTTTGCTTGGTTGGCCCTTGAAGGCAGAATTAGGAACAGAGTAGAAACTTCAAAGAAGTAAGGATTTTTTTCTTTTTTTAAAGGTTTTTGCAAAGCAATGGGATTAATGGCTTGCCCAAGGCCACAAAACTAGGTAATTATAAAGTGTTTGAGGTCATATTTGAACTCAGGTCCTCCAAGGCCAGTGCTCTATCCACTGCACCACTTAGCCACCCAAGAAGTAAGTTTTAATTCTGATGCAAGGAAAAACTTCCTAATAAAGATTTGTCTAAAAATGAAATGGGTTCCCTTGGCAAGAAATGAGTTCCTAATTACTAGAGATCTTCAAACAGTGGATACATGTTCACTTATCTGGCATGTTATTGAGGGATATCTAGTCTAAGTCAAAGTTTAAGTGATGCTACCTTGGAGCTCTCTAATATATCTGAGATCATGTGAAGAATGTAGATATAATGAGACAGAGAAGGGTTAAGAAGTTATTATTTGAAGTATGCCTTGAAGGATGGATAGCTAGGTAGTTCAGTCGATAAGAGTTCCAGGCCTAGAGTAAGGAGGATCTGAGTTTGAATTCAAACCTAGATATACTTCTTACTGTGTGACCCTGGGCCAGTCACTTAACTCTGTTTGCCTCAGTTTCCTCATCTATAAAATAAACTGGACAAGGAAATAGCTAACCACCCCAGTATCTTTGCCAAGAAAATGCCAAATGGGATTCCAAAGGGTCAGACTTATTGAAATAGTTATTTATAACAACAATCCTTTCAGTATTTGTCTATTTAAAAAATTATGAATGTATTCTAAATGAATTCTCTTAAAATATCTAAAAACACTATAATTTATTAAAATCAAGCTATGTGCTTCTTAGGACTATTCTTTAAAATTATCATAATTTGATATCTAGTAAATAAAAAAATCTGCCTGAAAATAGTTAACAAAACAGAAACATTTATCTTAACTTGCTTTGAAGTCTGAATTCATTCTCTGTCTTTGCTTTTCTCATTTTCATCTTATCTCTGATTATATAAGACACATCTTTGAATTACATTTATTACTTCCTTTTCCATCCATTTCCCTCTTTTATTTCTTGTTGCTAAGATTATGCTCAACAAAGATATACATTATCTTTGAACAATTTTTACTTTGTATCATTTCCCTTCCTTACTTTTTAACCACATCTAGATTGACCCACATTGAACTTTGTTCTTTCTTGTAGATCTTCCTTTTTATAAAAGCATAGTTCTTGCACCACCATTCCTTTGATCATTTCTCAACTGTCTATAGCTATTTAGACCCTTTTTCTATTCCCTATCACGTTTCCTTTAAACACTAATGGACAGGATGGATCTTCCCCTTTATGATTCCCTTTTTTACTCTTTGCTTTTTTGTCTCTTCTTTTATTTGTAGTTAGGGACCTTTTACTTACAATTTATTTTTCTTTCTTTGAATTCTTGAACTGTTCTTTTTTTGGTATTATCAGTAACTGCAATTACTTTCTTCCACTCTATCTTTGCCTTAGGTATTAATAACTGACATTTATAGAGGGTTTTAAAATTTGCAAAGCACATTACAAACATTATCTAATTTGATCCTCACAATAACCCTTTGAAGTAAGGAACAGAGAAGGCCATAGAGGTATTTCTGCTCAGAACTAGACCAGTAGGCCTGGAGAGATTAATTGATTAGCCCATGGACCCACAACTAGTTAATATAGGTAGTGGGATTTAAATTCAGTTATCCTAACTCTTTCTATATTTCCAAACACATACCACATTCCTTTTCTCAGATTACTATTTCTTTTTTTCCTTGGTTGTGTCATTGTAGGCAGTGTAAGCTTTTAAAATCATATTCCTTCAACTATTAATTTAAATTTTATTCACTTTTTATTGAGTTGTAACTCAATTTTACTCAATTACTTCTCATCTAGTAGGAATAGTCATAATGCCAAAAAAGCTTTAAACCATTTTTCCCTTTGTATATTTTTAGATTCTTCTATACTATTCTAGAAATGGTGATTTATTTAAGAATCAGCAGTATTCATTAAAGTATTAAAAGAGGTCTCACTTGTTAATTTTTTAGATAATGTAACTGAATACTTATTCATTTGAAAACCAATTAAAAATGCCAAACTAAGAAACTGAGAGACATGATTCATTTGTTCAACTAATAAATATTTGAAAATACACTATAGACAGAGTACTGCTATGCAAAGTACTGAAAAACCCTCCCACAAAATATTAAAAACTGTCCCAGTCTGGATGGAGCCTCAAGTCTACTGGGGAAGCTATTACAGATAGGTAAATAATTATAATGTAGGAAATTCGATTAATTGATATCAGTTGACTTGTAGAGAACATTGACATTTGAGAAGTGCTTTGCATAATCTCATTTTATCTTCACAACAACCTTTTGACATAGGTGCTATTATTAACCAATGCATTTTTAAGGAGGGGAAACTGAAGCTCATATGTAGCTTTTAAGTATCTGAAACAGGATTTGAACTTTTATTCTAATTCTACTACCCTTTGTACAATACACTTTCATTATGGAGAAAGAATATGAATTATTATAGGGTCATCTAGGCAGCATAGTAGATAGAATGCCAGTCCTGGAGTCAAGAGCACTTATCTTCCGGAATTCAAATCTGGCCTGAGACACTTACAAGCTATATGACCTCAGGTAAGCCACTTAACCCTGCTAGCTTCAGTTCCCTCATTTCTAACATGAGTTGGAGAAGGAAATGGCAAAATCTTTGCTAAGAAAATCCCAAACAGGGTCACAGAGTGCCTGAAATGAACAACAACAAAAATTGTTATGAGAACTTTGTTGAGGGACAGTTAATTTCTCAATAAGAATCAGGACAAATTATTATGGAGATGACAATTTAATTTTGCTTTGAAGAATGGGTGGGGATTAAACAGGAAAAGCTGATAGGAGGCATTTGGGCAGTGGTACTTCAGGTAGAGTAAATAATGGGTGACAAAGAATATGACTGGGGAAAGGTTTGGCTAGAGTGTAGGACAGATTAAAAAAAAAGTATAGTATAGTATAGTACAATGGAAAGAGTGTTAGAATTTGGAGTCAGACCAGGGTTTAAATTCTGACTCTGCAGTACCTATTTGTACCACCTTGGCAAATTCATTTACATTCTAAGGTCTTTCAGTTCTATCATTTGTAAAATGAAAGGACTGAAGTAAATGACCCTTAAAGTTCCTTAGGACAGCTAGCTGGTACAGTGTCAGTTCTAGAGTCAGGAAGACCTGAGTGCAAATCCAGCCTCAGATACTTACTAGCTGTGTGACTCTGGGCAAGTTACTTCCCCCTGTGTGCCTCAGATTCCTCACCTGTAAAATGAGATGGAAAAGAAAATGGCAAACCACTCCAGTATCTTTGCCAAGAAAACTTGAAAAGCAGTCACAGAGTCAGACATAACTGAAAACTAAACAAGAACAAGGTTCCCATCAGGTCTAATCTATAATCCTAAGAAGCAGGAGATGAAACTAAAGAAAGTGACTGCGAGAATCATGAATGTTAGACTTTAGTCTAAATGTCAACCTGGACTTTTCCTTAATCTGAGCAGATTATCATTATTCCTATTTTTAGTTTAAAATCAGTCTAATTTTCCTTCTCTGATTTTAGAAAGTAGGTTGTCTAAGTTTTTGCATCAGAAAGAGACATTCTCCCCCATTCCCAAAGATATCCACAGAGGACTTCCCTTCAAAAAAAAAAAATGAAGAATCAGTATTGAAAGAAGAAATTTACTAATATTCCTTAAAAAAAGAAAAAAAACTCCTAAAATGCAGGCTATGGTCATTTCTGTTAAAGAATGAGGTTGGATCTGCCAGTTCATTCTCATAAAGTCTGTCCTCTAAAACTTTGTGCTTAAAGACTAGAGGAGATACCATGAGGCAGTGAAACTTCTTAAAGTACATGAGAGCAACTAGGTGGTACAATGGTTAAAGCACTGATCTTGAAAGCTGGAGGACTTGAGTTCAAATTCAACCTCAAACACTTGACACTTATTACCTGGGTGATCTTGGGCAAGTCACTTAACCCTGATTGCCTTGCATCCAGAATCATCTCCAGTCCTCTTAATTCTTATCTGGCCACTGGACCCAATGACTCTGGAGGAGAAGGTGAGGCTGGTGATTCAGCACACCTTTTCACTCAAAATCCCATTTATGTACTTGTCATCTTATCACCTCCCTGATGCCATGGTCTTCTCCAAGAATGAAGGACAAACAACAATTAACTTGTAGAGAGACATCTTTCTATCTATGCTTCCTTTTTTTTCTTTTTTCTTTTTTCTTTTTGGTACTTAATGGATCTCTTTCAATCCTCAAAGGACATTCCTTCATTCTTGAATTCTAGGATTTTAATAAAGTTCATGTTCATAGTCTTATCTATGCTTCTCCTGACTTTTTAGGCTCTACAGATGGATGAATCTTAATTTCTTTAGCCTATCCTCATATATATATATATATATATATATATATATATATATATATATATATATGTATGTATATGTATGTCTTGCACCTTCACCAGCTTGATGCTTTAAGGCAGATCAAGAAGACTGGCAAAAGGACAAAGAATCAGAAAATTCCATAAAGCAGTAAGTGACCACTAGATCCCGGAGAGTGGAATTATCTTTCTGTCTTTCTTTATATCCTCAGGGCTTAGGCTACGGATTGGTATATGGAAGGTGTTTAATGTTTGCTGATTTGATCTTAAGTATCCAAATCAAAAGTTAGTGTGGTCACTGGACATGGTTTTGTGATCACTATGGGCAAAAAAAAAAATCTGTTCTGTCCTCATTTTCTTCATGTTAGATGACTTCTGAGGTACTTTCCAGTGATAAATCTATAACCCTAGGCTCCTTCATTTCCTATGCTGCCAATGAAAACCTGACAGGTGGCAACTCTACTCTTTTCAGAGCTAATGAAAATCAAATATAATATCTCAGGCAAACAGATTGCATCCAGATAGAATTAATTTATTTTGCTGTCTTTAACAAATCTCCTTATGAAGCAGCATATGTCTCGATTCACAACTGGCTGCACCTGATTCCACATTCATAAAATGTCTTAAATATTCCAGGCCCATGTAAATAAACAAAATGGTAAAACAACACTTTTTAAAAGATTATAACTATAGATTTCCACTCAATCTCCTCCATTATATCTCTCCAAATGCTTTACCATGATATAATTTAAGTAATATATAAATAAAATAAAACACAATGGGAATCACTAAATCATTTACTAGTAAAATACTAGTAAAAGCCATTATTACTCTAGCATGTATTGCAGAAATTCAGAAAACACAACAGATTAGAAGAACATTCTTACTAACAGGTGGTACATAGAATGCGAGCTTAGTCAAGGAATCAAAGACAGGTGACTAAGGAGAGAATAGCAATCTTTTAGTTAGACATTAAACATCTGCATCATATTTTGGCACATGTGTTAACATTCAGGAGCTTTCCTTGAAGCTACAATGTGTTTTCTTATGGTAAGTAGCAGATTGCTTCATTTCTTTGGAAAGGAAGTAATCCAAATTATACTTAGAGGATGATAATCAGTTATGACCCAGAAAGGGAATCTAGACTGCTCCCTGAAGACATTATCTAATGATTTTAAAAAAAAAAAAGACCAACAAAATCTGGACATGATCTGGGAAAGTACTCAAAGAAAAAAAATGGATAGCATTATTCTAGTCTTTAAAATCTGTCTATCAATAACTGAGGTACTGAATGCATTTTTTTTTTCTGAATGTATTTCTTAATGTAATGTCTTGGGAGAAAAAAGAGAGATAAAATTGAGAGGGGGTAACTGAAATGAACATTTTTGAATCCTGAATACCAGCACAATATTCTTATATAATATAGTAAGACACTTAATAAATGTTTGTTGCATTGAATCAAAGAGTCAATGGACTGTGTAGTGAGGAAAGATGAAAACAATTGGGATTTTCTTTCTGGAGAGACAAAGGCTAGCTAAAATCTACAAAGGCATTCTTTAAAAACCTCCAGTGGCTCTCTATGGCATTCTGAAAAAGTTCAAATTCCTGTCTTGATTTTCATGTTTCTATATAATCTACAGCCATCTTACCTTTTTTTGGGGGGGGGGGCTTCCTCATATTATTTTCCTCCAAAGACCCTGTACTCCAGGAAACCTAGAGAACTTTTTTACTTGTGAAACATTCCTTGAACTCAAAGCCTAGTTTAGACAGGGCAGGGGTGGCGTGGGGAAGAATTTTTTTCTTTTTTTTTGCAAGGCAGTGGGGTTAAGTGGCTTGCCCAAGGCCACACAGCTAGGTAATTACTAAGTGTCTGAGGCCTGATTTGAACTCAGGTACTTCTGGCTCCCAGGCCAGTGCTCTATCCACTGATCCACCTAGCCACCCCTGTGGAGAAGATTTTAACATGACAGCATGGACTGATTAACTAGAGTCAGGGATGCTGGGTACAAATTCTGCCTTTGAAATAGTTATGATCTCAGGTATTTAATAGTCCTAGATCTCAGATGAAAGTGTTGGACTATCTAGTCCCTTTCAGTTCTAGATTTATGAACTTATGAATGTCCCCCCAACTCACTCTGCCTATGAAATTCATGTCTCTTTTAAATCCTGACTCTGTTATCTCTTCCATTATGAAATCTTGTCTAACCCTCCTTGGATCTCAATGGCATTTTGTTTTGAAATTCTCTAAATTCCTGATGGTATATAATATTGTGTATTAGTTCATTTTTTTGTTTTCTTACACTTTTAGACTGTTAAGTTCTATCATTAAAAATTGCCCAAGGATTCAATGATAGGTACTGTAACCAAACTTATTTATCAACATGTAGAGATATTTTAATGACTGGTTTATTATATATGGAACATAGTCCATGATACATGTCAACCAATGGGATTGACCAATGTTTTCAGCAACCTTTTATTGGTTTTAGTTACCAGGCAGGATGGATACAATGGGATTTTGCAAAGGGTAGAAGGGAAAGGGAAAGATTTACATATCAAATAATAGATAGTAGAAGGGGAAGATCTACATCAGGTAAAATAATAAACTTATCAGCAAATACTAGAAGATTTAACTGGAATTTGCAGACTAACCATTAACACTAGAGTATGGGTACTGACAGAAAATGCTTATCATAAGTAAATAAAGTTAATAAAATTGAGCCAGAAATTCTTCTATCACTAACCAGTTAATCACATGAACTAAAGTTTGATGTCTCAATTAATTATTGTAAACTTTAGCTACTAATGTTATCAGCTGTCTGAAGTCAATGGCAGTCATACTAAAACACAGGAGGGGCAGTTAGGTGGCTCAGTGGATAGAGCACTGGACCTGGAGTCAGGAGGACCTGAGTTCAAATGCAGCCTCAGACACTTAATACTTGCTTAGCTGTGTGACAGGGGGCAAATCACTTAACCCCACTGTCTTGCCAAAAAATAAAAAATAAAAAAAAACACACCCTGAAAGTTTGAAGAAGACAGAAACTCAATCTACATTTCTTACCTTCTCACAAGTGTGCTGGACATAGAATTTGAAAAGTATTTCTTGAATTGAATAAAAGGTCAGGCTAGTATAAAGATGAATTTATTCCCCAAATTCTAGAATTCTAGAATAATTTTGAAGATTAAAAGATGTAATTTTTGGACAAAGAAAAGGAAGTTTTTGAAACCACACCCTCTTCCTCCAAACCCCTTCCTGGTTTTTTTTTTTGTGATATAATTCAATTACCTATCTAAATACTCAGTATCCTGTACTAGATTATCATTTATAACTTACCCACAAAGTATGTAGCTCTGTGTAGGTTATCTCCTATCTCCAAGTTCTGTCTTGGTGTCCACAATGACTTCAATTAGTCTAACTTTTTATTTCTATGCAGCAGATTCCTAAATCTACATATATATATATATATATATATATATATATATATATATATATATATATATATAAAACTCTCTTATCTTGACAGAACTTCTACTTTGTAACTCTACCTAGATTTCTCACAGTTAATAGGTCCAAAATGGAATCTGTTAAATCCAATATCATCTGCTATCCCCAAATTTGCTCCTTAATATTTTATTTATTTTTTAAAAAATAAATATTTATTACTATCTTTTATTCTGATATCATCTGTAGCTGTGAATATTTGTTAATAGTTTGTAGTTCTTTTGAGAATTTTTTGTTCATATCCTTTGACAACTTATCTTTTGGGGGGAATAGTTTGGTCTTAAATATTTCTGTTATTTGACTATCTTGATATCGGAGTCACCATAAATATTTGATATATTCTTTCACTTATAAACATAGTTACACTATCTTCATATAAAAGTTTTTCAATTTTATGCAATTGAAATGATCAATTTAATCTTCTGCTTGTTTAAGATGTTGTAACTTAATCAGTTGTGAAAAGTACCTGATTTTGTTATTTACTATTTTTTTTTACAATATAATTTTTATTATTCAGGTCTCATGTTCATTTTGAGTTGGATTACTTTGTGTAAGATGTTGGCCAAGATATGATTTATGCCAAGCTGATGTTTAGTTTTCTCAGTAATCCTTGTCAAATAGAGAATTCGTTAATAGGTCACTTATGTTTTAGAGTTTATCAAATACTGACTTATTGAGTTCAATGTTTTTCAAATTCTTCCTTTTCTATTTTTAATATTTTTCTATTTTTAATAAGAACAAAATAACAGCAACAACAACAACAATAATAATAATATCCATAATAATAGCTAATTTTTAAATAGTGCCCACTAGGTGTTAGAAACTGTGCTAATCTTTTACAATTATTATTTCATTGGATTCTTAGAAAAATCCTGGAAGGTAGGTGCTTTTATACATTCCCAATTTACAAATGAGGAAACTGATGCAAACAGAGCTGAAATGACTCTCCCAGGGTCACAAAACCAGTAGGTGTCTGAGGCTGAATGTGAACTCAGGTCTTCCTGATTCCAGGACTGGCACTTCATCCCTGCATCTAGCTCTCTTCAGTATTTTTGAAGATCATTATTTTATAACAATTTGATATCTGGAAATGCTTTTTCCCCTTTGTTCTGATTTTTCCCAATTATTTCATTTGATATTCTTGATATTTTATTTCTTCAAATAAATTTTGTTATAATTTTGTTTAATTCTGTAAAGTACTTTCTTGGTAGTTTTGAGAGATAAAACTAAGTTTAGAAGTACTGTTATTTTGTTATATTTACATAGTATAAACAAGTGCATTGAATATCCCTCTGATGATTTTAAGTTTTTTTATTTCTTTAAGGAATATTTTGCAATTGCATTTTTGCAGGTATAGTGCTTGATTTTTAAAAACTGACTGACTCCTAGATATTTTATAGTTATTGTGAATGGTAATTCCCTATTATTGCTTTCTTGGTTTTGTTGGCTTTTTGTTGTTACTTTACTGAAGTCATTATTATCTCATTAGCAAATAGGGATGATTTTTCCTCCTCTCTGCATATCCTTAAGTCTTTAATTCCTTTGCTTATCTTATGGCTACTGTTAGTATTACTAGAAGTATGTCAACAGATGAGAAGGGAAAATCATTGTTTTACTTCTTTACTTGTTGGAAAAGTGTCTACTGTTTTCCCATGGTAGTTGGTGCCAGATTTTGATTTTTAAATAGATACATTTTAGCATAGTACAAAAAGAAAAAGAAAAAAACGAAGACCCTTTCAAGTCTTTTGGTTTGTTAGGGTTTTTTTTAGCATAAAAGTCTGCTGTACTTTGCCAAAGATTTTTTTCTGCCTCTTTTAATATAGTCACATGAATTCCTTACTTTTGGTAATCTTAAATAATTAGAAACTAACTTCAATTTTGAATAAAGTCCAGCAAAAATCAAGAAAAACAAAGAAATCATTCCTGAAAGAAATCATTCCTGAAATTTCTTCTTAAAAATGTTTGCTACCAACATGAAGATGTAAATATAATGAAATATATGCACTTCAATTGAATCTATATTTCCTGGTCTCCCTTAAACTCTTATTTCCAGTGGTACAGGTTCTCAAAGGTTAGGCCAGTGGAAGGTAGCTCTGAAAGATCTAGTAAGCTTCAGATATAGACTCAGTAATGGGCTTTGTGCCTGCATTTGAAGAACTAGCTAAATATAGCCAAGCATTTAGCTAAATGTACCAGGAGACTGGTCTCTAGGTAAAGATTTTTTTTTGTCTGAGAGCAATCAATGAAGATCATTCAGTAAAGCAGGGAAGGGCTACAGTCTTTACTGGGAGGAGTTTCTGGACCAGAGAAATGACTCACTTCATGAATTTTCTGATGTGCTACAGTATTTCAGGCCCCTTACTTTTATGGTTAGGTCCTCTCTTCAATCTATTCTTCAGAACACTGGTTGAGTAGTTTTCCTACTGTATAAATTGAATAATATCCTTCTTGCTTGGGAACCTTAGTAGCTCCTTATTACAAAGCAAATAAAATAAAAATTCATTCTCCTGGCACCTAAGATTTTCTAGAATGTGGCAGCTCTAATTTACTTGTCTAGCCTTATTTTATATTACTGGTCTTCATGTATTCTTTGTTTCAGTCAAACCAGACTTTTTGCCCTTTACCACTTTTGTTTGGTGTCCTCTGTGTATATCATCCTCTTCTGGAAGAGACTCTCCTCATATTTTTCTACCTGGTGAAATTTTGCATTTTGCCAAGAGATACAGGTGATTATACCTTTTCCGTGAAGTTTTCTTCCCTGATATCTCTAGTTATGTGATCTCCCCTTATCATTCTCACAGAAATCTGTTGAAGCTCTCTTTTGTTAGAGGGAACTCCATGGTACAGTAGATAAAGATCTGTACCTAGAGCTAGGAAGATCTGAGTTCAAGTTTGGTCTCAGATTCTAGCTGTATGAACTTGGGCAAGTCATTTTTAACCTTTATTTGTTCCAATCTCTTCAGATGTAAAATGGAAATTAAAAATAAAACTTAACAATCCAGCCTCAGACACTTAATAATTACCTAGCTGTGTGGCCTTGGGCAAGCCACTTAACCCCATTGCCTTGCAAAATAAAAAATAATAAAAAATAAAAAATAAAACTTAACCTTGCAAGGTTGTTTTGAGATCAAATCAAATGAGATATTTTTAAAAAGCCTAGTATAGTGGCTAAGAAATATTAAATGTTTCTTTCTTTTCCCATCTAAGAAATGTCATATTTAAGATCTGTATTCTCTACCTCATAAGGTTATGAGAAAAGAACTCTAAAAACCTTTGAGTATTATATGAAAGTGACTCATTATAATTATATAATATCTTATCTCCTCTCCTAGACTTGAGCTTCTTGAGGATAAGAATTTTCATAATTGTTTCCTACCACCTAATATAGTACTTTTCATGTGGTATATGTTTGATAGATATTTGTTCAAGTATAGAAAATGGTTACTGAGATAATGTTTTGGACTTATAATTACTCAAAAAGATGAAGAGAAATACTTGGACACATTCTCCAAATATCATTAAATAGTAAATCATGGACACATTCTCCAAATATCAATAGATGATAAACTACAACAAAAAGACTGGAATCAACAAATCCTGTTAAGGCATTACTGACCTTATCCATTTTTTGTATTTATTACAGGTATCCCTTTAGACATTTCAAACATCCATCCTAGCATCCTTCCCAATAAATCAATATTTGAAAATTTTTAAAAAAAGCAACAACTAGAAAGGAAAAGTGTTTGAGAAAACAAATTAGTTAAATATGTGTTTGCTAATGAAATGAAATCCTGACTCCTTCATTAACCTTGTTCATTAAATTGACTCTTTAAAAGAGCCCATTTAAAATGTTTAGGAGCTTGAATTGCTATTATTGAAATTAGCATTTTTGCAGGCAGCACACAATAAATGGTGTTTTGAAAAAGTAAGGGTACTACGAGTAGCATATTCTTTAAAAATGTTAATAGCAATGCAAATTTGAAGATACAATATTTATGTATAACAGACAAAAATAAAATGATTAAAATGTACATTTTATTTTTCAATTAAGGCCAGTAAATAATTTTTAAAAACTGAATAATGTACTTTAATGTCTCTGTAAAGCTTTTCTTCTAGTTATTAATATTAAAATAAAATAAATACATATATACTCCAAAATATTATACTATTTTTATTATATGTGAAAATAAGTATTCTACTCCAGAATAACCTGCCACAAAATTCACCAAATATATCAATTAATTACAAACATTTATTAGATTTTTACTTTTTACAAGGCATTGTACTCGTTACTAGAAATACAAAGAAAAAAACAAAAAACATTCCTTGTTTTCAGGAAGCTTCCAATTTCTTTGCCCTTATATTTATAAATGAAAATGACGGATATTTAAATGCCATTAAAAAAAACACAAAAGGGGCGGCTAGGTGGTATAGTGGGGCGGCTAGGTGGCACGGGCCCTGGAGTCAGGAGTACCTGGGTTCAAATCCAGTCTTGGACCCTTAATAATTACCTAGCTGTGTGGCCTTGGGCAAGCCACTTAACCCCATTTACCTTGCAAAAACCTAAAAAAAAAAAACCCCCACAAAAAACCACAAAACAATTACACATTTTTTTTTCTGCAAAGCTGCAAGGACAGAGATATATTATATTGAAATCTACCAATTAAGAAAGAAATTATTAAAGTAGATTATATTTTTATAAAAACTGGGACCATAATTCTAAAATAAGTCAATGATATGGTATAGCGAAAAAAAGAACACTTATCCAGGAGTCTAAAAGAGTAGGTTCTAATATGAATTCTGCAAGTTATTAGCTGTGTAACTCTAGGCAAATTACATAATCCTTTATTGATTTGTGCCTTTTCATCTGTAAACTTAGTTCCCTTCCAGATCCAAAACTATGATTTTTATAATTTATTTATAAAATCTGAAGTGTTCCTAAGACAGTCTGGTTTGTTATCTGAAGAAATTAAATTAATTCTGTATCATTTTATAATTGATCTTATTCTGTAATTGATCTTATTTTGAATTGCTGTCCATTTTGTATGATTGCTCTAGCTACATTTCTTTGTTTCTTTCCCTATGAACTAAATTTAGAAGTTTGAGTCTCCAGCTAATCACTGTTCTATTTCTGCCTCAAGGAAGTCTGCAATCCTTGAGGGATGCAGAAGACACCAGGGAGTCTGGTCTAGGAATTTTATACCACCAAGCTAGGCTTCTATGATGTCTGGTTTGTTAACCAAAGAAGTCTGGTCCACTATTCTTATATTGTAGGTGGATTCAAATAATGAAGATTTCTTAGACATAGGAGGGAAGAAAGGGGTTGTTGTTAGCCCCCTATTCCAATTTCAACCAATCATACTGGCCTCACCCCAGTGATGTTGCAGCCCTATAATCAATTGCACTGCTTTTCTCACCGACCCAAATACGTTATTTATTCTCATGTTCTCCCTCAAACTATATAAAGGTTAGTAAGTCTACCAAAGGGACTTTGGTCATTAAGAGAGGTCACTGACCCAATTCATTGGTTACTTCTAGACTAATTAATAAATTGATCAAAACCACTGCCTTTCAGTTTACCTTAATTTTCAAATGTAAATTATCTCTGTTGACAAAGATGAAATGATAAAAACCTTCAGAAAATAAAACTTGTCCATTGGACTTTGTGAGGAAGGCAATGAAAGTCATATATATCATAGTCAACATACACTTTGAGATTTTGGAATAGTAGATATCCATATTTCAGACAAAGAACAGATAAGGTCTAATGGTCTAATATTTTACAAGGGATGTTTATCCAGGAGGAGTGGATAGATATCAAAAATGAAATATAAGACACATATTCAAAAATCATTTTGATGATGGAGAAGATATGATTGACATTTCAGCACAGGGAACTCAATAATAAACTCAAATTTAAAATATATATATATACATACACACACACATACACACACACATGCGTACATACACACACACAAGAAGAGGTTTCAAAACAGATTTGATATTATCCCAGATTGTGGTATTCAGGGCAGGAAACAATGAGAAGGGAAATGGTGAATAGGTAGGTTTTTCCCTTTGTGCCCAGGGAAATTATTTTTTAAAATGAACCAATAATTCTTTTTTTTTTTTTCAGTGTACAGTCTCCAGTCAGTTGGTCACTACTCTTCCTCCTCATCCTTCCAAAGAAAACAAAACAAAAACTCTCTATTCTTATAGACACTGCTTGCTGCTGCATTTTTCAGTAACACACATAGATCTGAAATGCAATGATAAACCTGTTTCTCCCAGGTGTTGACTTGGGAAGTAAAATAAACAGAGAGGAAAATAGACTTTTTTAAGGAACAGAGATAAGTCTTGAATACCAGAGAGGAAGTCTAAAGGGAGATGGGAAATGCTAATGTGCCTGTACAGTCCCATTCTTGGATTTTGGCTCTGACAGTCTCCAGGAGCTGTCCTTTACATGCTTGTTTCTAGTTTCTTGCCATCTCCTGCTCCTTCCATTTTGCTCCTCTGTTTAGCTTTACCGTAATCCCTTAGGAAGGGAGATACAAGTTTGTCAATTAAAATCTGGTTCTATCATTCACAAGGTCAAGACCGACTCCATAGGAAACTAAGGAGGGGGATCCTAGGGGTCTTTCTACTCCCAAATAGCCGCCATACATCTTCAGCAACGGGATCTTTTGAGAAATCTCAAGAAGCACTGCACTTGCTGTTGGAGGAAGCACCATTATTTCCACCACTGCAGGATTTGTGAAAGTCCCACCTGTTTGGAGTAAGGTTCTCAACTTTCCAACCATTCAAATTGGTAGGCATTGGGATTAAACCTACCTAATGAATTGTTGTGGGAAAACTGCCTGCTTGCTCCTTTAAGAACTCAGGCAGTGGAAGTTTATGAAAAAGGCTTTATTTAATTACAGACAGCTTTGATCCTGTAACTTAATAGAAAAATAAAGTGGTAAAAACTATAAATTAGAATAATCCATGACATCATGTATGATTTTCTTCTAAATTGTAATCATATTTAATCATATTGTTAATTTTCAAATCCTATGTACTCCCCTCACATTTTATTGAACTACAGAATCAAATAATTATGAAATATTCCAAAATTCTTAGTGTGATTTTGGATACTAACAGCTTTTAAGTTATTAAAAGTTAAAACTGCACAAGACTTTTGAAAGACCCTAAATGGATATGTTTGTCTTGTTACAATGATTCACTTGAAAAGCTTAAATTTTTTTAAAGACTTAACATTTGTAAATTCCCCAAAAATGATAATGGTAGAAAAAATTATTATGTTAAGATATTTAAATTACTAAATTAGTAAAATTAGTAAAAATTTTACCTAAACTGACTTCTTATATATGAAAACAAGTATTTCTCACTTGAAAAATGAATTTCAGTTCAGCAAAGCTTGTTATGAAACAAAAGCTTATCACAGTCTCTACTGACTTCTGTTTTTAAACCAAAACTACCCTACCATGGAAATAAATTTCTCATTACACTTAATTGAGAAGTTTGGGGTCAGAAGAAGTGATAAAGGTGATTATCCTCATTCTTGAATGTTGGAATTTATTAGCAACATTGTGATCTCTTGAGCTTCTAGGTCTTATTATAATTTATGACATTCTTATCCCTCTCTAATTCAATTTACCTTTTGCCCAATGAGTAAAGAAAAGTTTCTGGATTCTATAGATTTCCTGAGTTTACCTGGATATTTACATTTCCTGATTTTACATGGAAGCTTAGAATATTAGAACTGGAAGGGACCCCAGGTTCATCTAGTCACTTACATATGACTAATAAATGATATATGTCTACCTAAAAATGTGCTTAATTCAAGTTATCAGATTTCATAACAAACTAATTCAAAATTTTATCAAAGACAAAGCTGCTAACATCAGGTTTACTTAAAAGGAAGGATACCATTAATGAGATATTAAGAAATTAGTGTTCCCAGGAATACCACTGAAGTGAGCACACAGTTTAATTTATATATTTTTACCTTGCTAATCTTCTACATCAAAAACGGAATATAAATCCATTCTTGATTTTAAATCCAGCTATTAATTTAATTAAGTTTTGCTACCTTGAGATATTACATTATCTCCTAACCAAATTACCTTGTACTTTCTAGCAGTGGCATTAGCTATCTCAATATACAGTACAGATATTCTTGTCGTGCAAAATATAGTAAGAGGTAAAACAATGTGAGCATATTATTGAACAAAAATGCTCATACAATGTGATTCCTCCTTCCATCCTGGAAAAGGAGATGCAACACCTTAGAATTAGATCAATCATCAGGAAAAAAGAAACAGAGGAATAATGGCAGCCATATCTGCATTTATAAATGAATCAGGCTCCTATATCTCTATTGCAGTATGATTAATTGTATTTACAGACAGCACATATAAAGTATAAAGCTATGGTTTCCACCCTTGGAAGGAACGTTGCTTAACTCATTCAGTTTTAGAGGTTAGCTAGAGAGCATTAGGCAGTAGCAAATTAAATTAAAAATTTGTCATTTTCCATACTCAGCCTGTTAAAGCTAATAGGCTTTCAGATAATGAACATAGACAGAATGAGAAAATACCTTATTACTTTAAAATGAATGATTGCATCTAATTTGAATAACTTAAAAAACCCACCTCTAAACTACACTAGGTTTCTACCAAAAAATAAACTCTTAGAAGTAATAGTCTGTATTGTTGTTAAGTTCTTTCAATTGTGTTTGACTTGTCATGACCCCATTGGAGTTTTCTTGGCAAAGATATTGGAGTGGGATAGCACTTTCTTTCTCCAGCTCAGTTTTCAGATAAGAAAATGAGGTAAATAGGGTTAAGTGACTTGCTCAGGGTCACATAGCTAGTAATTATCTAAAACCAAATTTGAACTCAGATCCTCCTGACTCCAGAATTGATGTTCTACACACTGCAACACCTAGCATAAATTCAAAGAAACATGTCTTGCTTTCTTAAAAAGAGAAAAAGTATTACAAACTCTTGAGAATCTGACAATACCAGTACAAAATTACTTAGTAATAGGATAATATTTATATCCTGCTTCCTATGAGTCAGGTGTTGTACTAAACACTTTATAATTTTTACAATTATTAATACTCACATCAACCCTGTGAGGTAGGTGCTATTATCATGCCCATTTTACAGATCAGGAAACTGAGGCAAACAAAGTTAAGTGACTTGTTCAAGGTCATACAGTTATTAAGTGTTGAGGCTACATTTGAACTTAAGACATTCCAGGATCCAGTCAACAGGCCATCCTGTTCACTCTTTTCTTGACTTAAGACTTGTTAAAATATTAGGAACTTTTCCTATCAAATGTGTTGGATTTTGCTCAGGTAACTCACCATAAAAGACAAAATGGAGCTAAGATAGTAAAACATGGAATCATGATACATTTAATTGTAAAGCAATTCTGTTGATAGTTTAAGAGAATAAAGAACATCCATCAATACTGTGACTTAAAAGCTAACTCATGGGTGACTTCACCCAGTCACTTCAACTTTCTGGATCTCAGTTTTCTTATCTGTAAAATTAAGATTAATGCTGAATTCACAGAGTAATTGTAAAATTATAAAGTGAAATAATTTATGTACATCTATTTTATTATCATAGAGTACCATGCGCATATTAACTGTTTTTAGTATTAGATCATTTATGCACTCCTTATAATTACCCCAAAATGGAATCATGGGAAGACCAATATCTATTGATTTATATTCCTACTTTTCATCTATTCAAAAGTTTTATGAGAATAAGCTATACATGCATCTAGGGCATGGGAGGATTAGAGGGAAATAGCAATTTGTTTTCACAAGCAATATTCCCTAGTACTACATTTTACAAATATACAGCTGACTAAAAGATAAAGCAAATACAAGATCCCACTATCCTTACTGTTTATAGATTATAGAAAAGTATTTGATTTATTAGATTTAGAAGGTGCCTTCAAGGTTTTCCTTCAACCTTACAAGCTTTAAAAGTATGAAAGATTCCTTGAGAAACAGCAAAAGAGAAAGCCTTGTTCAATGATGACTTTTGATCCTTGGGAAGACATAATACAGGGAAAAAAGAGGAAATATAGTACAGAGGACAAGTCAAAGAGGGATTCCATACAGATGCATTTATAGAGAAGCCCCTGTTTGAAAATGTGGATTGCATCAAAAGTTAGAAAAAAGTTAGAAAAAAGTCAACCTGAATGAGATCTCCAAGAATACACAAGAATTGCGCCCAACCATCCACCCTGGAAAAACTAAGTGAATCCAGAATTCTTATGTCCCAGACTATAAAATACTGTGCTATGTAAAACCAAAAAGAGTACATCCATTGGAACACTTATCTGGGAAAGATTCTACAGGAATACCAATGAGTTATACCTAGAATAGAATATGAGGAGGAAGAGAATGGGTTTCTTCTCCATTGGAAAATTGCAAAGCCCTATTAATTCATTTTTTCTCCCTGAAATATCAGTCCATGTTTTTAATATGAATATTTCCCAGTATTCTATGGCTGCAAGTTATATAGCATTACAGCATCTGGAAAAACTGAAAATTAATGTAGGAGAGAGTAAACCACACCACTTTAGAAACAAGATAGAGGAGAATAAAGGATGTGATAAAAAATGTGTCAATGAAAAAGATGATAGACTGGTCACACAGTCAGAGAAAGGAATAAACAATAGATGTTGTACTTGATGGGTATTCTTAAAATGTCAAGAGAAGGAAAAGAAATTTATCAGAGAACATGGGCAAGGGTCCAACAGGATGGATAGGTTTGGATGGGTTGTGATTCTTAACACTGGAGGGAATAGTCACATTTATAAAATCACATATTCATCTAAATATTTCTGAGAATATAAGGTTCCTTCTAGTTCTTCAAATGCAGGCTTTTAAGATAATACTTGACATTTACATACATTTGGACACTTCTCCATAGCTCATGAGAAAGCATTTAAAAATTATTTCAACAAAAAATAGAAATAATGAAGTTAAAAAAAAGGGGGATAAGGCTTTAGGGAAAGATAATCAGTTCAGTTTTGGACATGATGAATGTGAGGTGATTGAGTGGAGAATCTATTAGGTATCTGGGGAAGTAGGAATGTAGTAAGGGATAATGATTGATGCTGAAGATAAAGATTTGGAGTTATAGAGGCAATAATTAAAGCCAGAAAAGTAGATGACATCAGCCCTGAACCAAGGCAATCAGATGACATATACCACAGATTAGGCAAGTTAGGTTGTGTTCACAAAAGAATGTCTGCAGAGCAACAAGACTCTTCATCTAAGATGGGTGGGAAGTCTAGTTGCCTAGCCGAGATTCAAGAATTAATAAGAGCTTAAGAAACTAAAGTGCAAAAGTTGCCAAGGAGATAACTGATTATCCCACTCAGCCTCAATTATACAAAGTTTCAGTCTTTTTTATTGCAGTGGTTTACATTCCTTATCCACAGTTGATATAGCCATTGGTAGGGTCTATAAAATTTTCTTAGAATCAAACTTACTTAATGGACCATGTATTTAAAAATTTACATGACAGCTCCAATAAGGAGAATACAGAACGAAAAGAATAGGAATGAGAATAGAGCCTTGGAAGTACTTACCATTAGAGAATAGTAGTAGTAGTAGTAGTAGTAGTAGTAGTAGTAGTAGTAGTAGTAGTAGTAGTAGTAGTAGTAGTAGAAGAAGAAGAAGAAGAAGAAGAAGAAAGAAGAAGAAGAAGAAGAAGAAGAAGAAGAAGAAGAACTAGTTGGAGTAGAATCAGAAGAGGAAATATTCCAAATTAAAAAAAAAAGATTAGGAGAGGCAGGGCAGCTAAGGTGGCACAGTGGACAAAGCCACCCAGTTGAGTTCAAACTCAGTCTCAGACACTTGGTCTTGAAATATAGGAGAAGCATGGACTTAACCATAAGTGAAAGGTAAGGAAAAGGAAGGAAAAATTAAAGATAAAGATATAATAAATTAATCAATCCCCAAGAGGGGGGAGTATCAAGTGTATGAGTAAGGGGGTTAGATTTGGCAAAAAAAAAGAAAGAAAAACCAAAATCAGGACTTAAAGATCTAGACATTTTAAGATATAGAAAAAAAGAGAAGAGGATAAAGGATAGATTATGTTAATGATGATATTATTATTAAAATAAAATTAGGAGGGGCAGCAAGTTGGTACAGTGGATAGTGTACCATCTATAGACTAAGGAAGGCCTGAGTTCAAATCTGACCTCAGACACCTACTAGCTGTGTGACCCTGGGCAAGTCACTTAACCCTGACTGCCTCCAAACACCTCTTCTCTCAAACCAAAACAGAATTAGGGAAGCCTGTTAAAAGATATGATCTGGGGAGAACAGTGATCTACCTATTTTCCTGCAAGGTCAAATTCAGGTATACCCATCCTCCATGGAAACCTTTCTGACATCTTCATATGGAGGTGATCTCTCTCAAATATTCTTTAGAAATTTCATCTGAATCATTCCTTGGTCCTCATCACAATGTACTTTGCGTTTGCTCCTCTCCCCATCAGAGTGCAAGGTCCCTGAGGATAGCTACTATTATTTATTTTATCTCTATATCTCCAGTTCCTCATAGAGTAACATAATGTTATCCAAGTTTTACAAGTAATTCTGATCAAAGTAATACTGAGGTGATAGAGGAAATACGAAGGCAGTATCAACCTTTCTCTAGAGTGGTCAATTTTGAATAGAAAAATGAGACAGGAATATTCTAGGTCAAGAGCCAACATAATTGCTTTTGTCATACAAGGGAATGTATCATACACATCTTATTAAGGATGCTCTGCACAACCAACCTCTCCAGTGATCTCTTTTCAATGACATTCTTATTCCACTTTCAACAGCATCAAGATATAGACAGTTCATAACCTGGGCAAAATTCCACCTCTTTTAGTAAATACATAACTGGAACCCATTAAGACCAGTTGAGCCAACTGATCCATCTGTATTATACTTGAACATCTGCCAGTTAACACATTTTTCCTGGAGCAGACTCAAGTAGATTTAAAATTTTGTTTTCCATTACAGAGAAAGTTAACAGAAAATACTGTAAAAAGGTTTTATAGTAATGTGTAACATGCAAAGGGATCACTTGGGATAAAAGGCTTGGTGTTAATGTTAATACTGTATAAGCTTTCATGCTAATAATGTGACAAAGAGGGCCAAAAAAGCATCCAGAGATGAATGTTATCTAAAACTTAATGGCCTTGTGGGTCAAATAAGGTTGATTCTCAGTCATAGAGGGGTTTGATTATCTAGATATTGAATCATTCAGGTCTCTACTTTTCCTTATCACTCCTTTTTTTTTACTTTGTAGACTATTTTACTATTCATTATCAGTTTCATCAAATGTAGGTCAGGGGAAATTAAAGGAATCACAGAATTCAATTTTAAAGCTGGACAGGTTACCTTAGAAATATTGGCTCCAAATGGATTATTTTGCAGAGGAGGTCACTGACTCAAGGTCAGTCAGTTAGTTCCGAAGAATAAAGCTGGGGTAGAATACCATGGTCAGATTCCCAGAGAAATACTCTTTCTATTGACTTTGAATTGGGAATTTGAGCTAGAAAGGAAGAAAATCAACAGTTCCTAAGTACCTGCTATTGGTCAAGCACTGTGTTAAGAACTTTATAAATGAATTCATTTGATCCTCACTAAAACCCAGCATGGGTCTCAGATAGTGAGAAGATAGTGAGACAGAGAAAGGTTAAAAGACTTTTCTAGTTTTATCCAGGTACTAAGTGTCCGCAGCTAATTTGAATTTTGAATTTACTGCCTCCAGGTCAAGTGTTTCAGTCCATTGCAGTTGAGAGACAGAACAATAATCAGTCTGAGAAAATAGGCAGCTAGATGAGGACTTTTGGGAAACGTGACCATTGAATCTTAGAATTTGTGATGAATTAGCAAAAAGTTGGGCTTAGAGGAGAGGCACCCTAGATCTTGGCAAAGAAGATTTCAAAGGATTCAGGATCTCATGAACTAAATAAACTTCACAGGAAAGTCAGACATGGAGAGATGCAAAGCTCTGAAGAATGAACTAAAGACAAAATAGACATAATTGTAAGGAGAACAAAAAAGGAGTCAACTGAAGAAATAGATACTGATGTACCAGTCACTAGTTGACCAATTTAGATATTTTAAAAATATGGAAGAAAGATCAGATAATGAGGGAGGGATATAATATGAAAAGTACAAAAATCATGGAAGAATAGCTTTAGGAATACGAAAGCAGAAAAAGGAGTTAGAGTTGACAAGGATATATAAAGAGAACAAAAAAAATTTTTTTAAGTGTTTAAAGTTGAAGAAAGAAAAATAAGGAAAAAAAGTCCCTGTTGTTCAACTCTTTATTTTTCTTCTGTCTCCTCTGCTAAGAAAAATGTTCTTTAGGTTTAAAGAGAGAACAAAAATTGCTAATAGGGAGTCAAAACTCAAGAAAAGTAGTCTTCAGTTACATTAAGTCACCAAGCCTATTATGAGTCATATCCTACAGTGTATTTTAATAATACTAACACTAATAATAATGTTTCATACATTTTTCTCTATCACTAAGTCTACACAATATTAAGTTATGATTTGTATCATTTACCAATTTCTGAGGTACAAATGCTCACACTGAAAATTCAAAAATGAGTTCTGTCTAGTACATCCCTGATCACATATACCAGAGTAATGAAAGAATTTTGGATTTAACCTCAATGCCTCACAAAAATACAAAAAAAAAGAATTTTGGATGTACTAGAGGCAGTTAGGTGGCACTGGGAATAGCATTGGACTTGATGATAGGGAGACCTGGGCTCAAATCCTATTTTCCTCAGACAAGGTATTTCACCTGTTTGTTTTAATTTCCTCACCTATAAAATGGGGATAAATAATTGCAACTATCTCCCAGTGTTTTTGTGAAGATCAAATGAGCTAGGGCAGCTAGGTGGCAAAGTGGATAGAGCACTGGCCCTGGAGTCAGGAGTACCTGAGTTCAAATCCGACCTCAGATACTTAATAATTACCTAGCTGTGTGGCCTTAGGCAAGCCACTTAACCACATTTGCCTTGCAAAAAAAAACACCTAAAAAAAAGATCAAATGAGCTAACATGTGTAGAATGATTTGTAAACCTTAAAGCAATGTATAAGGCTAACTTTTATTACTATTATTATCATAATTTATACTAACAGAAGTTAATATTAATTAGTTTTTATATTAATTTTTAATTTCAAGACTAACCTAAAAAGATAAAATGTGGTACCAGCTAAAGAACGCTTTTAGTTTAAATAATTCCAAATAATTGATAATAAAAATACTAACAACTAATCATCATTTAGTATTTACTTTGCCCTAGGTGGTGTTATAAAAAAGGATTTTATCAATGAACCATTAGTCATATACTACATACTATGCAATTTAATATATATATATATATATAGAGAGAGAGAGAGAGATATTATTATTTAACTTTGTAATTAAGAATAATCCTATTTTTAAAGGAAAGCTGAAATTCTTTAAAGGTATACATATAGAGAATTTCAGAGGGAGGATGATAACTCTTTCCTTTTACCATGATTATGTTCATCTGTTTTCCCATTACATATAAACATAGACAAGTTATTTTCCTCATTCGGACAAGGACAAAAGATCACTTTCTCAAATGCATTTGCATGAGAAAAGTTATAAAGCTGCTGCTTAGGTTGAAATTAGTTTTTTCAGCATATAGAGCTTACAGGAAGAACAATAATATCTTGGAAAATGAATTTATTGAGCTACTTAGGAGTATATGAATATTTCTCTCTATACTTCCCCCCGCTTCTCTCCATTACCAAAGGAATATTCCTAAGTGTTATGACCAAGTCTCTCCTGTAACTCAAGAATCTTTCTTAATAGGTTCCCTACTTTCTCAGGGGTAACATATAAACTTCTCTGTTTGTCATTTAAAGGCCTAGATATTCTTTTTAGTTTTTTGCAAGGCAATGGGGTTAAGTGACTTGCCCAAGGCCACACAGCTCAGTAATTATTAAGTGTCTGAGGCAGGTTTTGAAATCCTGACTCCAGGGCCAGTGCTCTGTCCACTGTGCCACCTAGCTGCCCCAGGCCCAGATATTCTTTTTTTTTTAATTTATTTTTATTAAAGATATTGAGTTTCACAATTTCCCCCCCCCCAATCTTACTCCCCCCCCCACGGAAAGCAATCTGTCAGTCTTTACTTTGTTTCATTTTTGTACCTTGATCCAAATTGGGTGTGATGAGAGAGAAATCATATCCTTAGAGAAGAGACAAGAAGTCTAAGAGGTAACAAGATCAGACAATAAGATATCTGTTTTTTTTCTAAATTAAAGGGAATAGTCCTTGAACTTTGTTCAAACTCCACAGCTCCTTATCTGGATACAGACAGCACTCTCCTTTGCAGACAGCCCCAAGTTGTCCCTGATTGTTGCAATGATGGAATGAGCAAGTCCATCAAGGTTGATCATTGCCCCCATCTTGCCATTAGGGTGTACAGTGTTTTTCTGGTTCTGCTCAGCTCACACAGCATCAGTTCATGCAAATCCCTCCAGGATTCCCTGAATTCCCATCCCTCCTAGGTTCTAATAGAACAATAGTGTTCCATGACATACATATACCATAATTTGCTAAGCCATTCCCCAATTGAAGGACATTTACTTGATTTCCAATTCTTTGCCACCACAAACAGGACTGCTATGAATATTTTTGTACAAGTGATGTTTTTACCCTTTTTCATCATCTCTTCATGGTATAGACCCAGTAGTGGTATTGCTGGGTCAAAGGGTATGCACATTTTTGTTGTCCTTTGGGCATAGTTCCAAATAGATCTCCAGAAGGGTTGGATGAGTTCACACCTCCACCAACAGTGTAATATTGTCCCAGATTTCCCACAACTCTTCCAACAATGATCATTATCCTTTCTGGTCATATTGGCCAATCTGAGAGGTGTGAGGTGGTACCTCAGAGAATCCTTAATTTGAATTTCTCTAATAATTAATGATTTAGAGCATTTTTTCATATGGCTATGGATTGCTTTGATCTCCTCATCTGTACATTGCCTTTGCATATCCTTTGACCATTGGTCAATTGGGGAATGGTTTTTTATCTTAAAAATTATGACTCAGTTCTCTGTATGTTTTAGAAATGAGTCCTTTGTCAGCATTATTAGTTGTAAAGATTGCTTCCCAATTTACTACATTTCTTTTGATCTTGGTTACAGTGGTTTTAACTATGCAAAACCTTTTTAATTTAATGTAATCGAAATCATCTAATTGGTTTTTGGTGATGTTCTCCAACTCTTCCTTAGTCATAAACTGCTCCCCTTTCCATAGATCTGACAGTTAAACTAGTCTTTGATCTTCTAATTTGCTTATAGTATTGTTTTTTATGTCTAAGTCTTGTAATCATTTGGATCTTTCTTGGGAAAGGGTGTTAGGTGTTGGTCTAATCTAAGTTTCTTCCATACTAACTTCCAATTATCCCAGCAGTTTTTATCAAGGAGGGAGTTTTTATCCCAATGGCTAGACTCTTTGGGTTTATCAAACAGCAGATTACTATAATCGTCTCCTAGTTTTACACCCAGTCTATTACACTGGTCCACCACTCTATTTCTTAGCCAGTACCAAACAGTTTTGATGACTGATGCTTTATAATATAATTTTAGATCAGGTAGGGCTAAGCCACCCTCTTTTGTACTTTTTTTCATTAAGCTCCTGGAAATTCTTGACTTTTTTATTTCTCCATATGAATTTACTTACAATTTTTTCTAACTCATTAAAATAATTTTTGGAATTTGATTGGTAGGGCACTAAACAGATAGTTTTGTTTTGGTAGAATTGTCATTTTTATTATATTAGCTCTACCTATCCATGAGCAGTTGATATTTGCTCAGGTATTTAAATCTGATTTAATTTGTATGAGAAGTGTTTTTATAATTGTTTTCAAAAAGATTCTGAGTCTGTCTTGGCAAATAGACTCCCAAGTATTTTATATTGTCTGAGGTTACTTTGAATGGGGTTTCTCTTTCTAGCTCTTCCTGCTGTATCTTGCTAGACATATACAGAAAATTTGAGGATTTATAAGGCTTTATTTTATAACCTTCAACTTTGCTAAAATTGCTAATTGTTTCCAGTAGTTTCTTGGATGATTTCTTGAGATTCTCTAGGTAGACCATCATGTCATCTGCAAAGAGTGTGAGTTTTGTCTCTTCCTTCCCAATTCTAATTCCTTCAATTTCTTTTTCTTCTCTAATTGCTGACGCTAAAATTTCTAATATAATACTTAATAGTAGTGGTGATGGGCACCTTTGTTTCACCTCTGATCTTATTGGGAATTCCTCTAGACTCTCCCCATTGAATATAATGCTTGTTGATAGTTTCAGTGAGATACTGCTGATTATTTTAAGGAACAGAACATTTATTCCTACACTCTCTAGTGTTTTTATATTAGGAATGGATACTGTATTTTGTCAAAAGCTTTTTCAGCATCTACTGATAAGATCATATGATTTCTGATAGGTTTGTTATTGATATAATTGAGTATACTAAGATTTTTCCCAATATTGAACCAACCCTGAATTCCTAGAATAAATCCTACTTGATCATAGGGTCTTATCTTCGTGATAACTTGTAATCATTTTGCTAAGATTTTATTTAGGATTTTTGCATCTATATTCATCAGGGAAATAGGTCTATAATGTTCTTTCTGTTTTAACCCTTCCTGGTTTAGGTAACAGCACCATATTGGTTTCATAGAAAGAGTTAGGCAGAGTTCCATCTTTCCCTATTTTTCCAAAGAGTTTATATAGAATTGGAACCAACTGTTCCTTAAATGTTTGGTAGAATTCACTTGTGAATCCATCAGGCCCTGGAGATTTTTTCTTAGGGAGTTCAATGATGGCTTGTTGAATTTCTTTTTCTGAGATAGGGTTGTTTAGGTATTTAATCTCTTCTTCATTTAACCTGGGCAACTTATATTTTTCTAAATATTCATTTCAGTTAGATTATCAAATTTATTGGCATAGAGTTGGGCAAAATAATTTTGAATTATTACTTTGATTTCCTCCTCATTGGTGGTGAGTTCACCTTTTTTCATTTATGATACTAGCAATTTGGTTTTCTTCTTTCTTTTTTTAAATCAAATTGACCAGAGGTTTATCAATTTTATTGGTTTTTTTCATAAGACCAACTTTTGGTTTTATTTATTAATTCAATAGTTTTTTGCTTTTGATTTTATTAATTTTTCCTTTAATTTTTAGAATTTCTAATTTGGTATTTAATTGGGGATTTTTGATTTGTTCTTTCTCTAATTTTTTTAGTTACATGTTTAGCTCACTGATTTCCTCTTTCTCCAATTTATTCATGTAAGCATTTAAAGCTATAATATGTCCCCTGAGAGTTGCTTTGAATGAATCCCATAGGTTTTGGTATGTTGTTTCATTATTATCATTATCTAGGATAAAATGGTTAAATTTCTTTCTATAATTTGTTTTTTGGTCCACTCATTTTTTAAAATGAGGTTATTTAGTTTCCAATTTGTTCTGGGTCTAAATCTCCTTGGCCCAATATTGCATATGACTTTTATTGCATTGTGATCTAAGAAAGGTGTATTCACTATTTCTGCCTCTCCGCAGCTAATCATTAGGTTTTTATGTCCTAGTACATGGTCAATTTTTGTATAAGTTCCATGTACTATAGTGAAAAAGGTATATTCATTTCTATCCCCCTTCAGTTTCCTCCATAAGTCTATCATATCTAATTTTTCTAACAATTTATTTACCTCCTTAACTTCTTTCTTGTTTATTTTATGATTCGATTTATCTAGATCTGAGAGCTGGAGGTTGAGGTCTCCCATTAGTACAGTTTTGCTGTCTATGTCTTCCTATAGTTCTTTCAGCTTCTCCTCTAAGAATTTGGATGCTGTGCCACTGGGTGCATATATATATATATATATATATATATATATATATATATATATATATATATATATATATATATTCAGTATTGAAATAACTTTATTGTCTATGGTACCTTTTAGGAGGATAAAGTTTCCTTCCTTACCTCTTTTAACGCTATCTATTTTTGCTGCTGCTTTGTCTGAGATAAGGATTGCTACCCCTGCTTTTTTTACTTCAGCTGAAGCAAAATATATTTTACTCCAACCTTTTACCTTTACTCTATATGTATCTCTCTGCTTCAAATGAGTTTCTTGTAAGCAGCATATTGTAGGATTCTGTTTTTTAATCCACTCTGCTATTTGCTTGCATTTTAAGGGAGAGTTCATCCCATTCACATTCAAAGTTATGATTACTAATTCTTTATTGACCTCTGCGCATTTGTATTTTCCCCCTTCCCCCCTTTATCCACATTCCCCAGTATTTTGTTTCTGAATACCACCCCCTTCAGTGTGTTTGCCCTCCTATATAACCCCTTCCCTTTCTTTCCCCTTTCCCTTTTCCCTTCCCTTCCTTTTGTTATTTCCCTTTTTTTCTCCACTCCCCTTCCCTTTATCCACCCCCCTCCCCTTTTACCCCTTTTAATACTTGAAAGGTTAGATGTTTTATAAGTTAACTGAGTACGTGTAAGTTAATTTTAAGCCAAGTCTGATGAGAAGAATATTCAGGTGTTTCTCATCTGCTTCCTTCTTCCCCTCTATTACCATAAGTCTTTTGTACCTCTTAGTGTAATGAGATTTACCCCATTCAATCCCCTCCCTCTTCCCGTCTCTTTCCTGTCCCCCTTTTTAAGGAGGTAGTGTTTTTTAGATCATTCTATCTGAGTCATAGAAAATTCTGAGTGTCTGTCACTTCTAGTTCAGTATATTTTATCTAATAGAGTTCAAATTCTTGAGAGTTATTAGAGTCTTTCTCCTAAGTGGGGTTAAAGCCAGTTACATCCCTTTAGATAGCAGTCTCATGGATAGATCATGAATGTCCATCATTTCTGGCTAGGTATATTCTCTGTTAGAGTTACAATTCTCAAGATTTATGAGAATCTTTTCCCCCATGCTGGGATATAACCAGTTTCAACTTACTGGATAGCAGTTTTTTTCCTTTTACTGCCCCCCCCCCTTTTTTTACCTTTTCATGTGCCTCTTGAACTTCCTGTTTGATGTCCAAATTTTCTACTTAGCTCTGATCTTTTCATCAGGAATTTTTGGAATTCTTCCAGTTGGTATAATGTCCATCTTTTTCCTTGGAAGGGAAGGCTCAGCTTTGCGGGATAGTAGATTCTTGGCTGCATTCCAAGCCCCCTTGCTCTTCAAAATATCTCGTTCAATCCCTTAATGTTGATGCAGCCTGATCCTGCATGATCCTTACTGTGGCTCCTTGATATTTAAATTGTTTCTTTTCAGCTGCTTGCAGGATTTTCTCTTTTATCTGATAGTTCTGGAATTTGGCCACAACATTCCTTGGTATTTTCATTTTAGGATCTTTTTCCTGGAGGGGATTGATGTATTCTTTCAATAACTACTTTGCCCTCTGGTTCCATGATATTAGGGCAGTTTTATATCACTAGATCCTGTAATATTAAGTCCAGGCTTTTTTTTTCTCTTCAGTGTTTTCAGGAAGTCCTAAAATTCTCACTTGCCCCTCCTTGATCTATTCTCAAGGTCAGTGGTTTTGTTGATGAGATATTTTAGATTTTCTTCTATTTTTTCTATTTCTTTTTATTTTGTTTAACTGGCTTTTGCTGTCGTTTCTGCAGACTCCATTCTTTTTTTTTGGGGGGGGGGAGTTTTCTTCATTAACCTTTTGCAACTCCTTTTCCAATTGGTCAATTCTACTTTTGAAAGAGGTTTCCATTTGACCAATTGAGGTTTTGAGATAATTATTTTATTTTTTCATTTGTCCAATTGATAATGTGAGAGATTTATTCTCATTTTGTATTTGTCTGATTGATGATGTGAGAGATTTATTCTCATTTTGTATTGGTCCAATTGAGGATCTGAGAGATTGTCTCCTTTTGTATTTGCCCAATTGTACTTTCTAAGGATTTGTTTTCTTGTTGCAAGGTATTAATTGTCTCTCCCAAATTTTCCAGTTGATTTTTAAGCTCCTTCCTTATTTCTTCAAGGAAGTCTTTCTATGCTGAAGACCAGATCATATTCTCCTCAGAGGTTCTAGGTCTTTCTGAGTTAGGGTCTTTCCCTTCCAAGAATTTTTCTATGGATCCACCTTTACGCTGTCCCTTCTTCATTTTGCTAAGACCTTGAGTTGGGGAGGGGCTGGTTCACAGGGGCTTGGGATCACTAGAGGCTTTGCTCACTGAGTGCAATTTCTCTGGCTGGACAGTAGGAGGTGTTGGTTGCTTTCCCTGGAGTGTCTGTGACCTTGATTGAGGCCTTCTCCCTTTGCTTGAAGGGAGGAGTTGGAGCTATTGAATTCTTTTGCCTTCATTCAAATATGGTGCTCTTTACCCTGGCTTGAGGTCATTCGTCAGCTGGGCTGGTTCTTCTGCTCACAAACCTGTGCTTGAGGCAGAAGTAGTCTGCATTTGTTTGTTCTGGGAAGAGGTCTCAACTGTAATGCAGGCCTGGACTCTGACTTCCTCAGACCACAGGAGCCCAGGGATGGTGTCCACAGCTTTCCTGCACCGGAACTCTCCCCCCAGCGCTGTCCACAAACTCCAGAAGGACAGCACCAACATCAGTGCCTCAGCTCCCTAGTTGACTGAAGCCCCTGAGGTCTAGCCCCACTGCTGATCCAGCAGGTCCGGCTCTCAGGCCCTCAGACACCGGGCTCCAATTCAGCTGTTAATCTGGCTGATCCAAGGCTGATCCTCCCTCTGAACCCAGACTCACTGGCCTGAATTCGTCCAGTGGTGCTGGGGTAGAAAAATCCTGAGGTAGATGTTCTTTCTCCTGGCTTTTCTTTCTGGGTTTTGTGGGTCGGGTTTCTGTTAAGAGGTTTATTTCATTTGATAGATGGGGAAGGTCAGGAGACTAGAACTGTGCCTGTCTTCTCTCTGCCATCTTGGCCAGAATAGGCCCAGATATTCTTGATCAAAATTCTTTTGCCAGATTTATTTTATAGTATCTGTTTATAGTATCTGTCTTCTACTTTGCCCACATCTCACCTTCCAAGAAGGTTCAGCCGAATTGGCTGTTTGCTGTTCCCAACATGGGGTGTTCCATCTCTCTTTCTCTTTTGGGTCTTTGCACAGGCTGTACACACTTCATTCCTAAAATGCTCTTTCTCCTTATATCCACCTCTTGGAATGTTTAGTTTCTTTTGAGGTTCTACCCTGGTGCTATCACTTGCATGTATCCTTCTCTCATCCCTTTTAGTGATAAATGTTTTCCACATGACCTTAAATAATTTATTATTTACTAATCTGTTCAAACATTTGATTTCAATCCCAACCTTCTCAATAGAATGAAAATTTCTTTTGGACAAGAATGAGTTTATTCATGTCTGTTTCCTCACAGCTAACACAATGATCTATCTTATCTCTCTCTCTCTCTCTCTCTCTCTCTCCATATATATATATATATATATATATATATATATATAAAACCCAAATGAATTGAATATTAGAATTTCAATTTCTTTACTATCTTTTTATTTAACTATGATGTGACTCGGCTCTTCTCCCTACTGTACTCTCTTTTCAAGGGTCATCAGAGACTAATATATCCAGTGTTCTTTTTTTCTATTCTCATTCTTGTAGAGTCCCTCTTCTGGAATCCCTCAATCTCTTCAGGCGAGCTTTGGAGGGGTGGGAGACAAGTACTCCATAAAATCTCCAAGTGCTCTGTTTAGTCACCAGAACAACAGTGCCTAAATACCTTTCCAGTCTCTAATCCACATCCACTCCCACTCCCTTGATACTTAGTAGAGAACAAGGCTCTGATGTTCAAAGACACCAAGTGAAAAATAATTTACAATGTTCCCTTATACAACGGTTCCAACACATTCTAATTGACCTTTTCAAAACCCTTTTATACTGTTAATCATTCCTTCCCTCTTAAAACTTTATTTCCCTTGGCTTCACTGAGATTCTATTACTCTGGTTCTCCATATAAACATATTATGTTACCTTCCTTGATTTGTCTTTCTCATCCTAACCCTTCTGTTCTCTCTCTATACTCTCCCTTATGGTAGTGAAGGTTATCAATTATCAACTTTTTGCTGAGGTTTTCTAAATCTAAGTTTAAAGCCCTGTCTTCTTATTTAGGCAATAATCAGGGGCAACTAGGTGGCACACTGAAAAGAATATCGGTTCTGAGTTCAAACCTGGCCTCAAACACCAGCTTGCCTCTCCCTCAGAAGTTAATCCTTTTGTTTCCAGCTGAGTTCCAAACATTTCAGTCACCAGGATGCTATTTTGAGGTGAAGAGTGGACATATAAAAAATACATTATCTTCTAAAGTCAATGCTTTGATCAATTCCTAATTTCCACATGTGTGTCTATACATATATCTATGTATAGACACACACATACTCTTATCTATCTATCTATCTATCTATCTATCTATCTATCCATCTATCTACCTATCTGTGGCATTACCCTTTCCCCAATCAACAAACATAAAATTTGGTAGGCATTCTAGTTTCTTCTCCTTAAATCCTAATTTAAAGTTACTCCCAAATTGAGGTACCAGATGTTGACAATACTGCTCATTTCAGATTTGGACCTTTTTTTGTTCCCAAAGTTTTCACTCTAATCTAGATACCCATCTACTTTAAATTAAAACACAAGTCTAGAGATTTTTGGTTAAGATGTCCATTTTTGTATAGGAGCCTAGTTCTTCCATAAATACATTAATAAAGGACACCAGATTAAATACTGATCAAGAAATCCAAAAGAAACATCAGTAAATTTCATTATCCAGGCCCAGGGCAGACAAAAGTTATTTGGAAATCTGCTGGCATTAGGAGAAGAATCTGAGTAGGGTAGTCAGAATGAACAGAATAGGCTGGAAGTGATGCTTCAGAAGCACCTAAAGCCCATAGTGCTTTGTTCTTGGGGGCTAGGATCCAGCTGGGCTCTGACGGGAAAGTTACAAGGGTGGTCAGAAGCTGGTAGTACTCTGAATGTTCAGGGGGAGGATGAAACCTGTCTGAGTTCAGACACACTAAGATGTGTGGAAGCAAAGGTAGGAGTCCAAGAAATCAAGGTTAGGACCAAACAGGAACTGGCCATGTCAATCAACAATATGAAGGGTGGAAGAATCTGGCCCTGGCACAAGGTCATAAGTGAAGAACTGAGGCAAGAGACACTAGGAAACAGAAAGACACTAAGCTCAAATAAAGAAATAACTATGTGTCAAGACCTGAGAAATATAACCAAAAAAGACCAGTAATCTATATAATAACTATATAACAACTATAAAAACTGCAAACATAAAAATTATCAGGACTCCTACAATATGCAGAGTATAAATAAAACAAGAAATAAAATGATATAAGGGTCCTGAAGGGAAAAACAATTAGAAGGAAAACAGCTTAGAAGAGAAGTTGGACAAGTTTATCTAAGGAATGGAATTCCAGAAAATTAGGATGGAACCAAGAAATCTGAATACAACCATGAAACCACAAGAAATAGTAAGGGAAAATAAAAAAAAAATCATAACACTGAAAAAACATAGAAGAAAAAAATATAAGGTATAATACTCATCTTCCTGAGTTCAAATACAGCTTCAGACTCTTATTGGTTATATAATACTGGCAAGTCACTTACCCTGTTTGCCTCAGTTTCCTCATCTGTAAAATGAACTGGAGAAGAAAATGTCAACCAGTCCAGTATCTTTGGCAAGAAAACCCAAAATGGTATCATGAAGACTTGGACATTACTAAAAACAACTGAACAAATTCTGCCAAACTGAAGGCCAATAAAACTGATAACAAATAGATGAATATTGACAAAAATTTAAAATATTCAAATAAAAAGAACCAATAGAGAATTTAAACATTCAAATCTTAAAAAAAACCCAAAGAATTGAAAAGCTATAAATTTTCTCCCCAAAGGGAGAAAATCCCTTAGGAATAAATGGATTTACAAGTAAAATCATTCAAATCTTCTTTCAAAACAATGAATTCTACTATTACAACAACTATTTGCAAAAGCAGAATAAAAATAAGGTGTGCTAACAAATTCCTTCTGTGATACATATTTCTGGTCCTAATGCCTAAACCAGGGAATAACAAAGCCGACAAAGAAAATTCTAGGAAAATATCTCTAATGAATATCAAAGTGAAAGGACAACAAAGAGGCTACAAAAGCATATTTGAGCAATTATATACTATGGCCACGTTAGATTTATGCCAGAAATGAAGGGCTGATTAGTAAAACAAATAACATAATACACAATATAAGAAAAATAAAAACTACATAATTATTTTGTCTATGGATGCAGAAAAATTCATGACAAAAATACAACTGCCATTTATGTGTAAAAACACTAACTAGCATAAGAATGGAGAGTCAGTATTCTATATAATGGAGGAACATGAAAAGCCTTTCAAATAAAATTAGGGGGTAATGGATGCTTTAATATCATCCCTTTTATTTGATATAATTATAGAAATACTAGTAATAAGATAAAAAATTTGAGGCAACACACGGTCACAAAGAGGAAAAATATGACTTTTTGCAGAAAATACAACATTTTACTTGGAGAAGTTCAAAGATTCAACTAAAATTAATTAGAACAATTAATAATTTCAGCAAAGTTGTGGGCTATAAAATGAGCCCATCTTTAGCCTCTGTATAACAATAAGAAACCCAGCAAGAAAAGATAGTGAATGACCATTTAAAATAGCTAAAATATTAAAATTTTGGTATTTGACCCACTCATATAGATATAGAAATTATAGGAATAAAATTTCAAATCACTCTTCACATAAATAAAGTCAGACCATAATAAACAGAAACATGCTAAGAATTCATACTTGAGCTATTCTAATATAATGAAAATTACAATGTTAAATTAATTTAATTCCTCAATGCCATACCAATCAAACAACCAAAGAATTTATAGAAAATATAGTAACAGTTTATCTGGATGAACAAAAAATCTAGAATTTCAAGAGGAATAATGAAAAAAAGAAGGAAAGAAGGGGACCTTGTGTGATATTTCAAAAGTATACTTTAAAACATTAATCATCAATGGTATTGGTTAAAATCATTGAAGCTGATTAATGGAACAGATAAAAGTATACAACATAAGGAAGTCAAACAAATCCAATAATATATTGTTTAATAAATTGCATCAAACCTAGCTATTAGTGTGTGACAAAAACTGCTGGAAAAAGCTGGAAAGTCATCTCACAAAAATTCCTTCTGTGATATGTTTTCACATCAAAATTTTCAAAATACATAGGATATATAAATAAAAAGTTAGATCATAAAAAATTAGAGGAAAGAGGGTAGGAGATACCTTTTATAGCTATGGATGGTGGAAGAATTTTTCACCAAACAAGAAATCACAGAGATTTTGAAGATAAAATCAAAGTCTTTTGTATAGGAAAAATCCACTTAGGAAAAGCTGAGTAATACTTAAAAACACTAGTGTGAAAAATCATTTTAGATGCAAATATAACAATTTATTGTGAGTAGACATTAAAATACAAAAGGTCAATATGAAATGAGATATGGTAAACCAAGTAAAATGTAAATTCAGATTAGACTAGAACTTAGAAAAGGGAAAAATAGGAATTAAAACAAAATTATGAAATGGCTAGATTTACAAATAGGTTATTTAAAGGTGGTGAAAAATATGTTAGTATGAGGTTTTGAAAACAGAAATAAAAGAAACACTACCTACCTACCTGAAGTTCTCTTAGGGAACCTAACAATTTGACTGGCAGGAAACATTCTGGCATTAACAGATTTGATAGTTCTTGTTGGAAGAAACCATCAAGTGGATGAAGTCTTTAAAGCAGTGAGCTTAAAGATTTCTAGGGCAGAATCTCAAGATTTACAGTCATTACCCATGATAAGAGTTATACAATTCATATTTTTAGATCTAGAATGATCATTATATCCTAATACTCTCATTTAAAAAACTGGAATGTGTAGCCTAGAAAGAGCAAGTGATTTGTGCTGAATAAAGCCAGAGTTAGAATCCAGGTTCCTTGGTTTCCATTCCAGCACTTTTCCTACCATATAAACACTTAGAAGAAGAGAGTCTGACAAAAAGGAATCATATATAAAATAAGTTTCAATAGGGGCATGAGTTAGGTAGGGAGAAGAACTAGAAAATTGTTAAGCACCAAGGATGTGAAATAGGGAAAAGGATATTACGAAAGAGAAACAAAGATACTCTGAAAAGGGAAAAGGAAGAGACCATTGAAAAAGGGATCAGCGGAAGGGCTCATGAACAACCTTCTCTTCCTTTATACTTCTTTGGATAGAACTGGCCCCATGCCCAAGCGCCTGTAAATATAAGCTGCAAAGGATAGGAGCAAAAAAAGAAGAAACATAAGAGCCTCTATATATTTAATCTATAATTTGTGTACAAAGATTTATATGTAAATAAATAGAATAAAGTTTGGAGACAATAGCACAGAGATCGACAACATGAAAATGTAAAGATTATTATGTTTTAATCATTAAAAATCATACCTATGAAGCAAGAGCTGTGACTCATAATCAAGAGTAAAAAAAATTAATCAGAGGCATCTGATTTAGCAAAGAGTAAAATCAACTTAAGTTGTATCAGTACTGTGAATTAAGCTAGCAAAAGTATTTACAAATAGAAATGAAGGTCAAAGGGAGAAAAAGATGAAAGTATGGAGGGGAAAAACAAACTTCACAAAGTATAACAGACAAAATACAAGGCTAAACAAACAAAAGCTAAACCAAATAAGTACACTTTGCAGTGAGCCCTGGAGGGTTGCCAAAAAGAGTGAATTCCAACAAAGACTGCTGTGCCACCAGTTCTGAAACCTTAAATTCCAGAAACCAAAAGCAAGTGTACCCTGGTCAACTCTAATTGACATGAAAATATATGGAGTTAGAAAGGCAACCTTTTTTTTTTTAACAGAGTAATACTAGCACATTCGCCAGGAAATGATCATCCCTACATAAAATATTGATAATAAAAGTAAAAAAGAATTTTAGAAGGTGGGTCAGGAGATCTGATTTCTAGTCCAGGCTCTACCTCTGATAAATAGCTTAGAAAGGTCCATTCTCAGCTGCTCACCTGTTCCTCATCTATAAAATGATTAGAGAGTTGCTAAGGTCCTTTCCAGATCTCAGATACTATTCTCTCCAGCATATAATGATTCTATTCTCTCCAGCATATAATGTTCACCATATTTAACCCATATATTTTTATTCCAATCTTGATGCTGTTCAGACTGAAAAAGTAAGGAAACAGGAAAAAAAGAGCTTTCTAAGTATGTAGGTTCTTTTAGTTATCATAATCTTGAGACCTTATATTGAGACTTACACTCGGTTGAAAACAGTGGGGAACATGAGAATCTGGAGTTCCAATTTTTTTTCCCTGTCAAATCTCTTTTAAGTCCTTTTAAAATATAACTTAGAATTTGGGGGGCATTAACATGTGAGAGGTGGTTGTGGCAGAGTGGATAAAAAGTCAATTTTAGGATCAGGCTGAATTGGGTTCAAGTTCCAAGATAGGAATAATGACTATGGGATTCTGGACTGGTCACCTAATCTCTCATTGCCTCCAAGCAATTCTAAGTTGCAAAACAGGTGCCGAACTGCATAGGTAAGTGAATGTCCTTACTAAGAGAGCTCCCTAAACCATTAAGATCACAGGTATGATTTTAAAAAAAGTGCCAAAAAAGCATGTATGACTGGTTTTTTTTCTAAAAGACGAAAGGAAGAACCAAACCAAAATGCAAATGCCAATTTTAAAGCAATAAAAATTTAAATAATCTCCCTGCAAGTAAAAGATGTTCTATTTAGGATGAAAGATAAAATTTGTGTACATGACTAATTGTAATGATGAAAGAATGCAAGACAGTTGCTTAAGAAACGAGAACAACAAAGGCATAAACTACTGCAGGCATCACCAGAACTGGAATGACATTGCACTGTGTACTATATTGCCATGGCAACTAGCAATGGGAAGATGAATGTTTCATATTCACTCAGCTCTGCAGTACATGTCTATAAATCAAACTTGCAAAAAGAACACAAGATTTCTGCTGTGGGCTGTACCCAGAGCCAGTTTATTTTTCTGTTACTGTATAATTATGGAAAAGAAGAACAAAACAATGAGGTCATTTTTAGTAAGGAACAAAACTCGAAAATTTCTAAAATACCTCTGGCACGTGATTCCATCCCATTCATCTAGCAGGAGAAGTGAATCACAAATTCAGTGTGCCAATGGAAATCTTGTTTGCATTATGTTTCAGTGAGGACACAGGTACCTGTCTGCTTGGGTGAGTAACTAACTGTATGAGATGGGCACAGTCTTCCTGGCCTTTCTTTATTATTGTTTTAAAATGCATTTAGGTCGTCTTAATTATTAATTCATTTAGAGTTGCAACATAAGTTTTCATTGTTGATAGTTTGCATACACTGTCATTTCATGCTTAGCAGAAAGTTCATTAGGAATAAAATATTACAGTTCCTTTGCTTATATCAAACAACACTTTGAGACAAATGGATATATATTTCTCCAAATCAAGAGAAAAATCAAAGATAGTCTGGAATTTCTGGAAAATATTTCTTAGGAGATCATGTTAAACTATACAGCAACTAAAGTAATTATTTAATAGTTATATGATTTTATCAACCCTCCTGAGTTTCATTTCAAGGAAAAATTTGTGCAATTTAGCCAAGAAAGCATTTTTATCACTGAGTTTTTGTATAATTAGTACATCTATATATGTGAGGACCCTATATCAATGAAGTCAAAGATCCACTTCCTCTGTTCCATTCTGGAGAGCAATTTGGAATTCTGCCCAAAGGGAAATAAAACTGTACATACACTTTGATTTAACTATACTACTATAATGTCTGTATCCTAAAGAGATCACAAAAAAGGGAAAAGACCCAAATGTACAGAATACTCATAGTTGCTCTGGCAAAGAATTGGAAACTTTGAGGTGATATCCACCAACTGGGGAATGATTAAACAAGATGCAGTATATGAATGTAATGGAATATTATTGTTCTATAAGACACAAGGAGCAGGCAGATTTCAGAAAAACTTGGAAAGGCATCCATGAACTGAGACTGAGAAAAGTGAGAGGCACCAGGTGAGCATCGTACATCTTAACAGCAACACTGTGGGATGATCAACTATGATGGACTTTGCTCTTCTCAGCAATTCAGAAAACTGAAACAACTGTAAAAGACCTGTGATGGAAAATATCATCCATGTGCAGAGAAAGAACTATGGAGTCTGAATGTAGATCAAAGCATACTATCTTCTTTTCAATTTTGTCTTTTGCTTTTCCCTTATTCTGATTCTTCTTTCACAGCATAACCAATATAAAAATATGCATAATGTGATTGTAAATGCATAATTTATATCAGATTACTTGCTATTCTAGGATGGGGAGAGGGAAAGGTGGGGGGGGCCATTACAAAAATGAAAGTTGAGAATCATCTCTACATATAATAGGAGAAATAAATAAAAATAAATTTTTACAAAAAAGTTACTGTTCCTGTTCTCCCCATAGGCTTACACCCTTGATGGAAAATATTCTATATTCTTAGGTCCCTTTTATTTCTTCAAAAGTGCATTGACAGACTCTGAATGATAACTATCCTTGGCTTATTTATGGTCATATTTTTTAAAGAATAGACCAATCAAGCAACAAGCATTCTTATGAAATTAATATTGATTAGGCTCATTACTAAGTTCTATAAAAATAAAAAATCCTATTGGTAAGAAGCTTATATTCTAGAGAGAAATAACAAGCACAATATATAAGTAGATAAAGAATAAACATAAAGAGAAATACAAATGCAAAATAGTTAAATATAAGGTAGTATGGAAGGGAGGGTACTAACATTTTGAAGAGATCAGGAAAAGACTTCACAGAGAAAGTGGTGATTGAGCTTAAAGAATGAGGCTCAAGTAAGGACAGAGTGCAGTCTAGGGATAAACAGGGCTATGGCAAACAGATATAAGATAGAGAGGTAAATGAGGAACAGAGGGTATAGTTTTGTTAGATGATAGAGGAGAGGAGTAATGTCCAGTGAAGTTGGAAAGATCAGTAGCTTTAAAAACTAAAAAGGAATTACATTTTATTCATGAAGCCATAGGAAGTCAATGGAATTTCTTATGAAGGGAAGTAATATGGTGAGATCTGCATTTAAGGAAAATACTTACTTAGAAATGGTAGTGCCTTCAATGAAAAGAGGGATGTTTAGAAGAAAGAAAGGTTGGGAGGAAGAGACATATAATTGCTTCTATCACTTGAATTTACAACTTCCATGGAAAATTTCACATGCTATATTGCCTGCTCTGCTGGTAAATTTCTGACAGGGAGGGTGTCCTTCTTGCTAAGGTCAGCCTATTCACTTGATTTTTTGTTCACATCCCCTCATATTCTGAAGGACCATGTCCCTTTGATCACTGTCACTGCCCCTCATATTGTTTCTTTATCAACTGGCAACTTGCTTGCCTTCTACAACTTCATCCATGTTATTCACAATCATAAAATAAAAAAGACATATTCCCTTCATCTAGTCATCTTCAATTATTATTCTGTCTCCTCTCCTTTTTTGTAGGGAAAAGAATCTATGCTTCACACTGTTACCTCCTATTCCCTCCTTAATCACTTGAAGTCTGTGATCATTCCACCAATTAGACATTTAATAACATCAGATTATAAGGTTACTCTTTCTTTGTATCTCTAGAACTTAGAACAGTGACTAGCACAATGCAGGTGCTTAATAAATTCTTGTTGACTAAAGACCAAATACCTTTTCTTGATTTTCATCCTACTTAATCTCTTTTGCTCTTGTTGCTATTAAAGTTCTCTTCTGGCTCATTTTTTTTTTTTGTGCTACCCCACATGCATTTGCATTTGCATTATTTATTTTAAATTTTACAATTTTTACAATTTTACAATTTTTCTCCTAATCTTGCTTCCCTCCCCACCCCCACCCCCCCACAAAAATAGTCTGTTAGTCTTTACTTTGTTTCCATGGTATCCATTGATCTAAGTTGAATGTGATAAGAAAGAAATCACATCCTTAAGGAAAAGATCTGCTTCAGGATCTGTTCCTTTCCTTCCATTCACATCATCACTCTATTCATACCATAATCACCTCTCACCTGGACTAATAACTTCCTAAGGAATTCCTTGCTTCCATTCTACCCCTTTCCACTAATCCAATCTACACACACACAAACACACACACACACACACCCCTACTAAAATAATCCTCCTAAAAAGCAGATCTGAAAATGTCACCTTCCCTGCTCAAGAATATTCAATAGCTCCCTACTAGCTTGGGAAAAACTGCTTGGCATTTAAAGTCCCTCTTACAATGCAAATACAACATAGTTTATCTCATATTAATCTACTATATGCACTCTGTATTCTAGCCAAGTTGACTTATTTTCTGTTTCTGAACTCAATAGTCTATCTACCCCCATGCTTTTATATAAGTAGTTCCCTATATCTGGTATGCTATACCTTTTCATCTTTGTTTTTAAGAATATATACTTGCCTTCATTGCTTAATTTCTTTTCAAGGTGTGAATTCTAGTAGGAACTCTTCCTTAATCCCACTGGTTAATGTTCCCCCACCCTAAAAAATTATCTTGCATTCATTTACTTGCTTACACATATAAATGAAGTAAAATAAAGGAATCTCTAGTATATTTAATGTTTAATAAATGCTTACTGAATTGCATACCATGTATTTTAAAGAGGTCATGAGTTGATATTAGTCTTCCATTCTTAATTTATTCCATCCTCTATTAAAAAGAAAAGTTTGATTGTAGTGGGGGAGGGAGAGAAGGACACTGGAGTACATGTTTGGGAACTGAATGCAATATAAAAATAAAAGTCATCAATAGGACTTCAAAAATTCTATGTGGGCATAAGTTTCTTATTAGCAGGGGACCAAGGGCAAGTCAATTCAATCTCATGGTTTCCCCATTCATGTAACAGTAGGGATAAATAATTCCTGCAGCACCTAGCTTATAGGGTTATTGTGAAGATCAAAATACTTTTAAGCCTGAAAGCCTTATATTCAAAGAATATCAGTTATTCATACTACTTCTCCTACTGCAAATGCAATTACGATCATTAGTCAGTAAGGATTTATTAAGCATCCTGTATGAATTAGTCACTGTGTTAAGCACTAGCAATGTAAAGAAAGACAAAAGTCCCTGCCCTCAAGAAGCAATATAATCTAATTAGTCCATTAGTTTCTCAATATATATATATATATATATATATATATATATATATATAATAATTTTAGTGATCCCGATATCTTTAATATTATACATTATTTTTGTGTGTTGACTATATATATATATATATATATATATATATATATATATATATATGTAGTTTTTGCAAGGCAGTGGGGTTAAGTGGCTTGCCCAAGGCCACATGGCTAGGTAATTATTAAGTGTCTGAGGCCAGATGTGAACTCAGGTACTCCTGACTCCAGGGCCGGTGCTGTACCCACTGTGCCACCTGTGTTGACTATATTTAAGTATAACATTAATTGGTTAAATATACATAAACACACATATGTGTGTATATGTATATACACATATATTTTGAATATTGCTTGGGCCACCACAATGTTTTATCTCAACCAACTAACAACTACTGGGGAACTGGTAGACTGGAGATAATATTCCATGAGAATAAGAAAAACAAGGAACCTAAAGAACCTAAAGTGAACAATCTAGTAATTGTATGGCTTTACAGAAATCATTTCACTTTTCTGTTCCTATATTTCTCATCTATTAAAAAATGGGCTTGGAAATGTTATGGTTCTATGACTTGTAATGTTCCAACTAGTGTGTCGCAAGGGACAGAGCCAGATCCTGGACTATTTGAGGTCTATAGGACACACAAAAGGGCCCTGATCCAGTCTAAACATTCTTTGGATATATTCTCAGAACCTGATTTAGTTTTGGCTGTCTATGGTTGTAGGAGATAGGTCTAAAATGGACTCATCTACTTAAAGGTTCTATAAATAATCAATTATCCAGGTCTGTAATGGACCAACTATACTACAGCTAATCCTATTTTATAGACTTGAAGATAGATCAGGTTCAGTGATTTATATCCTATGCTTAATTAGTGGATTTTCTGTTAAACTATAGATAAACAAAAGTTATGGGTAGTGATGATAAACCCAAGGATGATGGGAATATCACTTTACTTTTCTTTTTCTAAGCTAGACTTTTGACCAGCATAGGAGTATAGTAATGGTAGACCTGAATATAATTACTATTCTCATTTTTAAAAAATCAATAAATTATTCAAATCAGACCCATTTTTACTCATTTAGCATTAATAATTACTCTATCTTCAAAGTCAGGTAACTAGTTATTTTTTTTAGTTTTTTGCAAGGCAATAGTTATTTTTGAGGCAGAATGGGACACTGCCGTTACATGTTTTGTGTTGAAAACTTAATATAAGAGCAATTTTATAGAATTTTCATTAAAGGTTATTTATTTTGGACATTAACAATGGCTGGCTAACCCTCAAAGTGTAAGAATGTGGCATTAGCCTTGTAGCATAAATATTGTGAATATAATAGAATACATTTGATAAAATAAATATATAGATTAGTAGTTTATCTTGTTTATCATGAAAGCATTTAGCACCACCCACTGGCTAAAACGTTCCACTGCAAAAAAATCTTCGAGTAAATATGTTTTGGATATTATTCAGAAATTTCTAAATTGATTATTCTTAAATTGAAGGCAAAATAACATTCATAATAAAAAAATTTAGGAAAAACTTAATTTTTGAAACCTAAATATATGATCTCTGATTTATCTATATAAAAATTAAATATATATCTAAACTAGTCTTAACAGAAGATGAGAAACCATTCCATGCTAATACTCAAAATTCCAATTGGTTTGTAAATCCAGTGATGCGAATATTTTCTGAAATGATGCAGATCATGATCCCTTCATGCCAACCCACCAAGTGAAACTCTCTTCTTAAATTCATTGCATATATTCTATATTGAGGGTCTTTGAACACTGAGTGAATAACAATAGCTCATGCAGGGTACTCAACTGGTTACATCTTTCTTTAGCTATGAGAATGGCCATTTTAAAAAACTCTAAATGCTTTTACAGACATTTAAGGAATAAGTATTTATTTTCTCTCTTCCCCAAGTCACCACATGTAGAAAAAAAAGGACAAACAAAACCTATGAAACAAATAATTACAGTATTCCTTATACAACACCTGCATGATTTTTTGTTTGTAATGTATTATAGTTTGCTTTTCTCCACCATGCATCTCTTAGCAGCCCTTTAGGTTATCTTCAACTTAAATTCTTTAGAGGCTGCAGTATTCCATGACCTGAAGCCATATATCACTGCTATAAATGAAGTCAGAAGACAAAAGGAAGTTATAGCTAAATGAAAAGATAGCTTACAGGTTCTCTGTGGAGACTGAGTTGGTTTTATGGTGCATCCAGGCAACAAAGAACATTATTTAATATGACATTTGGTCATCCATATTGTAAAGCTCATGTGATGTATTTGCAAGAAGACCATTATGAAAATAATTGTAGTTTGTGGGTCAGCATCAATTGTAGAGTAGAGAGAGAGAGAGAGAGAGAGAGAGAGAGAGGAGAGAGATTTGGTAACTTCAATAAATAGAAGAGCATGGTAAAGACAGTGAAAAACATGTAGAAAAATATGGCTGAGGTATTAGGAATGAGTGAAATCAAATTCTTGAAGAATGCCAGAAAACCAATGCTTATTCATCATGAATATATTATTCAAGAAAATAATTTAAGTATTGGACATGGTAAGCATTAAATAATACCCCAAATACAAACCAAAGAAATTTTAATATCATTGTTATTCATATGGGAGCCATACCAGAATTGGACAGCTATCTTTAATATGCTCAGCTTGATAGAGTAAGGATCAAATAAGTAAGAAAAAAAATTAGAACAAAGCTATAAGAAAAATAAGAAAAATAAAGGGTATATAATCAAAACAACTTCAACTTCACCTATTCAAAAAAGTTACTGATACTAAAAAATAAGAGATGGATGAAAGAATGGATATTGAAAATAATTATATTGTAGTTTAACTTATATAAATCAACTGCCATGACAAGTATCCCAGAAGATGCTAAAAATTGTTTGGCCTAGTAAATAAATATTTTATCTCATTGTCAAACACGGAGATATGGCAGCCAAAGGCAAACACTGCTTTAGAATATGAAATTAATTTCCAAAATCTTATTGATAGTAGAAGATTATGAGTTGCATTCCTTCAAAAGAAGTGGGGGAGGGAGACAATGGAAAAAAATTTTGAAGAAAGCTTAGTGATGGGGCGGCTAGGTGTTGCAGTGGATAGAGCACCGGCCCTGGAGTCAGGAGTAACCGAGTCCAAATATGGCCTCAGACACTTAATAATTACCTAGCTGTGTGGCCTTGGGCAAGCCACTTAACCCCACTGCCTTGCAAAAACAAAAACAAAACAACAAAAAAGAGCTTAGTGAGAGACCTAATTAAGTAATCTTAAGGGCATTTAAGGATGAAAATATTGGAATTACAACAAACGGGTAAAAAATGGAAAAGATCTACAAACCTTACACACTCTTTTTACCATAAAGTCTCTATAGCCACATCCTGGTCTCTGATGTCCTGACAGAAGAAGTAGAAATGGTATTAAAGCAAACAAAGACCTGACTTCTAATCTTGCCTTAGTTGCTTATCACACCTGTGCAACCTTGGGCAAGTGTTTCCTGTCTCAGTTTCCTCATCTTGTAAAATGGAGATAAAATAAATGCACTTGCCTCACAGGGTTGTTCAGAGGGTAAAATGATATAGCATATGAAAGCTCTTGGCAAATCTCTGAGGGCTAAATAAGTGCCAGTTATTATTAGGGTTCATCATTTTGAAAAATGTTATTATAGATAAGAAGCACAGTAATGTCAAGATTTTCACTCAGATTAACATCTGTAGAGGTTGAGAAACAGAGAACAACTCTTTTCTCTAAAGCATATGTCATGAATAATGAATGTTGTTCAGACATTAATAACTTCATGGATGAATGAAAGGGTTAACAATAATTAGTCAATTAAGAAAGAAACCATCATGAGAGTTTCCTATGTTGTAATTGGTAAAAATGTACAAGTGTATTACCAGAAGAACAATTTGCTCAACCGTATATGTAGATGAGGGATAGGACTTCAGCAGTAACATTTGTTTAAAGCAAGAGGTTAAAAAGGAAGCAGAATGGGAGAGTCGTTTAACATAGTAATTGTCTCCTGGGAACACTATTTGCCATACAGACAGATCCCATTTGTATTCAGTCTGTATTGAATTCTCAAAGATACCTGCGAAGCAAACAGATGCTGAAGGAGATGGCTGAGCTCTTGTGTGGGACTGTTGCTGGCATGTAGAATTTGGAAGTTTGAGGGGATACCATAAATCTAATGGAATATGCTCATTATATGAGTAGAAATGAAGAAACAGCAAGCTCTGTAATTTGTTTGTCCAAGGTCAAGTGATGGAAAATTTACAGATTCTTTTTTTTTAAACTACCCCTGCTTTCAACATGGGTCCAATGTTGCATCTGAAGAATGTGTGATTAAATAATACATATATGAGAAATCAGGCAACATGGTATGATAAAAAGAAGGGTGCACTTACAGAAATGGTTTGGGTTCAAATCCTGTCTAAACTAATTCTTTGTTGTGTGTGACCATGACTAATGATCTCTCTCTGTCTCATTTTCCTCCTCTATAAAATAGATATTTATAACAGTAATAATATTTAAATATCAGGCTAACAGGATTGTTATGAGACTCAAAGGAGACAATCTACATAAAGGACTTTGAAAACCTGAAAATGCTAGCTTAATGTGAGATGTTATTACTATTATGATGCATGATATACATAGCAGAGAACCAGGTAAAGAAATAATTAGTATCCCTGAAAATAGTGCACTTACATTTGTATCCTTAACCAGATAATGGAAATCCTTAATTAAACCATTGATTAATGAAAACCAACACATGCATTTTAATTGATGAGACCTAACCATCTCATTTTTATTTATATAATTATACACACGATATATAAGATGTGAATATTTTAATTATATTAATATTTTATTTTATATAACATGCAAATATTATATTAAGATTATTTTCCTAATCAGGCTATCTGAACTTAGATATATTGATTCAAATGGTTTAAACAATTGGGTAAAATACACCCTCAAACCTCAAAGATGAGGCTATAAGTATCACCAAGGCAACAAAATCAGTTCTCTGCGGAATTCATCTTTTATGGGACGAATAGCATGATGAATTCTAATGATGAATATGAAGAATTGCAATCAGATGCAGAAAATCAATCAAAGCATATTGCACATGAAAGATTCTTTGAATCTCCCTTTAGCAAAAGTGGACATAGGGCCAGTTTAAAAACTCACAATATGCTTCTCATGCAATTGTGCACTAGAATAATTGATGAAAGAGGGAAGAGAAAGTTGGTGGCAAATCAAATGTTCTTTTTACTAGAAAAATAAATAGCAAGGCTCTCACTGCACAGAAAACTAACACCTTCATGAAAACAAATAAACCACAATTTCATTGTCTTTCACATTCAAAGATTAGGCATTAATGATTCACTGCCTGTGTGACTACAAATATCACAGTGATCAACCTCTTTTGGTACTGTGATCACAGACATGTAAAGAGAAGCAAATCGAAAATATGAGTAGCACCCTGTCCTATGACAATGCAGAGGAGGCAGTCACTGTAGCTATCTTGATTAAGATCAATATGATTATACATACATACATACATACATTCATATCTAATACTCATGAATACATATACATATATACGGATAAAATGTATCATGATGCAAGGGATGATAACTGAGAAATCTCCTTTGTTCAAGACTGGAGGAGAAAACAATGTGAAACAAGTCATTATGATTGGACATTGGTAAAAACTGACTGCAAAGAATTTACTGCAGGCAAGGTGTAGACTACAGAGAAGTTGGGCTCTTCACAAGAGGTACAGATGAATCCTTTGATTTGAAAATGCTATCTTAAATCTTCTCCCTTAAGGCTTCTCAGCACTATAATACTCCTCCATTCAGTAGAATATAGAGTTTGTCAGCTCACTGATACTCAATTTGGTTGTGTTTGGGAGGTAATTCTTTTTTTCTTTTTAATTCAAACATCAAGTTCCTATATCCACTACCAACCCTATACTGAAAAAGAGGCATTTTTTTTGCTTTCATTTTTAAAAAATAAGTTTTGTTAATTCTTTTTTGTCTTCATATTGTGGTCATTTGTGGGGATGTTTCCCTCCAACGAGAACTAAATCCCTCCCTTTAGTCTTTTGTTTCTCTTCCAAGAAGAGGTTTCCTATTAGGTTTCCTAGGACCAAAAGTTATTACAATCATTCAGAATTCATTCCCAAGAAATGATTTAACAGAAACGAGTCTTGCTTTTTGCACCACTCCTAAGAGTTTAAAGGGTTTTCATGAGTACTCTGACTTCCCAGTACATAGACAAAAGAGGTTTTTTTGAATCTCAGAGCAGGACTATCCTAGTCACCAGTCACCTCATCTTGGGTACAGAGACCTCTGGAATGCTTTGGCATTTCTATGCCACATCAAGGATGGGCAGAAAGCTTCAATATTTACCAATGACTGAGGATTGGGGGAGGGGGCAATCAGAAAAGTAGATCTTTTGTACTTTTGCATATTGCTTCATCTCTGGGGAAAAGAAAAAGTTGCTGAGAGCTTATGCCAACTATCAGGTAGTGGGAAAACACAAATTTCATTCCTTACACTCAGAAAGAGAAAGCTCCCAGGCATTTTGAAGTAAATATATCTTAGCATGGAGAAAAATGCCAGCCCCTAATACTGTAGGGTGCCCATTAAAGAGCTGTGTTAAGAAAGAAGAGCTTACCTCCCGATGACAACCAAGACTAAAATATGAATTAAGCACCTCTAAAAACAGAGGGAAATTAAGTGATGAGTTTGTGAAAATGCTTGCAAAAACCCATATCGTGTTCAGCTCTGACATGTGGGACTGCATTCAGACAATGTGGGAAAGGCCCTCCCAGTCACATGACATGAGAATAAAAAGCACAATTTAACAAGGCAGCAAACTTTTACTTAGCCTATTAACTATGGGAGGGTCTAAGTCCTCTGTCCCAGGAATTTTTTAATTTCAATAAGATACAGCAATAGCCTCTTGTTAGGGATGTTGTGGTGGAGAAAGATGCTTCAGACTCAAAAAGCCCCACAAACAGCTTTTTTTTTTTTGCCTTTTATTTTGGTTTTGTTTTTTGCAGGGTTGACTTGCCCAAGGTCACACAGCTAAGTATTAAATGTCTCAAGTCTAATTTGAACTCTGGTCCTCCTGACTCCTGGGTTAGTGCTCTCTATCCACTGCGCCACCTAGTTGCTCTCCACAAAGTGTTAATTGCCTCCTGAACCCCCAAATCTATCCCTGCTTCAAATACTTCAGTTGGAAGTGCCAACATAACTTGTCAAATCACCCAGCTTCACAACCTCAGAATGCTCTAATCTTTTTTTTTTTTTGCAAGGCAAATGGGGTTAAGTGGCTTGCCTAAGGCCACACAGCTAGGTAATTATTAAGTGTCTGAGACTGGATTTGAACCCAGGTACTCCTGACTCCAAGGCCAGTGCTTTATCCACTATGCCACCTAGCCGCCCCAGAATGCTCTAATCTTTAATGCTTTTTTTTTTTATCAGTTACCAAGTTCTATTGATTCTACCTCCACAATATCACACCCATGTTCTCTTTCTCTCCATTCACAATAGACAACTTTTAGTCATCCAGGCAACAAGCAGTAAAACTTCCAATGTACTAAAAACTTTAGTTCAGGTCCTTATCACCTCTTATTAGGACTACTGGTCTCCTTTAACATTCTCCTCTCAATACATTCTTACAGAATGTACGTGAATAAATGAAAAGATTTGAGCAGCTAAGTGGCTCATCTTCCTGAGTTCAAATCTGCCTTCAGACACTTTCCTAGCTGAGTGACCCTGGGTAAGACACTGTTGGTCTTGAGTTTCCTCATCTTTAAAATGAGTTGGAGACGGAAATGGAAAATCACTCCAGTTATTTTTGCCAAGAGAACCCCAAATGGGATCCTGAAGAATCAGACATAACTGAAATGACTTAATAAGAAAAAAAAGGAGGGAAGATTTATTGTCCATAAAGGAGTCACTGAATTTATAGATAATGAGTTAATTAAACAACAAATAATTGTTAAGTATTGTGTTAAGCTATGTGTAACCAACTCTACTAGGTACTATGGGAGATACCAGGCAGTATATGACATGGTCCCTATGTGCAAAGGCCCTGCTCTAGAAGCACATACACATGCACAAGTCTGTCATAGGATCACAAAAACTTAGATCTGGATGGAATCAGAGATCATCTAGGCCAACCTATTTCTTTTTACAGATGAGGAAACTGAGGCCAGGGACACTAAATGATCCATATTACATAGAGTGGCTCAGAATGAATATAAATAGCAATTGTTTCTATTTTGGCCAGAAATCCATCCAGATTGATTTTTTTTTTGGTAAAAGAGGTCATTATTTGCTTCATTTCTTCCTTACCTAGCCTGAAACACTGAATAGGCTTTACTTAAGTCTAAACTGAAACCTATCGAAGATCTTAGCTTAAAAAGGTCAAGGTCTCTAAATTTATGCAAGGCCATTTCCAGACCTCCTAATCCATATCTGGCCACTGAACCCAGATGGCTCTGGAAGAGAAAATGAGGCTCCTCACACTTAAACACACAATTAAATTGCATGTCATGGCAACACCTCCCTGAAGTTCTAGTCCTCTCTGAGAATGAAGGAAAAACAACAATAATATGTGAATTCTGTACTAATGTAGTCTGAAGAAAATTTATTTTGATAGAATATCAGCTGTTTGAGAGAAACAAAGGTTTCATATTTCAATCTGTATATTCAGAGCTTGGCAAAAGTGTCTGGATCCCAGGTGGTGATTAATCCACCTTGAGTTTTCTAATATGGATACAAAGAAGAGCTCCTCACTCCTCATTAATTTCCTAAGAATTTCTGAACTATGTGGAGGCCTTAAAGAAGTGTCTCTAATGCAGTATTTTACAGTAGGATCTACTACTAGTTCTGTAATTGTCAAAAAATGTTCAAACACTAAAGGAATTTTCTGCCTTGAAATCTTAGTGCTAAAAAATATCATAACCTTTTTAGGGGGCTGTTGTGACTTAAAAACTGTTTTCATTTTCTATAACTTCACAGCATGTGAATTTGTGGGCTAAGTAAGTATTCAAAAGTTCTTACCTGAAGGCTTCAAGCACAATCCTTTCTGGCAACTTGGGAGCCACCTGTTGGAAGGCTTTTTTGAAATCTTCCAAAGTTAAGAATCCTCGATCTTATTTAAAACAAATAAACAAAAATATCTGAATTATTCAGATATAAAGCACCTATTGTATATTCACAAAGTTCTTTTATATAAAACAATTTCATGAGTAATTTCAATTGCAATAGTTGTATCAAGCTTTTGATAGGTGTTGTTGAACAGTCTTGTCTGTCTTTGTGTGATCCGCTGACTTTATTGGCAAAAGTACTAGAGAAATTTGTCATTTCCCTCTCTATCAAGTTCCCCATTTTACAGATGAGAAACTAAGGTGAATAGGGGTTAAGTGACTTGTCCAGGGTCACACAGCTAGTGTCTGAAGTTGGATTTGAACTCAGATGTTCCTAACTCCAGACCTGGTTCTTTAACAACTATGCCACCTAGTTTATCCCTCTATTTAAAAAAAAAAAAAAAGGATTAGAACAGACTAATAATAATGATAATAGCTAGCCTTTACATAGCATCTCAAACTTTGCAAAATGTTTTATGCATGTTATTTTATTTGTTCTTCACAACAACCCTGTGATGTAGCTGCTGCTAGTCTCTTCCTTTTATAGATGGGAAAACAAATCTTAGAGAAGCTAAGCAATTTACCCAGAGTCACTCAGCTAATAACTAATCTGAGGCAACATTTGAACTCGGGTTTTTCTGACTCCAAGTCTAACACTGTGCCTCTTAGAATCTTGCAGATAGTTCAGTGTCGTTCCATCGGATGCAATCATACCTATAGTTTACTTGTTTATCAGTAAACTAAGGTAATGGAGCCAAAAGTATTAAAAAGTTTTCTCCAAGCATAAAAATGCTTTGAGCAAAATACCTTTCACCATGTTTTCATAATTTATTGATATATATTCTAAGATGAGCCATTGAAATAAGTAGTGACTATTTGCTAGTCTGTTTCTGACTGTAAAATGAATAAAGTAATTCTTTTCTATTTCCTAAGCATACGTTTTATTTATCTTGAGCAAAGTAAAATTAAACTAAAAATAGTACAGTGGATAGAACATTGGGCTTGGAATCAGGAAGACTCGTGTTCATTAGTTCAAGTCTTTCAAGCTTTGTGATCCCAGATAAGTCATTTAGCCCTGTTTGCCTCAGTTTCCTCATCTGTAAAATTAGCTAGAGAGGAAAAGTAAAAACCATTCTAGTATCATTGCCAAGAAAAATCCTGAACATGGTCACAAAGAGTCAGGCACAACTGAAATAAATGAACAAAAGAGGCATATTTCACTGACAAACTCTTATTTCATATGTGAGGGTACTTCCTCCCTTTTCTTGATGCAGGTCACCACCTTTCTACAATCTGGAAGATGGTCTTTGAAAGTGATTGTGGCCAACTTAGTGATGAATCTCTAATTTTTCCCTCACCTGGTCCCTGAGCAAGAGAAATACAATCCATCGAGGGTGGCTAGGTGGCATAGTGGATAAAGCACCGGCCTTGGAGTCAGGAGTACCTGGGTTCAAATCTGGTCTCAGACACTTAATAATTACCTAGCTGTGTGGCCTTGGGCAAGCCACTTAACCCCATTTACCTTGCAAAAAAACTAAAAATAAAGAAATACATCACCAGAATTGTAACCAAAATCTTTTCTAGCATACATTTATAAACTGAATTCTATAAGCCATCCCTAAAGCAAACAGAGATAAGGAAGGAGAAGGACCATTTGAGAACCCAAGTTGCCTCCAGACTATAACATTAAGTAGCTAGATGACACACTGAATTTTTGTGTCTCTGGGCAAGTCACTTAAACTCTGTGTACCTCAGTTTCCTCCAATGTAAAATGAGCATAAGAAGAGCTCTTCACAGAGTTATTGTGATGATCAAATGAGAATGAGTGACTCATAATAAGCACTTAATAAATGTTTGCTCTATTCTTTCCCCTTTACTCAATAAGCTACCATGGTAGGACTTAAGAGGAATTATGACCATGAACACTGAGAAAATGGTAATTTTTGCTATTGCAAGTTAAAAAAGGGGGGAGGGGGACCAAACTCTTTAAACACCTACTCTGTGCCAAGCACCTTTACAAATATTACCTCATTTGATCTTCAAAACAACTCTGGCAGACAGGTGCTATTCTTTTTTTTTTTAAGTTAAGGAAACTGAGCAAAGCAGTGGTTATATGGTTTGCTCAGGGCAACACTTCTAGAAAGTGTCTGAGGTCGAACTTGAACTCAGGACATAATGTTGTGTCTGTTGTATCATTTAGCTTTTAGGCACCTCTAAAAAGAGCTTAGAGATAAGACTGAAATTCTTATATATCAAGTAGTTGAGTAGTTTTAGAATTTCCATGTTTTAATGTTGAAGCCTAGAATTGATTAAATTAAAGACTGCTTTTAGGATGTGAAATCTTCAATACACATTTCAAATTTTCTGTGGGTTTTTTCCCTCCCCCTCTAAGCTGGCTAAAAGCTTTCAGGTCTGTTCTTCAGGCTTCATTCAGATGAGGCATGCCCAGGGTAGAGATATCACATCAACCAGGTCATTTAGTCTTGACAGAATGTGGACCCACACAAAGTCCATAAGTGGCAGCAGGCTCTAAAGACCTGCAGGCTCTGATTTCAAGATGTCAAGAACAGATGACATTAAGGCTCAGTGGAAGTCTATAGGACATGGGGCCTTACAAGCAATCATTCAGCAAGACTGTGGGGACATCACTAAGAAGGGTAGATGACAAATCAGAAGAATATCAATCAGAAGGAAAGAAATATGCCTGAGGAAAACACAAGTGAGCAACAGTCACAGGAGCCATGGAACCATGATAAGGAGAAATGGCATGCAATGGAAAAAAGGATTAAGATATAAACTAAGAATTAGGCTTCCTCAGTTCTAGTCTTATCCCTAGCTTATGCTACTTATGTGATGTTGAGTTAAGGCTATTGGGTCTGAGTTTCACCTATTCAAAAAATGAAAGAGATGGACTAGATTGCCAAAGTCCTTTCAGCAATGAAATCCTATAATTTAATCAATTCTTTAGAAAACAACATTCTAAAATAGGATAAATTCTAGGGAAGAGATGGAATTAAAGAACAGACTTTGAATATGGCATTCAGTTTCTACTAGGTAGGAGCCACCCTTTTGAAAATTGAAATTTAGTTTCTTTTTCTACTTAGCTATAAAATAATGATTAAAAACCAACTATGGTGGGAATCATGCTATTACCTTAGATTGAGTGTCACTGAAGACCCCTGAACTTGATCTATGGGGTACCTCCAAATAACTAGTCCAAATAATCCCCACTTTGGCTACTCTCAATCTAAAAAGCAGTTTAATAAACCCCCCAAAATATCTGAGAACCTAGCAATATCTGGACTCAGAGGAGAAGGCAAGACCTGAGACTAGATGTTCTTACTCATGTTTCATATGAGAGTCCCAAGACAAACTCCTAACACAGTCTCATGACAATTCTTTCCCTTCTTTAACCCAACCTAGATTACAATTCAGGCCAAGTTTTATTTTTCTTCAATATATCCTTACTTATAATTCCACCTGTGATAAATGTCAGGTACTTAAGAGACAGTGATCTTAAAAACCATATATTATATATTACCATAAATGCACAAGGACGAATAAAAATTCAAGAAGCAATATTTAAAATAACCATTCCAGAATAGAAATAGTCTACCAAGTATATTTCATTACATAAACAATGAAATTAAAAATATACATGTTTTTAACTAGGATGATTTAAAATACTTACATTGCCTATCAAAAGCTGTGAAGATCTGTCTTATTTCATTCTGATAGAGGTGTGCTGCCTTCTTTTTCTCCATAAGTTTTACAAACTCTTCAAGGCATATACCTAGAAATCATAAGAAAGATGGTTTCTTTTTAATAGAAAAGCATGTTTGATAGCTAACATGCATATAGTACTTACCACATACAGGCAGGTACTTTATAAATATTACTTCATTTCATCCTTACAACATCTCTGAGAAGTATGTGCCATTATTATTCCCATTTTACAGATGAGGAAATTGAAGCAAAGATATTAAGGGACTTGCCTAAAGTCAGAAAGTTATGAAATGTCTGAAGCTAGATTTGAACAGAAGTCTTTCTGACTCCAAACCCAGGGCTCTATCCACTGAGCTCTATCCACGTTTAAGTAAAAATATTTTCAAAGTATTGAGAATTATCTATTTTGATTCAAATTGGTTAAAAAGAATATTATTCCCAATGATTTATAAATCTGAGGATTTCATTAAATATTATACGTGACCCCCCAATGTGAACTGATCCCCCTCCAAAAGTGTGTATGTATATGTGCATTTCATTCACTCCTGAATTCAATAAATAGGCACAGATACCTCTTATGAAATAAGATCTTAACTCTTCTTACTTTTCTTTCTTGTATCCCTTTCTTGATTTATTTTTTTCCTCTTTCCTGGATATCATTACAATATTATTTTCTGCACCTGGGAGATGAAGTCAAATAACTAGTTCCTCAAAAGTCAATTATCAATGGATCCCATGGATAAAGGTGAAGAGAATATTATATAAACACTAGAACAACCACCATCCCAGGACTGAATAAACCCCATTCAGCCACCATAGGCTTGGATCTGGTGACTATCATAATGAAATAGATACACTGGTATAAGGTAGAATACTATGCCCACAATGTCCATTAAAATGAGTTCTAACGTGATGTTTGTAGCAAGTTTTAATGGCAATGGTAGAATTAAAAATGTTTAATATTAAAATAATATTGTTACCTATAAGTCAAAATTTTTTCAGAATCAAAGACATTTTTCAAGTTGAGATGGACCTCAAAAGCTCTCTAGGACAACATGTACCTGAACAAGTCATTTTTTTTTAGGTTTTTGCAAGGCAAAGGGGTTAAGTAGCTTGCCCAAGGCCATGCAGCTAGGTAATTATTAAGTGTCTGAGACCAGATTTGAACCCAGGTACTCCTGACTCCAGGACCGGTGCTTTATTCACTGTGCCACTTAGTCACCTCCACAAGAGTCTTTTCTACAGTATGTTCAACAAAACTGCATTTGAAGACCTCTCATTAGAGAGAATCTACTTTTCTCCAAGGCAGCCCATTCCACTTTTAGATATATAATTGTTAGGTTTTCCTTACATAAAGCCTATGTTTTGCTATTCAGCTTCTACTCATTGATCTCAATTTTGAACTCTGGGACAAAACAGAACAAACTGAATATTTGAAAACAATTATAATGTCTTCAATAAGCCTTTACAAACATTTATATGGTGTGCTCTTGAGGCTCTCCACTTTATTTATTGCCTTTCTCTTGACATATTTTGTCTTATCATTGTTCTTCCCAATGCATATCACCCAGAACTGAATGCAAGATTCCACATGTATCAAATAAGGACAGAATATGACAGCACTATAAACTCCTTATTCCTGGATGCTACTTAGCCTAACTGCATTACTTTTTGGGTACACTATTGTACAGCACTGTATAATGATGAATTTGCGATTTTCCACTTGTGAGAATTATAAAAACCTCAAAATTGTAAAACCATATAATCTTCCCTATTTCATTTCATCTTATTAGATTTGACTCTGATATTCTGGGATATTGAGGTCTTTTTGGATCCTGATTCTGTCATATAATTTGTTTGCCTTCTCTAGTTTTGGACAATCCACAAACTGAATAAATATGCTACAAATTTCTGTATCCAAGTCATTGTTAAAATGCCAAACATCACAGTCAAGCATAGCTATCTAGAATACTCCTTTAGTCATCTGACTCATAAGACCCCATTTGGGCCTTTCTTGGCAAAAATTCCTTTTCTATCTCAATTTTCAGATGAGGACACTAAGACAGAGTTAAGTGACTTACCTAGGGTCACACAGCTTTTGCTTGTGTAAGGTTAGATTTGAATTAACATCTTCCTGGCTCCAAGACTGGTGCCCTACCAGCTAGCTGCCCACTCCTCTAGAAGTCTTTTGCTAAACTGACAGGCAATTATTAATGACTTTTGGGTCTCACTATTCAGTGAGTTCCAAATCTATATAATTAGACAACTATCTAGTCCCATAAAATGAACATGAGTGGCTTTGTTTCATGATTTGCTGAAATTTAGTTAATCTGTTATCTACCGTATTTCCATGATCTGTTGTTCAAGTTGTTTTTCAGTCTTGTCTGACTCTTTGTGACCCCATTTGGCATGTTCTTGGCAAAGATACTGGAGTATCTTTTTTTTTGCCATTTCCTTCTCCAGCTTGAGGACACTGAGGCCAATAATATTAAATGACTTGCCCAGGGTCACAAGAGCTACCAGTCTATTGATCTTATTAGTTTGATACACCCTGTTCTAGGTGATGTTGATTCTTTATAAATTCTTTCTTTTCTGAATATTCAGTAACATGCTGACTTTCAAGATGTCTATAAGGACAACCAGTTCAAGATTCCTAAGAGACAACTATAAAAATGAGTTTGAAGATCAACAGGAAGATTAGAGTTAGATAAGTCTTTTGCTTTCCCTTGAGTATCTATATTGGGAGAGGGTGCCTACTCTCCCTGTTCAGTGTTATTTCTTTAGCCAGAAAAAATTACAACTCTTCTATAGCCTAGTAGAGATTTTCATAAGCTGTGTGGCCAAAACATAATCATAATCTGGTGATCAATCTACCTGGCAATAGTTGTTTAATCAGTTAATAATTCAGGCCATGGAAACCGAGGATATAGAGGATATAGAGTGATATAGAGAAATAAAGAGGGAGAAGAGAAGGTTTAGGACAGAACTCTGAGAGACCTCCATAGTTAGCTGGTCTCATATGGATAAAAATACAACAAAGAAGAATAAGAAGGAACTATTACAGAAAGTAGTATCATGAAAACCTAGAAAGAAGAGTATATCAAGGAGAAGAAAGTGATATTCCTAAATAATCCATTTACCGAGCTAGATGGCATTATTTTTTAGCTCTGAGCAAAAACATCATGGACACATTCATTTTCATTTTTTTAAAAACTAAACAAATGTCAGGGAAAAAGGTCACTTTTTATGTAAGTACTTAGTATAATAAACTGACATTTTTAGATAGTTCAACTTTTCAAAATACCTGATATATAAGCAAAATTCATAGATAATTTACTAGGAAAGAGAATTAGATACTGGGCATATCTCTTTAACTAATCATTTTAACTAGTTTGTTGAGAGGGAAAAATGTGTCACCATGGGAGAGTGACTTAGAAGGGGAATGCTATCTGTGGTAAGTCCAACAGCCTTCTGTCTTGAAGATCAAGAATCAGTCATGTCTGATGCCCTTCTTCAGTCTTACATTGCCCATATGGATTCTCTGCCTTCTATTTTTTTTGCAAGGCAATGGGGTTTAAGTGACTTGCCCAAGGTCACACAGCAAGGGAATAATTAAGTGTCTAAGGCTGGATTTGAACTTAGGTCCTCCTGACTCCAGGGTCATTGCTCTATTCACTGTGCCACCTAGCTCCCCCCCCACACACACACTTTCTATTTTTTAAAAATTATTTTATTTTCCCCAAAACGTGCAATGGTAGTTTTCTCCAATCATTTTTACAAAGTTTTGAGTTTTACAGTTTTCTCTCTCCCTCTCCTCCCCCTGACAGAAAACAATCTAATAAAGGTTCTACATGTGTAATTATGCTAAATATAGATCCATATTATGCTAAACATAGATCCATATTAATCATGTTGTGAAAGAAGAATCAAACCCAAATGGGAAAAAAACATTAGAGCGAAAATAACAACATGATAAGAAAGCTTTTAAAAATTGAACACAGTAAGCTTTGGTCTTCATTTAAACTCCACAGTTCCTCTGAACGTGGATGGTATTTTTCATCACAAGTCTCAGAATTGTCTTTGATTACCGTACTGCTGAAATGAACAATTTCATCATAGTTAATCATCACCCAATGTTGTTAGTGTTCATGATGTTCTTCTGGTTCTGCTCATTTCACTCAGCAACAGTTCACCTAAATCCTTCCAGGGTTTTCTGAAATCCCATTCCTCATGATTTCTTATAGAACAATAGTGTTTCATCACATTAGCACACCATAATTTGCTCAGCCATTTCCCAACTGATGGGCATTCCCTCAATTTTCAATTATTTGCTAACATGCAAAGAATTGCTATGAATATTTTTATACAAGTGGGTTTTTTAACCCTTTTTCATGATCTCTTTGGGATATAGACCCAAGTATTACCAAGAGTGGGTAGTACTAGATCAAAGGGTATGTATAGTTTTATTGGTTTTTGGGTATAATTACAGAAAGTTAGATCAGTTCACAATTCCTCCAATAATGCATTAGTGATCCAGTTTCCCACACCCCCTCCAACATTAATCATTTTCCTTTTGGACCCTTTGCTTTCACTTGAGTATCTATATTGAGTAAAGGTGTCAACTATCCCTGTTCATAGTTATTACTGCAGCCAGGAAAGATTATAACTCTTCTGCAGCTTAATAGACAATTTCATGAGGTGTGTGGCTAAAAATATTCCTAATCTAGTTGCCAACCTATCTGGTAAATAGTTGATTAGTCAACTAGCAGAAAAAGTAGGCACTGTGCTTAGTACAGGAGATATAAAGAAAGTCAAAAAATTATCTCTGCTTAAGGAGTTCACAATGTAATGGGGGTGACCACATATAATTAACTAGATAGGAGACAAGATATGGTGAAGTCCTACCATTTGGTAGGATACATCAGAACCTTCCTGCAGAGACATAACTTTTGAGAGCCTGAAGGACATTTCTATGTTTTTACTTCTTTTTAGTTCTTTATAAATTGGGGAGATCTTAGGAGTATGGCTTTCCTGATGATAATACTTTAAATAACTGATTTCCTTAGCAGAGACACTTTTACTGATACAGATCATAACACCAACAGGACTTAGGACAGAGGCTTGAAAAATTGAACTGACTGGAAAAAAATACTCCCTTTTGGCCCAGTGATGAGCTCCTTTAAACTTAGTTATGTGGTACCTAGAAAATGGATATATAATCTTGCACTGTTTAATGAACATGGCTACTAGCAAACAAAGGATTAGAAAGATTTTCATAGTGAATGGGCTCCCCAAAAGAAAAGAAATACCATGGGCTTTTTTTTTCCAAGCATATAAGAGAAGATTCAGTTGCTTATAACCTTACAAAATATAGAACTCTGCTTGATTGGTGTAATTAATAAAAGGGAAATATACATTTCACCTCAATGGCTTACTATGTTCCTTCAATTTTTCAAAGGTACTTTAATTTTTTGTTAAAAAAAAAGTACTCTAGTAAAAGAACATCTATATATAACTTTCAGGGCATCTAGATTGCAGTGGATAGAGCACTTTGAGTAAGGATGGGAATTTGAACCCAGCCTAAGACACTTGACACTAACTAGATGCATGAATTTGAACAAGTCACTTAACCCTGACTGCCTCACATCCAGGATCATCTCCAGTCCTCCTGATTTATATCTGGCCATTGAATCCAGATGACTCCTGAGGCGAAAGTGAGGCCAATGACTTAGAACAGTCATCCCTCACTCAAATCCAATTCAAGTGCTTGTCATGGTATTACCTCCCTGATGTCATGGTCTTTTTCTGAGAACGAAGGACAAAATATTATTATTATTATTATTATTATTATTATTATTATTATTATTATTATTATTATTATTATTATTTTCAGCTAGGTAAATAGAGTGCTAAGCTTAAAATCAGGAAGATTCATCTTCCTGAGTTCAGGTCTGGCTTCAGATATTTATTAGCTCTGTGATCCTGGGCAAGTCACTTAATCTTGTTTGTCTAAGTTTTCTCTTCTATTAAATGAACTAGAGAAGGAATTGCGAAACCTCTGGTATCTATCCAGGAAAAATCTTAAATGGGGTAACAAAAAAGGAAGACACGACCATAACAAACATCAACATACAACTTTCAAGGATAACACCATCCAATCCACCTTCCATATCATATAATTCCATCTTCCAAACAGTTGCCAAAGTAATTTTCTTTAATGGAATATCTATGATATTACCCAATTCCTATCGTTCCTTATTGCCTCCCTTGGACAAACTGTTCCTCTTTTTGGCTTGTAATTCCTTCACAATCTTTCTTCAACCTACTTTTCCAGGCTCAACTACACATTACTCCTACTTCTCACATTCTATGGTCTAAGCAAAATGGTATATATCTTCCATTTTCATCTATTATGTATGGAATGCTCTCCTTCTCACTTTTTCCTCACAGAATCCCTTACTTCCTTCAAAACAGTTAAAGTGCTAGCTTCTATATAGAACCTTTCTAGTATATGATAGTATATGATCTCCATAAACTACTTCATATTTATTCTATATACATACATGCATACATACATATATATATTCACATATATAATTTTATGAAACAAAAATGTATTTATTTCAGCTGCAAGAACTGGGTCCAAATATAATGGAGATGTATGTAATTCCATCATTAGTTATATTAATTTAGCAATTCCTCTCATAGACTGAAAATGTTCATAAGAGTTCTTAAAATTATATATGTAGACTCTGTACTAATCTAAAATAGGTTTTTATCAATTTGAAAAGTAAAATTAAAATGATTATTATTAATGATAGAGATGCGAATGGATGTAAAAAAACAGTCAATGTACATATAAAGATAGCAAGAAAATGATACCAACAATGGTCAGTTTCTATTATAATAATGAAAAAGAGAAAAATAAATTTTATGTAAGAAATAAAATCTTACTAATGAGAAATGGAAATGAAGATCAAGACAGAATTAGGGATTACTTACCAGATATTAGAAATTTTAATTTAAAAAAATTTAAATTATTATCAACTTCATCTTACCACTCAAAATAAAAAGTTTACCACTACTTACTGGATAAAGAAATAACTATGAAGAGGGGTAGTCTCATACACAAGATCTTCAAATTTTATTCCCCAAACTACCTTACCATTCTTATCTCTCATTCACCTCTCATGAATCTTTCACTTTATTCAGACTTACTAGTGTCTAACAACTGGAACACATCTTGCTTATTCTTGTCTTTGTACTCAGTTAATTTTATTTTGACTACAGGGGACATCTCTCATTCTTCTGGTTTAAATGCTAACCCTGCATCCTTTGAATTCTAGCGCAAGTCCCATCTCCTTGATGAAGCTTCCCCTAACCAGTCCGGCCTAGGTCATACTTTGTTTCCTGAATTTGTTGCCTTTAAAACTTTACTTAACAATTAATTATAGAGTGGTATCTTGATATTCATTAATTTGTTTGAGGACTCTTGACGAGTGATGAAACCAACGAGTAGGGAATGAATTTTTTCCCTAAGAAATAATGTAATTATAAATAATTCATAAAAGTTTCTCAGAACTTTCACATTTTGTTGGGTTAACATCAAGTGATGAAGTTATTTTGTAATACAGTCATGGATAAAAAAGCAATTAATTACATGAAAATAAAATGAAATTTAACTTCACTTTACCTTTACTGAGAGGGGTTCCTGGAATAATGGGTTGTTTTTGTCCTTTGCTCTGGAAGAGGACTATGACATCAGGGAGGTAATGCCATGACATGCTATTGAATTGCATTTAAATAAGGGGATGCTGTGCAAAATCACCAGTCTCACTTTCTCTTTCAGAACCATTTGGTTCCAGTGGCCAGATGTGGATCAGGACAGTTGGAAATGGCCTTGGATGCAGTGGGAGACTTTGGCTTTTTAAAGCCAATTGACTGAGGCAAAATCCATTTGGTAGTAAAAGAGAGATGAAGAGAAGAGTCAAGAACGGCCAATTTTGCTTAGTTAAAAAAATCAAGCTGCAAAGGCAGTGATTATGGCCACTAAGTAAGAAATGAAGCAAAGTATAGCCTCCTTATCATAGTCAAAAAAAAAATCAATGATCAGTGAAGCATTTTCTCTAGGAAATGCTATGCAAGTTCTAGCAAATGCAACAAGTCCCAAGCAAACTCAGAGTGCTGAAACATTTTTTCCTTGTCAAAATGCTATGAGTAATGGATTTGACAAGTTATGAAGCATATGAGTATCGAGGTACCACGGTGGATTTTTTTATATTTATGCCAACTCTCTGAAAGTGGAGGACTTATTGTGTCTTGTATGTCTTTTGTACTCATTCTGTTGTATATATGGCAAGTCCTCAATTAGTATTTATTAACCGAATGAATCTGTTAAAGATGAAATAAAGCAAGACTGTTAATACTAATTCAAACAAAGAACCCTTATCTGGATATGACAAATAAAAATGTTCTTATATTGTTAAAGGCTTAGGAACCTGAAAGGCTTTTTTTTGTTTGTTGGTTGGTTGGTTTTTAACCCCAATTCAATTAACAATTATTAAAGCAATTACTAAATACGAGTCATTTTGCTAAGGGTAGCGGAATAGAAAGACTTAGAACAAAATAGTCTCTTCTCTCATGAATACTTGGGTGAAGGAATACAACATGTATACAAATGTATACTAAATAATACAAAATAATTTTAACAAAGAGAGAAAACACACTTTCTTAACATCTGTTTTTAAGCATCTACTACTTTCAGCTCTCTTCTACCAATGAGCTTGATGTGTTTATATCTATTCTCTATCTTCTTTTAGACTCTAAGGGGATACTAAACTGTCTTTAAAAGAGAAAATACTGTTTTTACCACAAATGTTTCTAATACCCTGGGATACTATTTTTTATTAGGGAGTGATACAAATTGGCCTTTAAGAGTCTTCTGAAACATTTGAAAGCAAAACAGGAAAAAAAAATTAGTCTCCATATGTTTCCTTAATGTTATCTTTATATGACTTCATGAATACAAAAAGTTAAAATAAAAACTATCATATTACCTGAAGTGTTTGAATTTATTGATGCCATCACGGAATCTGCTTCCATCTGGAACAGAAAAAAAAGATAAATAATCTTATAAGTTTTTTAAGGGTAAAGTTTAATGATTGATTGTTGGGAAAATATGCAATTAATGAGAAACCAATATTGTATACTTAGTAGACAAATAATATACAATAACTCGGATGTGTTCTTATAAATTATAAAAATCTGTAAACATGAGCGTGCATTAATTAGACCATAACCCTCCTTGGCTATCGTTCTTCTATATCTATTGCCTTTCTTTAAAAAAAATAAGATATTTTTTCAGGTTGTTCAGGACATTGTGGATTAATAAGACTGCCCAAATCTCCAGGGTATAAAAAGTCCTGGACAGGAGATCTCACCCAACTAGAGAACCTTACAGCATCAGAACACCCATTCTTCCAATGGTATATAAATGTTGAGTGGTTTCATGAGGAATCTTTGACATTCAAGAGAGCTACTGATCCCTTTTATTAATTATCCACTAGCATATTAGTAAAATTATAAATTCCACAAAAACTATGTCTCTCAAACTATTTATTCATCACCCTAGGAGATACAGTGAAAAAGGCAAAGATTGAGAATCACACTTTTACTTAAGTAGCAAGGTAGGATGAAATGGAAAAGGACATTGCATTTGGAGTAAGAACTGCATTAAAATCCCAAATCCACCACTTAACACTTGTATGATCTTGCGCAGGGTTCTGGGCCTTAATTTGCACTTAAGTAAAAATAAATGACTGAATCTAAGATCCTATGAGTATGTAAATTTTATATTTCTTGTTTTCCTGTCTTCAAGTTTCAATTTCAATTTCATTAAGAAGTCTTTTCTAATCTTTCTTAATGTTAGAGCTTTCCCTTCAAGATAATCTCCAATTTATCCTGTTTTTATTTATCTTGTTCCACAGATCTCATACATGTGTATAAATCTATATATCATTAAGTACATAGACATATATGTGCATATATATATGTTTCTGGGACACACAGCCCCACACACAATCTCTTTGAATATTGTCTCCAACCATTAGATTGTGAGTTCCTTGAAGGAAGCGATGGCTTTTCTTTCTCTTGTAACATCAGTGTTTAGCATGGTGCTTGTGTCTGGTAAGTGATTCATAAATGCCTGTTGATTTGCTACAGCTACATAAATGTTCTTTATTCTCAAACTGGAGACTGATTGGTTTCCTAAGGAAAAAAGGTAAGGGGACTGAGGTATGCCTCTCCACTTTCTAGATTATTAAATAAGTATTCCTTAATTAAAAAAAAAGAAAAAAGATCCTATGTTGAAAACAAAAGCATAAAAAAGATCTGAAGAATCAGAGGAGAATCTTACTCTGGATCAGGAGGATGCAGAATGGAGGAAGAAATGGGTCCCTGACTATTTGGAACTTGGATTTAGATATAAAGTTTTTACTCAAGATAAGGAGCTCTACACTCTGGAAAGTAGCTGCATGTCCTCAAAGGAATTATGCTGCAGGTCTACAGGTGTTAGGAAGTAAAAGATAATTTCCTAGGGTCAGAATAAAAAGAGGTGGGCAGTGGGGGTGCTGAGGACCATTGAAGCAGTCACTTGTCTCTCTGATAACAATAATAGAAAGGTCTGCTGTCTTACTAGGGCAGAGGGAGAAAACATGGCGAAGAACCTTCAAGACTTATCAGACCTGATGACCCACATCTGGTAATTCATGGGGTGACAAATGATGCTGCTTGAAGGAATTAGAGATGAACTGCCAAAGATTAAAAAACTTTGTGACAGAAACTGAATTTTTTTTTACACAAATAGGTGGCATTATCATTACAGCTGGTTGTCCTTAGAAGGCAATGAATTAAGAAGAGAAAAGCAGATAAAATGATGTATGAGAATGGAATTTTTGAACCATGGTTCAAAAAAATAGGAATGACAAGCTATTGACCAGTTATGCAGAGTTCCTATCAAGGGCTGATTAGAATACATTTGCCTGGAGTGTAATCTCCTAAATGTAGACAAAAAAATTTTAAACTGAAAAGGAAGATGGAAGGAGGGAGTATGGGAAGGATACAAAAAAACTTCAATATTAACCAAGTCAGAGTTATACCATAGAGGAATACATAGCATAGGAAGGAGAACAGAACCTAGAAGTTTACAGGAGACAAAATTCAACAAGGAAAGTAGCAATAAATTCATGATCTCATGGGTTTATACACAAATACATACAGTAAGAGTAATATGTAAGATGAACTAGAGATACTAATTCTAGGATACTTATTTATTTATTTATCTTATAAAAACAGAGAGAGATAGAGAAAGGAAATAGACTAGAATTGGGATGAAATTAAAATACATAAGCAAAAACATAACATATGCATTAAGACATGTAGCTGCAAATGTGAATGGGATGGACACATCCAGTAATTTGGCCTGGCAGTGCTTAGGGTGCTCGGGCATTGTGGGATGGTTAAGGAATATGGGAGCTTAGACAGTTTGGTCTTCCATTCTCACTTCAGAAGACCTTAACTGTAATGGAGATATTTCCATTTTTTTTCCTTTTTCCTTCTCTAGATGAAAATAAAAATGCCTATAGAGTAAAATTTCTTCATTTTGAGGTTTTTGAGATGGGGAAAATCATGTCTTCAAACAATCAAATTGCTATTTGCCAATCCAATGACTCCTTTACTGTGTGATTTGGGGAAAAGATGAGGCACCAATAGGGAGAGCAGATAATAATTGAAGAAACAATGTTTTTTCTTTTTATTAAAATATTTTATTTGTTTTTCCAATTATATATAATGGTAGTTTTCACCATTTTTTGGTAAGATTTTGCAGTTTACTATTTTTCTCCCTTCCCTCCTCCCTCCCCAACAGAAAGCAATCTACTATAGAATTTACATCTGGATAAACATAGATCAATATTAAATGTATTGTAACAGAAGAATCAAATCCAAAAGGAAGAAAGAAAACAAAATGACAAAATTCATAAGACAACTTTTAAAAAATTGAAGATAATAAACTTTGGTCTTCATTTAAACTCCACAGTTCCTTTTCTAGCTATGGTGGGTATTTTCCATCACAAGTACCTTAAAAAATTGTCTTTGATTGTTGTGTTGCTAACATGAGCAAGTCCATCAGGGTTGATCATCACCCTATGTTTTTGTTAGTGTGTATAATTTCCTGGTTCTGCTCATTTCACTCAGCATAAGTTCATGTGAGTCTTTCCAGGCTTCTTTAAAATTCTGTCCCTCATGATTTCTTAAGGAACATAGTAAAAAAATAACTTTTTTAAGACCAACCAAAGGGACCATACATGTGATCTTAAGATTTAAAGCATAAAAGGAATCAAGGGATTATAACCCACTCATTTTATAGATGAAAAAAGTTTGGTATAGAGGATAAAACAACTTGTCTAGAGTTCCACAGCTCATAACAGATTTGAAATCTGAACCCAAATTCCAAACCCAAAGCCATTCTTCCTTTCATTATACCATTTCTTATATTACTTATTCCTTACAATTTTTAACTAATTTATAACAGATTTTTCAACAGTTAATAAGAGTCAGCAATAACATTTAATTTGGCATTCCTTTAAGAGAAGAGTTCCCTGTAAAGAAAACTTTTTAATATGTACTCCAGAATGTTTATTTTTCGGCTATCTAAATCCTGATAACACTTAAAACTTCTCCCTCTGCAATGAATATTTCAACCCACAATGAAACATTTATTTGGACCTCTAAATTTATAATATAGTCTCTGAATGAATATTATATATACGAGAACATGGCTAGTTTTATAATCCAAGTAAAATAACCCAAAAGAGTGAATGAAGAAAGGTCTGGATCTCAAGTTGACTGACAAATATCCATGAAAAGGAAAGAGAAATTCCTTTTAAAAAGCCCATAATAAAACAAGAATAAAATAGAAAATGCTCAAAATGAAGAAATGGAGTGATACAAACTAAAATATATGTACATGTGCATACTGTGCATACACACACACATATATAATGCTATAAGTAAAGCAGGTAAAGTGTTATTTGATCATTAATTAAAAAGCATTTATTAAGTGCTTACCAAGTGACAGGCACTGTGTTCTTGTTCAATTCAGTCTGAGTCTTTGTCGGAAAAGATACTGAAATAATTTGCTATTTTCCTTCTCTGAATCAAGGCAAACAGGGACAAATGACTTGGCTCAGTGTCATATAGCTAGTAAGTGTCTGAGGTCAGATTTGACTCAAGTCTTTCTAATTCCAGATCTGGAGCTCTATCAACATGATGCTGTGCCTTAGCACTATTGCAAAAGGAATGACAATTTAAAAAAAAAAAGCAATTAAAGACATTGGAAACTAAAAAAAAAAAGCCAGAATTACAATTGTTAAGAAAATCTAAAGAACAAACAAAGGAAGTTACAGGGAATTTAAAAAACAAACCAACTCAAAATTATAGGAGAAATGAAAGTTAGATTTAAAGATTTTTTTTGTTGTTCTTTATATCTTTTGGCAAACTTTAAGATGGTAAAAATACAGTCTATTTTAGAATGATTTTTTTTAATGAATCCAGAAACAATTATTAAATGTTTTCTACATTTAGCACTGTGCTAAGAGTTAGGGATACAAGAAAAAAGCAAAAACAGTTCCTGACTATAGGAGTTCACATTTTTATTCTTTTCTTTTTAAATTTTGAGTTCAAGATTCTCTCTTTCCTTCTTATTTCCTTATCCATCCATTGAGAAGGCAAATATATATAATAACAATTATATTCATAAAATTATGTAAAACATATTACAAAAAGAAAGAAAAGACAAAAATGATAAAATCATATATTTTTTTTAGATTTTTTGCAAGGCAAATGGGGTGAAGTGCCTTGCCCAAGGCCACATAGCCAGGTAATTATTAAGTGTCTGAGGCTGGATTTGAACTTAGGTACTCCTGACTCCAGGGCCCGTGCTCTATCTACTGCGCCACCTAGCCATCCCAAGAGAAAACTATATTTCAATTTGCACTTAAAGTTACTCAAATTGTCTCTGTGGAGGTGGAGAACATTTTTTTATCTTGAATTAATTGGGATGGTCTTGGATCATTGTGTCAATCAGAAAAGTCAAGACCTTCCTTTTCTTTTTGTGAGGCAATGATATTAGATGACTTGTCCAAGGTAACACAGATAGTAAATACCATGTGTCTGAGGTCTCATTTGAACTCATGTCCTCCTGACTCCAGGACCAGTGCTCTACCCACTGAGCTCCATAGTTGCCCCACAATAGCCAAGTGTTTCACAGTTGATCATCATTACAACAATGCTGTTACTGTGGACAATGATCTCCTGGTTCTTCTCCAATTCTTTGCTAGTACATTGAAAATATTTTTTGTACAAATAGGTTCTTTTTTTTCTTTTTTGATCTCTCTAGGGCACAAAACTAGTGTTGATATTGCTAGGTCAAAGGGTATGGACAGTTCCATATTGTTCTCCAGAATGGTTGGTTTCACAGGTTCACCATTAGATCATTAATTACCTATTTTCCCTCATCCCCTCCAACATTTGTCATTTCTAATAAGTATGACTTGGCACTTCAGATTTATTTTAATTTGTTATTCTTTAATCAATAGTGACATAGAGCATTTTTCATAAGAATACAGATGGCTTTGATTTCTTCTTCTGAAAACTGTTCATATTATTTGACCATTTATCAAATGGGAAGTGATTCTTATTTTTATAAAGTTGACTCAAATTCCTATATATTTGAAAAATAAAGTTTTTCTCAGAGAAAGGTAATGTAAAAATTTGCTTCTATTACTTCACTGTCTATGGTACCTTTTACCAAAATAGTTTCATTGATTATCTCATTCATTTTGGTTTATTTTTGCCTTTGCTTTGTTTGAAATCATGATTGCTACCCCTGTCTGTTCTCTTCACTACAGCTGCAGCATAATACACTCTGGTCCATCCATTTATTTCAATTCTCTATGTCTCTAACATCTAACAGAAGACCAGACTTATTTCCTTCCTTTGTTTGGAGATGGTGGGAAGTTACACTAAGTCTAAATTCATGAAATCTTGGTTAAGATGAATGCAACATGGTTAGGGTGAAAACTAAAGAAAGCTAGATTACTTAACATCTTCTATTAGGCAAATAATATTTAGATAACAGACACTGGAAAAAATTTTGCATTTGGAGCCAGAGAAGGCCCCTCCCATATTTTCCAATGGGCTAAGGCAAGAAACTTAATTTACTTGAACTTATTATCTCATCTGTTCAACAGGGATAAAACTATCTAAAGTACCAATAATATCAAGCAGCTGTGGTAAGCCTCAAATGATGAAAAGGATGTAAAAATTAAGCTATATATTATTATCATTCCTCACTAGGATAATCAAGTTCATGATCACCAATAACTGTTAGAGGTTAAATATTCTCACATATGACTTAAACATATGAAAGAATATCTATGTAAAGATATTAAACAAAAAATCTATTAAACAAATACAATATAATAGAACATCAAAATGAATTCAAGAAAATAATACATAAATGGAAGGTTGCTCTCCATTAATATTTAGCTACAGTGGTTTGCAAAGTAACTGGGACAAAGTAAAACTAAATTTAGACTTACAGGTAAATCATATAAAACTTAACATATTTGAAAAATTTAATATGCAATATGACCTCCTTTTTCTGCAATCACTTGTTTTACATAATGTTGCATTAAGTACACAAAATTTTGATAAATAATTTTAATTATTCGTCATGAAACCACACTTAGCACCCTAGATAATTATTAAGTATACATTTGATGAACAACCTATCTTTCTACTTATAACCTTGATTATAGCCCTTAAGTTTTCAATTTAAAGAAGGTCACTGAAGCATGTTTGTCTGTACCTTTTGGAAGAATATTATAACCTCTGGTGATGACATGCAGGCTGCAGGCAGTACTAATTCTGTTTGGGAATTCCCATAAATCTGGTACCTCTGAAGGTCTTTGTTATCTGAAGATTAATCTGATTGTTTCACTGCAAATTTGTCAGTCAAAAAATGTCTATACTAGGTTCTCTACTATGTCCTGGGAATACAAAAAGAGGCTAAAGACACTCCTGCCTTTAAGGGGCTCACAATCTAATGAAAGTCAAGCAAATAAATATATACAAATTATATAAGGAACAAATAAACAACTGAGAAAAAGGAGATACTAGAATTTAAATGGCTTGGAAAAAGACTTCCTATGGAGGCTGAGATTTTAGTTGGAACTTAATGGAAGCCAGTAAGCAGAGATGAGGGAGAGAAACATTTCAGGTATGGGAGGTAGCCAAAGACAATGCCTGAGAAATGGAGTGACTTGTTCAACAAACAGCAAGGAAACCAGTGTCACTGGATTGAAGAGTATAAGTTGGGAAATAAGGTGCAAGAAGACTGGAGAAGTATGAGGGAGCTAGGTTATAAAGGACTTTGAATGTCAGAAGATTTTGCATTTGATCCTGGAGGTGACAGGAAGACACTTAATTAGGAGGATGATATTCACTTTTAAGAAAATCACAGGACTTCTGGAGTGGAGTGAAGATAGTGGCATGAAGCTAGCATTGTCCTAGAGCTTTTCCCTACAAAATGTTAAATGGAGCTTCTACACAGATAACAAAGCTACAGATCCCACAATAAAAAAAAAAAAAGATTTAAACATGTTTTCACCTGGAGACATCATGGAAGATCATCAGTGAAGGTCTGTCTCTTCTGGGAGGGAAAAAAAGGAAAGTAAAGCCCAGCTAGGCAGGAGAGCAGGCAAGTCAATGGGAGGCTTTTAGCCATAGTACAGCCCAGGTCCTGACAGCTAGAGAGCAGCACAGATCCCGGCAGCTAGATAGCAAGTCAGGAGGGAGGATCCCAGCCCCAGACAGTCTGAATCCTGGGAACACCAAGACAAAAGACAAGACTGGGTTGGGAATAAACCATTGCATAAGAAGCAGAGCTTGAATATAAATGGAGGAAAAAACCTCTGCAGAGGCAACATCTTGGCTAGCGATAAGCCAGAGAGCAGAACCCAGGCCCCAGCCCCATACCTAAGGAGCAGAGCTCAACAATCAAAATCAGCAAAAAAACTAAAAGAGCGATAAGCTATTATACAGGTAGCATTCACTATAGGGAGCTACTCTGCAGTTACAAATGGCATCTCAGAAGAAAAAAGCTGTGACCTATTACATACAAGGGAAGTTTCAAAAGAGTCTATGAATTGGACTCAAATTCAAAATCTCAAAGAAAAGATTTAAAAACAAAGAAGAGAGGAAGAAGACAAATGGAAAAAAGAAATGAGAGTCATGCAGGAAAATTTTGAAAAATTGACCAAAGAAAGAAATTCCTTTAAAAGTAAAAATTACCAACTGGAAAAAAAATGTAACTCTTCAAAAAGTAAAATTGACCAGGTGGAAAAGGAATGCAACTCATCCAAAACTCAAATCAACCAACTAGAAAGGGATGCAAGTTAGCAAAAAGAAAAATTCAGCAACTGGCAAAGGAAACATAAAAGCTAACTGAAAAAAATAAAACCTTAAAAATGGGAGCCAAGTCTATTGAGCCCATTAGACATAAAGAGATTGGAAAGTGATCTTATCTTAATTCATACTTTAATTAATAAGGGTTAAAAGTACCAAGCTGAGGTGCTAAAGGGACAGTGGGAAAGAATATACCCCATTACTTTGGTTGGGGAGGACTGTAGGGCTATGGTTGGAGAATTATAGAGATAGAGGGAAAGAATCTACTTAGAGGGACTTGACATGAAAACATCATGAAGAGATTTTGCTTTGATCTTCTTCCATAATGAAGGACAAGAACCAGCCAAACCTATACCCTCTAAGTACAGTCTCTACAATTATATTCAACTCTTTAACTATCCTAAGAGAAATACAGTTCTCAAAGAGACTTTGGCTACTATTGGAGGGACTATGCTTGGCAGATACAAATGGATCATGAAATGATTTGGCTTTGCATGATTCTCTGGCTCATGAGGATTATGTATCCATAGAGGATACTTGAAAAAGGTGGTAATATATAAAGTGATTATAATTTGATGTGATTCATGACTTTTGAGAATATATTTCTAATGAGACATAAGAGGGGAGGGCCCTTAGTGACTATGAGGCAAAGCTTCTTATCAATCAATCAAGAAATTAATCAATCAAACTTTGAGAATAGTATTGCTATCAAGTCAGATAAAAGAAGTATATTTTGACAAAGGGGAAGTAAGTATAAGACAGAGTTAAAACAATAAAAAGATGAAAAGAAGGACTATACTAGGAGAAGGTTAGTTATTAGTGGATAAATACTAGCAGGTAAAGAGGCATAAAGACCTATTATATAGAGGGAAAGAAGGGAGGGAGGGAACACTGAGTAAATTATACTCAATAGATTGGGGCCAGAGTCAGACTATCATACAATCGCATTTGGGTACAGAGAGGGAATAACATACATTCCCAATTATTCTATAGTGGAGGATAATTGGAAAGGGAAAGAAAAGGAAAGAAAAGGACTAATAAAAGATGTGAAGGTATATGTGAAAATAAACTTAAATTTAAAATTTAAAATAAAAGTTAAAGGGAAAAAAGGAGCAAAACATTAGGGAGAAGGAATAAGAGTAAAGAAAAAAGTATAAATGAGAAAAGATAGCATGGAGGAAAATAAGAAATTAGTCATCTTAATGATAACTATAAATAAGATGAACTCTCCTATAAAATGGAAGCATATAGAAGAATGAATTAAAAACCAGAATAATCCTACAATATATTGTTTACAAGAAAGACATTTTAAGTACAGATATACAAACACAGGTAAAAGAATGAAACCAAATATATTGTGCTTCAGGGAAAGTAAAAGAATGAGGAATAACAATCCTGATCTCAGACAAAGCAAAAACAAAAACAGATCTCATTAAAAGGGCTAATGAAGAAAATCATATCTTCTTAAAAAGTACCATAGGCAATGAAGTTATATCACTATTAAACATATGCACCTGGTGGTATATCCAAACTATTTTGGGAGAAATTGAACAAATTACAAGGAGACATACATAGAAAAACTGTAATAGTGGGACATCTCAATCTCCCTCTCTCAGAACTAGATAAATTTAACCACAAAATAAAAAAGAAAGAAGTTAAAAAGGTGAATAAAATCCTATAAAACTTAGATATGACAGAACTTTGGAGAAAATTAAATAGAAATAGAAAAGAATACACATTTTTCTCCTCAGTCCATGGCACCTATATTGACCATACACTAGGGCATAAAAACCTTATAATTAAATTTAGACAGAAATAATAAATGCATACTTTTCAAGATTATGCTATAGTAAAAATTATACATAATAGAGGATCATGAAAAGGTAAACTAAAAATTAATTGGAAACTAAATAACTTAATTTTAAAGAATGAGTGGATCAAACAACAAATCATAGAAACAAGCAATCATTTCATCCAAGAAAATAACAATAAGACATCATACCAAAATTTATGAGATGCAGCCAAACTAATTTTTATAGGAAATTTTATATCCCTAAATGCTTACATGAATAAAATAGAAAAAGAGATCAATGAATTGGGTATGAAATCAAAAAAGCTAGAAAAAGAACAAATTAAAGATTCCTAATTAAATGCCAAATTAGAAATTCTGAAAATCAAAGAAGAGATAATAAAATTGAAAGCAAGGAAACCATTGATCTAATAAATAAAATAGAGATGGCTTTATGAAAAAAACTCCATAAAATAGATAAATATTTGTTTAATCTGATTTTTTTAAAAAAGAAAAATATCAAATTACCAGTATCAAAAATGAAAAGGATGAACTCACCACCAATGAGGAGGAAATTATAAGATAATTCAGAGCTATTTTGCCCAACTGTATTTGACAACCTGAGTGAAATGGATGAATTTTTATAAAAATACAAATTACCCAGATTAATAGAAGAAGAAATAAAATACTTAAATAATCCCATTTCAGAAAAAGAAATTGAAGAAAACATCAATAAACTACCTAATTAAAAAAATCTTAAAGTCCAGATGGATTTACAAGTGAATTCTACCAAACATTTAAGGAACAATTAATTCCATTTCTACAAAAACTATTTAAAAAATTTTTTTTATTTATTTAAGGCAATGGGGTCAAGTGACTTGCCCAAGGTCACACAGCTAGGCAATTATTCAGTGTCTGAGGCCAGATTTGAACTCAGGTCCTACAGACTCTTGGGTCAGTGCTCTATCCATACAAAAACTATTTAAAAAAATAGAAGGAGCTCTACCAAATTTCTTTCATGACATTAATATGGTGTTAATACCTAAACCAGGAAGAGTCAAAATAGATAAAGAAAATTATAGAGCAATCTCCCTAATGAACATTGATGCAAAAGTCTGAAATAAAATTTTATCAAAGAGCTTACTACAAGTTATTACTAGGATAATACAACATGATCCAGTATTATTTACATCAGGTAGAAAGGGATAGTTCAATATTAGGAAAACACACAACATAACTGAACATATCAATAGCAAAACCAATAGAATCATATGACAATCTTAATAGATGCTAAAAAAAAGCCTTTGACAAAATACCATTCCTGATTAAAAACACTAGAAAATATAGAAATAAATGGAGTTTTCCTTAAAATAATAGGCAGTATCTATCTAAAAACATCAACAAATATTATATGTAATAGGGATAAACTAGGGACATTTACAATAAGATCAGGGTGAACAAGGATACCTATACTATTGAATATAGAATTAGAAATGTTAGTTTTAGCTATAAGAGAAGATATTGAAGGAATTAGAATTGGCAATGCCACAGCAAAACTTTTACTCTCTGCAGATGATATGATGGTATACTAAGAGAATGCTAGAAAAAACATCTAAAAAACTACTTGAAAAAATTAAATTCAGCAAATTAGGATATAAAATAAACCATATAAATCATCAGCATTTCTATATATGAATAACAAAGGCTAAGGAAGAGAAATTCTATTTAACTGCAGAGAACATTCTATACTTGGGAATCTACCTCCCAAGACAAACCCCAAAACACTTTTCACAAAAATAAAGTCAGATCTAAACAACTAGAACAATGTCAATTGCTCATGTTAGGTCAAGCTAATCTAATATAAATGACAATTCTATCCAAATGAAAATATTATTTAGTGCTAGAACAATCAAATAACAAATAACTACTTTCTCAAGTTAGAAAAACTAACAAAATTCATCTGGAACAACAAAAGATCAAGAATATTAAGGGAACTGATGAAAAAAAGAATGAAATGGAAGGTGGCCTAGCTGAATCATATCTAAAACTACACAATAAAGCATCAGTCATCAAGACCGCCTACTGGTTCAGAAATAGAGTAATGTATTAATGGATTAGGATAGGTTCAAAAGAAACTGCAGTAAGGGGACTTCCGGCCAAGATGGTGGAGAGAAGACAGGCACAGTGCTAAAGTCTCTTCCCCATCTATCACATGAAACAAACCTCTTAAAAGAAATCTGACCCACAAAGCCCAGAAAGAAAAGCCAGGAGAAAGAACATCTACCTCAGGATTTGTCTCCGGCCTCAGCTTTGGCTGAATTTGGGCAGGTGAGTCTGGGCTCAGAGGGAGGATCAGCCCTGGATCAGCCAGATTGACAGCTGAATTGGAACCAGGAGTCTGAGGGCCAGAGAGCCGGATCTGCTGGATTAGCAGTGGGGCACGACAGGGGCTTGGGTCGGCAGGGGAGCAGAGGAGCTGGTGTTGGTACTGTCCCCCTGGAGCTTGGGGATGGGACTGGGGGGAAGAGTTCTGGTGCAGGAGAGCTGTGGACACCATCCTGGGCTCCTCTGGTCCCATTACAACTCAGACCTCCTCCCAAACAAACAAATGCAAACTACTTCTGCCTCAGGCCCAGGTGTGTGAGCAGAAGAACCAGCCCAGCTGAGGAATGACCTCAGGCCAGGGTAAAGACCACCACTGATTGAAGGCAAAAGAATTCAATAGCTCCAACTCCTCCCTTTAAGCAAAGGGAGAAGGCTTCAGTCAAGATCACAGACACTCCAGAGAAAGCAACCTACACCTCCTACTGGCTAGCCAGAGGAAACTGCACTCAGTGAGTAAAGCCTTTAGTGATCCCAAGCCCTGGTGAACCAGCCCCCACCTCCCAACTCAAGGTCTTAGCAAAATGAAGAAAGGTCAGCAGAAAAGGTGGATCCATAGAAAAATTCTTGGAAGGGAAAGACCCTAACTCAGAGAGACCTGGAACCTCTGAGGAGAATACAATCTGGTCTCCAGCACAGAAAGACTTCCTTGAAGAAATAAGGGAGGAGCTTAAAAATTTGGGAGAGACAATTAGCACCTAGCAACAAGAAAATAAAACCTTAGAAAGTACAATTGGACAAATGCAAAAGGGGAGGGCAACAAAAATGTGCATACCCTTTGACCCAGCAATACCACTACTGGGTCTATACCCTGAAGAGATGAGGAAAAAGGGTAAAAACATTACTTGTACAAAAATATTTATAGCAGCCCTGTTTGTGGTGGCAAAGAATTGGAAATCCAGTAAATGTCCTTCAATTGGGGAATGGCTTAGCAAAACTGTGGTATATGTACGTCATTGAACATTATTGTTGTATCAGAAACCAGGAGGGATGGGATTTCAGAGAAACCTGGAGGGATTTGCATGACCTGATGCTGAGTGAGATGAGCAGAACCAGAAAAACACTGTACATCCTAACAGCAACATGGGAGTGATGTTCAACCTTGAAGGACTTGCTCATTCCATCAGTGCAACAATCGTGAACAATTTGGGGCTGTCTGTAAAGGAGAGTACCATCTGTATCCAGATAAGGAGCTGTGGAGTTTGAACAAAGTGCAAGGACTATTCCCTTTAATTTAGAAAAAAAAAAAAACCAGATAGCTTATTGTCTGATCTTGTTACCTTTTAGACTTCTCTTTTTTTTTAATAATGAGAAACACTTTATTAATATGATTTTTCTGATGTAGCAATATAAACAAATATTTTATGATTTCTCTTTCCTATTTACCTTTTAATGCTTTTGCATCTTGTATTTGAAAGTCAAATTTTCTATTCAACTCTCAGCTTTTCTATTTTCTTTTCTTTTTTCTTTTATTTTTTTAATTCTCATTTTGTACAAATGTTTTTTTTCCATTAATAAAATATTCTTGTTTAAGAGTAAACAAAATACCCCTCCCCCATGAATACAGACTTGCTTGGGCAATAAAGTAAAGGGGAGAGAAAAAAATTAAAATTAAAAAAATAATAGTAAGAATTGTAGGTATGGCCAGGTGGCACAATGGATGAAGCACCAGCCTTGGAGCCACGAGCACCCGAGCCCACAGCCAGCCCCGTAGACCCAACAATCACCCAGCCGGGTGACATGCAAGCCACCCGATCCCCACTGCCCTGCAAAAACCAAAAAGAAGAAAACAAAAAGACCTAAAATAAAATAAAATAGTAATGATAGTAGGGGTGGCTGGGTGGCAGACAGAGCATTGGGCCTTGAGCCAGGAGCATCTGGGTCCAAATCCGGCCTCAGACACCCAAAGATGACCCTGCTATGTGGCCCCAGGCAGGCCACCCAGCCCCATTTGCCCTGTACCCTCCCCCAAATAATAATAATAAAAAATGTGCTTCAGTCTTTGTTCCAACACCAACAACTCTGTCATGGGTGGATCGCATTCTTTATGGTAAGTCCATCGCAAAAGTTGCTTCCATATTTTTCCACCATTGCCATTGCTGATTGCAACTCCCTCTTTTCTTATATCTCCACTACCATGTATTATATTTTTCTCTCTCCTTTCACTCTGACTCTGCTGTAGGGTCGCTGAGTGGTGCAGCAGAGATCCCTGGTCCTGGGGCCAAGAAGCCCTGAGTCCCCATACCACCCTTTAGGCCCAGAATCCACCTGGCCCCATGATCCTGGACAGGCCTTCCAATCCCAGCCCCTTGCAAGAAGTAAAAAAGAAAATGTGCAATATCTGACCACTCTCCCCCATGGTCCATCCTCTCCTCCTTTATTCACATCCCCACCCCTTCCCCCTGCTCCCCCTCCTTCTTACTCCAGATGCCTATACCCCATTGAGTATATTTGCTGTTTCCTCTCCTAGCCATCTCTGATGAGAGCAAACGTTCCCTCATTTCCCCTTGCCTCCCCCCTTCCATATCATTGCAATAGCTCATTGTAATAAAAAAAAATCTTATGTGAAATATCTTGGACTATTCCCCCTCTCCTTTTTCTTTCTCCCATTACATTTCCTTTTTTTTCTATTGACTCCATTTTTACGCCATATTTTATCTTTGAATTCAGCTTTCTCCTGCGCTTCAACTATAAAAGCTCCCTCTACCTGCTCTATTAACTGAGAAGGTTCATGAGTATTATCAGTGTCATTTTTCTATGCAGGAATACATGCAGTTTATCATCATTAAGTCCCTCATATTTTCCCCTTCTCCTCCAATCTCTATGCTTCACCTGAGTCCTGTATCTATCTGAAGATCAAACCTTCTGTTCAGCTCTGGCCATTCCAAAAGGAACATTTGAAATTCCCCTGCTTCATTCAAAGTCCATCTTTTTCCCTGGAAGAGGACATTCAGCCTTGATGGGTGGTTCATTCTTAGCTGCATTCTAAGCTGCCTTCCGGTATATTATATTCCAAGCCCTACGAGCTTCCAATGTAGTTGCTGCTAAGTCCTGTGTGATCCTGACTGCAGCTCCATGATATTTGAACTGTGTCATTCTGGCTGCTTGTAATATTTTCTCTTTGACTTGGGAGTTCTGGGACTTGGCTATAATATTCCTGGGGGTTGGTTTTTTGGGATCTCTTTCTCGGGGGAATCGGTGGATTCTCTCCATTTCTATTTTGCTCTCTGCTTCTAGAATATCAGGGCAATTTTCCTGTAGTAATTCTTTGGAAATGATGTCAAGGCTTTTTTCCTGATCGTGACTTTCAGGTATTCCAATAATTTTTAAATTATCTTTCCTAAGTTTGTTTTCCATATCAGTTGTTTTTTCAATGAGATATTTCGCATTTTCTTCTAATTTTTCATTTTTTTGGTTTTGAAGTATTGATTCCTGATTTCTGGTAAATTCATCAATCTCCCTGAATTCTATTCTTTGTCTGAAGGATTTGTTCTCCTCATAGAGTTTTCTTATCTCTTTTGCCATCTGGCCAATTTTGCTTTTTAAGACATTCTTCTCCTCAATAACTTTTTGAACTGTTTTATCCATTTGACCTAAGCTGGTTTTTAGCATGCTATTTTCTTCAGCAATTTTTTGGATTTCCTTGACTAAGCTGCTGACTCCATTTTCATGTTTTTCCTGCATCTCTCTCTCCTTTCTTTTCTCAGTTTTTCTTCCAACTCCCTCATTTGATCTTCAAAGTGTTTTTTGAGCTCTGTCATAGCCTGAGCCCAATTTCTGTTTTTCTTGGAGTCTTTAGATGCAGGAGCTTGTGCTTCCTCATCTTCAGTCTGAGTATTTTGATCCTTCTTGGGCTCATATGCAAAATATTTCTCAATGGTCTTCCTCTTGTTTCTCTGCTTGCTCATTTTCCCAGCCTGGGCCTGGTTTTGGGGTACTTCCTGAGCTTTTGGGACACTCCCACAAGGGTCTCAGTGTGTGAGGCTCTGTCCTCCCTCCTGGTCTGTGAATGACTATAAGCGCCCCCCTCTGCCATGGGGCTGAGGTGGGGGGGGGGGCCCTTCTGTTCTATGGGGGACCTAGACTGGGATTAGGATCTGAATGTGGTCAGAGCCCCAGAGTCCTGTTCCAGAGACAGAGGACAGAGCTCTGCACTTTCTCTTCACTCCCCTCCCTCAGCTCAATGGGCTCATGCCCTGGGCCTCCTACTTACTGGGCTCCTCCTGCTTACCGGCTCCGCCTGCTTCTGTTTCTGGATCTGGGCTGCAGAAAGACCAAGCTGCTGGCTGTGTGCCCTGAGGGCTGGGCTCCATGTGCTCTCTGGCAGAGGTCCCCCGCTGTTCCCCCACTTTGTGCCCGGAGCTCCCTGGGGTGCAGCTCAGGAGACTCCCCCGCTGCTGTGAGCCACGACTCCCAGCACCCTGGGGCTGCCTCCGGGAGGCTGAAGTTCTTTCGCTCTGGCGGGCCACCCCTCCGGTGGGCTGCCTCTCAGACCCTGGGGAGCAGAGCCTTTCTGCTCTTTTCCAGGTTACCTTGAGTAGGAAAACTGCCTCACTGGGTCCCTTTGTGGGTTCTGTCTCTTCGAAAGTTTAGAGTCCTTAGTTTCAAGTTTTTCAAGTGCCTAAGACTCGATCCCTTCTTGTCGCCATCTTAGCTCCTGACTTCTCTTCTCTTTAAGGATATGATTTCTCTCTCATCACACCCAATTTGGATCAAGGTACAACATGGAAACAAAATAAAGACTGGCAGAGTGCTTTCTGTGGGGGGGGAGGGAAGCAAGATTGGGGGGAAAATGTAAAACTCAAATAATGTCTTTAATAAAAATAAATTTAAATTAAAAAAAAGAAATAGATTTTGAGTATGAAAACATAGTAAAAATACAATTGTGCCTGGAATTAAAAAAATAAATTAATTAAAAAAATACAAAAATACCATAAATACAAAAGGAAAATAAATCTCTCAGATCATCAATTGGACCAATACAAAATGAGAATAATTCTCTCAGATCCTCAAATGAGCAAATGCAAAAAGAAATTAATTCTCTCAAAACCTCAATTGGTCAAATGGAAAGCTTTTTCAAAAGTAGAATTGTCCAATTGGAAAAGGAGTTGCAAAAGGTTAATGAAGAAATCTCCTCCCCCCAAAAAAAGAATGGAGTCTACAGAAACTAATGATTCCATGAGACAGCAAGAGTCAGTTAAACAAAATCAAAAAATAGAAAAAATAGAAGCAAATGTAAAATAACTCATCAACAAAACCACTGACCTCGAGAATAGATGGGGGAGGGGCAACCTGAAAATTATAGGACTTCCTGAAAACACTGAAGAAGAAAAAAAGCCTGGACTTAATATAACAGGATCTAGTGATGGAAAACTGCCCTGATATCATGGAATCAGAGGGCAAAGTAGTTTTTGAAAGAGTACATCAATCCCCACCAGAAAAAGATCCTAAAATGAAGAAACTGCAGTAAATGACTACAGCATTCTTTTGTTTGAGAAACTCCAGAAACATTAACTTCTTGAATAAGAACTGTTTGACAAAAGCTGATGAGAGAAGTGGAAAATAGTATGGCAAAAAGTAGGCATAGAACCATACCTCACACCCTATACCAGAATAATGTCAAAATGGGTACAGGATTTAGACATAAAAGATAATATTCTAAGTCAATTATGAGAACAAGGAAATGTTTACCTTTAGATCTATGGAAAGAGGAGCAGTTTATGACCAAACAAAAAATAAGAGTACATTATAAATTGCACAACAGATAATTTTGACTAGATTAAATTAAAATTTTTTGGACTAATTAAACCAATGCTACCAAGATTAGAAAGAAAACAAGAAAGCTGGGAAACAATTTTCATAGCTGGGGTTCTGATAATAGTCTCAGTTCTAAAATATATAGAGAACTGAAACACATTTATATGGTTACAAGTCATTCTCCAATTGATAAATAATCAAAGGATATGAACATGCAGTTTTCAAACAAAGAAATTAAAGGTCTATATAACCATGAAAAGATGCTTCAAATAATTACTGATTAGAGAAATGCAAATTAAAATAACTATGAGGGACCACCTCACACTTATCAGACAGGCCAAGATGACAAAAAGAGAAAACCATCAATACTGGAAAGATTGTAGGAGGAATGGGACTTTAATGAGAACTAATCCAATCATTCTGGAGAGTAATATGGAATTATGTCCAAAGAGCAATAAAATTGACCATATCCTTTGACCCAGCAATATATACTAGGCCTATATCCAGAAGTAAACATAAAAATGGGAAAAGACCCACATGTTCCAAAATATTCACAGCAGTTCTTTTTGTAGTGGCAAAGAAATGGAAATAAAGGGAATGCTCATCATTGGGGAACGGCTGAACAAGTTATAGTATATGAATGTTATGGAGTACGATTGTTCTGTAAGAAACCATGAATAAGGGCAGTTAAGTGACTCAGCAGATAGATCACTGGCCCTGGAATCAGGAGGACCTGAGTTCAAATCTGACCTCCCACACTTAATAATTGATTAGCTGTGTGCCCTTGGCCAAATCACTCAAGCCCATTGCCTTAAATAAAGAACTATAGGATCTGATGCCAAGAGAAGGGGGCAGAACCAAGATAACATTGTACACATTAAAAAACAACATTGTGGGGGCAGCTAGGTGGCAAAGTGCATAGAGCACCGGCCCTGGAGTCAGGACTTATCTGAGTTCAAATCTGGTCTCAGACACTTAACCCCATTTGCCTTGCCAAATCCTAAACAAAAAAAACAAAAACAAAAAAACCCAAAAAAACATTGTGAGCTGATCAGCTTTGATGGATACAGCTCCTCTCAGAAGTTAAAAAAACGTATGAAAATACTGGGAGACCTGTTATAATATTGATAACACCATTCATATCCAGACCAAAAATCACCAACAAAATAAAAACAAACTATAGAATCTGAATGAATAATATGTTCACTTTAAAAAAATTCTCATATGCTTTTCCTTCCTATCCATGATTTTCTATCTTTTTCCTTAGTCCTAACTCCTCAGACAGAAAATGACTAATATGTAAACATATGAAACCCAAATGTATATGTACAATGTTCACTACACTATTCACTGCTGAGGGGAGGGGAGTGGGAAGGGAAGGTGGAAGAAAATTGTGTAATATATATATGCATGTGTATGAATGCTAAAAACTTTCATAACATGTAATTGGAAAAATAAAATATGAATTAATAAAAAAGAAAATCACTTTGGTGGCTGAATGGTGAATAGACTGGAATGGGGAAAGTTGAGGCAGGCAAAGCCATCAGGAGGCTATTGTAATGATCCAGGCATAAGACAGTGAAAGTCAGCAACCAGAGGAGCAGCAGTATCAGAAGTAGAATGAGAGATGATGTAACAGTGGAATGGACAGACCTTGGCAACAGTTTCGATATGGGAGGTGATTCAGGGAGGTGTCAATGATGATACCTAGGAACTGTGAAGATAGTGTCATGAGGAAGGGAAGAGGTGGGGGAGTTTAAGAGGAAAGATCATGAGTTTTGTTTTGGACATGTTGAGCTTAAGATGTCCACCAGTTAGGGATGTATGATAGATGGCTGGAGATAAGAGATCAAAAGTCATAGATTTGAGAACCACCAACATAAAGAGGGTAATCACATCCATGGGAGCTGCTGAGACCACCAAGAGTGGTATAGAAGAAGAGAAAATGGCCCAGGTCAGAGGTCTGTGGAATACCTAAGATTAGAGGGCATGATCTGGATGAAGATCCAGCAAAGGAGCCCAAGAGTGAGCAGTCATATAGGAGAACCAGAAAAAAAAAGGGGGATGTTTCAAAAACCTAGAGACAAAAGTATCAAGGAGGAGAATGATCGGCAGTATCAAAGGCTGAAGAGATTGAGGACAATGAAAGAGAAGAAAAGGACACTGGATTTGGCAACTAAGAAATACATGGTATCCTTGGAGAGAGCAGTTTCACTGCAATGATAAGGTTGGAAGATAGAAAATAAAGAGATAAGAAGAGAGCAGAGAAAGTAGAGGTATCTGTATAGATGATCATTTAAAGTTTAGTCAAAAAAGTTATGAGATATATGATAATGGGTATGGAAGACTCAAGGGAGGGTTTTTTGAAAATAGAAGAGACATCACCATGTTCATAGACAATAGAGAATATGGCAGCAGAGGGAGACAGAGATTGAACATAAGTGGACAGTGGGGATGATGGAAGGGCAATCTGTTGGAGAAGAGATGGAATGGGATCTTCTCTCTAGGTTTTTGGGCCATCATTCTTTTCTAGTTCTCCTCCTCACTGCTGACTCTTGGACTCCTCATCCAGATCATGCCCTCTAATCTTAGGTGTTCCACAGACCTCTATCCTGGGCTCTCTTCTTTTCTTCTTTACTACTCTTGGTGATTTCACCAGCTCCTATGGGATGTAATTACCCGTTTTATGTTGATGGTTCTCAAATCTATGACTTCTGATCTCATATCTCCAACTGCCTATCATACAGCTCTAACTGGCAGACATCTTTTATTTATTTAATTTTTTTTAGGTTTTTGAAAGGCAAATGGGGTTTAGTGACCTGCCCAAGGCCACACAGCTAGGTCATTATTAAGTGTCTGAGACCAGATTTGAACCCAGGTTCTCCTGACTCCAGGACCGGTGCTCTATCCACTGCACCACCTAGCTACCCCAAACTGGCAGACATCTTCAACTCAATAAGTAAAATATTGTTTGCTGTTGATAAGGTAACTGCAGGTGTATCTCAAAATTCAATAAATCTAGGAGTGAATTAGAGAACTAGGGGGTGAATTAATTAAATGTTTGACTGAATATAACAGGCTAATTTTTAAGTTTTGGCCTTTTAAGTAGAGGTTAAGGAAGAAGGCCTTGGTAGGGAGTAAGATCAATTCATTACATGAGACAGGATAAAAGAGGAGGTAGCTACAGCAGGCACCTGTGTGATAGATGAGGAAGAACAAATTTTGTCAGTTCTGGAGTTGTTTTCCATTTTCCACTGCAGTTACCTTTTTATTTTTTCAGTGATTAAAATGTCTTTTTAAATTAAGACAACTTAAAAAATGGCGCACTTTTCTCAAGGGGAGAGGGGCACAGAATCCCAGAAATGTTAGATCTTATACACTTTGAAAGACTTTGTTTCTGCCCCTTCTGTGTCAAATATTTGGTGGGTTCACAAATCTATTTGATACATTCATTCCCATACTTTTCCCCTACCTTGCTCATTATACTAGTAAGCAAGAACAGCTACCTCCTTCAGCATGTGCAAAGGCAGACCCCAAGTTAACTCAGATCTGGGTGGGACAGACCTGATCCAATCTGTTTCTGATCAGGTTGAGGCTGATTTTTTTGTCTTACACTTACATACCTGCCCCAAAGCACCAATACAGGCAGATCCTAATCTTTGAAATGTAAACTAACAATCTCCCTTCACATTCTTGTGGGACTCAAATACCCCCATAATTCCTCAAAATTCCTGTTTTATTTTTTTAATAAGAACTTAGGTTCTATACCTCATAAGTGATTTCTTTCTTAAATCAGAATCTTTGTTATCAACATGACTACTGACTTTTTCTACCAAGATTTTCAATTTCCTATTATCAGAGACATGGAGCCATCCTGTTTTCCAGGTTTGCAATTTTCTGATGTCCCTCCTTATTTTACTACTCTCCCATTGTCAACTATCTTTAGACAGCAACTTGATAGATTCAATTTACCACAAATTCCTCCTCCAATCAAAAGATTGTCTAATACAACTCTATGCTGAATAACTCTCTCTTGATTGCATGGTTTAGCCAGCCAGCCAGCAAGTCCAGGGCCCTAGCTGTCTAACTGGTAATTGTTTCTACTATAGCTTAGAATCTATTCAGGATATAAGTTGGAGGTACAACACCCTAACTCCCATCTTGCACCCAGGTATTAGGCCCATAAATCAGGGTTACAACTCCCTGACCAACTTTTGGTAGATGGGTATATGTATTGGTTATCACAATTTTCTTTACCATAATGCACCCTGACAAAGGATCCAGGTACCATCATTACATCTCACATGAGTCTCAGTCCACTATCTCTCTAAGTTGTACCATCCAGAATATGTGTATCCTGCTGATGGACATTTGCTACACCCCCCAAAAATATACTGTCTAGACTGGTACAAATAATAGTCACCCTGAACTGACTCAGTCATATGTCACTGGTGTTTCTCTCCTCTGGATCAGTGCCACAGTGCACCTCTGCCCAGAAACTGAGAATCTAGGCTGGACTCAGGGGGTCTGATGCCCAAGTTCTCAAACTGCTGTGGACCACCGGAAGTCCAACAGTTAGCCACACCACAAGACTGGGCAATGAATTCTGTCAGTTAGATTCTCTTTCCACCTTACTAATACCTCATCTCTAAATCAGAGAGAGGACTCTCCTTAGGATATACAGACTTATGTAGGACATCATCATGCCACACAATAATCTCAACTTCCTTTTCTCTCAATAGAGAACATCTTCACTGTGCCTCTCCTCTTCCTTTCCCTAAGGAGAGGAACATAAATAGGTGTGTCACACTTACAGAATTAGGGGGGAGTTACGGGTATCAAAAGGGGGCAGATCCCCTGAATAAACATAGGTGAGAGGTAGGGGAGATGAATTTGTCCAGTGTCTTTTCTTTTCTCATCTCCCCTGGAGACATCTGATGTTCTTCTGTATCTTCTAATTCTATTCTAAAATGTTCCTCTCCAACTCAGGTGACTTGTTGAGACCTTCTTTTCTGGTAAAATAACTGCTTAACATTCTACTTGGACTAAAACACATGTTTTCATCACAAGACAGTAAGATTCTTGAGCTTATTACATTTTACATTTTGCTTTATTCACAGTCATATTTAGAAACATACTTCACTTTAACACAATAAACTTTCATAAGTGTTTCATTACATGAATAAACTCCACTAAGAACTGCTACATTAACTTAAGCTTGTAACATACCCTTTCTTAACCTTTTGTTCTCATTACAGTGACTTAAACATCCTTAACCAAAATGAATTTTTTTCTTCCCAAAATATTCCCAAATATGCCCTCAATTTTCCTTTTCCTGATGTACTTATCTGACTCACATTCCTTTCCTCAAACTGGGGTTTAAAACTGTAATTGTCCTAAAAAGTTTCCATTCTTTTTGCCTAAATATCCTCTCTAACATTAAAAATGAAGTAATCTTAATTCCTATCCAAATATGTAGCTGACAGCAGGTGTCAGAGTTACACACCTACCCTATCTGGCTATTAAATCCAATTGACCTAAAATTTCTTTATCTGGTTTGCTTATATCAGTTTACTATAAAGATCCAGGACATCAAAGGAAAATTCCTTTATAGATATAATTTTTGAATATCAGTGTCCAGGCAGTGGTCATGTGGGTAGTCAAATATTTTAAGCCAGATTTATTCCACCAGGTGAGACATTATCCAAATGTCACTTTAAGGGGGACCAAGTCAAAAAGGTCCAACCTCAGACCACACTGAAAAGCTGCCCTTTCAACTACTCATCCCTGTCATCTGAAGTCTCCAGGCTCCCATTGGCTTCTTTGGCTCCAAGAACACATTGTACCATTAACACTTCCTTTTTACTAACCATCCAACACAGTAATTTTATCTAATTCAAGCAAGTCCAATTCACTAAATTCCAAAATAAAATCTTAATGGAGTTACAATTAATGAATCCCCTACCTAAAGCTCTGGGTGTCCTACACCTGGGTCCTTGCTAAAACCAAGAATTCTAACTATTTCTGGCCCTATATGCCTCATTTCCTATCTCTTACTCAAGGCCTCTGATCTCCTGACCACATCCTTTTGTCTGAAATCATATCTGTTCTACCCCCTATATGAAAATGGTATATCAAATTCCCCTTGGCTAGAGACCCCTCCTTTTAGCCTATTGTATTATACAACAATAAATACCTCCTTTGGCTAGGAGATTGCCTATTGTCTCCTAAATACTTATATAACGATCACTCAAATATTGGCACAGAAATACCTCAAATTGTCTTTCCTGTGTTTATGTTTCTCATATTACATAGGTACTTTTACAAACTTGTTTAACTACTAGTCATCTTTAACATACAAATTATTATTTTCAGAGTTCTTTCAAACCATTAGAACAAGATGACTTTAAATTTCCCAACAGGTGTTATTAATTCCAATATAACAAAACACAGTAAGAATACCACATGAATTACTATATCATACAATACCAAATTCTTTACATAATATAAAATTTTAGAGAATCCAGAAGGGGTCATAATTTTTGATATTTCCCTTATTACCCCTCAAAGCAATCACATATTCATTCCAGGCTTTAACATTATCACAAGTAACCAAATAATTGTAAATATAATATCTTCAGTTATGAAAGAATATCACATGACTGATAAACATATCTTACTAATTCAGTAGTTACCTTACAATGGGACCACACAATTTTTCTGTCATCCTTCAAAGTCCCCCACATCAGCTGTCTGCAGTTACCATGAGAGAAGTTCACATTCTTGACTTTTTTTTAAAGTTCCCAATTATCTTTACACTTTTTGTCTTCCATGTTTCTTTATCTAGATCCTCCAAGAATACAATCCTCGGCTGAACTCAGTTTAGAGTTCAAGTCTTAACAAGATGATGGATGGGATCAAGAAAGACTATCACATGTCCAACTTCCCTACCCCCAATCCAGGGAGAAAACATGGATCTTTCCCAGATAGTCATGAGAATAAGAAATCTTCCCTCCTACAACTTCTCAATCTTAATCATTTCCGTTAAAGTTCTTTCTCTCCTAAATTCTCCCGAAATGACAGATTTTTCTCTTTAAGAACCCCCCCCCCCCCAGCCTCTGACTTCACACAGCAGCGCCCAGTGAGGGAGGGGCTGAGCTCCAAGAGGGAGCTCCCCCACCTTTTGAAACACCTAGCTTCCCCACTTTACAATTTAAGTTGAGTCCCCAGAAATACCTAACTCAGACCACTCACACAACAGGACATATAACATATGAACACACAAAACACATACAATCTGAAGGGAACATTCAAACTCACTCATACACCATACTGGATCCAATTGGCTTCCTTCCCTCCTTCCAGTTTCCAGCTACCGTCCATGAGGCTCCCTTGCCCTTTAAGTCTTCTTGCAACCTTTCCCATGGTAGGCTTTAAGATTTGGGGGAAATTATCTGGAGAGGTACCTCAAATCCCCCTACCTCCCTTCAGGGAACCCTATTATCCTCTTTCCTCTTCTTCAGGATAGATCTCCACATAGAGGACTTCTCAGTTACCCAGAGGGTTCTGGCCACCATCCTACCACCCTACAGATTTCCCTTTACCATAGTTCTTACCCCCAGTCACTCTAATCACTCTCAGCTCCAAACCCAGGTCAATTTTCCCTAGGAGTCTATGAGATATTTCCCTTGCAGAGAACACCAAGAAAGTGGGCTTGAAATCAAGCCATTTGCATGCATTATTTTCTTGTGTCCTTCCAGGAAAATATCAAAAAGATTTATGTTATAAAATTCTGGGAGAGCCCCCAAATTGTTATAAATGGCTTGTGAATACTTAGTCCAGAGTGATTAAAATGGTTTTTATATTAAGACATCTTAATAAATGGCATACCTCTCTCAAGGGGAGAGGGGTCTGCCCTTACTTTTGTCTTTTGGTTTTCCTGATTCATTGTGTGCTTGATTCTTGATATGTTTGACCTTCTTATGCTAACGCTCCCTGCAATATTTCTGTTATTAAAGGCTGCTTTTTAAGGGTTATAATTTTCATGTTCTCATGGACTAATACCTATTCACAAAACCAAAGAATTTTTAAAACTCAGCAGAAGGAAACAATGAAACATGCACTTATAGCATGAATCTCAGAATCAAACCCAGAGCTTAGCTGATAAAGAATTAAGTAAAGGTGAAGAAACCAGTTCAATCTGATTTCATTTGGTCAAGATGAGACTTCAGAGTCAGTCTAATATTAGTAGAAATATGACCACTACTGTCATGAAATGGAATCTGATAAATATTATTGCTTCTCCTAAATAATTCACATACCTCTGTGAAGCATGATAATAAAAATGCTAATAATTCCCAAACTAATTTACACACTTAAAGCAACATGAATCAAAATACCAATTGGTTATTTAGTAGAATTAGATGTCATAAAAATGTTAGCAGGAAAAGTAGGTAATACTATCAAAGGAAGAATGAGTGAAGGGAGACTTATCCTTTAAGATTTCAAAAGGTACTATAAAATTATAATTATAAAATCTGTCTTGTGCTGAGAAAATATAGAAAAATAAATTAATGAAACAGAACATAGAAAATTCAGAAATGGAACTCAAGGGAGAAAAATAGTTTCCTGAGGGTCTTTGTGTATGGGTTAAAGTCTTAGTAGGAGATTTTAAATTAGGGAACTCCCAGAAATGAACACCACAACCTCATCCTCCATCCTTCACCCCCCCCCCCCATCATTGCAGGTAGGTAACTGCTTGGCAACATGCATTCCTACAGTAACAAGAGTTTTTTTTTTTTCAAGACTTGCTTAGGGTCACTTAGTATTTGTCCAAGGTCAGGACTTATTTAATCCAGGTTTTCTTGGCTTTGAGCCAGTTCTATATCTCCTGGTTGTTATTTTTGTTTGTTTTTGTTTTTAATAAAGTCCCATCCCTTAAGAAGTTGATTTTTGAAAAGGGAGTGAAAACATGTATAAAATGTTTCAGCTGCAAATCATATGAATGTTTCAGTGGTTCTGAGCATGCAACAGCATTCTCAGTACCACATCTTCCTCACTATCATTTACACAAATAAAAATCATATTTGCTCCTGATGATTTGACAACGGCAAGGACTTTGGTGTCAAGAAGTTTCTTTTCTGGGTGTTCAGGCAGCTCTCTAGTTACTAGGCCAGTACTTTTAATTTTGGGATTGTGGTCTCACCTAAAGAAGCATGAGATCATTTACTGGAAGCCTGGACATTTCACCTTTCACTATAAGAGTCACATTTCACCTTTCACTATAAGAGTTCACATTTCACCCTCACTATAAGAGTCACTCATGGGTCTTATTTCCAAAATCACCATACTACTATCCTTATTCCCCAATACTCCTCCATTCCATCTCCTTCCTCCACTAAGTAAATTCCCAAACTTCCTTTGATATTATTGCCTATAGGACTCTTTAGGGCAGTTATAATCCAATCACTCCCCAGGATCCATGTCAACAGTTAGGCAGATGCCATTGGAAAAAATCCACTGTCTCCACGCCCCCTTAGCATATTCCATCCAAATTACTTCTTGATTGTGTCAAACAATAATATACTAGGGCTAGTACTTGTGAACAAATCTCTTGCCACTCCCTCATTCCTCCTACAGTCAGTTTTCACTTTGGTTGTGAGGGAACATATCCCACAGGATGCAGATGCATGAATAGATTGTGATCTTCATCACATTGTTATTCAGGAAAACTTCTCCCTCTTGAAGTTTTCCTTATTTCTATACAGGGTACCACCATTCTTTCACTCGTGCAGATTCAGAACTTGAATGTTATCCTTCATTCTTTTTCTCCCTTCCTTATATAGCCAATTAGTTCCCAAATCTTGCTATTTCTACATCTCTCACTTAATCTCTCCTCTACTCTTGACTTTCCCAGTACCCACAAATGTTCCACATTGTTGTTTATAAACTCTAAAATTTTTTTTCTCTGATATCTTTCCCTCTACCTTCATTCTCAACATGACCTCTAATCCTACTACTGCTTGGTTTCTTCCCAGATTATAACCCTTATACTGGCTACACTCTCCTTCCTTCCCTGATTTGACCAATGATGGCATCTGTTTTGTCTCTACATTGCTCTCTGGTTTGACTCTCTGGCCCCCTTGTCTTACTGTCCATTATAACTTGCCAAACTCAAATCTTTGTTAATGCCCACCCTCTGCCACCTTTACTCCTATACATGTGCTACTGAATGAAACTGGAGAAAAATCACATAATCCTCCTATTTTGGTCTATTACAAATGTATGTTAAAAAATTTCAACAGGGTCTTCAAGGCATAAAAGAAATCCTTTTATACTTCCTTAATCAATTAACCCTCAAAAGTGAGTCACTTGCAAAAATGGGTTTCCAATCCTTATCATTTTTCCTACCATAGCACCTAAATACTAGGTTGGGAATCTTTCTTAATATTTGAAACCATCCATTCAATGAAAGCTCCTACTGCTCCCATCTTCATCTCACTTAACTCAGTTATCATCTACCATCACCACCTTTACCTGTCTCACAAAAAAGAGAGGAGAGTTGGTCTTCTTCTTGCCAGGGCAAACTTCTCTACTTCCATTCCAAACTGTCTTCTCTAACAGATTGTCCCTGATATTTTACTCACTCTTACACTAATTGTCAACCTTTAGTTACTGTTTCCTTGATCCCTACAAATACTCATGTCTTTCCAAACCATTAAAAGAAAGAAACAAATTCTTCCGTCCCAAAACCCCTCACCATCTCTGCTAGCTATCATCCTATATTTCCCCTCCCCTTTGCAGCTAAACTCCTTGAAAAAAAACCCATCTCTGAATGAGAAGGGAATCCAAAATAAGGAAGGAGAGAAGGCCACTGATACCTTTATTTCTTTTTATATCACTCTATTCTTAATAACTCTTAGCAGTCTGGTTTCCAACCTCATCATTTAACTGAACTTACCTTCTCCAAAGTTACTGATGTCTTAGCTGCCAACTCTTTCACAATCTTATCCTTCTTGACCTCCATGTCTCCTCTGATACTGTTGATCTTCTCCTAGTTAGTCTCTAACCTTATTATTTTCAAGATATATTTCCTTCCCCAGCTTCTTTTCCTGCCCATCTGATCATACCTGCTTAATCTCCTTTGTTGGATTCAAAGACAGGTCTTGCCCACTAATGGGAAATGTCCCATATGGGTTGTTCTTGGGGTCTCTTGTTAGTCAAACAGAAAGAAATTATTAAATTCCTATTATTTAAGTCCTGGGAATACAAAGAAAGGCAAAAGATAGTTCCAGCCCTTAAGGAGTAAATAATTTGATGGGGGGGGGGCAAGCAAACAGATACATACCAAATATGCTAAATAGAGGACAAATTGGAGATGATTAGCAGAGGGATGGCAGTATAATTAAAAGATATGGGAAAGACTGACTGTGGAAATTAGGATATTAGTCAGAACTTAAGGGAAGCCAGGAAGCAGAGAAGAGGAGGGAGGTTTGGAAGACAGAGAAAATACCTAGGTCAAGGGACAAGGGACAGAATGTCTTATTAAAGGAAAAGAATGGGTTGGAGCCAAGATGCTGTGAAGCTAGCATGCTTCTCGAGTTTTCCCATACAAAAAGTAAAATGAAGTCTCTACACAGACATTAAAGCTACAGATCCCACCAAAAAAAAGAAACAAATCAAACAAGTTTTCAACTATAGACATCCTGGAGTATCCTCAGTGAGGATTTTTCTCTTTAGGGAAAAGGGGAAGTAAAGACTGGCTAGGTGACAGAGTGAGAAAACCAGTTGAAGGCTTTTAGCCAAAGAGCAGCCCAGGTCTCAGCAGTTAGATAGTAGCACAGATCCCAGAAGTAAGATAACAAGCCAACAGGGAGGGTCCCAATCTCAGACAAAGACTGAACCTGGGAACACTGGGGCAAAAGTCAAAACTGGTTTGGGAATAAATCCCTGCATAGGCAGAGTCTGGACATAATGGAAGAAAGAAACCTCTACACAGGCAATGTTTGGGTTGCATGGGCAACATTTTGGCCAGCAGTAAGCCAGGGATCAGACCCCCAGTCTCAGTACAAAAAGTCTGATTAGCCAAAAAAAAAAAAAAACCCAACAAAAAACAAAAAACCAAAGAACACTTTCTATAGAAATCCACTATGCAAATGGAGATGATAAAACTCAGTAGAAAAAAGCAGTGATAAATTACCTACATGGGAAGTCTCAAAGGAATCTATGAATTGAACTCAAATTGAAATACTCAAAGAAGACCTTGAAAAGGAATTTAAAAACCAGAGAGAAGAAGAAGAAAAAATGGAAAAAAGAAATGAGGGTCATACAGGAAAATTATGAAAAAATGACCAAAGAAATCAATTCCTTTAAAAATAAAAATAACCAACTTGAAAAAGAATATAACTCATTAAAAAGTAAAATCAACCAACAGGAAAAGGAATGCAATCTACCTCCCAAGACATACCCAGAAAATGTATGGACATAATTATAAAACAATTTTCACACAAATAAAGGAAGATCTAAACAACTAATCAAACTATCATATAACTATCTTACCAAAAAATACTAACAAAATTCACCTGGAACAACAAAGGTCAAGAATATCAAAGGAAGGGGGCAGCCAGATGGCTCAGTGGATAGAGCACCAGACCTGGAGTCAGGAGGACCTGAGTTCAAATTTGACCTCAGACACTAAATATTTGCCTAGCTGTGTGACCTTGGTCAAGTCACTTGACCCCATATCCTTAAATAAAATTTTAAAAAAAGAATATTAAGACAACTGGTGAGCTGTAGCTGATTTAAAACTATACTACTAAGCAGCAGTCTGTCATCAAAATTGGTTAAGAGGGGGAAGCTAGGTAGCGCAGTGGATAGAGCACCGGCCTTGGAGTCAGGAGTACCTGGGTTCAAATACGACCTCAGACACTTAATAATTACCTAGCTGTGTGGCCTTGGGCAAGCCACTTAACCCCATTGCCTTGCAAAATCTAAAAAAAAAAAAAAATCTAAAAAAAAAACTGGTTAAGAAACAGAATAATGGACCAGTGGATTAGGATAGATATAAAAGGAACAGCAGCAAATGACTATTGTAATCTCAAACTCAAAGACATTAGCTTTTGGGATAAGAGCTCTCTATTTGACAAAAATTGTTGAGAAAATTGGAAAATAGTATGGCAGTAACTAATAGACTCATATCTCACCCCCTACATCAAAATAAAGTCAAAATGGGTATAGGATTTAGACATAAAAGGTAATACCATAGACCAAATCACAGATCGAGAAGTACTCTATCACATTTATGAAAAAAGGGAGAAATTCATGACCAAACAAAAGTATACTATAAATTTCAAAATGAATGAGTTTTGATTATATTAAAATAAAAAAGTTGTTGTACCAGTAAAACCAATGCTCCCAAAATTAGAAGGAAAACAGAAATCTGGGAAACAATTTTCACAGCTAGAGGTTCTGATAAAGGTCTTATTTCTAAAATAGAAAACTGAATCAAATTTATAAGATTACCAGTCATTCTCTAGTTGATAAATGGTCAAAGTATATGAACAGGCAGTTTTGAAACCAAGAAAGTAAAGTTATATATAATCATTTGAAAAGACATTCCAAATCATTACTGATTAGAGAAATGCAAATTAAAACAACCATGAGGCAACACCTCTCAAGTATCAGACTGGTCAAGATTAACAAAAAGGGAAAAGTGATCAATGTTGAAGAGGTTGTGGGAGGACTGGGACATTAATGCACTGTTGGTGGAGTTGTGAACTAATCCAAACATTCTATAAAGCAATATGGAACTATTTCCAACAAGCAATAAAACTGATCATATTCTCTGACCCAATAATACCAATACTAATTCTATATCCAGAAGAAATCATAAAAGATGGGCAAAGTCCCACATGTTCCAAAATATTCATACCAGTTCTTTTTGTGGTGGTAAAGAATTATAAATTGAGAGGATGCCCATCAACTGGGGAATGGCTGAACAAGTTATGGTATATGAATGTTATGGAATACTATTTTTCTATAAGAAACTATGAGTAGTAGAACTCTAGAGAAGCATGAAAAGAACTATAATAACTGATCCTGAGAGAAGGGAGCAGAACCATGAGAACACTGTACACATTAACTGTGAATTCATCAACTAGGATGGATGCAGCTCCTCTCAGTAGTTCAGAAAGCTAGGACAACCTTGGCAGATCCACATCCAGACAAAGAAAAAAACAAAACAAAAGCAGAATCTGAATGAACATGAAAAATTTCTATTATGTTTTTCTTTCTGACCCCATGGTTTTCTTTCTTTTTCCTTAGTCCTAATTCCTCAGACAAAAATTGATTAATATGTAAACATGTTAAACACAAATAATATGTACAATGTTCAGTCACTGCTGAGAGGAAGCAGCTGGGAAAGAAGGGTAGAAGAAAATTGTGTAACCTAAAAAGTTGCATTTGAAAGAATGCTGAAAAGCTTTAGTAACATGTAACTGAAAAAATAAAATATCAATAAGAAAAAGAACTGTGAACTACTATTAACTATATGAAAAATATTCTAAATCTAAATTTTAAAAATTTTAAAAGAAATATATGCAAATAAATACAATGTTGGTGGAACTGTGAATAGATTCAACTATTTTGAAGATAACTATGGAATTCTGCTCAGTTATAAAATTTGAATACCCTGTGATCCAGCACATACCACCATGAGGTCTGTTTCCCAAGATAATTAGATAAAGAGGAAAAGAACCCACATGTTCAAAAATACTTATATTGTGGTAGCAAAGAACTGGAAATTGAAGAGATGCCTATCAAATGAATCATGTGAAGATATATAATTGTGATGGAATATTACTGTGCTTTAAGATCAAATGATGATCACATTGATTTTTATACATGTATAACCTATATAAAATTATTTGCTATCCTGGGATGGGGGGAAGTAAGGTAGAAAGGAGAAAACTTAACAATTAAATTAAATTAAAATTAATTTTAAAGGGGTGGCTAGGTGGCACAGTGGATAAAACACCGGCCCCGGAATCAGGAGTACCTGGGTTGAAATCAGGCCTCAGATACTTAATAATTACCTAGCTGTGTGGCCTTGGGCAAGCCACTTAACCCCATTTGCCTTGCAAAAACCTAAAAAAATTAAAATTAATTTTAAAAAATGGAAAGACATGAAATAATGAAAAGTGAAATGAAAAGAACAGAGAACATTGGATACAGTAACAACAATACTGCTCAAAGAGTGACTAAACTATTATGAGTAAAATAAATGTTCAAATCAACTATAAAAGACCTATTCTATCCACCTCCAAAGAAAGAACTGATAAATAGATGTATTTTACACATATATATGCACCAATATCTCTATATGTGTTAGAGATGCCTGTGTCAAATGGTGGCCTATTCTAGTGTGGGTTAGGGAGGAAAGGAGAAAGGAAGAGAATTTAGAGCTTAAAAAAAATTAATTTTTTTAAGTTAAAAAAAGACATGCAAAATAAAACAAACTCCCCATGGTGACAAAAGATAGGAATGTCAGAAGGGATGTGGAAAGATGAATATACTAGTGCATTATGGATGATTTGGGGAAATGATATAGTTTTGGATCTAAAGCTAAGCAAAGAAAGTGAATAAAATCTTACATCCTTTTTTCCTGGGAGATTCCTGAGGTCAGTGATTAAATGAAAGGTTCCACATACACAAACATATTTATAGCAGCACATTTGGTTTTTTGGTAACAAAGAATTGGAAATAAATTAGATATCCTCTTATCAAAGAACAGTCAAACAGGATGATACTTAAATGTAATGGCATATTACTGTTTTCTATGGAACAATAAATATGATGAATCCAGAGAAGCAAGGGAAGACATAAAAACTGATAAATTAAACAAAACCAGGAAAACACCAACAAAATTACTACAGAAATGTAAACTTAAAGAAAAATAATGTAACAACTGAGATAAAATGCTATGACCAAGGTTGGCCCCCATAAAAGAGGTATGAAGAGGCATCTTCCCACTCTATTTGCAGAGATGAAGGCCTATTGACATAGAATACTCAAAATGATGTCAGGTTTTTTCCCACTTTTTTCCTTTCTTTACACTTTTGTTTTTACTCAATTGTTCTCCAAGGACAGGGAGAAAGAAACATTCAGCAATGTAGATGATCAAAAAAAAAATCAATAAAATTTTGGTTTTTTTTAAATAAATGACTGGCTATTAAAAAGGTAGGCAAAGTTATTCACTAGACATGTAAGTGTAGTAACTTATAAAAAATACTTAAGAATCTGTAATGTTCTTAGATTCTGATTGTAAACTACTATGTAGTAATAAAAAATAAAATATACCTTTGAAGGTTTGTACCCAAACAGCATTACCACAGCAACTTTAAAGTCTTCTCTGCTTAGATAGCCTTTTTTATCTTCATCACACGCTTCAAATACCTAGAGAATGTTAAATATATTTAGTGAGAGCAACAGAACTATGACTAGCTTTTTAATTTTTGTATAATTGAATTTGAATTTGATCCCTGAAAGGGAATCAAGGGGCAGCTAGTGCTGAACCCAAAGAACAAGAAAGATCAGAAGTTGATAAGTCTGGAGATCTTTATTTCCCAGGGACTTACTGGGGATGAAGAGTGCCCAAATCAGACAGTCCCTGAGTGTTCAAGGGATAAGGTTTTTATAGTGGGTTTTTTGGGGGGGAGATACTGAGAGCAGGCAAGATACAGATGCAAAGATTGTCTTATCCTATGTAAATATAGGGTTCTGTATAGACAGAGTGGGAAAGGGTCAGGGTCTTTGAACATATTTCCTGAGATGGAGGGAGTCACATATTCATGGGCTTCCCACAGGTTTAAGGAAGGAGGAGGCAGTCCTGGAATTTAACAGATACAGCAAGATGATTATGTTGACAAGGGTGCTTTGTGAATCTTCAAACAATTTTATAGTATTTCTGTGACCCCCAGGGTCAAGTACTTGGGTCTTATCAGATTATTTTCAGATCCAAAGGCACCTAGCCAAATTTTTAGTTTTTGCAAGGCAATGGGTTAAGTGGCTTTCCCAAGGCCACACAGCTAAGTGATTATTAAGTGTCTGAGGCTGGATTTGAACTCAGGTACTCCTGACTCCAGGGCTGGTGCTCTATGTACTGTGCCACCTAGCTGCCCCCAAATTTGTATTTCTAAGGAATTTCTCAGGGCCCAGAAGGATGTTGGGACTCCTTTCTATATAGGAATTTCACAAACGTTGATATTGTACTTCACTAGGTGGTTCAGTGGATAGAGCATCCGCCTTGGAGTCAGGAGGACTCAGTCCAGAATCAGACACTTAATAATTACCTAGCTGTGTGACCTTGGGCAAGTCACTTAAGCCCTTTTGTCTGGCAAAAATCAAAAAAGAAAAAAAAAGAAAAGGGAATCAGAAACTTAAAGGAAAAAGGGGAGATAGTCAAGGGCTCCTTTCTTCAATAATAAGTTCTAAAAATGAAGTTTTTCCTCCTTTTAGGATTAGGATGGATAAATTCAATTTAACATTTATTAAGGATACCTATTGTGTACAAAGCACTATACTAGGATCAAGATGTGGGTGAAGATTAGGAGCAGCACTTGAAAAAAATCATTCTATAGTTAATTTTTAACAATGTTTGGAGAAAATTGTATTTTATATTTAATTTTAAATAGTAAGTTTTTGCCACTTTGTGTCTAAAAAAAGTCATAAGCTAGTGACTATGGGGTCTCTACTCCCCTCTGGTGCCATTCACTATTCTAGTAAATTTAGGAATAATAATAATAATAATAATAATAATAATAATAAGAAGAAGAAGAAGAAGAAGAAGAAGAATGTATTTTGGATTCCAAGGTTTGCAAGAAGCTTTACAACTGTTATCTTATTTTTTCCATAACTCTAGAAGGTCGGTGTTATTATTATTATTATTCCCATTTCACAGAGGAGGGAACTGAGGCTTCTTTGCTCAAGATCACAGTCCCCAGTAGATAAAATTGGCCTTATTGGAAGGCGGGTGCGGGAGGGCGGGGGTCGTGGATATGCCTTTGTTGTGTCTCTTCTCCAAGCACAGCCGGAGTTCCTTTCCTTTCCTTTTCCCACGGAATAGCTAGCGGCCTCAGCTCTCTCCTTCCTCTGCGCGTCCGGCCACTAGGACTCTGGAAAGCCCTTCGGGCACTTTTCATGGCTGGAGGAGCTCTTAAGCCCTCCTCTCCGCGCGGCGGGCCCCGGACCGGTCCAGCCTAGTCCAGGGTCGAGTTCCCTCCGCACAGTCCTCCCGAGTCCGCCTCCAGGGACCTACTTGCACCCATCTCCGTCTGTCCCAGGGCCGGGCTTCACGTCCGCGGCAGCCGGCTCGGAGCTCTGCGGCGAACATCTCGGGGAGTCCGGGGCAACAACTTCTCGACAAAAAAAGAAAGCCAACTGCCGCCTAGCAACGCCGACGGGCCGCTTATTGGACAGCGGCCGCTCGCGTCATGCCAAGCCTGAGTTCCCATTGGTCACGTTCTTGCCGCCTGGCCACGCCCCCTCGCCCTAGAGAAAGCATCCGGGACCCGCGGCGTGCCGGTTTGCCTAGTGGGCCTTCTTTTAGCTCCTCCCACTTTCTTCCCTTTTAGCGTCCCTGCTTGGGGAGGGCAATCGGCACAGCTGGGCCCCGGAGTGCTCGGACCTCCGTCCTCTGGTAGGTTTGGAACCTGTGAAGGACTGTGTGTGATTTCATTCAATGGATTTTACTGAGCTTTGTACGAAGCACTTTGGCAGAGTGGGAAGAATGTTAATAAAACATGCAAAACAGTTAAAAAACCCTCCCATGTAGGCACACATGAGCATCATTTGATGACTGAGATAGAAGGAAAGATCTGGAATGAAGCTGATTTGTTATCATAGGCTTTTCCTGCAGTTTAAATCAAGCCAGCAAAGCAAACTCCCAGAGACCGGGCGGGTGCTGGATCTCAGTTCAGATCCCCATCTACCAACTTGGGCCTGGCTTCTCTGGACCTCCTCTGTTAAGTAGATGGTTTCTAAGAGCCTTTTCTTACCTCTAAATGCAATGAGTCTGAAATGATTTGGAAGTAGGTTATAAAGGAGTACATTCCTCTTCCCCCCTCTCCCCTGCTGTCTACACTGAGGAGCTCAATCCTTTAGGACTGGTATGGATGAATGGGGCCAATGTGCCTTGGAGAAGGGAAGGAGCTGATGGGAGAGAAGAGGTTCCATGGCAGCACTTGATCTCCGACCCCAGGATGAGGGTACCAGTGAGTCCCAGGCAGACTTACTTTTGTAGTCATCTGCAATTATTTTGAGCCTTGCAGCTCAGGTTTTCTTTCAAGCACAATAGAAACTGATGAAATTTTGAGAAACTGATATTTTAGAGATTATTTAGAAAAACCTCTTCAGTTTATGGATGAGAATACAGGTCTCCGATGGGTGATTTATTCAAGGGCACCGAGGTTTTTAGAAACAGCCACATGTATGTCATGACCCCAAATCCAGTGCTTCTCAGTTGTCACTAATTATCTCATAAACTTAACAAGGATAATATTAGAGGGTTTTTAAGTTTATAAAGCACTTTTCAAATTATCACATTTGATCCTTCATACCCTTCCAGGGAAATAAATACCATTATTTTTCCTCACTTGATGGATGTTAAAACTGAGACAAAAAGAAGTAAACCGATTTGCCCAAGGGTCACACAGTTGTGGTGAATTAGACTGAGTGGGAGTCTGGAAGATTCAGCCAAACAACATAAAGGACTTTAAAAGATCATTAATTGGCTATTTCAGTTTTTCTTTAAATCACTGAGACTCCAACAAAAAATAAGTTTCATTTTGAGTTTTGCTAGGTGCCTCAATAGTTCTTCTGGGCCAAGTGAAATCTTGTGGCTTACTCACTGTACTTAAAAACATAACAATAGCCTTCATAAGGTGCTTTAAGCCTTAAAAGTGCTTTTTTAAAAAATACATTCTCTTTTGATCCTCCATTTGCTGGGAGTTAGAGTTAGCTAACTTATAAGCTCCATTAAAGGATTACTAGGAAGCCCTGCAGTCCAAAGATGTTTGGGGGTGTTGGTGGAAGAAGTGCTAGTGGTAGTAGTAGCAGTGATAGTAGTTGTTAATAGTAACAACTAGTAATAGTAAGAAGAGGTTGCAGTAGCTGTTAGTAGTAGTAATGGCAGTGTAGCAATAGTAGTAATAGTAGCAGCTGTTAGTAATGGTAGTGTAGTAATAATAGTAGTAGCAGCAGCTGTTCTTAGTAATGGTGTAGTAATAGTAGTAGTAGCTGTCAGTAGTAATGGTAGTATTGTAGTAGTAGTAGTAGAAGCTGTTGCTAGTAGTAATGGTAGTGTAGTAATAGTAGTAAGTGGTAGTAGTAGTAGCAGCTGTTAGTAATGGTAGTGTTGTAGTAGTAGTAGAGTAGTAGTAGCTGTCAGTAGTAATGGTAGCGTTGTAGTAGTAGCTGTTGTTAGTAGTAATGGTAGTGTAGTAATAGTAGCAAGTGGTAGTAGTAGCAGCTGTTGTTAGTAATGTAGTAATAGTAGTAATAGCAGTAGTAGCAGCTGTTAGTTGTAAGGGTAGTGTTGTAGTAGTAGCAGAGTAGTAGCAGCTGTCAGTAGTAATGGTAGTAATGATGTAGTAATAGTAGTAAGCAGTAGCAGCTGTGGGTAGTCATGGTAGTCATGGTGTAGTAATAGTAGTAAGCGGTAGCAGCTGTGGGTAGTCATGGCAGCATGGTGGCATGGTGGCAGCAGCAGCTGTGCCCCAGTAGTAATTGTTCGGTAGTGGGCCCCTGGGGAGGCCTCAGCCTTTGACCTCAGGTCTTCCCCTCGGAGTTTATTTGATCTAAATCCCCCTTTCCTAGAGGAATGCAGTTTCTAAGGTGAAGGATTTGCCCGGGGCCACCAAGGTAGCGGGAGCGGCCGCCGGACTCACCTGCCCTTAAAATTCCCAACCCAGCGCCGCCCCCATTTATATGTATTGTGCCCTCCCGAGTGCCCCCGAGGATTCGGGTCCGTGGAAGGCCTCCGGGCGGCCCCCTAATGCCCTCTCCTCCTCCTGCGGGGCCGGGCCCGGGTCCGCCGCCTCCCAGCTGTTCGCTCATTTTGCAAATCCCATTAACAATGAAGTGAAAGACGTGAGGAGCCCGTTGGGGCCCCGGGGGGAGGGGCCCTGGAGACCTCGGAGGGGGCTCGGCCACGCCCCCGCGGGCGGGTTTCCCGGGTGGTGCCTTCCTTCCTTGGCGGCGTGGGTCTGCCTTTAGGACCTAGCGGGAGCCCCTCCCGGAAAGGGAAGGGGCCGGGCCGGGCCGGGCCGGGTTTGAGCCGGAGGAGGCGGCCTGGCCCGGGCGGCCGCGGGGGCGGGGCCGGTGGGCGGGGCCTGGCCCGGGGGGGGGCGGTGGGCGGGGCCTGGCCCGGGCGGCCGCGGGGGCGGGGCCGGTGGGCGGGGCGGGCCCCGGTGGGCGGGCCTCCCCGAGTGCGCGTGCGCCGGGCTCTGGCGGCGCCTGGTCGGTTCCCGCGTGCGCTCCTGGCCAAGGTGGGCGCGCGCCCCGGGCGGGGGGTGGCGGGGGGCGGCGGGGGGCGGCCCAGGGCGGGCGCTGGGCTCTCGGGGTCCCGGAGGGGAAGGGGCGCAGCCTGGAGGAAATGCCCCCGGCCTGGCCCCGGGGACCGGCCCCCGGACCCCTGTTTGGCTCCTTCCTGGAATACCGCGGGGGGCGGGGGGCATCCTGTTTGCCTCGGTTTCCCCTTCGGGGGTCGTGTGAATGAGATGAGATCGCACCCGGGAAGCCCTTGGCACCCCGTAAGCTCCTGTGGGATGTGGGCAGGCACCTGCTTGCCTCAGTTTCCCAAACTGTAAAGTCCAGATGACGGTTCCCCCCCATCGTTGTGAGGTCAGATGAGGTGATAGTTGTGAACCGCTTTGCCCGGGGACGTTTAACCCTTGGTCCTCTGTTGGGGTCCTCCGCCGAGGTTCCAGGATCCGGGGGGGACCCCCAGGCACAGCGCCCCTCCCCCTCCCCGCAGTGTGCTTGCTCCCTGGGACACGAAGGGGGCCCCGAGCGTCTCCTCCGGCCCCGCTGCTGTCGGGGCGATGTGGATTCCTGGGGGGCTCAGCCCTGGCCCCGGGCCTCACGTCTCTGGCCTCGTCTCCGAAACAGCATCCAGGGCCTGGTCTTGAGGATAACACTGAACATTTTGGAAGCGCTGTGCAAACTAAAGGGCCCATAGAAGTATTAGCTACTAACCCTAACATTCTGTGCTTCAAGATTGCTCCGACTTCTCTTTAGGATAGTCAGAGTGCTGCTGCCTTCTGCTGGGCGGCAAATTCAGCAATTCAGGTTTTTACCTTTGTGCTTGTTTGCTAGCACATTAGCATAATAAAAGAGGGAATGCCACCTGGCCTCTTGTTTTCCAATTTTATACTCTAAAAAGCTACACTGACTTTGAATAGCTAACCTTCCGAGGCTTTCGGAGCACTTTAAGCTTTTCACTTTCTGAATGAAGCCATTATTACAATTCTGTGGGTTGGGTCCCACTGGGTTTTATGTTGGTGTTTGATGATTTGTCTCCTCTGGCTCTCCGACCATGTTTAGGATTTTCCTGGCACTGATACTGGAGTGATTTGCCATTTCCTTCACCTGCTCATTTTATAGATGAGGTAAACCGAGGCAAACAGGGTTAAATGACTTGCCTAGATTCACTTACTTGAATCTGAACTCAGGTCTTCTGGATTCCAGCCCTGGTGCTGAACCACAGAGCCACCTTTCCAGCTTGATAAGAAACCCTAGGGTCACTCTCATGCCACCAAACCAAAAAAAACATAAGTAGTCAAAAAACATATTTAAGCTTCCCCCCCCCATTATCTACATTCTACAGTTTGTCCTCATATATGTTACGTATACATGTTTGGTTGTTTGATTATTCTTTCTCTATCCCATTAGATTGTAAACTCTAGATCTGGGACTATTTTGGGGGGGTATTTTTTAATACCCAATGGGTATTAAATAATGGATATTTTTAAACCTTTCTTTTTGGTATCCCTGATGTTTAGGACTGTACCAAATTGACTATTTTGTAATGCAATTCAAAGAAAGGCAAAAACACTCTTCTTGCCCTCTAGTACCCCAGGTTCTGGTGGAGATGGCAACATGTAGATAGCTCTGTAGATACAAAGCTGTATGTTAATAATTTAAGCTATTAAACTTTCCAATAACGTGAAGATTATGGGACCCTCTTATATAGTATAAATGGAAATGAATCTTAGGGGGCAAATTCTCTTAGACTAAGCTAAGGCTGCCTATGAGGATTAGAGCAGAGGACTCATTTTCCTTAGTTAATCCAGCCTCAGACACTAGGACCCTGGGCCAGGCACTTCACCCTCTATTCCTCAGTTTCCTCATCTATAAAATGCACTGGAGAAGGAAATGGCAAACCACTCCAGTATCTTTGTGAAGAAAAATATAAATGGGATCACAAAGAATTGAATACAACTGAACAACAATTCTTAGAATGAGACTTAAGTAGTGGGGACCCCATAAAAGATGTTTCAATCAATGCTACCTGTAAGTGTAGAGTAAATCAAAATTCTGATCCTGATTTGTATAGCACAAGTATTTGATACCTTTCAATTTTTCCTTTTCAAGCATTTAAGCTTTTGAATGTCCTGGGCTGATGGTATGATTTAATTGTGTTTGATGTTTTATATGGAAATACTTTTTTTAAGTTGGTTTTTTTTTTGAAAGACAGTGGGGTTGAGTGGCCACATAGCTAGGTAATTATTAAGTATCTGAGTTCAGATTTGAACTCGGGTACTCCTGATTCCAGAGCTGGTGCTTTATCCACTGCAACACCTAGCTGCCCTTGGAAATAATTCTTTGATCCTAATTTTCTGAAGAGGGAGGTTGCTTCGAAGTGTCAGTGACTACAAGTTGTCTATTCTGATTGACTTTAATGAACAACATCTGGACTTTTCTTTTTTAAACAGACACAGAATATCAAATCCTTCTATAAAGAGGGAGTTTGAGGAAGTGTTATATCATCACTGAAACACCTGCGTTTACAAGTTTTGTTTCTTTTTATAATTATGCTCCCTGCTGGTAATCCTTTGATGAAGGATGGCATTTTCATTTGTTTTCATAGTATTTACACTTGGTCAAGGAAAGTGTTACATGTTTTAAATAACATGGAAACCTTTAGAAAACCCAGCAGGTAGCACATGCAGCTTAAAATTAGAGCATATTTAAAATATAAAAACAATTTATTTGTTTCTTTAGAATTGCTATCCTTTGATGTTCATCATAGTAAGGTTTAAAAAGTTATAAAGTTGAACAAGTATGATGGAGGGTGAAAGTCATCAAGATAAAAACAACATAGATATGTGAAGGAAAATTTAGGGTGCATAAGTTGTGATTTGAATACCTTCTTAGAAGGCTGGGTCACCTTTCTTATGTATGCTATTAAATAGGGAGTGATTGGTTACAAGTTTGGCTTAATGACTTGTGAGACCTCTTCTCACTTACATTCTGTGAGTCTGTGACTAATTTGTGTTCCCAACAAGGTGCCTCTTCTTCACACCATCTGTGTGAGTAGTTGCTATCAGCTTTACTTTCAGATTCCGTCTAGCTAGCTTTATTTTGAATTCTGCCGAGGTCTAGACCTTTGACTGTTTTAGGATGATGATTTCTAAGTGAATAAATGTGTCTGCCTTATGTTTAGGTAATGGTGAATAGCCTACAGCCTCAGGCTTTTTGTTATTGGGGGTTTTTTGCATTTTTTTTGTGGGTCCTGGACCTCTTTGACAGTCTGGTGAAGTTTGCTGACCCCTTCTCAGTCATATTTTTAAATAACACAGGGAAGTGCCAAATTTCAGTTAGAATAGGAGTTTTGGTTCTTCTGTCTATAAAGTAAGAATTTTTTTTAATATTTTTACTATACTTGAATTGTAGACAGCTAGGTAATAACAGTTGAATAGAGTTCTGGAACTAGAATTGGGAAGATCTGAATTCAAATTCATTGTCTTTGCACTTATTAGTTTGTGTGCAACCCTGGACAAGTCACTTTGCCTCTGTTGGCCTCAGCTTCTTTAACTGTAAAATGCGAGTAATAATAGCACCACCTTGCATAGTTATGAGGATCAAATGAAACAATATATTATATATATATATATATATATATATGTATGTATATATAGATATATAGTGATAATATAATACTAGTATAGTGCTTCTCTTCTTTCCTCTTGATTTCCTTTATAATACTGTGATTTATTTTACACATATAAAAACATTCTGAAGCAGTGCCTATAGACTTCACCAGATTGTTTATGACACAAACAATTAAGAAATTTTTGAATTAGAGGTTAGGGGAAATAAAGTTGTAATTTCTGCTCCCCCCATCTGAGTCTTGGACTCCTTGAAATCTATCTACACACTTCTTTTCTCCCCTGCCTTTCCAGACCTTTCTGTTTTAATAATGTGTGACTACCAGCAACTTCATGAACTGTCTGAAAAAGAGCTGAGAATTAGGAAATAATCTTTAAAGGTCTCTAAAGTAGCACTTACTACCTTGATTTACTTATACTTGAAGGTCCCATTCACACACTGTTCTTATTTAATATTCCTTTTAAGAAACATTTATCTGATTTTCTAAAATAGAAGGAATGTGGAGAAAAGACATTATTGGAGTTAGGCTCTTTGACAGCAATAAGAAGAAATAGCTCGATAGTGAGCCCTCTAGCTAGTCACAGGTAATTTAGGTTTGAAATTGGAATAAAATAAGGTAATTCTAGGTCGCTTAGAAGTTTGCAGAAAGAAATTTACTGTCCTTAACAGCAAAAAAAAAAAAAAGACCCTTTTTTTGTACTTTGTACATAATTTTATTTTCTGATTTTCTTTTTTTGCTGTTTCATTTAATTTTCAGTGTAAAAAAATGAACAAAAGGAGCAGAATAAAGAGAATATTCCATGTAATTAATAGCAGTATGGTTTTTAGAATGACTTTAAGTGAATAATCATTTTGGCTATTACAGATTCTCAAATTAGCTTCTAAAGAAAATATTAAGAAAGATATCTTCATCCAGAGAAAAACCTGACAAGTAGAAGTATGGGTAGAATAATTTAATATATATATATATATATATATATATATATATATATATATATATATATATATATACTATCAGCTTTACTTTCACTAGATTCACTAGATTTTCATTAAGATACACTATTTGTATCTAATGGCAGCCTTCTCTAGATTGGGGGTGGGAGGGGGAGAAAGGAAAGAAAAAGAAATTTATGTGATAACTTTTGAATATTTAAAAGGAATAGCAAGTTGTATATAGAAACTTTACAGTTTTATGTGCAATAATTTTTTCTTTATTATACTACATTTTATTCACTAAATTCAAAGCAAAATAAAATTTGAAAATAAAGATAGACATCTTGGAAGCCTGGATATGATTCATTTGAGGCAAACCTTACATGAATTAACTTTTAAGACCCCTTAACCAGTGCCCTTGGAGCTCCTTTTATCTAGTTGGTACTGGAGGACTCCAAATTTGTTGACAAGAGTTCCCCCCCCCCCCCTTAAATTGGAGGTGGGATGTGAGAGGGAGAAAACATATTAGCTAACGAAAAAAGAAAATGAAAGATTGAAAAACAAAAAAGTAAAACCGTGATCTTCAGATGAAATTCAGTTCTCAAAACAAAAATGAAAAGTACCTGTTTAGTTTCATCATTGTATTTTATGAAATGATCTTAGATTCAGTGTGCATTAATCTGATAAAGTTTCTCTGTTATGCCATAAAGCAAAAAGAATTTAAAATTTTAAAATAAGTTGTATTTCATTAATTTTTATCACATATTGTATACCTTAAGAAAAATATTAAAGCTTTATATTTTATAGTTAGTTATAGTTTCTAAGTTAGAAAAGTATATAGGAGAATAATCAGGAAATCTTGTGTTCCTATTCAGTGTTTATGTACCAGGGTTTCCTACAAAGTAATTGGACTACTGCCCTCAAAGATATCATAGTCTAGCAGTGAGATATATATATATATATATATATATATATATATATATATAGAGAGAGAGAGAGAGAGAGAGAGAGAGAGAGAGAGAGAGAGAGAGAGAGAGAGAGAGATTGAGATTTGGATCAACTTCAACTAACATTTGTTAATCAGAGATTGAGATATAAGTAGAAAAGAGTCAAATGTATTCTCTGAGAGTAGAGCAAAGAAGGAGGATGCATGAAGCTGAACTCATTGAAGTATGGGGATGAAAGATCTTAAGGTAGATAGCCTTCAGTTTTGTTTTTTGTTTCTGTTTAAAGGAGGAGGAAGGGTCATTTACTGAAAGGAGATGACTGGATGACCTAAAGGGCTAAAGAGAGGAAATACCATATTCTTATATGATAAGAGTATATTTCAGATTTAAAAAATGTGATTACCAGGCAGTAGTGAGATTTTAGTTCAGGTCGTTGTTGACTCATTTCAGTCTTATCCAACTTTGTGGTTTCTTGGCAAAGATGCTTGAATGGTTTGCTATTTCATTCTTTCATTCATTTTATAGCCAAGAAAACAGGCTAACAGGGTTAAATTACTTATCCTGGATCACACTGCTTAAAAGCTTGAGGACAAGATCTGAACTCAAGTTTTTCTAAATGCAGGCTCAGCACTCTATCCACTGTGCCATCTTGTTGCCCTAAATTAGTTGATAAGAATTTGTAGCCGGTACAGGCCATATGGTTTTTTCAAGTCCACAGACATCTTGTGGTAATGCACTGTTCTAATTTTTCTCACAGTTTGAGTTGATTCAGGATTTGGGGTTGAAGGGGCATTGTCAGTAGAAGAACAAAGGGTAAGGGTGGAGGACTGTTATTCAACTACTAAGATAAAATCCAAGAAAGGAGGAAAGGAAGTCTAGAACTGTGTTGATAGAAAGAGAGTCCTAGATACATAAATTTTTGTAGTACATTAAGAAAGGTTCTAATTCAATTCTCTCATTTTACAGATGAAGAAATTGAGGTCCAGAGCTACACTTGCCTGAGGTCTCACAGCAAGGTTAGAAGGGGACTAGACCTACCCAGTCTCTTGAGCCTCAGCTTTGTGAGATGTGAAAAGATAACTCAAAAATAGAAGGCAGTGATTTCAATGAGTATTCTTCCTGCCTAGACTCTGTCATTGTCATTGATTGTGAGCTTCTTGGGAGTAGGGATTTTTTTTTTGTTTGCCTTTCTTTATATCTCCAGTGTCTCTTATAATAAGTGATTAAATAAATACTTGTTTAAAAAAAATTCTTTTTGTTGACTGTTGTTGACCCAGTGATTTATCATTAGATTATAAAGATCTTGAGAATGGGGCCTACTATATTAAGGCTATTGTCTCACTAACACTATGAAGGGCTTTGCCTGAAAGAATTTAATAAATATTTGTTGAATTACATTGAAGTTTCACATGAATATGTAGCTTGGTAACTGGATGGTGTAGTGGATAGAGCATTGGACCTTGAATCAGGAAGACCAGTGTTCAAATTTAACCTTAACATTTCTTAGTTCCTTGACACATGTCACTCTTTTAATCTCAATTTGCTCAATTATAAAATAGGATTTTTAAAAAATAAGACAGTGGGGTTAAGTGACTTGCCCAAGGTCACACAGCTAGGTAATTATTAAGTGTCTGAGGTCGGATTTGAACTCAGGTCTTCCTGACTCCAGGGCTGCTGCTCTTTGCCACCTAGCTGCCCCCTAAAATGGGATTTTAATAATTCTTATCTCCCAGGATTTTGTGAGAATCAGATGAGATATTTGTAAAGTGCCTCACCCAGAGTAGGTACATTTTAAATAATTGTTTCCTTCTTTTTTTTTTAGGTTTTTGCAAGGCATATGGGATTAAGTGGCTTGCCCAAGGCCACACAGCTAGGTAATTATTAAGTGTCTGAGACTGGATTTGAACCCAGGTACTCCTTAGTCCAGGGCCGGTGCTTTATCCACTACGCCACCTAGTCGCCCCTTGCGCCACCTAGCTGCCCCTTCTTTTTTCCTAAGCTCTACTTAGTGAGAATAATGAATCCCAATTAGCGATTTCATTATTTGAATCTGAACTATATATTTCAATTGGTCTGGAACTCTAGTGACTATGTTTTATATGATAATCAAGGTTTTTGCAAGGCAAAAGGGGTTAAGTGGCTTGCCCAAGGCCACACAGCTAGGTAATTATCAAGTGTCTGAGACCAGATTTGAACCCAGGTACAACTGACTTCAGGGTCGGTGTTTTATCCACTGTGCCACCTAGCCACCCTGATGATAATCATTTCTAATGGTTTGAATTCAGGTACTTGTAACAACTTCATAGGGTTATTTGTGCTTATTTGGACCTATTTATAATAAATGTTTTAGAAGCACTTTTTGCTTGGGGGGAGGTTGAGATCAAGATTTTTCTTACAATTTATAACTGAGTAAAAAAAATGATTCTTCTCTCTTTAGCAGAAATGTCTCAGGAAAGCAATTATGGAAAATGGACTGTTTCTAGCAGCGATGAAAGTGAAGATGATAAAAAGACACACCTTGAGAAGCCTTCTACCTCTTCTCTACCCAGTTTTGGACAAGATGTGCTGAATGGTCCTGGCTACACATGTTCTGATGCCCGGAAAGCTGCTTACCGAAGGAAGTTATCTCCAATAAAATTTGGCAGTAAAAAGGCAACTTCTGAAATCTCATCCCCCAAAAGGCAGAAGAGTTCCCAGGAAGATTTAGGTTGGTGCCTGTCAAGTAGTGATGAAGAGTCCCACCCAAAAGACCAATCCAGGCAGTTAGGGAAAGGGACAGTCAAAGAGGAAAAATATACATCTCCAAAAGAGCCATCTGAACATAGGTCCAATGATTGCCAGCCTCCTGTCCTCCCAAAGACAGAGGAGGATTCTGAGACTTCAGATGAAGCCCAAGAACCATGGGACCTATTGGATGAAAAGAATCCATTTAGATTTTATCTCACCAAAGTCTCAGGAATTATGCCAAAATATAATTCAGGAGCACTCCACATCAAAGGTAAGAGAGGTGGGAGTGTTTGAAATAGTAAATAATGGAGATTCTTTCAGCAAAATAAAATCACACACACACACCATATTTAAAGAGGAGTTTTCAGTAGAAACCCTGAGGCAAAGAGATATTTCTCATAATATCAATCAATCCCTTATTTATGGAACTTAATATTTAATCACGACAGGGTAACTGGCTAGAATTTGCTAACTTTTTATTACGATAAAATTTTAGCGGCAACACTATTACAGTCTTATGCTACCTAAGCTTATTGTTGATTGTTAGAAGACACTTCAGAAACAATGTTATCTGAGCAGGTAGCTTCTAAAAATTAATGTTTTATCATTTGTCCTTCCAGTTAGATGGGGATCTTATGGGATTGTCTTATGATAAATGTGGTAATGTATATTAATATTTATATTTAATATTTATATTTAATTATATTAATGTTGGTTATAGTGGACATTAAATAGTATAATACTGTGTTGTCATTAGCTGCCATGTCATTCTTGTGTTTCAGATTATCATAGATTGAGACCTGGAAGTGACCTCAGAGGCTTTCCAATACAACCTTTTCATTTTTAAATGAGAAAATCAGATCTAGACAGACGTGATTGATTTTTCTAAGATCACACTAAAGGAAATGGCAGAGCAAGGGTTTGAGTTTTAAGTCTTCTGACTCAAAGCGTAGCTTTGTGGCACAGTGGATAAAGTCCCAGATCTAGAGTTAGGAAAACTTTCTGAATTCACATCTGATCTCAGATACTTACTAGCTGTGTGACCCTGTGCAAGTCACTTAATCCTTTCTGGCTCAATTTCCTCATCTGTACAGTGAAGGAAATTCCAAATCACTCCACTGTGTTTGCCAGGAAAATCCCGAAAGGGATTTCAGGACTGAAAATTCACTAAAATCAACTTCTGACTGTAAATCTGTTTTTCTTCCCTATATTTCCCATATGTCATTTTTGTCTTATTCTTAGCATCTCCCCCCCCCCCATATTATTTCTGCTCTCTTCCTCCCCATGCTTGGTTCTTGTCCTTCATTATCAAAATAATATCACCATGTTTGAGATAAGTTACAGTGTGTTCAACTGTGGCTAATTAGCCTAATACGAGCTTGGAATGCTCCGCCACAGGTCAGGCACAAATAGTCATGTGAACACCCAGGGTGATTACTCTAAACCTATGTATGTCATGTTTCCTTTGAACTTCTTCAATTCTGCCTTCCTCATAGAGCATGGCACCCTCACTGATGAGGGCAGACCGCGCTGGGTGGTCCTGTTAGCAGTGTTTCTCTCATGCTGCACAATCAATTTTTTTTTTTTTAGGTTTTTGCAAGGCATATGGGGTTAAGTGGCTTGCCCAAGGCCACACAGCTAGGTAATTATTAAGTGTCTGAGACCGGATTTGAACCCAGGTACTCCTGACTCAGGGCCGGGGCTTTATCCACTGTGCCACCTAGCCACCCCTGCACAATCAGTTCTTAAGAGAGAACTTCGAGTTGTCTCATTATCACTTCTGACCCCTTTATGAGTGCTACCCCTTTGTGAGTGCTTCCCCTTTGAGAGTTCTCCATTAAATAGTCTTTTTTTGGCAAGCATATGTCTGGCATTCTAACATGGCAAGCCCATTGCAGTTGCACTCTGTAGTAATGTTGGAATGGTTGGCAGTTTAGCTCAAAAAAAGACTTTAGTGTGTGGTATCTTCTCCTGCCAGGTGATCTTCAGAATCCTCCTAAGACAATTTAAATGGAAGTGATTCAGTTTGCTGACATGGCACTGATAGACTGTCCGGGTTTCACAGGCATATAGTAATGAGGTCAACACAGTGACTCTGTAGACCTTCAGTTTGGTAGTCACTCTAATACCTCTTCTCTCCCACACTTTATTTCGGAGCCTTTCAAATACTGAGCTAGTTTTGGCAATTCGAGGATCAACCTCATTGTCAATGTGTATGTCCCTGGAAAGGACACTGCCAAGTAAGCGAACTTGTCCACAGTACTCAAAACTTCTCCATTTGCTGTAATCAGTGACACCACATATGCATGGTGTGGTGCTGCCTGACGGAGCACCTGTGTTTTCTTGGTGTTAATTGTTAGGCCAAAGTTAGCACAAGTGACAGAGAATTGATCCATACTTTGTTGCATTGAAGACACAATTATCTGCAAACAGAAGATCATACACCAACACTCTCTTCACTTTGATCTTGGCACATAGCCTTTTCAAGTTGAAGAATTTACCATCAGGAGACCTTGAAGCTATGTTCATCCTCAGTGAAGGTGTTTTGAGAACAGGGATGAAAATATCATGCTTAAGAACATGAGCACAAGGATACAACCTTATTGCAATACATTGGTGACCAGGAAATTAGAAGAGCAGAGGAACTAATTCAGTTATGTACACTAGGTCTCTGAAAACTGCCCACTCTTTTTTCTGCTCCACTCTTGCAACTGTGCATTGGCTCAGTTTTCCCTCCAAGTTGGCAACAAACTGTTCCCACTCAGAGAGACACTCATCCCTTGATATTAATTCTCCTAGTATTCATTTTGCCTTGGAGCTGCTGCTTCAGTTAAATGTGAATATTTAGTTTAGAAAGGATGATTCCGAGATCAGTCCAACACTGTACAATACATTGTCTTTGTCACTCTCCCTTCCTGTCTAGCTCTTCTTAGAATCGCATAGTCTGTCAGAGGCCAATGTTTGCTGTGAGGGTGCATCCAGGAAGTTTTATTGTGTTTAGGTAAATCAGACAGTGTTTGTGATGAGGAGGTCATAACATGCACAAGCCTTCAGTAGTAGATGACCATTACTGTTTCTGTTTCCAACACCATTCCTCTCAAGGACTTCCTGCCATGTCTTGGAATCCGAGCCCAGAATTATGAGCTTATTCTCTTGCTACATTGACAATATGGGTCTACAAGTCTTCATAAAATTTTTCTTTCACTTCGTCAGGATTTATCATGGTGGGAGCATAGGTACTGATGATGGTGGCAATCTCATTGTCATGAGCCTGTCATTCACTCTTTTTGGTAGACAATTCAAGAATGTTGACTAGATTAGTTTTGATTGCAAAACCTATCCCAGCTTCATGGCATTCCTTTTCACTGTGACCCCTCCAGAAAAACATGTATCCAACTCCAACTTCGGTAAGCTGGCCTTCATTTACCAGCCTTGTTTCACTCAGGGTTTCTGTTTGGATGTGATAATTGCTAAATTCTCTTGCAATAGGAGCTGTTTGTCTTTCAGGTCTATTGGGTTTTGTGTTGTCTTTGAGTGTGCAATCATTCCATATATCAGTAGTGAATGGGATCTTCTTTGAAGAAGTTTTTATAGATTTTTTTGTGTCTCAGCCACAGGTGGAATCTCCATCTGCCATGTTAGTCAGGCAAGGATTGGGTAAGAAGACAATTTTACGGCATCTTTTCTAACCCTCTTCTTCACACCAGGTTGTGAGCAGTGTGACCCTTAAAAGGGTTGCTCAGACATCCAGGGGACTGCTAAATCCCCTTGCTGCTTTCGGTAGGCCTGGGCAATCTGTGTGCAGGTAGTGACTATGGCTTTCAATGGATCTGCACCTGTTGCTTTGTCACTTCTCTGTTGCAACAGGGCTTTTGGATAGGAATGGTAAAGTGGTATGGTTGATGTCTCTTGATGTGTGTGTGTGTGTGTGTGTGTGTGTGTGTGTGTGTGTGTGTGTGTAAATTGGGATCTAAGTGAAGTAGAGTTGCATAGTAGGCAACCTCACATTCTTCCAAAATCATTATGATCTAGTGGCAACATAGAGTCAAGACAGCTGCTGATGACTCAAGGATGACCTTGGCATTTTCGATGTCTAACCAAGCTCTTAAGTGTTCCATAGCATCTGTTTCAGCTATCTTCATGACCATTGCATCGAATTCTCATCTGCCAATTCCACCAGTGGAAGACTTAATATGCTTGGGCTAGAGAACTCCTAACCGTCAACTCACCAATAAGTCTGAGACTCCCTCAGTTGCCATTACTCAACCTGGTTTAGCCCAGCTGCTGAAATGGTTTATCAAGGTGTGACTGGTGTACATGCCATAGCTTCTTGGAGCCACAGGTGTGAAAGTTAGATAACTTAGTTGGACATCAAAGTTGTAAAGCAATCCTGAAAAGGGCTCAGCAGTCCTTACACCAGAGGTACTAGTCTTCCTTGAATATACCCTCCCTTGCCCCTTAGTGGAAATATTTAAATGTTCTGTACTTTTCTGGCAGTGTGCAAATACTGACTTGGCAGAGTTTCTCATTCATTTCCTTTGCAAAGAGGCAAAGCCACAGAAGTGATAACCTCTTCAAATAATGACTTTAGTTCCAAATCAAAGTTGATCTGAATCAAAGATAATTCTTATTTCATATCAGTCTTTTTCCTTCAATTCTCAGAGATACTTTGAATCAGTATCTTTATGTCCTAGTCTTACAGCATTTTCCCTGTTTATCTAAGATTTATAGATATCTTGAGTCCCCGTCCCCCCCCCGGACAATCAGGATTAAGTTGACTCGCCCAGGGTCACAAACTAGAGTTTCAGTTCACATTTGAACTCAGATTCTCCTGACTCCAGATTGGTGCTGTATCTGTTGCACTTCCTAACTATTCCTTACCGTTTATAAAACATTTTTGCTGATACAATCTCATTTGGTCCAGATTTATCAGTGAAGTTTTTATGTACATTATTATGTGTAATCTTTGTAAGAATATTGTGAAGTAGTAGGGAAAGTATTTTTGTGCTTATTTTATAGATGAGGGAACTGATACTTTTAAGAGTTAAGTATCTTGTCCAAAGACTCAAAGATAGCAAGAGGCTAAGCCAAAACTTGAATGTTTTCTTTGATTTTGTGTTGTCTTTGAGTGTGTAGTCATTACATTACATTGGTAGTGAATAGGAGCTTCTTTGAAGAAGTTTTTATAGATTTTTTGTGTCTTAGCCACAGGTGAGTAATTTTACCAATCAATCATTATTCAGTTTTTGTATTGAGAGTTTCTCAAAATGATTTTCCAAATAATTAAAAACATTTTTTCTTAGAAGTGTGATATGACAAATGAATAAAGGTATGCATTTTGCTTTTGTCTATATATTCTCTTAAGTCCTTATTCTATAAGATAATATATATTTAAGAATAAATACATAATATAATAATAACTAGCATATACATAGTTTTAAAGTTTGCCAAACACTGTACACATAATAGCTCATTTTATCCTCAGCAACATTAGAGGTTAAGTGCTATAGATAGATTCCAATTGGTGCGAATCAAAAACAACTGTGGAATAGTGTTCCTATGGATTTGAATTGAAATTATAATTGTGCAAAATATGGTCATTGATTTCAGCTCAATGGAATTATACAAGTGCGAATTCAAATAATTAGACTATTTCAAGAGATTCATTAGTCATACCAACATTTGTCATCATTATTGTTATAAAGCACATAGAAAAGAAAATAAATTCAGATCAGTTCAATAGACATTAAGGTCCTACTAGTTTTAAAGTGGTTGTATCAGAAAGATGAAAGGCAAAACAGTCTTTGATCTCAAGGAATTTAACATTCTATTGCACAAAACACAAATAAGTCTTATGTAAGTACACAGGAGAAGTTTAAAGAAAATTGAGTGAAAAATTTGTGAAGGAAGAGATTCTAGTTGAGGTCTGGTGAGTGACTTCATAGAGGAGATAGCAACTGAATTGGGCCCTCTAAAGAAGAGAAGACTTTCTCTAGGCCTGTATGTTCCTAGGGTTAATTGCCCACTAGATATGGCGCAAAAGTAGAGATATGAGAAAGATCAGGAAGAAATTGGGTAATAGCAAGTAGCCCAGTTTGGCTAGAAAAATAGAATATACAGAGGGAGTTTTGAGAAATGACACTGGAAAGTCAAATTGGCTTCTTAACTGTGAATGCTAAGGTAAAAATATTTGTATTTTAATCTGTAAGTAATCCAGTTAACATAAAGCATTGGCATTGAAAGTCTTTGAGTAGGGAAATGGAGTGACTGGAAAGGAGAAAAAACAATTACAGAACTTTATATTATTGACTTTTAAGAAAACTTCATTTTAGAGTCTTTTAAATCAACATTTAACTATGTTAGTGACTCTGATATTTAATAACATAATTTAGTAGTGATAATTTATTAAAAGTTTATTGTCATGAGACTTTATAAGATTGTCTCATGTATGTATTTTCTCCACAGATATTTTATCCCCTCTGTTTGGGACACTTTTGTCTTCAGCTCAGGTGAGTTTATTGTTTTTCTTATATTTTTTATACCAACATTCAAATAAACTAATTTGAAGTTTGCAAAGTGGTTTATATCTATTGTCTCATTTGATCCCCACAACAGTACTGGAATTAAGTGCTGATATTATTTCCATTTTACAGTTGAGAAAGCTGAGGCAAACAGCTGTCAAGTGACATACCCATCTTCATAACTATTAAATGTCTGAGGTGGATCTAAGTTCAGGTCTTTCTAACTACAGGCACAGTGTTCCATACACTGTGTCACCTAGTTGCCTCAAAAGAAGGGTAGTTGGAAATGAGGAAGTAATTAGAGTGTCTTCCTTGTAAGAGGACTCTGTTAGTCTGCTTTAGGATTGAGAAATTCTTTAATTGACGTAGTTTTCTTTAGAATACAATAAATTAATTATACTTTAAATATATGTAGTTCTCCTAAGACCTTATACTTTGTCTGGTTTCTTGGACTTTTGACCTTTCCCTCAATTAACCTGTTTCCATTTAGGTGACACATGAAAGTTTACAATCACTCACTGGGTATGAGTTAAGAAATTGTTTCTTCTAGGAGGCAGTATTGATTAGGTAGCCCCATTTTATTGATGAGGAGACTGAGAGGTCAAATATCTATTGCTATGTCAACAAAGTAGCAGCAAGATGAAAGCAATGAAAAGTTGAGGTAGAGCCCTTTAAAAAAAAATAGCAAACAGCAAAACCTACATTATTGGCTGGTAAATTTCCATCCCATTCACCTAACTTCTCCTTTTTGTAAATAAATTTGCTCATATGGTGAGACCCCCAAAGTGTCAGAGAACTTCATTTTGTTTGCAGTTTTTTAGTTGATGCTTTTTGTTATTTAACCAAATATTAGTAAATATCTATAATTCTTAAAAGCATTTATATTAGTACCATTGAAGGAACCCTTTACTTCCAGATTTGGGTTCCTGTCCTTTTTCAGGCACATGATAGTTGTGACTCACCCAACTGAGCTTCAGTTTCTTCATCTGTAAAGTGTGAAATGCTTTGTAATACAAAAGTATTATTGATATGAACTATTTTCCCAGCTAAGATCTCATCTATGAACTTAGCTTTAATTTCTGGTGCTATAAATCACAATTCTCTCCTTGTCATATGTGAGAATAAACATGGCTCTGAAAAACCAAAATGGACCACAGAAATGAGACCATGGACTTGGACAGAATAGAGAGAATTTGTTGTAGGTATATACTTATGTATCCTTAAAAGAGATATTGAACAGAAAAGACAGAAGATAGTTGCTAAAACTGATGGGAGAAGACTATATTGTCAAGTGTGATTAGAGATGTGAGTAAATGTGGACCTAGCAGAATTTTGCAAGTCAGGTCTCCTGAGAGTGGGAACCAACTTCTGCTGGTTCATCGGTTTAAGTCAATCAATCGACAAACATTTATTAAATAGCTATTAGGTACTCTGGAGATATAAATATAAAAAATAAAATGATTCCCACTCACAAAGACCTACTTCTTATATTTTCAGAATAGGCTTGAGATTTTTAGTCCTTATAAATCTGCCTGATGAAAAGTAATACATTTGACCATTCTCTTGATAGATTATCTTCTCTCTCTAATCCCTGATGACCATATCCATTTGATTTTGGCCTGTGATTCAGACTGGCATGCTTAACAATTTTTACCTAATTACCTACCCCATGTGAACTGTGGTAAATCTATCACTTTAGCTGTGCCTGTCCCTAGTTACTATGCTTGTGGATTTGACTCAGCCCATAATTTTTTAAAATTTATTTATTTATTTTGAATTTTACAATTTTCCCCCTAATCTCACTTTCCTCCCCCCAGCTCCCACAGAAGACATTCTGTTAGTCTTTACATTGTTTCCATGGTATACATTGATCTAAATTAAATGTGATGAGAGGGAAATCATATCCTTAAGGGGAAAAAATAAAGTATAAAAGATAGCAACATTACATAATAAGATAACAAGGTTTTTTTTTTTTAATTAAAGATAATAGTCTTTGGTCTTTGTTCAAACTCCACAATTCTTTCTCTGGATACAGATGGTATTCTCCATCACAGTTACCCCAAAATGGTGCCTGATTGTTGCACTGATGGAATGAACAAGTCCATTAAGGTTGATCATCACCCCCATGTTACTGTTAGGGTATACAGTGTTCTTTTAGTTCTGCTCATCTCGCTCAGTATCAGTTCATGCAGATCCCTCCAGGTTTCCCTGAATTCCCATCCTTCCTGGTTTCTAATAGAATAATAGTGTTCCATCACATACATATACCACAGTTTATTAAGCCTTTCCTCAGTTGATGGACATTCACTCAGTTTCCAATTCTTTGCCACCACAGATAGGGCTGCTATGAATATTTTTGTACAAGTGAGGTTTTTACCCTTTTTCATCATCTCTTCAGGGTATAGACCCAATAGTGGTATTTCTGGATCAAAGTGTATGCACATTTTTGTTGCCCTTTAAGCATAATTCCAAATTGCTCTCCAGAAAGGTTGGCTGAGTTCACAGCTCTACCAACAATGTTCAATCCATATTTTTAATTAGGAAAAAAAATACAACGCATCTTGCACATATATCAGATTTTCTAATCTGATGATTCAGAATTAAAAAGTTTTATTTACACTTCTCATTTATGACAAAGGCATTTACAACTATAATTAAATATATAAAACTTTCCCTCAAACTTGACCAAATACTGGCCAGTTTTTGTTTACAGAAAGGAACTGCAAATCCCAAAGAAAGTGACTTTTCTCTAAGATTGTTGCAATAATGCAATAAACTTGCTATTAAACATTCATGAGTCTCACAGATTCTTTGCTCAGTTTTGTTTACAGAAAGGAACTGCAAATCCCAAAGAAAGTGACTTTTGTCTAGGATTGTTGCAATAATGCAATAAAATTGCTATTAAACATTCATGACTCTCACAGATTCTTTGCTATGATTCATATCACATTAAGTAGACATCTATTCATTTCAATGATTATAAGTTAATTAATAAACCTGTATAAATTGTGGTCATAGTCCTAGGCAGACTGTAGACACACAGTACTAGGTTGACTTAGTGTTAGTTTCGATTTTTTGATCAAACCTTTGTCTGCATGAAATATCTCATGGAGGTATTGGTAAATTAATATGTTATTTTTTTTTGCCTCCCCCAGTTTAACTACTGCTTTGATGTGGACTGGCTTGTCAGACAGTACCCAGTAGAGTTCAGGTAAGTTACATGAAATTATGAAGCATTAATGATTTTTTAAACTATTATATTTCTGCCAATTTTGTATCTGATCCTTTTTTTCAAATGCCTCCTTCTGAACCAACACAGTAGGAGTTTTGCAAAACTTTTATTATATACTCTCTTGATCTCTCGTCTTCCTTTGTCTGAAGGAGGTAAAGTGATTGTCTTTATGTGTGTTCATCTATTCTGAGCCAAAAGCTTGCCAAATTTGTTAAATTTTCAGTGCACTTTTTCCATCTTAAATTCTTACCTTTGATTAATCTTGCCTTACTTACAGAGCATGGTGCCATTCCTAGGTTTCCATTCTCATCCTTGGATCTGTCACATTCTAGAATATGATGCAAAATATATTGTACAGTGTCACTCAAGCCAAACCTTGCTAAATCTGACTTTAGCACTTTTCCATATCTTAGGATCTCATAGCTACTGGGATTGAGGAAAGCAGAATTGGCAGGCAGTTAGTTAAGAACTGTAGGCCAACTAGATTTGGTGTTTTCATCTAGGTAGAAAAATGATTTTCTGGTATTCAGAATCTCACAATGGAAAAGACTTTCAGAGGCCAATCTTTAACATGACCAAGAAGCTCTTTGTTTTCATACCCAGCAAGTGGTCATCTAGTCTCTACTTAAAGACCTTCAAAAAGCCCACTATGTTCAGAAGAAGGATATTTATCCTACTTTTGAATAGTTTATATAAGGAAGTTTTTCCTTCAGTGAAATAATTTTCATAAACACAATGATGACAATAACAACAGCACCAGTAACTATTTGACATTTATATGGTGCTCTAAGGTGAAGTGCTACATGTGTATACATGCCTATATACATATACCTAGGGGGGTGTGTGTGTGTGTGTGTGTGTGTGTACATATATATATATATATGCTACATTATAACTATAGTAATATAAATAAATGTTTGACATTTATAGTGCTCTAAGGATTTCTGTTGTTTATATATGCCTATACACGTGTGTATATATATATGTTACTCTATAACAGCCCTGTGACAGTAGGATGCAAGTTTATAAATGATGAATTTGTGACTAAAGTGAAACCCTAATCTCTTGTTTCTTTGTCTAAGATTCTTCCCACTGTGCTGCGCTAAATGTATGTCCTTAGTTTAAAAAAGGGAAGAAAATAGTTGCCAGTGTGTATAAAAATCAGTATTTGAATTGTATGTGCATGCTCCTTTGAAATAAACAATTCCCAATGAGGCAAGTCCTTCTATCAATGCATATCCCTATATCAGTCCATCTGTTAAGAAATCTACCTCAGGAAATAGCATATATGCTCAATAGGGTATAGAAGTAGAAGAGAAAGGGGAGAAGGGGATGGGAGAGAGGATGTGGGTGATAGATCATGGGAGAGGATAGTCAGATATAAAACATTTTCTTTTTTACTTTTTTCAAGGTGCTGGGATTGCATTGTCTGTCCAGAACCCGGAGGCTAGGTGGTTGCTGGGTCTCTGGGGTGGGATATAGGCTTGGGGCCTCCTGGCCCCAGGGCCGATGCTCTGTGCACTGCACCACTCGGCTGTCCCACAGCACACTTTTGAAAAGGGACAGAGTGAAAGGAGAGAGAAAAAATAGAATAAATGGTAGTAGGGAGGAATGGGGGGGGATTAAAATCAGCAACAGCATCTTCTCTGATGGACATATGATAAAGAATGTGATCCACCCCAGAGACAGAGATGATATCAAAACACAGACTGAAACACATTTTTTTTTCTCTCTTTTACTTTATTTCTCATGAGGTTTTATATTTTTGTGGGGGGGGAGAGGAGATTATGTTTACTCCTACAAGAAGAATATTTTGGTAATATGTAAGAAAGAAGTATACGTCAGAGTATTACCTGGGGAACTAATTATTTAATTGGCTTCATAAAGCCAATCAGATTATGTGTCAGCCATAGGACATGCCATTCAAGGGTTCTTAGTATCATAAGATGACTCTATCATCTATGTTATGGGTCTCTTTTTTTTAGATATAATACAATAGAAATATTGTAGATGATGTATCAGAGAGAGTGCTAAGGAAGTGGAATCAGGAAGACTCATCTTCTTGAGTTCAAATTCAGTTTCAGACACTTCCTAGCTGTGTGACCCTGGGTAAGTCTTAACCTTGATTACCTCAGTTTCCTCATCTGTAAAATGATTTGGAGAAGGAAATGACAAAACATTGCAGTATTTTTGCCAAGGAAATGCCTAGTGGGAGTCACAAAAAGTCAGATGCAACTGAAATAATTAACTAAGTAGATTCAGAGCTCAAAGGCATCTTAGTGACCTGCTTGTCTAAGACCTGAAGTATCAAGGTTATAAATTAAATGAGTGATAGTTAGTCTTGATTTTCAGTCTTTGCTCATGCTCTTCCCCATATGTTATAGCCAGTTCTGTAAAGTCAACTCTTGTGCATACTTTGACTGATGATGTTTGTCTTTCATTCTCAAAGAAGATAATGACATCAGGGAGGTGATGCCATGACAAGCAGATGAATTGGATTTGAGTGAGAAGGGTCTGTGCTAAGTCACCAGCCTCACTTTCTCATCCAGAGTCTTCTGGGTTTAGTGACCAGATATGATTCAGGATGATTGGTGATGGCCCTAGATGTGAGACAATCAGGGTTAAGTGACTTAAGGTCACAGAGCTAGTAAGTGCCACGTATCTGAGACAGGATTTAAACTCCTGACCTCCTGACTTCAAGGCCAGTGCTCTATCTATCCACTGCTCTGCCTAGCTAACCCAACTTTGACTGAATAGACACTGAGAAAGGATTGGCATGGGATATGAGCTCTGCTTAATCTTGAGAAGAAGAACTAAGATTTCTGGCTCCTTGGCCACCTTTGTATTACCCCTGGTGAGTCCACAAGTACTGATTATGGTATAAATTCCACTAACATCTTTTTTTAAGCCTAAATTTTGATTTTTTACATTGAGAATAAAAGACAAAGAGAAGGAACAGAGAAATATCAGTAAAACTGATCAATATATCTAAAAATTCTTGCAGATATATGTAGTGCTCCATAGCTATGGACCTCCTACTTTTGCAAAGGTGTGGTGGGAAGAGGCTTCATTAAGTTAATTTGTAATTTTGCAGAATTTATTTTGATTGCTTTGTAGCTCTTTTATCTCCATTATTATAAGCATTGTGCATATTTTACTCTGTAACAGTTTATGTAGATTTTCCCATGCTTCTCTGTATTCATTATTATTTCTCCCCTTTGGCCTAGTACCTTTTTTCCCCCCTCAATGCAATGAGGTTAAAGTGACTTGCCCAAGGTCACACAGTTAGGTAATTATTAAGTGTCTGAGGCCTAATTTGAACTCTGGTCCTCCTGACTCCAGGGCCAGTGCTTTGTCCATTGAGCCACCTAGCTGCCCCTTACCCAGTACCTTTATCTAACTTTATCTTACTCTGATTCTTTATCTTCGTTTGATGTAGTGATCCTGTTTTTTTCTTTAGTTTATTTTTGCCAAAAAAAGGTAGCAACAATGAACACAGCCATTTCAATATACAAAGAACAAGAAAGGATTATATTAAAAAAAACTATTAACTTGAATTGCATATTGTATGTTTTTTTTAATTATGTTAAATTTAGTAAGGTACTGACAAATTTATCTGTGTCTCCTGAATTTTTTTTGCTGCTTTCTGTATGTAAAAAATATTGTATTCATATACTTTTTTGCATGTATATAATTACTCATTAAGGCTAGGTGGTACAGTGGCTAAAAAGTCTGACCTGGACTCAGACTGAGTTCAGATCCAGCCTCACACACTTACTAGCTGGGTGACCCTGGGCTTATTATCCATGTTTGCCTCAGTTTCATCCTCTGTCAAGTGATCTGGAGAAGGAATGGACAAACCTCCATTTTCTTTGCCCAGAGAACTCCAAATGGGGTCACAATGAGTAGGAAATGACTATAGCAACAGCAACAAAATCACTTACTAGCTCTTCCCCTTCATAGAAGCCCTCCTTGTTAATCAAAATAAGTCAATATATTGTCCATACATCCCAGATTCTGTACTTCTAAGCCATCTTTCTGGTAAGAGATGGGAGATGGTTTTCATCATCAGTCTTGAAGGCTGTGGTAGGTAGGTGTATTCTTTGTCAGGGCCCACCCGTCTCTAGGAGAAGATGGATTGTGGACTATATGAGGAACTGGGTATCTAAGAGGGCGCATCACTAGAAGGTTGACCATCATATTGAGTTTTTCTGGCTTCAGCAAGAAATGAAGACCATATACCAGTATTCTTAATCTTTTTTTGTTTTCTTCCAAGAAGTGGGTTTCTTTTGCAATCTGGGGGAGCCAAGGAGCCCCCATGCATGAGAATAATGCATAAAATAAAGTGCATAGAATTATCAGGGAAATAAGTTATATTGAAATACAGTTGTCAAACTGTTTTTAAAAACTAGATTTACAGATCTAAGGTTAAGAACCATGAAGCATTGAGGCATGTACTGAGGCATTGAGGAGGTTGCAATCTGTCTTAGGGGAGGGAGCATCTGAAGGTCTCCGTTTAAAGCACCATGCTTAGATACCACTGTCTCAGAGAGAGAGAGAGACAACCTAGAAGTATATGTGACATATTCCTTGACTCACCATACAACTAGTTTGCTTTCAGGGTAAACAACGATTCTTTTTTATATCATTCCAGGAAGAAGCCCATCTTGCTTGTACATGGGGACAAAAGAGAAGCCAAGGCTCGATTACAAGAGCAGGCAAAACCTTATGAAAACATTTCCCTTTGCCAGGTAATCTGCTTCTTTTCCACTTAGAGCCTTGTATACGAGAAAATAAAAGTTGGGAATTAACTTAGAGATAGATGACCTTGTCTAGTTTCTTACTTCCAACCTGCACAGGAATATTCCCTTCCACAAGAATTGTTCATTTTTTTGCATGTGTCATGACCTCCTCTGGCATCTAGTTGCACCCATTCTCAAAATAATGCTTGCAAATGCTTCAAGTAAAATATAAAAGATTGCAAAGAAAATTAAGTAACAAAATATTTTTTAAAATGTTGATGAACCCTCTGGGTTAAGAACTCCTGCTTGAGCTGATGCTTGATAGATTTCATCCTCTCATCTTCATTTTGAACTCTTAAAATGATAAGGAACTCACTTTTTTTTAGAGCCCCATTCTTCTCTTGTATTAATGTGATTGTTAGCAAGTGCTTGTCTATGCTGACCTTGAGATATGTCTCTGAAACTTCCATCCATTGGTCCCATTTAATAACTTACTGTGAGCTAGGTATTGCTCTCAGCACTGGAAATAGAAAGGAGAGGGAAAAGAAACATGGTCCTTGCTTTAAAAGACCTCACAGTCTAATGGAGGAGACAACATGCAAATAATGTTGCATAGATAGCAATTAAATAATAAATGACTAAGAGGCATGATGAATCAGGGGACAGCCTTGGAGGGAAAGCACTGATTAAGAAAAGTGAGAAAGACTTCTTGTAGAGAGTCAGCATTTCTCTTCTCCAGTCTAAATTCTACTTCATGGGATCATTGAGACGTAGATTGGGGTCTGGGTGGGACTTCAAAGCACTTCTATGACTACTACCCTCCTTTTGTCTGTGAAGATACAAGTCATAGAGGTTAAGAGGCTTAATCTCTGACTTTCTTTATATAACATGTTTTCTAGGAATCTTGGCCAACCTGGTCACCTTCCTCTGACTTAGCTTGAGTTTTTCAATGTTTCTTCTAAAACTGAGATGGGTAACCTCTGGCCTGTGGACCATATTAATGTGGCATTACCAGTGTAACCATAGGTGGGACTCAAAATTCAAAAAATTTATAAGGATTTTAGGGGTGAATTAATGTTTGACCAAATATAGCCCTTGAAAGAGGTTATAAATATTCAAATGACTGGTATGAAAAAGATTCTATACCCCTGTTCTAAATTGTGATCACAGCTGAATTACAGCAAGTCTTTTTCCTTGTCACCAACACCAATTACTGACTAACCATTATTGATGAACAGGTAAGCCCAGTTATAACCACCAGTCCAACTTCAGCTTGTTTTTTTTTATACCAACGTAGAGAGAAGCATACCTTTTATTTTTTAAAATGTATTTTATTGTTAATTTATAGAATAAAGCAAGCATTTCCATAAAATATAATAGAAAATACAATTGTACATGAAACTACAATTCTCTTACAAATCTTGCTGTTCCTCTTAAATGTACAATGAAATATGTAAATTTCTTTTTTTCTTATTTTCTCCTTCCCTCTCTCCACCTCTGTGCCTCAACCTAGAGATGACTACCACTAGACATAAATAAGTTTATATAAATATACTATATACATATATATAAATATGTATATACACACACATATTATATATAGTCTAATATGTAAAATTATTCTATACAAACCTTAATTTGTCAACTCTTTCTGTGGATGTAGATAGCATATTTCTTTGTATGTCCTTTACAATTAATTTGGATAATTATGTAAGTAATATATATTTATATAATTTGTAACATAAATAATTTAAATCATATATTTTAAATAGTATTACTTCAGTTCTAGCCTTGGCCACCGTCATTCCAGGACCTCTGCAAAGTGCTTCTGCAACCACCATTACTAAAGGCCCACAAGAGAAATTTCTTGCTTCCAAAGTATTTGGCATTGTGAAATAATTTAGCATCAGCAACTGCTGAGGTTTTATCAATGGAAATGACATGAAGGTAGATGCATTGCCATCACCTTTGCTGCTGCATCTTTAGAGCCAAAGAGTCTTTCCGTCTGACTTCCTGCTGAAACTGTATTTTGTCTCCCATGCTAGAGTCTGAGCTCCTTGAGAGTAAGGACTGTCTTATTTTTTTTTTTGTTCTAGCCCCTTTAGAATAGTACTTTGTGGCTAGTTAGTACACCATAGGGCTTTTCATGAATTCATTCTTTTATTCATAATGAAGTGCTTACTTTTCTTTATATTTTATGCAAATTAAGTCATATAAAAAGAGGTTGTAAAGGTGAAATCAGCCTTATTTCTTAAAGAAGACTGGACCTAGAATCAGGACTTGAGGCCACATTCAGCCTTAGGTATTAACTAGCTGAGTGATCCTGGGCAAGGCAGTTCATCTATTTGCCTTAGTTTCTCATCTATAAAATAAAGATGATCAGAGCATCCCGGGTTGTAGGAAGATCAAATGAGGAAATAATTATAAAGCAGTTCTTTAACTGTTGCTGTTATTGTCATCATTGTTGCTGTCATTATTGTGGTCTCTATTTACACTAGAACACCGAGGTAATGGAAGTGGGACGCCAACTGCCTTATTTTTTTTTCCATTCCCTGTTGCTGTTAAGGGGTTGTATGGAATAGTGGCTAGAGTTCTGGATGTGGAGACAGTACACCTGGGTTCACATCTCACCTCAGTCAGTTATTGGCAGAGTGGTCTGTTATATCCTGTCACTTCACTTTTTAAAAAAAAATTTTTTAATTTATTTTTATTAAAGATATTGAGTTTTACAATTTTCCCCCATCTTACTTCCCTCCCCCACCTCCCACCCACCACTGAAAGCAATCTGTCAGTCTTTGCTTTGTTTCCATGTTGTACATGGATCCAAATTGAGTGTGATGAGAGAGAAATCATATCCTTAAGGAAGAGACAAAAAGTCTAAGAAATAACAAGATCCGGCAATAAGATATCTGGGTTTTTTTTTCTAAATTAAAGGAAATAGTCCTTGAACTTTGTTCAAACTCCACAGCTCTTTATCTGGATACAAATGGCACTCTCCTTTGCAGACAGCCCAAAATTGTTCCCGATTGTTGCACTGATGGAATGAGCAAGTCCTTCAAGGTTGAACATCACCCCTATGGTTCTGCTCATCTCACTCAGCATCAGTTCATGCAGATCCCTCCAGGCTTCCCTAAAATCCCATCGCTTCTGGTTTCTAAAAGAACAATAGTGTTCCATGACATACAAATACCACAGTTTGCTAAGCCATTCCCCACTTGAAGGACATTTACTTGATTTCCAATTCTTTGCCACCACAAACAGGCCTGCTATAAATATTTTTATACAAGTGATATTTTTACCCTTTTTCATGATCTCTTCAGGGTATAGACCCAGTAGTGGTATTGCTGGGTCAAAGGGTATGCTCATTTATTTTTTTTTAGGTTTTTGCAAGGCAAATGGGGTTAAGTGGCTTGCCCAAGGCCACACAGCTAGGTAATTATTAGGTGTCTGAGATTGGATTTGAAGTCAGGTACTCCTGACTCTAGGGCCGGTGCTTTGTGCACTGCACCACCTAGCTGCCGCTTATGGTATGCTCATTTTTGTTGCCTTTTAGACTTAGTTCCAAATTTCTCTCCATAAAGGTTGGATGAGTTCACAGCTCCACCAACAGTGTAATAGTGTCCCAGATTTCCCACAACCCTTCCAACAATGAACATTATCCTTTCTGGTCATGTTGGCCAGTCTGAGAGGTGTGAGGTGATACCTCAGAGAAGCTTAATTTGCATTTCTCTAATAATTAATGATTTAGAGCATTTTTTCATATGGCTATGGATTGCTTTGATCTCCTCATCTGTAAATTGCCTTTGCATATTCCTTGACCATTTGTCAATTGGGGAATGGCTTTTTGTTTGAAAAATATGACTCAGTTCTCTGTATATTTTAGAAATGAGTCCTTTCTCAGAATCATTAGTTATAAAAAATTGTTTCCCAATTTACTACATTTCTTTTGATCTTGGTTACAGTGGTTTTATCTGTGCAAAAGCCTTTTAATTTAATGTAATTGAAATCATCTAGTTGGTTTTTGGTGATGTTCTCCAACTCTTCCTTAGTCATAAACTGCTTCCCTTTCCATAGATTTCACAGGTAAACTAGTCCTCGATCTTCTAATTTGCTTATAGTATTGTTTTCTATGTCTTTGTCCTGTAACCATTTGGATCTTCTCTTGGTAAAGGGTGTGAGGTGTTGGTCTAATCTAAGTTCCTTCCATACTAACTTCAAATTATCCCCAGCAGTTTTTATCAAAGAGGGAGTTTTTATCCCAATGGCTGGACTCTTGGGGTTTATCAAACAGAAATTTACTATAATCGTCTCCTAGTTTTATACCTAGTCTATTCCACTGGTCCACAACTCTAGCCAATAAACAGATTTGATGACTGATGCTTTATAATATAATTTTAGATCAGATAGGGCTAAGCCACATTCTTTTGTACTTTTTTTCGTTAAGCTCCTGGCAATTCTTGAATTTTTATTTCTCCATATGAATTTACTTACAATTTTTTCTAACTTATTAAAGTAATTTTTTGGAATTTTGATTGTTAGGGCACTAAATAGATAGTTTTGTTTTGGTAGAATTGTCATTTTTATTATTAGCTCTACCTATCCATGAGCAGTTGATATTTGCCCAACTATTTAAATCTGATTTAATTTGTATGAGAAGTGTTTTATAATTGTTTTCAGGTTGTTTTTTTTTTTTTCAAGGCAAATGGGGTTAAGTGGCTTGCCCAAGGCCACACAGCTAGGTAATTATTAAGTGTCTAAGACCGGATTTGAACCCAGGTACTCCTGACTCCAGGGCCGGTGCTTTATCCACTACGCCACCTAGCCGCCCTTTATAATTGTTTTCAAAAGGATTCTGAGTCTGTCTTGGCAAATAGACTCCCAAGTATTTTATATTGTCTGAAGTTATTTTGAATAGGGTTTCTCTTTCTAGCTCTTCCTGCTGTATCTTGCTAGACATATATAGAAAAGTTGAGGATTTATGAGGTTTTATTTTATAACCTGCAACTTTGCTAAAAATGCTAATTGTTTCCAGTAGTTTTTAAGATTATTTCTTGGGTTTCTCTAGGTAGACCATCATGTCATCTGCAAAGAGTGAGAGTTTTGTCTCTTCCTTCCCAATTCTAATTCCTTCAATTTCTTTTTCTTCTCTAATTGCTGACGCTAACATTTCTAATATAATACTGACTAGTAGTGGTGATGATGAGCACCCTTGTTTCACCCCTGATCTTATTGGGAATGCTTCTAGCCTCTCCCCATTGAATATAATGCTTGTTGGTAGTTTCAGAGAGATACTGCTAATTATTTTAACCAACAGTCCATTTATTCCTACACTCTCTAGTGTTTTTATATTAGGAATGGATACTATATTTCGTCAAAAGCTTTTTCAGCATCTATTGATATGATCATATTATTTCTGATAGGTTTGTTATTGATATAATGGAGTATACTAACAATTTTCCTAATATTGAACCATCCCTGCATTCCTAGAATAAATCCTACTTGATCATAAGGTATTATCCTAGTGATAACTTGTTGTAATTGTTTTACTAAGATTTTATTTAGGATTTTTGCATCTATATTCATCAGGGAAATAGGTCTATAATTTTCTTTCTCTGTTTTAACCCTTCCTGGTTTAGGTAACGGTACCATATTGGTTTCATAGAAAGTTAGGCAGAGTTCCCTCTTTCCCTATTTTTCCAAAGAGTTTATATAGAATTGGAACCAATTGTTCCTTAAATATTTGGTAGAATTCACTTGTGAATCCATCAGGCCCTGGAGATTTTTTTCTTAGGGAGTTCAATGATGGCTTGTTGAATTTCTTTTTCTGAGATAGGGTTGTTTAGTTATTTAATCCCTTCTTCATTTAATCTGGGCAACTTATATTTTTGTAATATTCATCCATTTCACTTAGATTATCAAATTTATTGGCATAGAGTTGGGCAAAATAATTTCAAATTATTACTTTAATTTCTTCCTCATTGGTGGTGAGTTTACCTTTTTCATTTATACTAGCAATATGATTTTTCTTCTTTCTTTTTTAATCAAATTGACCAGAGGTTTATCAATTTTATTGGTGTTTTCATAAGACCAACTTTTGGTTTTATTTATTAATTCAATAGTTTTTCTGCTTTTGATTATTAATTTCTAGCATTTTTTAGAATTTCTTATTTGGTATTTAATTGGGGATTTTTGATTTGATCTTTCTCTAATTTTTTTAGTTGCATGTTTAGCTCATTGATTTCCTCTTTCTCCCATTTATTCATGTATTTAAAGCTATAATATATCCCTGAGAGTCACTTTGAAGGAATCCCATATGTTTTGGTATGTTGTTTCATTATTGTCATTATCTAAGATAAAATGGTTAATTCTTTCTATAATTTGTTTTTTGTTCCACTCATTTTTTTAAAATGAAGTTATTCAATTTCCAGTTTGTTCTGGGTCTATATCTCCTTGGCCCAATATTGCATATGACCTTTACTGCACTGTGATCTGAGAAAGATGTTCTGCCTTTCTGCATTTGATCATTAGGTTTTTATGTCCTATTACATGGTCAATTTTTGTATAAGTCCCATGTACTGCAGAGAAAAAAGGTATATTCCTTTCTATCTCCATTCAATTTCCTCCATAAGTCTACCTTATCTAGTTTTTCTAACTATTTATTTAACTCCTTAACTTCTTTCTTGTTTATTTTATGATTCGATTTATCTTGATCTGAGAGCCGTAGGTTGAGGTCTCCCACTAGTAACTTTACTTCTACATGAAGGAGTTGTGCTTGATGACCTCTATTTATAAAAGGCCACCCCCCCAATCCCCAAGCCCATAAAGGCCCCTGAAATGTAATAGAGTCCAATACACCAATTAAAATGTTCATTGTCTGAGTAAAGACTTGTAAGGAAGAGCAGATTTCACAAGGGAACAGAATGGGAGAGAGTTCTCAATAGCTTAAGGTGGGAGGGGTGTAGAAAAAGGGTAAGATTCTTTAGTTTCTAGAAACTTTTGGAGTCAGGGAAGACCTCTGTATGCACAGGCCACATAGCAGGATGTTTAGAAACTTCTGAGCAAGGTCTCAGTCTGTACCTTCTGCTCAAGGTTGTTCTTTTCTGTGATTTCTGGCAGCTACAGGCATCTTCAAATTCAGTTAGAGTTCACTTACAAGGGATCACTGATATTTCAGGAGGTCCAGAAATCCTTTTAATTGGTCAAATGTAGTGTAACTCCATTGTCCTGCTCTCCTTTGAAGAAGGGATGTTCTGATGTATAGTATAATCAATACAGGGAGCATGTTCATACTCTTAAAAGTCCTTTCCTACTTTAAACCTATGATCTTGTGGTTGGTTGCATGATTTAACTCCCCCCCCCCACACACACACATGGCCCGTATTTTAAAACAGTTGGGGAAATAACTCAAGTGAGAATCATTTTTAAGTGCTTATTATAGTGCCTATATATAAGCACTATGCAGTGTTATTACATATTATTTTGTTATAATACATGTTATATAACTATTATTATTATTATTATATGAGCAGTTGGTCATGTGTCCTGCTTGGACGCAGTCTACTTTCTAATGTGAACAGTTTGTGTATTTGTGAGAAAAAGAGACAGGGTTAAAGGTTTAAGAGCTTAAATTTAAATTGATGATTTCCTTTCCTTTATCATTTATTGCATGCCATTGCTAATTCTGATGATGGTTGCTTGAGCTAGCTGGTATAATTTTCATCTTTGACCTATTCATACTGTTGAATGTATGGCACCAGTATCTCAAAAGTGGCCTTTTTGTTATCAGACTCTTCCTTCTTCATTAGCTGAAATTTTCCCCAGGATTCTGAGTGTTAAGCCCACTTTCTTCCTTTTCTTTCCTTATTCTTCAAGCTTCTAAAACTTTCATTCACTACAGATAACAAAGGCCCAACTCACTTACATATTATTGATCTTTCAATCTTTATTTTTTTTAATTTTATTTAAGGTAGTGGGGTTAAGTGACTTGCCCAAGGTCACACAACTAGGCAATTATTAAATATCTGAGTCTAAATTTGAGCTCAGGTATTTCTGACTCCAAGACTGGTGCTCTATCCTCTGTGCCATCTAGCTGCGCTGCCCCACCCCCAGACCCTGTATTTTCAAAAGCTTAAGATAGGAAAATCACAATGAACAATCAAAAGCATACTGTAAAGTTTCATATCATGTGTGACCGACCTACTATGTTTTGTTAGACCTAGACCCTCATCCTTCTTCCACCTAATATAATAGTCTCTCATCTGCCACACAATAAAAAAATTGCCTTCAGTCATTAACTGTGCATTCTGATTCAGCCAGCATCTGTCTCTAGAACTTGCTTGTTTTTATTTTCTTATAACCTTCCCAGAATACCCTTTACCATGGTCTTCCAAAACATAGACAGCAAGAGTTTATTACAGTTGCTTCCACTAAGCTAAAAGTGGGAAGATTGTAAAGGAACCCAGAAGTCCATGAAATATGATAATGGTGAAGACATGATTCAATGTGTGTAAATGTAGAGGAATTTACTATTAAGTATTTCAAAGAGGACCAGGAAGACACAATAGTGACCATTTGTTTACCTAACAACTGTTTACCTGAGTGCCTCTTGGCAAGGCATCAGTTGTAACAATGAAGTTTATTTGTAAAAAGTTTATAGTCTTAGGAGGAAGGAGCAATAATAAAGCAGCTATCAATTAATATTGATTAAAATAGTCTGTGACTGAGTAAATACCCTGTAGGAAGATTGCTTTAGATGGAGAAATATCTTGAACTATCATTTTAATTCAGGAAGGTAATGAATAGTGTTTTGTGATTTTCTTTTTTTTCCGACTTTGACTTGAAAGAAGAAACTTTGATTTTCCCCTAACAGTTCTGTTTTCTTTGAAATCTCTTTCTCTTAAGCATATGTGTGTATACATATATATGTATGTATACATATATATTTGCATACATATAGATAAAAGACATGTATGTCTTGTGTCTACATATGTATATAGATATTAGATTGCTTTTTGAGGACTGGTGTCTTTTTGCCATTTTTATATCAATAGTGCTTAACATCTAGTAAGTACTTAATAAATGCTTATATATAAAACAGAATTAGAGAGATGTTTAATAGAAACCTTAATTGTGAAGCAATTGTGTGCAAAGAAAAAACTGATAAATGGAAACATGAATAGAATAATTACACACACACATATATCCTTATGCCTGTTTGGTATAATCCAGAGATTTGCACAACTGAAAAGGAATTTGTAGATCATCTAGTTTCAGCACTCTCATTTTACAGATGAAGAAATTGAGGGAAGTCTAAACAAGAAAAGTAAATTGTGTTAGTACATATAGCTGTTTGGAAGAGGAACCGGGGAACCAGGACTAGAACTCAGTTTGTTTCTTTTTTTTTTTTTAATCTAAGTAGTCAAAAGTAATTATCTTAATTTTATGGCATAGGATTATATGGCAAAGAGTCATAATTTTAGTCTTTAAACTAAAAGGTATTAAAAATAAATAGATTTCTTAAAATATTCGATGATAATGAGACTGTGGTTACAGAATTTATCCTTCTATTCTTTGCTAGTTCATCTCAGTCCTCTCGCCTGCTAAGTATGGGCATTTCCCAAGGCACTAAAGCTCTGTCTGACTGTCCTTTCTCTTTTGGCAATTTCATTCACTCTTTTTAGTTCAGTTATTTCCTCTGTGACATTGATTCTTTGTAGATGACTCTGGAATCTTGGCAGCCTCCATATTTCTCCTGAGCTCTAGTTCCATTTTTTTAACCTACAGTGCCTGGAAGATTTCTCTTGATTGTATACAGTTTGCACTTAATGGTGAATTTATTGTTAATAGTCCAATTAAGTGATGTTTGTTTTGTGACTAATTGGTTCACAAAAGCATACCTATTTAAAAAAAATTATTTTATTTTTAATTTCTAGAATAAAACAAGCATTTCCTTAACATAGTATAATAAAAAGAATTGGACACCTAGCTGCAAATCTATGTGTAGGTTGCTATTCTTTTCAAATATACAACAAAATTCTCATGTAAATGTCTTTTTTTTCCCCTCCTTTTTTTCCCTTCCCCATCTCATGGCTACCATTACCAAATAGGGGTATAAGTGTGTGTGTGTGTGTGTGTGTGATCTATTCATGCCTCTATTGATCATTTATTTCTTTGCACATGATTTTTTTTTTTTACTGACAGAATATGCAGGCACATAAATTTTTTAGAACACTGATCTAGAGCCTCTCAGAAGATAGGAATCTATATTGAAAGAATACAGGACAAATTCAAATTGATTGCCAGACTTGGAGAAGCGGAAAAACATGGAGAAATGGAAGGTGCTAGGAAGTTGGTAGCTCTCTTCAAGTATTACAAATCTTATTTTTTAAAAATAGATTTATTCTGTTTGACATCAGAGGGCACACTGGGAATAATGGGTGGAAAATATAGAAGTTTTTATAATGATAGACTTAGTTACTATTATTTCCTTGGAAGTGCTGGAAATTTTTCCATCACTGGAATTTTTTTTAAATTTTAGACTCATTTTCTGTTCACATATACGTTAGGCTAAATAATCTCTGAGGCTTCTTCCAACTAGGTAGTGTTATGATTATGTGATTATTTTCTTTTAATTTGGTTTTTAAAACTTCATAGTTTTAATTTTTTTAATGCTAGCTAGATGAACTTTAAACAATTCCTTGTCTTTTCCATATTAATATTTCTTAACATTCTAATGACATAGACTAATTTTTAAATATGGTAATTTGAGATGTAATAGATGTAGAATCATCCTACCTAACTTTTAAAATTTAATATTAAAATGAGTAGTCTTTAAAAAAGCTTCCTTGCTGCCTAAGCTTTTCTCCACTAGAGGGCAGACGACACATTGGGAAAACTGGCAGTCCAACCCATCCAAGGTCAATTTTCAGTCGAATAGTGTGTGATGTTATGAGTGGAAATGTATGTCATTAATGATTAAGTTAAATTTTTTTGTCATCCTAGGCCAAGTTGGATATTGCATTTGGAACTCATCATACGTAAGTAATTTTTTTGGATATTAGGGAAAATTAATTTTCTTTAAGTGAGATTTAGAATAATTTTAAATTTGTGCATAAATTTTAAATTCTTGCATTAAAAAAATTGAAAAGTAGTGTGGAAGGACAGAATTGTGTTCATGTCCTTATTTTTTTATTAAGGTAACTGACTTTAAAAGTTTTCCAAGTGGTGCAGTGGATAGACCACCAGCTCTGGAGTCAGGAGCACCTGAGTTCAAATTCAGCCTCAGACACTTAATAATTACCTAGCTGTGTGACCTTGGGGAAATCACTTAACCCCATTGCCTTGCAAAAGAAATAGTTTTCCACTTATATATGATACTGTAGAATTATAGGTTTTTCACATGTAAGGAACATTAGTGACCATCTAGTTCAGTGTCCCCAGTTTACAGATTGCAAATCTGAGGTCCAGAGAAGTTGATTAACTATTTGAAAATCACATGGGTGGTATGTAGGTAGAATCTGGATTAAAATCCAGGTCTTCTGACTCCAGATCAGTACTCTTTGAGGCCTCTTAAAATGTTTTTATATAGTGCATATGAAGATACATATAAATGTGTTATTTATATGAATATATGTGTGTATTCAAAATACCCACATATGAACACATCTATTTAGTAAAATGTAGTTATAGAAGATCTCCCTAAAACCTTAGTATAGTTTTAAGATTTAGTAGCTTATTTTTTAATGTTTAAGGTTGAAGCAATTATTTTGCAACGGCCCTATGTGGTCAGCTACTTTTCTAGATGTAGAATTAGTAACTTAAAATAAAAATTGTAAAAGCTTAGAACCACACTAAATTTGTGGGACACCTGTGTGTGGTTCCTTTTGCTTTGTACTTATTTCAGGTGTGTTTTCAGAGTCAGTAAGAGTGAATATCGATCTCTTTTAGGTGTCACAATATTGAAGCTGGTATCTACCAAACTTGTTTTTGAAAAGGGCTGTTCTTATGGAATAGAAAAATTTAAAGTTAGGTTGTGATTCATAATAAATAAAATTGATTATTTCTAATAATAAAAAGCCAGAATTTACTTACCAAAATGTAAATTTGTCCCAGCAAAGTAGTACCCTTATGATGTAATGTACTTATTCCCCTCTGGCTACCATTGTTTAATTCTGGACAATTTAACTATTTTATTTAGATGTTACCTCCTATGAGGTACTTTATGAACTATAGAAGAAACACATTCTCATTGCTTTCAAATCGATTTTTGCCTACAAGCAGCATTACTCAGCTTAATGAACCGTTTTTCATCAGACGACTCAAAGTAACTTTTTCATTCTTTTCCAAAAATCAAATCTCACTCAAAGGTTCAAAATTTTTCATCACTAAGAATGCTCAAATGAAAATGCCTCAGGCTTGTTCCTACTTTGTGTCAGTAATGAAAATGGGTATTTCACTAGTGATTTTCCTTCAGAATTTGTTTCTAAGTTAATGATAGCACCATAGATATGAAGCATGGGCAGCTAGATAGTAAAGTGTATAGAGTGCCAGACCTGGAGTCTGGAAAACTCATCTTCCTGAGTTCATATCTGACTTCAGTCACTTATTAGCTGTGTGACCCTGGGCAAGTCACTTAACCTTGTTTCCTTCAATTTCCTCATATGTAAAATGAACTAGAGAGGGAAATAACAAACCACTACAATATTTCTGCCAAGAAAACCCCTAACAGGGTTATGAAGTGTTGGATCTGACAGAAAAATTATTGAACAACAACTCAACACTGCAATATATTGTTTTCTGTTGTGTGCTGTAATAGACATTTTCTTTTTTTATTTATTTTTTATTCTCATTTTGTACAAATGTTTTTTTACAATAATAAAATATACTTGTTTACAAGTAAACAAAATACCCCTCCCACCATGAATATAGATAGACTTGCTTGGGCGAAAAAGTAAAGGGGAGAGAAAAAAATTAAAATAAAAAAATAATAGTAATAATTGTAGGTATGGCCAGGTGGTGCAATGGACGAAGCACCAGCCCTGGAGCCACGAGCACCTGAGCCCACATCCAGCCTTGTAAACCAAATTATCACCCAGCCATGTGACATGTAAGCCACCTGATCCCCACTGCCCTGCAAAAACCAAAAAGAAGAAGGAAAAAAGACCCAAAATAAAATAAAATAGTAATAATAGTAGGGGTGGCTGGGTGGCAGACAGAGCATTGGCCCTTGAGCCAGGAGCGCCTGGGTCTGAATCCGGCCCCAGACACCCAAAGATCACCCCAGGCAGGCTATCCAGCCCCACTTGTCCTGCACCCTCCCCCAAATAATAATAATAACAAAAAATGTGCTTCAGTCTTTGTTCCAACACCATCAACTCTATCGTGGGTGGATCACATTCTTTATAAGTCCATCACAAAAGTTACTTCCATATTTTTCCACCCTTGCCATTGCTGATTGCAACTCCCTCCTTTCTTATTTCTCCACTACCGTGTACTCTATTTTCTCTCTCCTTTCACTCTGACTCTGCTGTAGGGTTGCTGAGTGGCACAGCAGACAGATCCCTGGTCCTGGGGCCAAGAAGCCCTGAGCCCCCATACCACCTGTTAGGCCCAGCATCCACCTGGCCCCATGATCCTGGGCAGGCCTTCCAATCCCAGCCCCTTGCAAGAAGTAAAAAAGAAAATGTGTTATATCTGACCACTCTCCCCCATGGTCCATCCTCTCCTCCTTTATTCACATCCCCACCCCTTTCCCCTGCTCCCCTCTCCTTTTTATTCCAGATGTCTATACCCCATTGAGTATATTTGCTGTTTCCTCTCATAGCCATCTCTGATGAGAGCAAAGGTTCCCTCATTCCCCCTTGCCTCCCTCCTTCCATATCATTGCAATAGCTCATTGTAATAAAAAAAAATCTTATTATGTGAAATATCTTGGACTATTCCCCCTCTCCTTTTTCTTTCTCCCATTCCATTTCCCTTTTTTTCCTATTGACTCCATTTTTACACCATATTTTATCTTTGAATTCAGCTTTCTCCTGTGCTTCAACTATAAAAGCTCTCTCTACCTGCTCTATTAACTGAGAAGGTTCATGTGAATATTACCAGTATCATTTTTCTATACATGCAGTTCATCCTCATTAAGTCCCTCATATTTCCCCCCTCTCCTCCAATCTCCATGCTTCACCTGAGTCCTGTATCTGAAGATCAAACCTTCTGTTCAGCTCTGGCCATTCCAAAAGGAACATTTGAAATTCCCCTGGTTCATTGAAAGTCCATCTTTTTTCCCTGGAAGAGGACATTCAGCCTTGCTGGGTAGTTCATTCTTGGCAGCATTCTAAGCTCTTTTGCCTTCTGGTATATTGTATTCCAAGCCCTACGAGCTTCCAGTGTAGCTGCTGCTAAGTCCTGTGTGATCCTGACTGCAGCTCCACTATATTTGAACTGTGTCCTTCTGGCTGCTTGTAATATTTTCTCTTCGACTTGGGAGTTCTGGAACTTGGCTATAATATTCCTTGGGTTGTTTTTTGGGATCTCTTTCTCTGGGGGATCGGTGGATTCTCTCCATTTCTATTTTGCACTCTGCTTCTAGAATATCAGGGCAGTTTTCCTGTAGTAATTCTTTGAAAATGATGTCAAGACTCTTTTCCTGATCATGACTTTCAGGTATTCCAATAATTTTTAAATTATCTTTCCTAAATCTGTTTTCCATATCAGTTGTTTTTTCAATGAGATATTTCACATTTTCTTCTAATTTTTCATTTTTTTTGGTTTTGAAGTATTGATTCCTGATTTCTGGTAAATTTATCAATCTCCCTGAATTCTATTCTTTGTCTGAAGGATTTGTTCTCCTTAGAGAGCTTTCCTATCTCTTTTTCCATCTGGCCAGTTTTGCTTTTTAAGACATTCTTCTCCTCAATAACTTTTTGAACTGTTTTATCCATTTGACCTAAGCTGGTTTTTAGCATGCTATTTTCTTCAGCACCTGCTGCTTCATCACTTGCCTGTCTCCACAGGACTTGGAGGAACAGTTATGAGTGATGTCTTTTCTTGTGTGAGTAAATTGGAGATTAAGTGAGGTAGTGCTGCAAGAAGTCATCTACCTCAGTCTCTCTTCCAAAGTCGTCATAATCCAACAGAGTAAGACAGAGTCATGATGATGATCTTGGCATCTTCGATGTCTAACCAAACTTTAAGTGCTCCACTCTACCTGCTTCAGCTGGCACCATTGGAATGAATTGTTCTCTTCCTCCTAGTTCACCAGTGGAAGACTTCACATGCTTGGGGTAGGACCTCCCCCAAGTACCACCAATGAGTTTGAGACTGCCTCAATTACCATCAAACTGGTTTAACCCAAAATGATTTACCAGGGTGTGGCCACTATACATGCTACAGCTTCTTGGAGCCACAGGTGAGAGTTTAAAATCAGCCCTGAAGAGGGCTGGACAACTCTCATATCAAGGTACTCACCTTCCTTGAACACACCTTACACTGCTGCTGACCTGCAATGGGGAAAGTGAGCATTATAATTTTGAGATACCTATGAGAGGCAATATGGCAAAGTGGAGTCTGGGAGGGTTTTTATTCCTTCCCTAGTTATTTCTAAGCCAGCTCAAATGCTAACAGACTTTCATCTTAATAGGCTTAATTTTCAGAACTTCAATTTCCTCATCAGTAAAATGAGGCTTATGATATCCCTGGGGTGATAGAGTGTGTGTTAAGTACTTTGCAAGCCTCAGAATGATATAAATATCAGCTATTTTATAAAACATAATTCTTGAATTGTCTTTTGTTAACCTGTCTTAATGTGGCTTTGAAATAAGCATTAGGTACATAAAATATGTACCCCTCTCATTAAGCCTCCATTTGATTTCTTAGTATTAGATAGAAATGTGGCAGCACTCTGTTAGTTCTCATTAAAAGTAATCACTGGAACTCTCTTGTACTAGATTTTGTATTTTTCCTTTAGTTTTACTTTCTTTCCTTTTTTTAGTATAAGTTTTAATTAATTTTCCTCTTTGACTGTAGCTAAAAAATCCATTTCAGCAGAAATTTGAGTTTCTCATTAATTTTTTTTCTTACCTGGAGCATAAAGCAATGCTTTTCAAAAATGCAGAGAAGTTTTAAATCAGAATTTGGGGTTCTCTTGGCAAAATTACTGGAGTGGTTTATCATTTCCTTCTCTAACTCATTTTACAAACAAGGAAAGTAAAGCCAACAGGTTTGAGTGATGTGCTCAGGGTCACAAAACTAGTAAGTATCTAAGGGCATATTTGACTTTAAAAAGTTGAGTCTTCTTGACTTCATATTCAGTGCTCTATCCCTTGTACCACCTAGTATCTTAAAGTTATAATGTTAAGGCTTTGATAGGAGGCCTCATTGGTGAGGCCTTTTACTTCCCCAAATGTGAAAGTTCTAACTATATGCTCAATCTTTGTAGTGAGAATAGTAAAGATAAGGGAAGAGGTACAAATAATTTACATAAAGCCCATGTTCTTAACTTGGTGTCCTTGCCTTTTAAAAGTATTTTGATAATTATTTCACGTAATGAGTTTCCTTTGTGTTCTTTATAGTTTTTATTTTGTGCACTTAAAAATATTTTTCTGGGAAGGGTTTCGATAGGCTTTCACCAGGCTGCTCAAGGGATCCTTCACACAGAAGGATTTAGGAAAGAACCCTTGATCTGAATCAACCTTTCTCAAAATGTGGTCTGGGTGATCAATGATGAAAGTGGGTATCATGAATTCTTTTGGGAATCCCTGAAGTTAAAACTATTTCAATAATAATCTTAAGATATTTTAATATTGATAGGTATAACTGATATTAATAAAAGATCTTTGGGAGAGGAAAAGTTCTCAATGATTTTTAATGATGCAAAAGGGTCCTGAGATCAAAATTTTTGATAACTGCTGATCAAAAGTTTAATCCTAATCCTAGAGGAGCTGACACTCTTATTGGGGACAGAAATTGGAGACATGTTAAATGTAACTAGAAATGCCTTTGTGTGTTTGGGGGTAACATTTTTCAACTGCCTATTTGAATGAAATATCATTCTCCCTAAATTGACAATCAGAACTTGATCATTGACTCCTATAAATAACTTCAGATCTGGAAGGAAGATTTGAAATCACATTATCCCTCCTTTCTTAATATATGAGATTAAATGATGTCCTCAGAATTACCAAGTTAGTTAATGCCAAAGTTAGGCCTAGAACCTGTACCTTTGAATTCCTAGTGTAATGCTTATCTTTTTTTTTCCAAGTAGATTTTTATCTGTGATTTTGGACTCTACACATCACAGTTAATTTCATTTTTATGCAGTCACCCAAATGTGACACAGGAAAGCACTTAAAGAAAAAAATTCAGCACAGTGGCCAAAATGGACAATGTACAGTATTATGTTATCAGAAAGGATAGGTGATTGTTTCATTATCTGCCTTCCAGGACATTTCACAGATTTTTCGATTTCAGTACATACTTTTCCAAGTTACTATATCGAGATAGTTTTAGACATGTCTGATGTCAAACCTTGGTTAAAATGATTCTTCTTTTCTATATCTATTTTTCCCTACTGAGGGCTAGATTTTTTTATTAGAATTGTATTGGTTCTGGACTTTTTTTTTGTTGTTCTTCAGTGCTTTTCAGTTGGGTCTGATTCTTTGTGACCCCATGTGGAGTTTTCTTGACAAAGATACCAGTATTGTGCCCTTTTCTTCTCCAACTCATTTGACAGATGGGGAAACTGAGGCAAACTGGGTTAAGTGACTTGCCCAGGAACACATAGCTAGTAAGTATCTGAGATCATATTTTAACTCAGATCTTCCTAAGTCTAGGCCTAGCATTCTCTCCATTGTGCCACCAAACTTACTTATTTTACCAAAAACCTTTAGAAATCCTTTTAGCCTTCCAGGGTTGGTTGGTCTTTGTGTCCTATGTATGGATGAGGAAAAGAGAAGTTTGTAAGGTCAAAATCTAGGTGTTATTGTAGGGGTGGCATTGGGGATGTCTCATATATGCCTCTTACACAGATCAGCTTAAAAGTGAGTGAAGAAGCATTTGCCGTAGTGACAAGGTCCTTCTGACTTCTGTCATCTTTTAGTTCAAATATCTTACTCTCAGTGTAAATAATGTACAAATGGTAGACCAGGGGCTACCCGTGTGAAACTGTTTTCAGTGATGGCACATGTTCACACCAATGCTAAAGGATTACAGATAGCTAAATAGCTTGGGGGCCCAAGAGAGAGACAGTATTAGACTTGGAACCAGGAAGACATTGGGTTCAAATTTGACCTCCGATGCTTACCAGCTGTGTAACCCTGAACAAGTCACTTAACCTTGCTGCCCCAGTTTCTCATCTATAAAATGGTGTAGCAGTTACCTCTCAGGACCCCAAACTCTGATTTAAAACTTCTTTACATTCAGAAATGTGAAGCATTTCTACAAACTTAAGCTGTGTGACCCTGGGCACATAATTTAACTCCTATTTGCTTCAGTTTCTCATTTATAAAATGGGAACACAAGAGAAGGCAATAGTAAACCACTCCAGTGTCTTTATTAAGAAAACCCCCTAGACAGAAGTCCATGTAGACACGTAGAATTGGACATGACTGAATGATAAGTGAAATGTTACATACATGTTGTTGTCATCATCATCTTTATCATCACTATTTGTATTTTAGTGGTTTCACTGGCTTTTGAGAAATATACTGCATAATGGATCATAGACTTTTTGGAGCTACAAGAAACCATTGAGATCAGCTAATAGCTCTCCCATGAAAAAATAGACCTAGAAGGTCAGAATTAATTTTCTCAAGGTTACATGAATAGATGTAGATTTTGAATTTCTTAATTTAGGGTTGTTTTCCATAGACCACAAGGATAAGTTAGTGTTCTAGAAGAGTAGACAAGGAAAAGAAACCATTCTGGGTTGGCAATTTATAACCTATGTGACCTCAACCAGGTTACTTATTAATATTAATAATAGTGGTAGCTTACATTTATGTTTTTCAAAGATTTTCTGAGTGCTTGGATTTAGAAATGAAAAAGCCCTCAAAGGCCATTAAATCCAATCTCTTCATTTTGCAGAAGAGGAAACTGAGACAAGAGAGGTCAAATGAGTTACCTAGGGTCACACAGCTCATAATTGTCAGAGACAGGATTTGAACTTAGATTTTTCCAAGTTTACATGAAAGGATAAACTACTGCTCTTAATTACAATTAATAAGTAACCTGTTAGAAGTCACATGAGATTATACATTGCCAACCCAGAATGATTTCTTTTCTTGTCTATTCTTCCACATCACTAAGTTAACTTCTTATCCCTGTGTTACATTGAAAAAGCTCTGTCTGCTGTGCCCTGAGCTATATCCTGTTAACATTCTGATATATATTACATATATATATATATGTACATGTACATACATATATACGTATATATGTGTCTATATATGTATACACACACACACAATACCCCTACTTTACAAATGAAGAAACTGAGGCTCAGAGAGATTAAGTGACTTGTCAAGATAGAGATTATTAAATTTATGAGTTGGAATTTGAACATGTTTTCCATCAAACCCAGTGTTGTATCCATTCTGTGCCACACTGCCTTACTAGCTAGCATTTATATGTACTCAAAGCTTACAGGGCAGCTAGTTGGCACTATGAATAGAGCATCATATCTGGAGTCAGGAAGACTTGAGTTCAAATTTGGCCTCAGATACTTGTTAGCTGTGTGATCCTGGGCAAGTCACTTAATCCTATTTGCCTCAGTTTCCTCATCTGTAAAATGAGCTGGAGAAGAAATGACCAAACCACTCTGATATTTTTGCCAAGAAAACCCCATTTGGTGTCCTGAAGAGTCAGATATTATTAAAATACTGCTCAACAACAGACTTTCTTCAAGTCTAGTAATGTATCTAGCCCAACCATGCTGCCTGTCCAGAAAAAAAGGAAGAAAACTGAAAATAATAAGTCGACATTCACAGATCACCTTATTCATATTATCCAACTTAAATTACATTTAAATGTAAATATTCCTTGCAACAAATATGTGAAAGTAATTGATGATAATTTTTTTGTTTTTTCTTCTATAAAATGATAGACTCTTCTGGCTTTAAATCCTATAATCATTAGATTAGAATCACATCTGGATTCAAACTTCTTTTTTTTAATCTTTTTTTAATATTTATTTGTTATCATTTTGTACAATTTTTTATACATTAGCAAAATATTCTTGTTTAAGAGTAAACAAAATACCCCCCCAAAATAGATTCAATTGAGTGATAAAGGGGAGAGAGAAAAAAATTAAAATTAAAAAAAAATAGTAATAATTGTAGATATGGCCAGGTGGCGCAGTGGATGGAGCACCAGCCCTGGAGCTAGGAGCACCCAAGCCCATATCTGGCCCTGTACACCCTACAATCACCCAGCCATGTGACATGCAAGCCACCCGAACCCCACTGCCCTGCATAAACCAAAAACAAAAAAAAGACCTAAAATAAAATAGTAATAATAGTAGGGGTGGCTGGATGGTGGACAGAGCATTGGCCCTTGAGCCAGGAGCACCTGGGTCTGAATCTGGCCTCAGACACCCAAAGATCACCCTGCTATGCGGCCCCATGGAGGCCACCCAGCCTCATTTGCCCTGCACTCCCCCCCCAAATAATAATAATAATAATAATAATAATAATAATAATAATAATAATAATAATAAATTTGCTTCAGTCTGTGTTCCCACACCAACTCTGTCGCAGGTGGGTAACATTTTTTATGATAAGTCCATTACAAAAGTTACTTCCATATTTTTCCAGTGTTGCTATTGCTGATCGTAACTCCCTCCTTTCGTATTTCTCCACTACCATGTACTATATTTTCTGTCTCCTCACACTGTGACTCTGCTGTAGCGTTGCTGAGTGGCTCAGCAGACAGAGCCTCCATACCACCCCTTAGGCCCAGCATCCACCCGGCCATAGGGTCCCAGACAGGCCATCCAATCCCAGCCCCTTGCAAGATGTAAAAAAGAAAATGCGTTTATATCTGACCACTCTCCCCCCATGCTCCATCCTCTCCTCCATCACTCACATGCCCACCCCCTTCCCCCTGCTCCCCCCTCCTTCTTACTCTAGATGTCTATACCCCATTGAGTATATTTGCTGTTTCCTCTCCTAGCCATCTCTGATGAGAGCAAAGGTTCCCTCATTCCCCCTTGCCTCCCCCCTTCCATATCATTGCAATAGCTCATTGTAATAAAGAAAAATCTTATTATATGAAGTATCATGGCCTATTCCCCCTCTCCTTTTTTCTTTCTCCCATTACATTTCCCTTTTTTCTATTGACTCCATTTTTACACCATATTTTATCTTCAAATTCAGCTTTCTCCTGTGCTTCATCTATAAAAGCTCCTTCTACCTTCTCTATTAACTGAGAAGCTTCATATGAGTATTATAAGTGTCATTTTTCTATGCAGGAATACATGCAGTTCATCATCATTAAGTCCCTCATATTTTCCCCTTCTCCTCCAATCTCCACGCTTTACCTGAGTCCTGTATCTGAAGATCAAACCTTCTGTTCAGCTCTGGCCATTCCAACAGGAACATTTCTAATTCCCCTGGTTCATTGAAAGTCCATCTTCTTCCCTGGAAGAGGACATTCAGTTTTGCTGGGTAGTTGATTCTTGGCTGCATTCTAAGCTCTTTTGCCTTTCGGTATATTATATTCCAAGCCCTTTTAATGTAGTCGCTGTTAAGTCCTGTGTGATCCTGACTGCAGCTCCACGATATTTGAACTGTGTCCTTCTGGCTGTTTGTAATATTTTCTCTTTGACTTAGGAGTTCTGGAACTTGGCTATAATATTCCTGGGGGTTGGTTTTTTAGGATCTGTTTTCTTGGGGGCATTGGTGGATTCTCTCCATTTCTCTTTTGCCCTCTGCTTCTAGGATATCAGGGCAATTTTCCTGTAGTAATTCTTTGAAAATGATGTCAAGGTTCTTTTCCTGATTTTGACTTTCAGGTATTCCAATAATTTTTAAATTATCTTTCCTAAGTCTGTTTTCCATATCAGTTGTTTTTTCAATGAAATGTTTCACATTTTCTTATAATTTTTCATTCTTTTGGTTTTGAAGTATTGAGTCCTGATTTTTAGTAAATTCATCAATCTCCTTGAGTTCTATTATTTGTCTGAAGGATTTGTTTTCCTCAGAGAGCCTTCCTGTCTCTTTTTCCATCTCGCCCATTCTGCTTTTTAAAGCATTCTTCTCCTCAATAACTTTTTGAACTGTTTTATCCATTTGACCTAAGCTGGTTTTTACCATGCTGTTTCAGCATTTTTTTTTTGTATTTCCTTGACTAAGCTGCTGACTTCATTTTCCTGTTTTTCCTACATCTCTCTCATTTCTTTTCCCAATTTTTCTTCTAACTCCCTCATTTGATTTTCAAAGTCTTTTTTGAGCTCTATCATAGGCTGATCCCAATTTCTGTTTTTTTTTTTTTTTGGAGTCTTTAGATGCAGGAGCTTGTGCTTCCTCATCTTCAGATTGAGTGTTTTGATCCTTCTTGGGCTCATTTTCAAAATATTTCTCAATGGTGTTCCTCTTATTTCTCTGCTTGCTCATTTTCCCAGCCTGGGCCTTGTTTTGGGGAACTTCCTGAGCTTTTGGGACACTCCCACAAAGGTCTCAGTGTGTGAGGCTCTGTCCTCCCTCTTGGTCTCTGAATGACCATAAGTGCCCCCCTCTGCCACGGGGCTGAGGTGGGGGGGGCCCTGCTGTTCTATGGGGGGGCCTAGACTGCGATCAGGATTTGAATGTGGTCAGAGCCCCAGAGTCCTGTTACAGGGGCAGAGGACAGAGCTCAGCAGTCTCTCTCTCTTCACTCCCCTCCCTCAGCTCAATGGGCTCATGCCCTGGGGGCTTCTGCTTATCAGCTCTGCCTGCTTCCTTTCTGGATCTGGGCTGTGGAAAGACCAAGCTGCTGGCTGTGTGCCCTGAAGGCTGGGCTCCATGTGCTCACTCTTGCAGAGGTCCCCCGCTATTCCCCCACTTTGTACCCAGTGCTCCCCGGGGTGCAGCCCAGGAGACTCCCCTGCTGCTGCGAGCTGGGGCTCCCAGTGCCCTGGGGCTGCCTCCAGGAGGCTGAAGTTCTTTGGCTCTGGTGGGCCACCCCTCTGGCGGGCCGCCCCTCCGACCCTGGGGAGCAGAACCTTTCTACTCCTTTCCAGGTTACCTTGAGTAGGAGAACTGCCTCACTGGGTCCATCTGTGGGTTCTGTCTCTTGAAAATTTAATTAAAGTCCTTAGTTTCGTAGATTTATGAGAGAACGCCTAAGCCAGGATCTGCTGTTGTTGCCATCTTGGCTCCGCCCCTGGATTCAAACTTGTAAGAGGGACCTCATTGTCCACTTTTTCTGTTTCTTTTAAAGCTGTGACCTTTAGCCTTACTCACATACCATATTTGTTAAAAACAAAATGATTAATTATTGCTCTAATTATATCTTGTATAATCCAAGTTCACTGATCTTGGTAAATATTAACATTTGGCAAATGTATCCTGTGTCTAGATTTAGCATGTTCTTCATTATGGTTGATAAATTCATGACTTTGCATATAAATTGATCTAGATTCTGTGAACCCATTTCATACATTGAAAGTTGACAAATAAAAAAAGCTGTAATTCTTTCAGCTAATATACCAGTTTTGTGCTGAGAAACTTGAATAAAATTTACATATAGGTTAATTCATTCTTTTTTGAGATCTTGGTCAAGTCATCTTCTCAATATCTTGTTTATTTATTTTTGAAAATTTGTTATTCTGGTTCCAGGGATCTTTTCATTCCATCGTGATATTTTCATATTACTTGCCATTCCTTAAACACATGCTGGCCTTCCTCACCCTCTTGATTTAGTTCAGTATATTCTTTTTGTATTCCTTCCATACCTTTCTTTGAAATTCTACTTTAGACCTTCTAACACTTCACTTAACTTTCACCTTTTCCTTTTATTATTTCCAGATCCTTTTTTAGGGTGGATGTGTTCCTTACCTTCCCAGTGAATATTTATAATGCATTGTCTTGTCCCTTTTCAACCTATTTCAACCAAATGATAAAGAATGCTGTTATTATTTTTATTATTGCTGTGTAGGTACATGTTTTTTATTCCCTCAAACTAGACTGTAAATTTATTAAGGTTAGGGACATTGTCTTGATTATTGTGCTTTTTTTGTGCTGTTCTTCAAACATTGCAGTTATGGTTGACTCTCAATGACCCCCCTCTCCTTTGGTTTTTCTTGGCATAGATACTTTTCTCGAGTTCATATTACAGGAAACTGAGGCAAATAAGGTTAAGTGATTTACCCAGGATCACACAGCCAGTAAGAATTTGAGACCAGATTTGAACTGTGGAAGATGAGTCTTCCCAGCTCTAGACCCAGCACTCTATCTACTCTGCCATCTTTAAGATATATTGGGTACTCAGGAAATTTTGGTGGAAGTGGATTGTATTGTTTATTTGTAAAGTCATTTCAGTAATGTTGGGTTCTACACTTTGGAATATATAAAAGAGGTAACTAGGTTATATGATGGACTGAGTCAGGAAGACCTGAATTCAAATTCTGCTTCAGCACTGGCTCTGTAGATATTTAGTTATGTCTTAATCTCTCTCTTTCACTGCCCATCCCCTCCCTCCCCTCCCCCCAGTTCCTTATCTATAAAATTTAGATAATAATAGTATCTATCTCATTGGGTGGTTTTGAGGATGCAGTGAGAATATTTAAAGCTCTTTGCTATCTTTTAAGTTTTATGTAAAGATGATTATTAAGTTAATGGCATGATTCTGACCTTGAAAAGTTCATATTAATCTTGAGAGATAAATCTTAGATATTTCAAATAATTAGAAAAAAAATGTGGCACTGTATTAGCCAATGTCAGGTTATGTATCAAAAACTACAGCTAAGTATGTTCCCTCTTGGAGAATTGTTATAAACTTCAGCTAGGGAGATAAAACTCTTGGATATATTAAACAATTAAGGAACCATATAGCAGTTTCTTACAAGTCTGAATATACTTTTAAGCTCTTGTAGACTTGTCGATCACCTCCTGTATACTTTGAACTTTGTTGACACCTAATAAGCATTTATTGATTGATTGAAATGCTAGACTATGTAGTACAGACTGAATACACCTAGAATTCAATTAATAGAAGTTTATTGGGTATGATTACAAGGAAGACTTCAGGGTGTTCTTGGTTTTTGGAGCTGCCTCTTGAGGGAAATGTGGGGTTTGCTTGGCCTGGTAGAGAGGAAAGAAAAGGACATTGTGAACAGGAGGAAAAATAACACAAACAATGCTAAGAAAATGGAAATTAAATTGGTTGGTAGGAGGGAGTAGTAAGATTGGGAAAAGTCTGTTTGGGTTTGATTTTAAATTCTAGGCAAAATCATTTGACCTTAAAGGTGGACAAGATCAAGTAACTTTACAATTCCACAAAAATTATTTCATTAACATTCTTGGTAAGTTTATATATCTTCTACTCATCATTTCACCGTCTTCCTGTTATGGAATAGATGAAAAAATTGAAATGATTAAGAACGCTATTAGAATTTCAGGCTATGATTCAATAGAGATTCTTTATCTACTCTTAATTGTCAGAGACTTTTCTAGGTTGGGATTATTAGAACTTGTTATATTTCTGAAGGTACCTCTGACTATCCATCCATACTTCTCTTTTTTAAAAGGAAAATGATGCTGTTGTTATATGAAGAAGGCCTTCGAGTTGTCATCCATACATCCAATCTCATTCAGGCTGACTGGCACCAAAAAACTCAAGGGTATGTTTTCATTTTGCATGTTGGCAAAGATTTTATCTTCTGAAATATATGTCAATGATAGCAACTTTGGATCTTTTATTTGGTCTTACCATCAATTAATTATCTCCATGTTACAGATTATGGAATTGAAGCCATGATTTAAGCATGACTATTTATCTCTTGTAAATGATAAAGACAAAAAAGAATTTGAGCTCCTTTTCTTGTCCTTTTTTCAAAAAAAGGACTTAAAAAATAACAAAAGTGAGCATTTCCATACATAGTAGAAAAGAGAAGGTTATGAAACTTTGAATCTCTGTTATTTATAGATTGCTTTTTTAAAAAAAAAAGTATAAACAAGGGGCGGCTAGGTGGCACAGTGGATAAAGCATTGGCCCTGGAGTCAGGAGTACCTGGGTTCAAATCCGGTCTCATATAGTTAATAATTACCTAGCTGTATGGCCTTGGGCAAGCCACTTAACCCCATTTGCCTTACAAAAACCTTAAAAAAAAAAGTAGAAACTCAATTAAAATTTCAAATTTATCCTATTGGTTTGTGACTCCTTATGTCTTTCAGTCATCAACATTCTTTAACAGCTATTATGTGCCTGGTGTATTTTACTAAGCCTATTGATAAAAAGAGATCATCTCTTCATAGATCTTACAATCTAATAAAAGAGACAGCTTACAGAAAATATATATGCAGAACAAACTGTACATAGGATGCATAGAAAGTAATTAATAGAGGGAAGACACCAAAATTTAGAGGGTTTGGAGAGGACTTCCAATAAATGAAAGAATTTTAGTTGTAACTTAAAGGAAGCTTGGGAGATCAGTAGGCTAAATGGAGAGGGGAGAACATTCGAAAGCATACTTTGATGATGTTTTTTTTTTCCTTTGGGAGGAGGGGCAACCCCAGATTGAAGAAAAAGGGGGGAAAAAAAAAACTTTTGTAATATATATGCAGAGTCAAGCAAAACAAATTTCCAAAATGTCTATTTTATTCTTCAGTTTGAGTCTATGACCTCTCTAAATAGTGAAAAACAAGTGGTAAATTGTAGCTGGGTTTCATTTACTTGTTAAATGCAGGTTTCTTACTTCTTAGTATACAATCATAACAACTCTTGGAGATAGGTAGTCTGTAGGTACTATTAAACTCATTTTACATCTGGGGAATCTGAAGCTCTGGAAATTTAAATAATTTTCCCATGTCTTTTCAGGTAGCATTATTTTTTTTTTAAATTTTTATTTTTTTTTAGTTAATAGATTTTTATTTTCACTCTTTCCTTCTTTCCATCCCACTCCTTACTCCCACCATTGGAAAATAAAAGAAAAAAGAAAGAAACCCATATAACATATATGTATAATCAGCTAATACAAATTCTTTCATTGACTTTGTTCAAAAAAAACCTGAATCTTTAACTTCTTTTTAGAAAATGAATGTTATGTTTCATCACTGATCTCCTAGAATCTTGGTTGTCATTTTCTTCAGAGTAGTAGTGATTCTAACAAATTACTCGCTTCTCTCGTAGAAGTCTTTCCAGTTTTCTCTTTCATCATTTTTTGTATATCAGGAGTATCCTATTACATTTATATACTCTAATTGATCCAGCTATTCCTCAATTTATGGGCATCCCTTTAATTTTTTCCTTTTTTTGTTGCTATAAATTTTTACGTGTATATTAGGCTTATTTCTTAATTATTTTTGAAATGTGTACAATTCCAGCATTGGTATCACTAAGATAAAAGATATACATTGTTCAGTAACTTTTAGGGCAGAATTCAAAATTGCTTTGTAGATTGACTGGATCACAGTTAATGATCAGCTAGAATTTGTTATTAATTTTGTTGACTATAAGTTTAATTGGGTTTTTTTTCCAAACTATGATAGTGGCTCAGCATAACCTATCACTGTTACTAGGGAAAAAAAGATAAATATGTACATTTGAATGCCAATGAATGCCAGTCCCTACTTCATCTATAAAGAACAACACAGTTTGCAAGATTCAGTGAATTCTGCAAACTTATAAATCAGGCCTTATAAAGTTTCTGTGTTTATTTAACTTAGCTTAGTATATATATATGAGTTGTCCTTTTTTTTTTTTTTGGTTTGTTTTTTGCAAGGCAATGGGGTCAAGTGACTTATCCAGGGTCACACAGCTAATTATTAAGTGTCTGAGGCTAGATTTGAATTCAGGTCCTCCTGACTCCAGGGCCGGTGCTCTATCCACTGTGCCACCTAGTGCCCCTGTCCTTTGTTATTAAAAGAGGACATGACATCAGGGAGAGGTGATGCCATTTTATCTGGCTCAAATGTTGTCAGAATTTTAGCCGATTGTGATAATAATAGCTTGTATTACGTGAAGTATGTTCTTTCATCCTGAGATACCCCAGGTTTTTGATTTTTTGCCTTGCTGCTATTGGTGATACAGGAATTATGTCTTAAGATTTTTGATCCAGGCATATGCTATTTAGTCCCATTGTCAATCTTATGGTGTGGTCCCATGGAAGATAGTGATAAGGTGTCTGAAGAACTAGTCTTAAGAGTCAGGAGGGTCTGGGTTCAAGGTCAGATTCTTTGAGATACTGGTTTAGTGATCTTGAGCCACACACTTAACCTCTCAATATTCTAGGCAATTTTCTAAAACTATAAATTGCAGAAGGGCAGCTAGGTGGCACAGTGGATAGAGCACCGGCCCTGGAGTCAGGAGTACCTGGGTTCAAATCTGGCCTCAGACACTTAATAATTACCTAGCTGTGTGGCCTTGGGCAAGTCACATAACCCCATTGCCTTGCAAAAAAAAACAAAAAAAAAAGACTATCTAAATTGCAGAGAAGGGATTGACCTTCATTAGAAGGAGGAGTTTCCTCATCCAGAGTCCTTATATCATTGAAATAACAAAAAATGTTCCATCCCTTTTCTTACTCTAAAAAAAAGAGATCACTTCGACAGGAAAAGCAGAAAAGTTTGCATTTAAAACTTGCACTAATCATAGCCCAGTTCATATTTTTCTTCCCTTCCCCATTTTGGATGAAAATGCAGCCTACATTTAGAATAATATGATAGAAATTTTTAGCAAATAAAATTATGAATGTCCCATTAAACACCTGTCACTTTTAATCATTAAACTTATCTTTGCCCCCTACATGAAGTGTTCTATTTTTACCACTGGTTTTAAAAGTGAGTATTCAAGTTGTGGGTATTATGTATTTGGGCAAGTGTTTTATGCTCCTGAGACAAAATAAATTGTTAAAAAGAAATATGCTTTTGTTTTTTTTTTTAATCCCTGATTTAAGTGTTGGGAATACTGAGGTCATAGCATCAGTATAGTATCATTATATGTGGTTTGTAGTAACTCATTTCAAGTATTAGAAGCCGTAGAATATAAAAATTCAGACTAGTGAAGTAAATGTAAAAAATGGACTCATTTTGCAGAGATAGCTACAGATTGAAGAAGTGATGCAGGAAGCCAATTGTGATTTGTTTTATTATTTCCATTCCGGTGTCTTGGTGAATAGTACCACTTAGATTCCAATGAGGGGATTTAATGTGAATGTCACCAAGGATATTGTTTTGTCTAAAGAACAAAACCAGCAAAAGATAGAGTTGGAAGAAAGCAGGGGGAGATAGAAAGAGTTGATATGATAGACATGGGAAACAAAAAGTAGGGAACAGATATTTGGGAAGTTTCAGGATCATAGGATTTTGGAACTGTGGGAAACATTAAAAAAATCTAGTCTACCCTCCCACCACTTAATGCACTGTTATATTAATAATATTATCTAATAAATACAACTTACAACAATAAAATGTTTAACATATTTTCATAGTACTTATAATATACCATATGGTAATTTCCCCCAGGGATAACATTAGAGACTGTAAAATACTTAGATGAGATATGAGTAAACTATGCAATACTCTCCTGATTTATAAACAAGTGACCTAGTTTATAAAATTAATACAAGTAATATAAAGAGAAAAAGACATTTGCTTTTCTCTTTGAATCTCACTTGGCAATAGTAATGAAAATACCACTTCTGTTCCTCAGGGCTTTGACTTTTTGAACTTTGTTATTTAGTGATAGCTTCCCTTTTTGGTTCATTTAATTTTAATTTGTGTCTAACTCTTCATGACCCCCATTTGAGGTTTTCTTGGTGGAGATACTTCTCCTGCTCATTTTACAGATGAGGAAACAGAGGCTAAGAATGACTTATCCATGATCATATGACTACTAAGTGTCTGAGGCCAGATTTGACAAATTCTCAGGAATTTGTCTTCTTGACTCTAGGCTCACCTATTCATGGCATTATTTGTTATCTATGTAGGAATCTCCAGGTTTTGACTAGTCCCAGAATTTCTCATTCAAATTCCAAATATAAGCAGGGGGGTAGATGGTAGACTATCTCTGCTGTGTTTGTGTGTGTGTGTGTGTGTGTGTGTGTGTGTGTGTGTGTGTGTGTGTGTGTTTGATCAATACTCCTTGGCAGGCAATTACCAGTCAAATTTCCTGATCTCTTCATTTTTCTGACTTTCATTAAACTCTTTCTTAATGGTGCCCCATATCCATAACATCATTCCTTGAGACACAGGAAGCTCTTTCCTCCTGAAATCATCCACTTTTTCTTTTTTAAGAAGGGACCAATCAATCAATCCACTTGCATATACATATTTTAAAGTTATATAATTTCCTTCCACCTTCCACTACTGGATGTTCTGTAGACATCTCAGTCTTCAGGTCTAAAACAGAACTCATCATCTTTTCCCCCATCACCTCCTTTTTTCTGTCTTCGCTATTGCTACAAAGGCTCCCCACAAAGATTCAAGGAAGTTACATTCTAATGGGAGAAGACTACACATAAAAGAGGAGTGGAAAAGTGAATGAGAGAGAAGTGGGTGGAGGGGAGAAAGTAGCTTTGTCAGGGATGCAGTCTAAATCTGCAAAATGAAAGATGACTGATCTGGGGCTCTTTCTAAAAATCTCACCAGTGGGAGAAGGAACCTTCTGGAGTGGGCTCATAAGGCAGCTGGAGGTATGGTGACTCAATACAGAGAATCAGTTATGACTGGTCTGACCCTCATCCTCCAAATAAAAGTTCTGGGAAGATAGACTTAGTGATTGAATCCAGAGAATCACTCTGGGTGGTTTTCTAATAGTTATAAAGGTAAATTTACATCCTTCTTTCCCTCCTCATGTTCAGAAGGTCAACTTGAGAGGTAAATAATAATAAAACCATCTAGATATAGTGAAAGGGAGCAGAGATGGCGGTTATTCTGAATTCAGGGGTATGATGGAAATAGATGGAAGGGTATGTTGTAGGATTGGATCATGAAGATTCTGCCATCACTTCCTATTCTGAGTTGTGAGGAAGAATGATGGAACTCAGGGACCAATCAATCAATCCACTTGTTCTATATCAAGTCCTTAGAATTCAAAGGAAGACATATATATATATACACACACATATACATGTATATACATATATGTGTGTGTGTGTATATACACACACATACCTAAAGAATCTGCTGTGCAAGGTTTTATGAGGCTTAAATATATGATATATATGAAATGGAGAGAAAATAGGCACTGTGTTAAGTGCTCCTCTTTCCCCTCAAAAACAGCATGAAAGAAACCTCTTAACACAAATTTGGTCAACAAACCCAGAAAAAGGAGCTAGGAAAAAAACACCTACAAAAAAAGGTCTATGTCAGGGGACCACGGGTGAACTGGGAGAGAAGAGCAGAGGGTCAGTGCCAGGATAACAGCTGGGGGAAGCCAGAGGACCAGCCTCAGCTATAGAGACTTTGGTGAGTGGTGGGTGCAAGGTCCAACCTTAGCTGCAGAGTCTTTGGGGGGTGAAAAGGATCTACAAACAGAAGGATGATAGCATGGAGGGCAGTAAAGAGTTAGTAATTATAACTTTGAATGTGAATGGGATGAACTCTCCCTTAAAATGTAAATGAATAGCAGAGTGGATTGAAAACCAAAATCCTACAATGTGCTGCTTACCAAAATCTCATTTTTAACAGAGAGATACATGTAGAGGTAAAAGTTTGGAGCAAAATATATTTTGTTTCAACTGAAGTGAAAAAAAGCAGGGGTAGCAATCCTTATCTCAGATAAGCAGCTGCAAAAATAAATATTATTAAAAGAGATAAGGGAGGAGATTATATCCTCCTAAAAGGTACCATAGACAATAAAGTAATTTCAATACTAAATATATATGCACCCAATGGTATAGCATCCAAATTCTTAAAGAAGTTGAAAGAGCTACAGGAAGACAAACACAGTAAAACTTTATTAGTGAGAGACCTCAACTTCCCGCTCTCAGATCTAGATCAATCGAGTCATAAAATAAACAAGAAGGAAGTTAAGGAGGTAAATCGATTGTTAGAAAAAATAGATATGGTAGACTTATGGAGGAAACTGAATGGGGATAGAAAGGAATATACTTTTTTTTTTCTGCAGTACATGGCACATACACAAAAACTGACCATGTACTAGGACATAAAAACCTAATCATCAATTGCAGAAAGGCAGAAATAGTGAACACATTTTTCTCAGATCATAGTGCTGTAAAAATTCATATGCAATATTGGGCCAGGAAAATATATACCCGAAACTAAATAACCTTATTTTAAAGAATGAATGGCTCAAACAACAAATTATAGAAAGAATTAATTATTTCATCCTAGATAATGACAGTAATGAAACAACATACCAAAACCTATGGAATACACTCAAGGCAATTGTCGGGATATATTATATCTTTAAATGCTTACGTGAATAAATTAGAGAAAGAAGAAATCAATGAACTAAATAAATAGAGAAAAAACAAATTAAAACCCCCCAATTAAGTACCAAATTAGAAATTCTAAAAATTAAAATAGAAATTAATAAAATTTAAAGCAAGAAAAATATTGAACTAATAAATGAAACCAATAAATCAATTTGATTTTAAAAAAATTAGAAAACCAAATTGCTACTACCTTAAATGAAAAAAAAGGTATACTTATCACCAACAAGGAAGAAATTAAAGTAATAGTTCAGAATTGTTTTGCCCAACTCCATGCCAATAAATATGATAATCTAAGCAAAATGGATGAATATTTACAAAAATATAAGTTGCCCAGGTTAAGTGAAGAGGAGATTAAATACCTAACCAACTCTATCTCAGAAAAAGAAATTCAACAAACCATCATTGAACTCCCTAAGAAAAAGTCTCCAGGCCCTGATGGATTCACAAGTGAATTCTACCAGACATTTAAGGACCAATTGGTTCCAATTCTATATAAACTCCTTGGAAAAATAGGGAAAGATGGAATTCTGCCTAACTCTTTCTATGACATCAATATGGTGCTGATACCTAAACCAGGAAGAGTTAAAACAGAGAAAGAAAATTATAGACCTATCTCCCTGATGAATATTGATTCAAAAATCTTTAAATAAAATCTTAGAAAAATGATTAACAAGTAGGATTTATGCCAAATGCAGGGTTGGTTCAATATTAGGAAAGCTTTTAGTATGATTTTTTTAAATTTGTTTTTATTAAAGATATTATTTGAGTTTTACAATTTCCCCCCCAATCTTGCTTCCCTTCCCCCCCCCCCCCCCCCGACAGAAAGCACTCTGTCAGTCTTTACTTTTGTTTCCATGTTGTACCTTGTTCCAAATTGGGTGTGATGAGAGAGAAATCATATCCTTAAAAAAGAGAAGAGAATTCTCAGAGGTGATAAGATCAGACAATAAGATATCGGTTTTTTTCTAAATTAAAGGGAATAGTCCTTGCGCTTTGTTCAAACTCCACAGCTCCTTTATCTGGATACAGATGGCACTCTCCTTTGCAGACAGCCCAAAATTGTTCCCGATTTTTGCACTGATAGAATGAGCAAGTCCTTCAAGGTTGAACATCACCTCCATGTTGCTGTTAGGGTATACAGTGTTTTTTCTGGTTCTGCTCATCTCACTCAGCATCAGTTCATGCAAATCCCTCCACGCTTCCCTGAAATCCTGTCCCTCCTGGTTTCTAATAGAATAATAGTGTTCCATGACATACATATACCACAGTTTGCGAAGCCATTCCCCAATTGAAGGACATTTACTTGATTTCCAATTCTTTGCCACCACAAACAGGGCTGCTATAAATATTTTTGTACAAGTGACGTTTTTTACCCTTTTTCCTCATCTCTTCAGGGTATAGACCCAGTAGTGGTATTGCTGGGTCAAAGGGTATGCACGTTTTTGTTGCCCTTTGGGCATAGTTCCAAACACCTCTCCAGAAGGGTTGGATGAGTTCACAGCTCCAGCAACAGTGTAATAGTGTACCAGATTTCCCACAACCCTTCCAACAATGATCACCATCCTTCCTGATCATATTGGCAATCTTGAGAAGTGTGATGTGGTACCTCAGAGAAGCTCCAATTTGCATCTCTCTAATAATTAATGATCCAGAGCATTTTTTCATATGGCTATGGATTGCTTTGATCTCATCTGTAAATTGCCTTTGCATATCCCTTGACCATTTGTCAATTGGGGAATGGCTTTTTGTTTTAAAAATATGACTCAGTTCTCTGTATATTTTATTATAAGTCCTTTGTCAGAAACTTTAGTTGTAAAGGTTGTTTCCCAGTTTACTACATTTCTTTTGATCTTGGTTACATTGGTTTTATCTGTGCAAAAGCTTTTTAATTTAATGTAATTGAAATCATCTAATTGGTTTTTGGTGATGTTCTCCAACTCTTCCTTAGTCATAAACTGCTCCCCTTTCCATAGATCTGACAGGTAGACTAGTCCTTGATCTTCTAATTTGCTTATAGTATTGTTTTTTTATGTCTATGTCCTGTAACCATTTGGATCTTGGTAAAGGGTACAAGGTGTTGGTCTAATCTAAGTTTCTTCCATACTAACTTCCAGTTATCCCAGCAATTTTTATCAAAGAAGGAGTTTTTATGCCAATGGTATACTCTTTGGGTTTATCAAACAGCAGTTTACTATAATCATCTCCTGCTTTTATACCTAGTCTATTCCACTGGTCCACCACTCTATTTCTTAGCCAATACCAAACAGTTTTGATGACTGATGCTTTATAATATAATTTTAGATCAGGGAGGGCTAAGCCACCTTCTTTTGCACTTTTTTTCATTAAGCTCCTGGTATTTCTTGACTTTTTATTTCTCCATATGAATTTACTTACAATTTTTTCTAACTCATTAAAGTAATTTTTTGGAATTTTGATTGGTAGGGCACAAAACAGATAGTTTAGTTTTGGTAGAATTGTCATTTTTATTATATTAGCTCTACCTATCCACGAACAGTTATTTGCCCAGTTATTTAAATCTGATTTAATTTGTGTGAGAAGTGTTTCATAATTGTTTTCAAAAAGATTCTGAGTCTGTCTTGTCAAATAGACTCCCAAGTATTTTATATTGTCTGAGGTTACTTTGAGTTGGATTTCTCTTTCTAGCTCTTCCTATTGTATCTTGCTTGACATATATAGAAAAGTTGAGGATTTATGAGGGTTTATTTTATAACCTGTAACTTTGCTAAAATTGCTAATTGTTTCCAGTAGCTTTTTGGATGATTTCTTGGGATTCTCTAGGTAGACCATCATGTCATCTGCAAAGAGTGAGAGTTTTGTCTCTTCCTTCCCAGTTCTAATTCCTTCAATTTCTTTTTCTTCTCTAATTACTGACGCTAACATTTCTAATATAATACTGAATAGTAATGGTGATAATGGGTACCCTTGTTTCACCCCTGATCTTATTGGGAATGCCTCTAGCCTCTCCCCATTCAATATAATGCTTGCTGATGCTTTTGAATAGGTACTGCTAATTATTTTAAGGCACAGTCCATTTATTCCTACACTCTCTAGTGTTTTTAATAGGAACGGATGCTGTATTTTGTCAAAAGCTTTTTCAGCATCTATTGATATGATCATATGATTTCTGATAGGTTTGTTGTTGATATAATTGAATATACTAACAGTTTTCCTAATATTGAACCAACCCTGCATTCCTGAAAGAAATCCTACTTGATCATAATATATTATCCTAGTGATGACTTGATGTAATCGTTTTGACAAGATTTCATTTAGGATTTTTGCATCTATATTCATCAGGGAAATAGGTTTATAATTTTCTTTCTCTGTTTTAACTCTTCCTGGTTTAGGTAACAGCACCATATTTGTTTCATAGAAAGAGTTAGGCAGAGTTCCATCTTTCCCTATTTTTCCAAAGAGTTTATATAGAATCGGAACCAATTGTTCTTTAAAGGTTTGGTAGAATTCACTTGTGAATCCATCAGGCCCTGGGGATTTTTTTTTTTAGGGAGTTCAATAATGTCTTGTCAAATTTCTTTTTCTGAGATATGGTTGTTTAGGCATTTAATCTCTTCTTCATTTAACCTGGGTAACTTATATTTTTCTAAATATTCGTCCATTTCACTTAGATTATCAAATTTATTGGCATAGAGTTAGGCAAAATAATTTCAAATTATTTCTTTAATTTCCTCCTCATTGGTGGTGAGTTCACCTTTTTCATTTAATGATACTAACAATTTGGTTTTCTTCTTTCTTTTTTTTTAATCAAATTGACCAAAGGTTTATCAATTTTATTGTTTTTTTCATAAGACCAACTTTTGGTTTTATTTATTAATTCAATAGTTTTTTTTGCTTTTGATCTTTTAAATTTCTCCTTTAATTTTTAGAATTTCTAATTTGGTATTTAATTGGGAATTTTTGATTTGTTCTGTCTCTAATTTTTTTAGTTGCATGTTTAGCTCATTGATTTCCTCTTTCTCCAGTTTATTCATGTAAGCATTTAGAGCTATAATATGTCCCCTGAGATTCGCTTTGAATGAATCCCATAGGTTTTGGTATGTTGTTTCTTTATTATCATTATTTAGGATAAAATAGTTAATTCTTTCTATAATTTGTTTTTTGGTCCACTCATTTTTTTAAAATCTGGTTATTCAGTTTCCAATTCATTCTGGTTCTATATCTCTTTGGCCCAGTATTGCATATGACTTTTATTGCATTCTGATCTGAGAAAGATGTATTCCCTATTTCTGCCTTTCTGTAGTTGATCATTAGGTTTTTATGTCCTAGTACATGGTCAATTGTTGTATGAGTTCTATGTACTGCAGAGAAAAAGGTATATTCATCTCTATCCCCGTTCAGTTTCCTCCATAAGTCTACCATATCTAATATTTCTAACAATGTACTTACCTCCTTAACTTCTTTCTTGTTTATTTTATGATTCGATGGGAGGTTGAGTTCTCCCACTTGTAGAGTTTTGCTGTCTATGTCTTCCTGTAGTTCTTTCAGCTTCTCCTCTAAGAATTTGGGTGCTGTCCCATTGGGTGCATATATATTCAGTATTGAAATGACTTTATTGTCTACGGTACCTTTTAGGAGGATAAAGTTTCCTTCCTTATCTCTTTTAATGCTATCCATTTTTGCTGCTGCTTTGTCTGAGTTAAGGATTGCTACCCCTGCCTTTTTTTTTACTTCAGCTGAAGCAAAATACATTTTGCTCTAACCTGTTACCTTTACTCTATATGTATCTCTCTGCTTCAAATGAGTTTCTTGTAAGTAGCATATTGTAGGATTCTGGTTTTTAATCCACTCTGCTATTTGCTTACATTTTAAGGGAGAGTTCATCCCATTCACATCCAAGGTTATGATTACTAATTCTTTATTGCCCTCTGTGCTATCTTCCCTCTTTTTTGTATTTTCCCCCCTTCTTCCCCAATCCATATTCCCCAGTATTTTGTTTTGGGGTACCACCCCCTTCAGTGTGTTTGCCCTCCTATATCACACCCCCTTTCCCTTTTTCCCTTTTCCCTTCCCTTCCTTTTCTTATTTCCCCCTTTCCCCCCACTCCCCTTCCCTTTCTCCATCCCCCCTTTTCCCCTTTTAATACTTGAAAGGTTAGATGTTTTATAAGTTAACTGAGTATGTGTAGCTTGACTTTAAGACAAGTCTTATGAGAAGATTCAGGTGTTTCTAATTGCCTGTGTTCTCTCTGCCATCTTGGCCAGATGTCCTCAAAAAACAACTGTTAGTATAATTAATTTTATCAATAACAAACCTATCCCAAATCATATGATCATATCAATAGATGCTGAAAAAGCTTTTTTTTTTTTTTAGGCTGAAAAATCTTTTTTTTTTTTTAGGTTTTTGCAAGGCAACCGGGGTTAATTGGCTTGCCCAAGGCCACACAGCTAGATATTTATTAAATATCTGTAATCTGTTTTGAACCCAGGTACTCCTGACTCCAGGGCCGGTGCTTTATCCACTATGCTACCTAGCCGCACCGTCCACTATGCCACCTAGCTTCCCCTTGAAAAATCTTTTGACCAAATACAGCACTCATTCCTACTAAAAACACTGGAGAGCATAGGAATAAATGGATTGTTCCTTAGAATAATAAACAGTGTCTATCTGAAACCATCAGCAATTCTCATATGCAATATGGATAGGCTAGAGGCATTCCCAATAAGGTAATGAGGGAAGGCAGAATGCCCATTATCACCACTACTAATCAATATCGTATTAGGAATGTTAGCTTCAACAATAAGAAAAGAAAAAGGAATTGAAGAAATTAGAATTGGGAAGGAAGAGACAAAACTCTCACTCTTTGCAAATGACATGATGGTATACCTAGCAGATCCCAAAAATCATCTAAAAAACTACTGGAAATAATTAGCAACTTTAGCAAAGTCATAGGATATGAAATAAACACTCATAAATCCTCAACATTTCTATATATGACTAGCAAGATACAGCAGAAAGAGCTAGAAAGAGAAATCCCATTCAAAGTAACCTCAGACAATATAAAATTAAAATACCTGGGAGTCTGCTTGCCAAGGCAGAGTCAAAAACTTTTTGAAAACAATTATAAAACACTTCTCACACAAATAAAACCAGATTTATATAACTTTAATTTAAATAATTTAAATAATCAAAAACAATTCTACCAAAATTAAACAACTTGTTTAGTGCCCTACCAATCAAAATTCCGAAAAATTACTTTAATGAGTTAGAATAAGTTGTAAGTAAATTTATATGGAGAAATAAAACGTCAAGAATTTCCAGGGATTCAATGAAATAGTGCAAAAGAAGGTGGCTTAGCCTTACCAGATCTTAAATTATATTATAAAGCATCAGTCATCAAAACTGTCTTGTATTGGCTAAGAAATAGAGTGGTGGACCAGTGGAATAGACTAGGTGTAAAAGCAGGAAAGGATTATATTAATCTGTGCTGTTTGATAAACCCAAAGAGTCCAACTATTGGGATAAAAACTTTCTCTTTGATGAAAAGTGTTGGGAAAATTGGAAGTTAGTCTAGAAGAAACTTGGATTAGACCAACACTTCACACTTTATTCCAAGATAAGATCCAAATGGATACAGGATTTAGACATAAAATCAATATTATAAGCCAACTAGGAGATCAAAGAATAGTTTGTCTGTCAGATCTATGGAAAGGGAAGTTTATGACCAAGGAAGAGTTGGAGAACAACACTAAAAACAAACTAGATGATTTTGATTACATTAAATTAAACAGCTTTTGCACAGACAAAACCACTGTAACCAAGATCAAAATCAATGTAGCAAATTGGTAAACAATTTTTACAACTAGTATTTCTGACAAAGGACTGGTTTCTAAATTATACTAAAGAATGGAATCAAATTTTCTCTTTTCTTTTTCTTTTTTTTTTTAGGTTTTTTGTGAGGCAAATGGGGTTAAGTGGCTTGCCCGTGGCCACACAGCTAGGTAATTATTAAGTGTCTGAGACTGGATTTGAACCCAGGTACTCCTGACTCCAGGGCTGGTGCTTTATCCACTATGCCACCTAGCCACCCCTGGAGTCAAATTTTCAAAAAATTAAGCTATTCCCCAATTGACAAATGGTCAGATGATATGCAAAGGCAGTTGACAGCTGAGGAAATCATAGCGATCCATAGTCATAGGAAAAATTGCTCTAAATCATTACTTATTAGAGAAATGCAAATTAAAGCATCTCAGAGGTACCACCTCACACCTCTCAGACTGGCCAATATGACCAGAAAGGGCAGTGATCAATGTTGGGGGGATGTGGGAAATCTGGGACACTAATACATTGTTGGTGGAGCTGTGAACCCATAACCTTTCTAGAGAAAAATTTGGACTTATGCCCAAAGTGCAACAAAAATGTGCATACCTTTTGATCCAGCAATACCACTACTGGGTCTGTAACCTGAAGAGATTTTGAAAAAGGTTAAAAACATCACTTGTACAGAAATATTCATAGCAGCCCTGTTTGTGGTAGCAAAGAATTGGAAATTAGTGAATGTACTTCAATTGGAGAATGGCTTAGCAAACTATGGTATATGTATGTTATGGAACACTATTGTTCTATTAGAAACCAGGAGGGACAGGAATTCAGGGAAGCCTGGAAGGATTTGCATGAGCTGACGCTGAGTGAGATGAGCACAACTAGAAAAACATTGTACACCCTAACAGCAACATGGGGTTGATGATCTACCTTGATAGAGTTGCTCATTCCATCAGTGCAACGACCAGGGCCATTTTTGTATTGTCTGCAATGGAGAATGCCATCTGTATCCCGAGAAAGAATTGTGGAGTTTGAACAAAGACTATTACCTTCAATTTAGAAATAAAACCCATTATCTTATTATGTAATTTTGGTATCTCTTCTACTTTATTTTTCTTCCTTAAAGATATGATTTCTCCCTCATCACGTTTAACTGAAGTCAATCTATATCATAGCAACAATTTAAAAACTAACAGATTGCCTTCTGTGCGGTGTGGGAAGCAAGAATGGGAGAAAAATTGTAAAACTCAAAATAAATAAAATCTTTCTAAAAAATCTACACAGGAGTGGCTAGGTGGCGCAGTGGATAGAGCACCGGTCCTGGAGTCAGTAGCACCTGAGTTCAAATGTGGCCTCCAACACTTAATAATTACCTAGCTGTGTGGCCTTCGGCAAGCCACTTAACTCCATTTGCCTTGCAAAATCCTTAAAAAAAATAAAAAACTGCACAATATCATTATTATCATTTAGTCTACCATTTTCTCCATTTTCTAGATAGACCTTCCCTCACTCTTGATTTTTTTCTCTCTTTTCTTCTTTCATCTAAAACTATATTCATTCAACAAACTTGGCATGTAGAAGGTAATATTACTGTAGAAGGTCATACTATCCTTCTGGTTTCTTAGGCTCTCAACCTAGCTTATCATCTTTGATTCCTTGTTTTCTCTTCCTTCCCATCCAAGCTTTGCCAAGCACTACTGATTTCACCTTTTACCATCTCTCAAATGAGCCCCCTTTTCTCCTCTGGCACTGCTACCAGTGTGGTAAAGGCCCTCATCACCCACACCTTGATTATTGCAATATCCTGTTGGTAGGTTTGTCTTCACTCCAGTCTAAGCAGCTACTAAAGTAATTGTACTAAAACTAAAGTATGATCATGTTGCATACTCCAACTCCACTCATTAAACTCTATTGGCTTCCTATTCTAGGAGCAAATATAAAATCCTCTCTGGTATTCAGAGGCGTTTATAAACTAGCTCCCTCCTATTTCTGCAACAGGGATTGGGAACCTCTAGCCTGCCAACCATAATGGACTGCAATAGCCAAGGCAGCCACAAGTGAAACTCAAAAATTCAATAAATCTAATAGCTTTTTAGGGGTATAATAAATAATAATTAAATATTTACCAAATATAGCCCTTCAGGTGGCTCTTGGCAGAAAAAGAGGTTCCCCACTCTAGGTAGGTCTACAGTCTTTTTACACCTCACTCTCTAGTTTGTAATCTTTGTTCCAGTGCCATGTGCCTCCTGGCAGTTCTTTGAACAAGACACTCCATCTCTGGGCTCTGGGCATTTTTTTCTGGCTTTCCCCCATGCCTGAAATATTCTCCCTCTAAAAATATTCCCTACCTTCAAAAATCCACGTTCTTTTTAGGATGAGGAATGAGCATATGTAGGTAAATAGAAAATATTTGCAAAGTAATTTCAAATAGGGTACTAGCTTTGAAAAATGGGCTAAGGATGGAGTTGAGGGGGTAGGCTTTTAGTAAAAAGTGTTTTTAAGATAAGTAGTGATTCTTGAGGGGCCGTGGTGAGAGGGAGTACAATTCCAATCTTGAGAACAGCACAGTCAAAGGGGGAAGACTGAATATCTTGTATAAAAAAGCGAGGAGGCCCAGTTTGCAACATAGAGCCATGAAGGGGACAGTAAAAATGACAAAAAGCCTGGAAAACTAGAGGGAAGTCAGATTGTGAGAGGATATAAAGGTCACATGAATGGATTTGTATTTAAGCTTGGAAGCAACAATGAACCTTTCAGCTTTCTGTACAGGGGAGTGATATGGTCAGTCCTGTGCTGGGTTAGCTTTATGGAGGAAAGGTTGAAGAGGTGAGACTTGGAAGCTGGGAGACTAATTTGCTTTTGAGGTAGTCCAGTTGGGAAGCCCTGAAGGCATGAACTTGAATTGAAAGGAGAAAATCAATGTGGAAGAAAGAATTGTTTAGACTTGGAAATGGTCTAGGGGATTTAAGGGTAAGGAAGGAGAGGAAGGAGAGGGTAACTCCAAGGTTGTGATTTTAAGTGACTGGAAGAAGGCTAGTGCTGTCAATCAACAAGGAACTAGGCTGTGTTCCCATAATAACAAATACATAGTTTGCCATTACAAATTTTTTTTAACCGCTATTAGCAGTTTCTTTTTTTTTTTTTTTTTTTTGGTATATCTGCGTAGGTATGGTAGTTTAAAATGTTCTGGAATTTGGAAACTCAATTTATATTCATTGCCAACCACAGTTTGTTTCCGACAGACAGTGACTAATGTTAGATATGAATTTGGCACCTAACAATAGGTGCTGTCTATCTCAGAATATAAGCTCTAAGTACTATTGTATAATTATTTTTCCACTGTCTTTTATTTTCCTTAATTCTTTTATTCATTCTTTTAATCTATACTTATTGTCTGTAACATGCAGTGCTTTGTGATAGACACTGAAGATGATACAAAAATAAATAAATAAGTCATTGCCCCTATTCTCAAAAAACTTTCGATCAGGTTAATATAGCCTATTTAAGTTATTAGTAGTTCATTGCTGTTCATCTAGGGAAACTAGGTGGTACTGTGGATAGAGTGCCAGACCTGAAGTCAGAAGGATTCATCTTCCTGAGTTCAAATCAGACCTGAGACTTTTACTAATTCTATCACCTTGGGTAAAATCACTTCACCCTTTTTGCCTGAGTTTCTTCACCAACAAAATGAACTGGAGAAGGAAATGGCAAAACCACTTCCATGCAAAGAAAGCTCCAAATGGGAATTGCAAAAAGTTGAACTTGACTGAAACTCAAAACAAGCTATTCTGCCTCTATCTTATCTATCTTTCCTTTTTAAAAAGACTCTTAAGTTCTCTGCCTACACTTCTTCATCACCCACTCTCTTTTTAACTCCTTGCCAGCTTGCTTCTTACCCCACCCATCCAATGAACCTGCTCAAAGAATGCTGGTTATCTCTTTGTTATTAAACCTAAATGACCTTTTCTTTCTCCTTGATGTCCTTCATTTTGCTATTAACTTTTTACTCAGTCTCTCCCTCTTGGAAATTTCTTCTCTTCCGGCTTCCTACTTGTCTTTCTAAAATGTCTCCTTGTTTCTCCACCTACCCATCAAACTGTACTCTCTCAGTTTCCTAGATTGGATCCTTATTCCTTTCCTTCCCCCTCAGTATGGGTATCCCTCAAGCTTCAGTTTATATTCTTTGTGTCCTGATGATCTTACATACTCATGTTTTCATTATCAGCTCTACTTAATGATTTTTAAATCTGTATGTTCAGCTCTAATCCTCCTGAATCCAGGCTTGTAGTCTTACCTGGGTATCATCTGTTATCAAAAATGAGCATGTTTAAGAGGGAACTCAACCTTCCTAAACCTTCCCATTTTTCAGTCTTCTCATCCTCTGCTTGATCATCTCAGGTACTCAAATTTATAGCATGATAATCTTTATCTTCCATTGATGGGCCACATTCTGTCAGATTCTATCTCTACAATATCTGTCACAATATCTATCATATCTTTTTTCTACCACTCTCACCTATTGTAATAATCTCCTAATTGGTTCTCCTGCTACCATTCTTTGTCTTTTCCAGTTCTTGCATTTTCCTGAGACCCAGATCTTGATGGACTACTCCCCTCCTCAGAAACTTTCACTGGTTCCCTATTGCTTATAGATGAAATACTAGGACCTCCACAATCTGTTTGCAGTTGTTCATATTACCTTTCAATCACCCAGCATTCTGCTCAGACTGGTCTGTTTGCTTGCTCCACAAACCTGATGACCATTCTTCCTTCCATTCTTTTGTTCAGACTTTTCTCCCATACCTAGAATGCCTCCTCCTTTCATTTCTGCCTTTGAGAACTCTTCTCTTCACACAGGGTTCAGCTTGGGCACTACCTCCTTTATGAACCCTGCCTTGATTCCCCTTCCTCCCTAGCTAATAGAGCTCTTCCCTTCTTCAGTATTCCTAGATCTCTTTGTCTGCCTTTGCTTTTGCCTCTTTCCCAATCATGTTTCATACTTATCTGTATTCCTGTTGCTTCCCCACAGTGGAATATTAGCTTCTTGACCACATACATGATTCATGTTAGTCTTTGTAGTCCAAAAAGCCTGGCTCAGCCTTCTGTAAATGGCGTAATAATTACTCATTGAATCAAAGAGTAGTCAGGACAAGGCATTTATGGAGATAAATGTCATGCAAATTGAAACGGGGCAGCCTCAGAAGAGCCTCAAATGCCAACAGAGTTTATGAAATTAACTTTTCTCATTCCATAACAGAATATACATTTTCCTGCTTATTTTGTCTTCCTGTGGCATTGCCATCCTCCTGTGATCACATAGTTTGAAAGCATCATATTTTTAAATTATGGTTTAAAATGTAGTTCTGAAATTGGATATAAAGACACAAGTCTACACTCTTATCTCTAGACATTTTAACTGTCACTTGACCTCTATCAACTTCATCTGCAAAATGGTAATGACAATAATAATAGCTACTCATTATTTGCTAGACACTGTGCTAAACACTTTTTTAATTTGGTCCTCACAACAAATCTGCAAGGTAGGTGTTATTATTTTCATTTTACAGAAAAAGAAAAGGCAAACAGGTTAAGTGAGCTGACTAGGGTTCCACAGCTAATAATAATTAATTGGCATGTGCCAGAAACATACTGAGACCTTTACAATTATTATAATAATCCTAGGAGATAGGTGCTTATCATCCTTATTTTATAGATGAGGAAACTGAGTCCGAGAGAGATCAAGTGAAATGCTTGCTGTTGTTGTGGTGTGTCTTTGGGTACTGTGACCGTATAATTTCAAAGAGGCAGCTATCTTGTAGAAATCAAATAAAAAAATGATTTTTTTTGTTGGAACCTTGCTGTTATTTAATTAAAAGCTGAAATAGCCAATTAATAGTCTATTTTTGGTGCCCTTTATGTTGTTTATAACCAAAGAGAAAGCAATTTCTCTTAAAGAATAATTTCTTTACGATTTGCTTCAGTGAAAGACAATGTCATGCTACTGGCCCCTTATGAAAAGCCTGCTCTGGAGAAATGAATGTTTCCATAGTCCCAAGATTTGTTTTTAACATTCATAAAAATGGAACAACCACATGTATTTGATGTATAGGAAATTGTAACAAATACCTCCTGCATGTTCCCAGGTGCATTCTTAGAAGTGGTTAACAACAGACTCATGCCTTCTGGCTTATTGAATCAGACATCTCTACTCTCTTGGAATTGTTTTCTTTAAATCGTGATTCATCTGAACTGAATATTAGAGATTTGTTTAGGGCATTTTAGATACAAAGAGAGATTGAATACTATTAATGCTTTGAAAAAATATTCGTAATATTTGCAAAATGAAATGGAGAGCCATTTTCTTGAATTATCCATTTTTCTCCTCATTGATGTCTCAAGACATTTAATTCTCACTAATCTCCCTCTAGTACATAAGGACATTTAGAGGCTCTAACTTTAGAAATAGTTAGTAGTTGCTGTGGATGTAGAGTAGTAACATATTCTCTTCTCTGTCCATGTCAGATAGAGACTAAAGGGACCTGTGTTCTAGCCCTTTCTCTGTAACTTTCTGTGAGTCTAGGCTAGTCCATCCCATATCATGTTCTGCTCTGCTTGTATAGCATTTTAAGCTTTGAAAAACACTTTCCATACATTATTCCATGTAATTGATCCTCACAACACCCCCATGAGGTAGGTTCCTCAGGTATTATTTATCTTTATTGTACAGATGAAGAAACTAAGTCCATGTAGCTAGTTACTGCCAGAGGCACCATTTGAATCAGGTCTTCCTAACTCCAGGTTTAGTACTTTTCTTCATTAAACCATGATCTTAGGGTTGAGAATCTAACAGTTTGTGAATCCATCTTTCTAGCCTCTGGTTTATTCATGTACAACCTTTCCAGGAAAATGAAAATCTAGCTTATTCTAGGCAACTAGAAAAGAAGAACCGTCAGTCTCCCTTAGTAACTTATTCCATGGTTTAGGGTAGGAGGATACTTAGTTTTTCTCCTTGAAAAAACAATTTTTTACATCCTTAATAAGAATTCACTTTTTTGTCTCCAGAATAAATGCATGGTAAGTAAAGCAACCCAGCAGTCCAGTTTATGGGTTTCTCAGCAGCCTACTTTCTTTTTCTTTTTCTTTTTTCTTCTAGAATATGGCTCAGTCCTTTGTATCCACGATTACCATATGGAACACCCAGTGATTATGGTGAATCATCAACAAACTTCAAATCTGATCTGATAAGTTACTTGATGGCTTACAATGCTCCTTCTCTCAAAGAATGGACAGATATCATCCAGGAGCATGACTTTTCTGAAACAAGGTAGGCTTTATTCAATAAGGTAATTTATTAAGTGCCTGCTATCTGACAACCTGAGCTTTATGCTTTCGGTTCCTGCTTTCAAGGAACTTAACTTCTTCTTGAAAAAGTAATATTTCTGCAGATGGGAAAAATAAAAAATAAGTATAAAAAAATTATTGCGAGCATGGAGACTTTAGCATAAATATAAAATGATTAATGGGTTCTGGAATGGGGGGTGGGGTAAGAAGAGATCCAACAGTTGAAATTACTTCTCTGAAATCATGTAGAACATGAGTTTTAAACAGAGAGCACAAATTTCTGTAAACTTGAATGGAGAAAAAAATTACAACATTATTTTAGTGTAATGATTTCCTTAGTAATCTTGTATCTTATTGCAATTAAAAACATTATTCTGAGTGAGAAAGGGTTCACAGCTGCTCAGAGGACCTATTCCCCTTCCCAGCACTCCAAGTTAACCTTTGACTTAAAGACATAACAGAAATCTTGAAAGCCCTTCTAAAGTCTTTTTGTTTATATGTTGAGGGATGATGGTGTGATCGTCATCTGAATGTCTTTGTTATTTTTTTCTCAATCCTCTTTTCAAAATATGCCCCAATTTACCCCTTGCCTCACATTTCTTAAACTTTGCAATGGGGGAAACAGTGAAACCTGCTCCCCTTCTTCAAGAGGACACAGAAATCAAATTTCTAAACTCTCTAGAACTCTAATCCTGCTTTTCTTGTGGGGTGTACCCCATCTTTCCTTGCCTCATAGGTATTGTCTTCTCTCCCCTGATAGATTACAAGCTCATTCAGGGTAGAGAAAGTGTCTTATTTATCCTTGTAGCCTTCCCCATGTCTTGTCCATAGCAACTGCTCAGTGAATATTTATTGAATGAATGAAGGAGGATAAAGCAGAAAATGAGGACTTAAATTTCATGGGGCAAACTGATATGCAATAAAGAGATTGGAGAGGAAAGTGTAGAATATGATTTTATTCTGTATTGTAAACTTCCTAAAGGCAGCAGCTATGTTCTTAGTCCTTTTTCAGAAAATTTCCCATAGTGCCTTGCACTTTCTTAAGTGCTCAGTAAATATTTACTGAATATAAGTTCTTTGTTTTTAATGTTTTTAAAATTCTGAACTTAAACACCAGAAACATTTCTTCCATATGCATAGGCAGAGCCAGGGAGGGGATGAAAAATGAAATGGAATCTCTATTTAAAGAACTTACTTTTTTGTTGTGTTGTTGGGGTTTTTTTTTGGCAAAGAAATTTTTAAAAGCAAAATGTTCTGTGAATAGTAGGTATTCTGAAAGTAACTTTTTTTGATTAATCGAAAACACTATTTCTTCCTCAAATGAAATGCTGTCTTTGAATGTGTTATTCCTTACTAGGAATCACATCAAAGTGAGATGTGGAAACATTCCATTCCACATGTTTAATTTTTGACTTGGTTCTATCTCTTTACTTGCTGAAAGTCAGAGTTACTTTACATTTTATCATGTCTCTGATGGTTTTTAGAGTTTATCTTATTGGGTCAACTCCAGGACGATTTCAAGGGAGTCATAAAGAAGACTGGGGCCATTTTCGGCTTAGGAAGGTATCAAACTTTTATTTGTTTTCTTGTTTATCTTAGTATGTGAGCTTCTTGAGAATATGGATATATACTCACTAGTGGTTTGCCCTGAGGCTAGTCTCTCTGTGCCTTACCTTTCTTATCTGTAAACAAAAGCACCTTACTCCCAGGTTTTTTTGGAGGATTAAACAAGAATATATATATCTGTCTATTTATATAGATATAGATACAGTGCTTTGCTAAGCACTATCTAAATGCCAGTTGTTATTATTGTAGCTTTTAATTGTTATTGTTATTATTAATAGCTATAAAATTATAATACTACTTATTTTAACAATGGCAGCATTATTTGTCTTGGGATCCTAAGTATCTAGCCACAGTAGTGGCCACTTAATAAAGTAGATACTGAATAAATAATTGTTGATTGATTCTTCCTGTTCATGTATGTCCCTTATATTTTATGTGCTTGATTTTTTAATTTTATTGAGGCCTAACAAACACATAGTAGGTGTGTAGAAAATTTTAATTATAAATTTCTTTGGTTTCTTACTTTCTAATTGTTGGCTATTACTCTTTTTCCTAGTGAATGCTGTTTCTTATAATCAGAGTCAGTGTTACCAAATGGGTTAGGACTTGAGCACAGTTGATTTAAAGTAAGCTAGGTAGTGCAGTAGATTGAGTGCCTGGAATATTTGAGTTCAAATCTATCTTCAGATACTTACTAGCTGTATGACCTTGGGCAAGTCATGTAACTGATTCAGTTTCTTTATCTGTAAAATAAGTAGGAATAAGAAATAGCAAACCACTCCAGTATATTGTTCAAGAAAACCCCAAATGGTGTCACAGATAGTTTAATGTGACTGAACAAAAACACTAATTGATTTAGAGCAGATAAAAATTAGAGGCTTGAATTACATTAGTATCAGAAGGTCTATTCTAATTCTTAACTCCTATGATTTTGGACATATTAATTTTAAATAATGTTTATTACTATTATCTAAGATTTTCGATATGTTACTTTTAAAAAATGTTTATTGATATCATCTATTTTATATCACTTATATTCCTCACTATATCTCCTCCTATATTCAAGATCCCCTAAACCATAGTGCAAAAAGAGGGAAAAAAAGATTCTGCAAACTTTCCAGAGTAATGAAAAATATGTGATATTACATGTAGTATTTCACACCTGTAGTTCTCTCCCTTTGCAAAGAAGTAGGGAGAGGTGAGGTGCCTTCTCACCTCTTCTCTGAATCCAAACTTAGTTATGAAATTATAATTTCAATAAATTCAGTTTTGATTAATTTATTTTTGTTCCATTTAAATTATTGTCATCATTGTCAGTCAGCCATTTTTTAAATGTTTTTTATTTATTTGTATCATTTAAAAAAATTTTTTTAAATCTTCCTCCCTGTAACTCTTCACCCACTCCCTGTGAAGACAAACAATTTTTGTTCCATTGTTTTAGTCATGTCTGTATCTTGGTGACTCCATTTAGTGTTTTCTTGGCAAAGATAATTGAGTGATTTACCATTTCCTTCTTCAGGTCATTTTATAGATGAGAAAACTGAGGCAAACAGGGTTAAAAGACTTGCCCAGGATCACAAAACTATTAAGTGTCTGAGGCAGGATTTGAACTCAGAAAGATGAGACTTCCTGACTTGAGACCTGGTACTCTATTCACTGTGTCATGATATCAGTTATATATGTGAAATCATACAAATTATATTTCCATATTAGCTACATTGCAAAAAATACTAAAAAGAAAGTGATAAGATTAAATTTAAATTGTCCTCAGAATTCTTCACTTCTTTCTCTTGAGGTGGATAATTTTTTTTTAATCAGGGGTCTTTTATAGTCTTGGATCATTGTTTTAATCAGAGTAGCTGAGTCTTTTACCACAATGGATCATCATACAATGTTGATATTACTGTGTACAATGTTCTAGTTCTATTCACTTTACTTTGCATCAGTTCATATCATTACTTATTTATTATTCTTAGTTTCTAGGTCCTATTTGCTTCATTTTTTCAAAAGGTTATAAGTTACATCCATCAATTCTTACAGTTCAATGATATTCCATTGCATTTCATTGTACCCTGCTTTATTTAGCCATTCCTCAATTGCAGGTGATCTAAGGGGTATATAAATCTTAAAATAATCACAAATGGGAAAAAAAAGATTTAAAGGTTTCTTCTGCAGAACTTTCTTTTTCCTTCTGCCCATATCTTCTGGCCTCCCCAGAACCCACCTACTCAACTTTCTCTTTTAAGAGTATTAACGCTAGTGGGGCGGCTAGGTGGCACAGTGGATAGAGCACCGGCCTTGGAGTCAGGAGTACCTGGGTTCAAATCCGACCTCAGACACTTAATGATTACCTAGCCATGTGGCCTTGGGCAAGCCACTTTACCCTACTGCCTTGAAAAATCTTTAAAAAAAGAGAGAGAGAGAGTATTAACCGCTGGGGGTGGTTAAGTACATGTGGATAGTGTACCAGCCCTGGAGTCAAGAGGACCTGAGTTCAAATTGAATCTCAGGCACTTAATTAATACTTAGCTGTGTGACCTTGGGCAAGTCATTTAATCCCATTGCCTTAAAAAAATAAAAAAAATTTTCAAAGAAGAATATTACAGCTTCTGGTTTAGCTTTCATAGTAAGAGAGTCTTATCTGAAAAAAAAGAAAATCGTGTTAATAAAATCTGTATATTAGAAATGGATTTAATTTAAACAAAGTTAGTCTTTAAATACCCCAAAGGGGATTCCAGTTACAAAAGTTACATTTGTTCCTGATGTGAAAAATCACAGATAAATTCATCAAATAGAATTATGTAGATTTACCCCATTTGAAATGATGGTAATAATAGGTGTTATATAACTACATCAATGGGGTATTACTTGAAGCCCCTGGTAAATCCTAATGGGACTCCTTATGTCTTAATCACCATATAAATCCTATCATTTACCTTTGCTGATGCTAATGGATGTTGTGCAGGAATACATTGACGGTCATGCTAGTGGCCCATATACCAAAGTATCTGGTACCTTTTTTTTTTAAAGCATTAATGCTTCAAAAACCTATTAGAATAATTACTAGGAAGTTGTTAGCCATAATTATCGACTACAACTATTTTGTCAAATTCCCTTTGTGACAATGTGAGTAGACTAGACAGGAATAAACTTGGATGGGCCAGCTAGGTGGCATAATGCAAGGAATAGGAAATTTAGACCTGTTTTAAAAATCTAGAGCCAAAAATATTGAAAAAAAAACTTTCTATTAAGACAGTTAAAACTAGTTCAGTAATTTGTATGTTGGTGGAATTTCTTGGACAATTCACCAAGCTCTTATTTCTGTCCCTATCAGTCATTTCCTTTTATTATTATCTGAATCTGACCCTGGTTAGAAGAATTTTCAGTTTAAAAAAAATTAAATTCACTGACTACATTAAAAATATCAGCACCAGAAAGAATTGAGTTTGGGTTTTTGATTTTTTTGTCCCATAATTTGCTTTTCTTTTTGGGGGAGGGGCAGCATGACTAATGTGGGAATGTATTTTGCATGACTTCATATATATAATTGATATTATATTGCTTGCCTTCTCAACAGGTTGAGGGAAGAAGAGAATTTCAAACTCAGTATTTTTTAAAAACTGAATCTCTCTCTTTTTTTTTTTTGCAAGGCAATGGGATTAAACGGCTTCCCCAAACTCACACAGCTAGGTAATCATTAAGTGTCTGAGGCCGGATTTGAACGCAGGTACTCCTGACTCCAGATAGAGCTGGTGCTCTATCTACTGCGCCACCTATCCGCCCCAAAACTGAATCTCAAAATAAATAAAAATTGAGAAAGAAAAATAACAATCACACTTAGGGGGGAAAATAAACTATTCTTTGATCTTTTTTTTCTGAAAAATTGAAATTTGTAAGGTTTTAAAATTTTTCTTTTTTCCAAGAATTGGGGATAAGCTCAATATCTCTCCAAAGATGATGATGCATAATAACTTTCTACTCCCACAGCTTCTGAAGGAGTATACCTCATTTGTACCTGAGCAACAATGTTGGCCCATTGTAGGCCAGTTTTCAAGCATCGGCTCCTTGGGAGCTGATGAATCTAAATGGCTTTGTACTGAATTTAAAGACAGCCTGGTGGTTCTAGGAAATCATGGAAAGACCCAAGGACAGCAGGATGTTCCTCTTCATTTGGTAGGTCTCTTTCGACATCCAGTTGATACATTTTTACATCTTCAATGTGGTGAGAAGAGAACACAGGATTTGGCATCAAAAAAATTTGGCCCTTAGCTCAACTGCTGGCTGTAACCTTGGATAAAGTGAATTAAGCTTTTGGGGACTCAGTTTGTCCATTTGAAAAAAAAGGAAGATGATTTTTAAGGTCCAAACTCTTTGATTCTGAGAACATTTAACTTTTCATCAGTATCTGGAGAGATGCTATTTGGTTTAAAGGCCATGGTCTCAAAGGCTTTTGGGTTAGGGTCATGGTCATGTCTCTGATACTATATGATCTTGGTTGAGTCATTTTACTCACCTAGGTGGTACAGTGATTAAAACTCTGGTCTCAGAGCTAAAAAGACCCAAGTTCAAATTTAGCCTTATACAAGCTGTGTGACCCTGAACAAGTCACTTAACCTTTGTTTGCTCTGTTTTCTCAAGCACTTGGCACTTAGTATGTCCTTGTTTGTAAAATGGAGGTATTACTATTTTACATTAACCACCTCCTGAGATTATTAGGTTCCTCAGAAGCTTTAGTCTTCTATTTAGTTCTAACATTAAAAACTCTTTTGTGCTTTGTAACCATAAAATGACAAGCTCTTAAACATATGAGCTGCTATTTTTTGATTGTTATTCTATGCTGACATCAAGAAAATGCTAAAATCAAGGACAATCCTGAGAGACTGGTTATGACCCTCCACATATAGAGAAAAAATTAGGGAGTCTGATTGCAGAACAAAGCATACCATGTTCACTTTTTAAAACTTCTTTTATGTTTTTTCCTTCTTTCTCATGGGTTTTTTCTCCATTACTTCTAATTCCTCTTTCACAACATGAATAAGATGGAAACATATTAAACACAATTGTACATGAAAAACTTCTACCAGATTGTTTGCTGTCATGGGGAAGGAGGAAGGAAGGGAGAGTGGTAGGAAAATGCAGAACTCATAAACTTCCAAATAGATGAATGTTGAAAACTTCCTTGCCATATAATTGGAAAAAAATGAAGGGGAAAAAATGCTAGTTAGAGAACTGTGGTTCTTTTGCAGACTAGCTTAAGACTTTGACTCAGTTGCAGGTTTTTTCTGAGAAATCATGAAAAATATTAAATATTTAGAGAGTTATGGGTTAGTAATTAACTTTTCATTTATTTAAGGTTAATTTAAGGAGAAATCAAATCTAAGGGTTTGGAGTGGATTTTTTTCTCCCCTTTTTCAGTTCCCTGTAAGCTTGTTACCAACCTTTTGCATTTTTGATGAAATAGATCTTTATTATTTGATTAGAATTTTGTAAAGCTTTAAAAGGCTAAATATTAACTTTTTATGAAGCTTTCTTTTCCATGAAACTATTGGTTTTATATCATTTGGAATGCCCTTTTAAATGTAGATTTTTAATTTTCTTATGTTCATTTGTGAACATAAGTGAAGATTCATTGAATCTGTTTAAATATGTTCAGGGATTGTGCCAGGTTTTGTAGGAGTCACAAAGAATAGTAAGGAACATTCCCTGCCTTCATAAAGTTCACAATCTAGTTGGAGAATGTACTCAGATAGCTAAAATACAAAATAACTTATCCTGAAAAATAGAAGAGAGTACAGAGTGATAACAGAAATCCAATGAAGGTAGAATTCTATTTTAGCTTGAGAGGATCAAACAGAAATTTTATATAAGTTTCAAGTTTGTCTTGAAAGGATGTTTTTATCCACTTCATTTCTGCAGGCAGAATTGTGGGGGCAGTGTTTTCCAGGGATGGAGATTATCGTGCAGAGGGGGGGAAGAGGAGAAACTATTATTTGGCGCCTAACTGATCGTCATAACAACCCTTCTGGATAGTTCATGTTGTTGTTCTCATTTCACAGTTGAAGAAATAGAAATAATATGACTTTCCCAGTGTCACCCAACTGGTCAATGTCTGCAGACAGATTTGAACCAAAAAGATGAGTCTTCCTGACTCTAGAAAGCCTGGCACATTGTGTCACTCGCTGTCTCTAAGAACACAAAAATTTATTGGTAGACAAGATCTTGAGTTCACATTAAGGTAATCATAAAGGGGACATCTGAGATTGCTTTTTTGAGTAACGGGATGATATGATCAAAGCTTTTCAATAAGATTATTCCATTCTGTGTCTTCTGTGGTTCAGTGTCATTGTCCTCACTAGTCCACTCTCATCTTCCAGCCCTGAGGATTTTCAATGATTGTCCTCCTGCCTGCAACTCTCTTCCCTTTGTGTCTCTGTTTCCTGGCTTCCTTCAAGCCTCAGCTCATGTTCACCTTCTTCAAAAAGCCTTTCCCAGTCTTCAGTCCTAGTGCCTTTCTTAGACTATCCCTAATTATCCAATTGTATCTTGTGTGTATACAGTTATATTGTTTCTTCCATCAAACTCCTTGAAAGCAGGGAATTGTGTTTTTTTTTAATCCACATCACTTAACTTATTTCTGGCACATAACATACTGAATAATTACTAGTTGACTCACTGACAGACTGAAGAATAGGTTGGAAGGACTGAAACTGGAGGCAAGGATTGCCAACCCATTTAGGCAAGATATATTGGAAACTGGAATTACTGGTTTGCAGGAAGAATGGAGAGAAGTTGAAAGATGGCATTGGAAGATTAAAATAATTATGGTAACTCACTTTCTTGGTGTGTTTAATGGTTTATAGATATATTTACTTCTGTTGTCTCAATTGAGATATGAAAAAATTGAGAATCAAGGGGTGAAGTGATTTGTCCAAGGTTACACAGCTAGAATTATGGCCATTGCAACCAGGATTGTAACTACAGTCACCTGGCTCCAAATCTAGTACTCTTCATTATATCACAAAAATGAAGAGAGGAGAGGCATAAGAGATAAAAGAATCTGAGATGCTTATTGGATTTTGCCTTCCAGATTGATAGTGGTGCTCATACCACCAGGGAGAAACTGAAACACATTTTTTTAAATTTATTTTATTTTATTTTTAAAAATTTTTTTTATTAAAGATATTATTTGAGTTTTACAGTTTTCTCCCAATCTTGCTTCCCTCCCCCCACCCCCACCTCACAGATAGCACTCCATCAGTCTTTACTTTGTTTCCATGTTGTACATTGCTCCAAATTGGGTGTGATGAGAGAGAAATCATATCCTTAAAGAGAACAGAATTCTCAGAGATAAAAAGATCAGACAATAAGATATCTGGTTTTTTTTTTTCCAAATTAAAGGGAATAGTCCTTGTACTTTGTTCAAACTCCACAGTTCTTTATCTGGATACAGATGGTTCTCTCCTTTGCAGACAGCCCAAACTTGTTCCCATTTGTTGCACTGATGGAATGAGCAAGTCCTTCAAGGTTGAACATCACTCCCATGTTGCTGTTAGGGTGTACAGTGTTTTTCTGGTTCTGCTCATCTCACTCAGCATCAGTTCATGCAAATCCCTCCAGGTTTCCCTGAAATCCCGTCCCTCCTGATTTCTAATAGAACAATAGTGTTCCATGACATACATATACCACAGTTTGCTAAGCCATTCCCCAATTGAAGGACATTTACTGGATTTTCAATTCTTTGCCACCACAAACAGGGCTGCTATAAATATTTTTGTACAAGTAATGTTTTTACCCTTTTTCCTCATCTCTTCAGGGTATAGACCCAGTAGTGGTATTGCTGGGTCAAAGGGTATGCACATTTTTGCTGCCCTTTGGGCATAGTCCCAAATAGCTCTCCAGAAGGGTTGGATGAGTTCACAGCTACACCAACAGTGTAAGAGTGTCCCAGATTTCCCACATCCCTTCCAACAATGATCATTATCCTTCCTGGTCATACTGGCCAATCTGAGAGGTGTGAGGTGGTACCTCAGAGAAGCTTTAATTTGCATTTCTCTAATAATTAATGATTTAGAGCATTTTTTCATATGGCTATGGATTGCTTTGATCTCATCTGTAAATTGCCTTTGCATATCCTTTGACCATTTGTCATTTGGGGAGTGGCTTTTTGTTTTAAAAATATGACTCAGTTCTCTGTATATTTTAGAAATGAGTCCTTTGTCAGAATCATTAATTGTAAAGATTGTTTCCCAGTTTACTACATTTCTTTTGATCTTGGTTACATTGGTTTTATCTGTGCAAAAGCTTTTTAATTTAATGTAATCGAAATCATCTAATTGGTTTTTGGTGATGTTCTCCAACTCTTCCTTAGTCATAAACTGCTCCCCTTTCCATAGATCTGACAGGTAGACTAGTCCTTGATCTTCTAATTTGCTTATAGTATTGTTCTTTATGTCTGTGTCCTGTAACCATTTGGATCTTATCTTGGTAAAGGGTGTGAGGTGTTGGTTTAATCTAAGTTTCTTCTATACTAACTTCCAATTATCCCAGCAGTTTTTATCAAAGAGGGAGTTTTTATCCCAGTGGCCAGACTCTTTGGGTTTATCAAACAGCAGATTACTATAATAGTCTCCTAGTTTTACACCTAGTCTATTCCACTGGTCCACCACTCTATTTCTTAGCCAATACCAAACAGTTTTGATGACTGATGCTTTATAATAATAATTTTAGATCGGGTAGAGCTAAGCCACCTTTGTTTGCATTTTTTTTCATTAAGCTCCTGCCAATTCTTGACTTTTTATTTCTCCATATGAATTTACTTACAATTTTTTCTAACTCATTAAAGTAATTTTTTGGAATTTTGATTGGTAGGGCACTAAACAGATAGTTTAGTTTTGGTAGAATTGTCATTTTTATTATATTAGCTCTCCCTATCCATGAGCGGTTGATATTTGCCCAGTTATTTAAATCTAATTTAATTTGTGAGAGAAGTGTTTTATAATTGTTTTCAAAAAGATTCTGAGTCTGTCTTGGCAAATAGACTCCCAAATATTTTACACTGTCTGAGGTTACTTTGAATGGGATTTCTCTTTCTAGCTCTTCCTGCTGTTTCTTGCTAGACATATATAGAAAAATTGAGGATTTATGGGGGTTTATTTTATAACCTGCAACTTTGTTAAAATTGCTGATTGTTTCCAGTAGTTTTTTAGATGATTTCTTGGGATTCTCTAGGTAGACCATCATGTCATCTGCGAAGAGCGAGAGTTTTGTCTCTTCCTTCCCAATTCTAATTCCTTCAATTTCTTTTTCTTCTCTAATTGCTGATGCTAACATTTTTAATACAATATTGAATAGTAGTGGTAATAATGGGCACCCTTGTTTCACCCCTGATCTTATTGGGAATGCCTCTAGCCTCTCCCCATTGAATATAATGCTTGTTGATGGTTTCAGATAGATACTGCTAATTATTTTAAGGAACAGTCCATTTATTCCTACACTCTAGTGTTTTTAATAGGAATGGATGCTGTATTTTGGTAAAAGCTTTTTCAGCATCTATTGATATGATCATATGATTTCTGATACGTTTGTTATTGATATGATTGAGTATACTAACAGTTTTCCTAATATTGAACCAACCCTGCATTCCTGGAATAAATCCTACTTGATCATAATGTATTATCCTAGTGATGACTTGTTGTGGTCGTTTTGCTAAGATTTTATTTAGGATTTTTGCATCTATATTCATCAGGGACAATAGGTCTATAATTTTCTTTATCTGTTTTAACTCTTCCTGGTTTAGGTAACAGTACCATATTGGTTTCATAGAAAGAGTTAGGCTGAGTTCCATGTTTCCCTATTTTTCCAAAGAGTTTATATGGAGATTTTTTTTTAGGGAGTTCAATAATGGCTTGTTGAATTTCTTTTTCTGAGATAGGGTTGTTCAGGTATTTAATCTCTTCCTCATTTAACCTGGGCAACTTATATTTTTGTAAATATTCATCCATTTCACTTAGATTATCAAATTTATTGGCATAGAGTTGGGCAAAATAATTTCGAAGTATTACTTTTATTTCCTCCTAATTGGTGGTGAGTTCACCTTTTTCATTTATAATACTAGCAATTTGGTTTTCTTCTTTCTTTTTTTTAATCAAATTGACCAGAGGTTTCTCAATTTTATTGGTTTTTTCATAATACCAACTTTTGGTTTTATTTATTAATTCAATATTTATTTTGCTTTCAATTTTATTAATTTCTCCTTTAATTTTTAAAATTTCTAATTTGGTATTTAATTGGGGATTTTTGATTTGTTCTTTCTCTAATTTTTTTAGTTGAATGTTTAGTTCATTGATTTCCTCTTTCTCCAATTTATTCATATAAGCATTTAGACCTATAATATATCCCCTGAGAGTTGCTTTGTATGAATCCCATAGGTTTTGGTATGTTGTTTCATTATTATCATTATCTAGGATAAAATGGTTAATTCTTTCTATAATTTGTTTTTTGGCCCACTCATTTTTTAAAATGAGGTTATTCAGTTTCCAATTTGCTCTGGGTCTATATCTCCTTGGCCCAGTATTGCATATGACTTTTATTGTATTGTGATCTGAGAAAGATGTATTCACTATTTCTGCCTTTCTGCAGTTGATCGTTAGGTTTTTATGTCCTAGTACATGGTCAATTTTTGTATAAGTTCCATGTACTGCAGAGAGAAAGGTATATTCCTTTCTATCCCCATTCAGTTTTCTCCATAAGTCTACCATATCTAATTTTTCTAACAATCTATTTACTTCCCTAATTTCTTTCTTGTTTGTTTTATGTTTTGATTTATCTAGATCTGATAGCGGGAGGTTGAGGTCTCCTACTAGTAGAGTTTTGCTGTCTATGTCTTCCTGTAATTCTTTCAGCTTCTCCTCTAAGAATTTGGGTGCTGTCCCACTGGGTGCATATACATTCAGTATTGAAATTACTTTATCGTCTATGGTACCTTTTAGGAGGATAAAGTTTCCTTCCTTATCTTTTTTAATGCTATCTATTTTTGCTGCTGCTTTGTCTGAGATAAGGATTGCTACCCCTGCTTTTTTTTTTACTTCAGCTGAAGCAAAACATATTTTGCTCCAACCTTTTACCTTTACTCTATATGTATCTCTCTGCTTCAAATGAGGTTCTTGTAAGCAGCATATTGTAGGATTCTGGTTTTTAATGCACTCTGCTATTTGCTTATGTTTTATGGGAGAGTTCATCCCATTCACATTCAAGGTTATGATTACTAATTCTTTATTGCCCTCTGTGCTATCTTCCCTCAGTTTGTATTTTCCCCCTTCCCCCCTTTTTCCAATATTCCCCAGTATTTTTTTTAATACCACCCCCTTCAGTATGTTTGTCCTCCTATATCATACCCTCCCCTTTCTTTCCCCTTTCCCTTTTTCCCTTTTCCCTTCCCTTCCTTTTATTATTTCCCCTTATTTACCCCACTCCCCTTCCCTTTCTCCGTCCCCCCTCCCCTTTTCCCCTTTTAATACTTGAAAGGTTAGATGTTTTATAAGTTAACTGAGTATGTGTAGGTTGACTTTAAGCCAAGTCTGATGAGAAGAAGATTCAGGTGTTTCTCCTCTGCTCCCTTCTTCCCCTCTATTACCATAGGTTTTTGGTACCTCTTAGTATAATGAGATTTGTCCCATTCAATCCCCTCCCTCCTCCCGTCTCTTTCCTGTTGCCCTTTTTAGGGGAGGAAGTGTATTTTTTTAGATCATTCTGTCTAGGTCATAGAAAATTCTGAGTGTCTGTCCCTTCTAGTTCAGTATATTCTGTTGGATAGAGTCAAAATTCCTGAGAGTTATTAGTGGAACACATTTGTAGATGACTTGCTAGAGGTGATTGAAGATGTAAGGGAGGTAGGGTATTATTCAGGCCTTAGAGAAAGGAGAGATTGAGAATTAATGGGAAGATGAACCTTAGTAAAGAGAAAAGACTTTTTTCAACTAATACATTCTCAATTTTTTTTCCTTCTTTTGTTTAGATTTATCCCACGGTGGAGAATGTCCGGAAAAGTTTGGAAGGATATCCTGGTAAATCAATAGTGTTTTCTTGGTAGTTGTTTCAAATACATTATTAATTTTCAAAGTTAATCTTGAGAATGGTTTCTAATTTAGAATAATATTATTGTCTTTAACAAAGTCAAGGGGGTGTTGTGACGAGGAGGACCTTTATGGAAATGTGATTCTTTTTGTTTCTCTTTAATCTTCATTACAGACTGTTCAGAACAGTGAAGTAGTAAGCATGGCCTAATATATAAGAGAAATAACTTTGGATCCAAGGAGACTTGGATGCAAGCCCCACATCTCTGACTTGAGCTTGTGGATAACGACTACATGAGCCTTGATAAGTTCCTTTACCTTTCATGGCTTTATGCAAATCCCAGTCTTTAAGATGCAGAGAATGTGCTACTCTGCCTTCATGAATGAAATGTCTTACCTGTTATTTGCCTTTAAGATTGAAATCACAGGTATAGTTCCCCATCCATTAACATTTTTGTTTCCTTAGTTATAATGTCTAGATTTAATGATTTTTAAATTAATGAACAAAATTTCCTTTTCTATACCAACTCAGGACCTTTTTCTTAGTTTTTTCCATTCTATACACAAAAAAGAAATGTAGAGAAGTAGGTGTTCAGGGGAGGGTAAAGGATTAGAATTTAAGTATTTTGAAAATCAAGTCTTTATTTTTTGTTCCTCCATTTTTCCTGATTTAAAATCTCTGTATACATAGAAAAGTTGTTTAAAAATATATTGTGGGTGCTTCCCACTAAAGCAGAATATTAGGAAAACCATATTTGTTGATAGTATCATGGACTAGGTCTGTGATTTCACGGGTCTGTGGAATTTCTGGATGAGGACATTCTTTCTTCCCTACAATCCACCTTCTCTGCAGCACATAATCTTAGTGGCCTCAGAATTTGAAAGGTTAAATGATTTGCCTGGGATCCTACAACTCCTATGATTCTTAGATGGGTACCCACCTTCCAGATTATAAGTCCAGCTCTCTCTATGCTATTCCTTCTTGTTCTCAGTTTTTATCATCACTTTTTGTTTTTACTTCACATTAATTTCAATGTGATTCCCTCCCCAATCCATCTCTTTAACAGTTTTTTTTAAAAAAAAAAAAGACAGCTAAGCGAGACTAAACCAAACACACTAACTAGTTCTGGTGATGTATGTAAGGCTCTTCATCTATAGTCCCTCATTTCTGCAATGAAGCTCTGGAGAAGGAAATGGCAAGCTCCTCTGGTGTCTTTTCAAAAAGAAAGAGGTACATTTCCTCATTAGTTTGATGAATTGCTGGGCCAAGATAATTCATCAGGTGGTAGTCACTCTGATGACAAGATTCTCCATCTTTTGTTAAGTTGGTCCTCAAACTGTAGACAAAGAATCCATTTCCAGATCTGTGCTTTCCTCCTTGTTAGGACCTAACAATGCTTATCCTATAATGATCCAGCTTTATCCTGTATAACTTTAGATTTCATAGCATAATGACTTTTCATCCAAATTTTACACCATGTCTTCAGACATTTGTGTTCATCTTCCTGTATCCAAAAATACAAGATGCATAACCTTAGCTTGCCAATTATACTCAGTCTTAAGAGGACAGAATGATCCCTAACTTTATCTTTGTTTTTAGTAAGATAAAAAATGTTGTCATATATTTTAGTCTGTACCTGTGATTTCAATCACTGTGTAATTATATCTTAGTGTGGAAGCTCATTCTGCAAGTATTGAGCCATACTTCATCTGTTTCTACATCTTAGAGAATTTTCTGGAAATTGTGATTTATCTAGGGTGAAAGAGTTATTTGTCAGAGGCATAACTTGAACACAAGTCTTCTCGACTTAGATTCTGACCCTCCATCCATGACATCACTTCATTTCTCAGCAACAATAATAAATTTAAGAAATATTGTTTGTGTCTATATGACAGTTTTCTTTCTGATTTACAAAATGCCTTAATTGTATAGATTAATTATCATTTAGTTACTGGGTGGTTTTTTTTCTACTTTTGATGGTTGATGAAGAAACAAATTATAAACATGAGAAATTATCAAATGACACAATATATAAGGACAGATAAGTAATTTATGCTGGATGACCATTTCAGAATCCAGCACAATCTCTATAGACTAGAATTTAGACCCTGTCAAAAATAAAATTTAATAGAATGAAAGCAAAACCTCACAATCTGATTTTTAAAAATAAATTAATTTTACCACTGCAATCAAGGAAAGATGTGACTCAATAGTTGTGGGAAAAGATCTAAAGGTTAAAGTCTAGTTCAAACTTATTATGAGCCAGTTGCAAGATATGACTGCCCAAAAAGCTATAGTCAGGTCAAGATGGCATTAAGAGAGATATAATGTACAGAATGAGAGAATGGCTTCCCCTTGAGATAGCACCCTGGTCTGATTGTATCTGGGAGAATATTGTCTTTTACTATGGGCATTTCATTTTAGGAAGGACATGGCAAACGGGAATGAGACTCGATCAGAGTGACTAGGAGATCATTAACAAAAATTCAATTCCAATAAATATTCAATAAGTGCCTATTGTATACAAGTTTATTTAATTATGTGTGGCATTTATAAAATTATATAAGTATTAAGCATATACTGAGATGAGACCTATTTACAATTCAATTAAAAAGCAAATTTATTCACTGCCTATTGTACATGAGTCTACATGTGCTGAGCATGAAATAATCATAGCACTTTATTTTAGACAATGGTATTTATTTTTTAGCTCTGAGGATCATCAATTAAAGACATTAGGGATATTTCAGCTGTAGAAGAAAAGAATTGGAGAAAAGCTATGATAACCAACCTCAGATATTTGACATTTGTTTCTGAAGAGTTAGCTTGACCCAGAGGGCAGGACTAGTCATCTTGTTGAACAGATCCAAAAATCTTTGAGAAGTTGAAGGATGGTTAATTTAAACCTCACTGTGAGTACAAACTTACTAGCAGAGATCTCCAAATATAGAATGCCTTACCTCAGGAAGGCGTGGAGTTCCCTTAGATAAAAGTAGTAAAGAAGATACTGGACAATAGGAGACTGGGAATGTCATAGAGGGATTTTTTTGGACAGGTTTTGGTTGGACTAGATGGATCCTGAGGTCCCTCTTATGTTGAAGTTTCTATGATTGATTTGTTGTGTCACAAGTAGGATATGGATTTGTTAGAGAACAATAGCTGTGTTCTTGAAATAAAATATTTACTAATATAAGGTAGCTGTGTGTCACAGTGATTAGAGCGCCAGGAAGACCTGAGTTCAGATGTACCTTCAGACACTTACTAGCTATGTGACCCTGGTCATCTGTCAAATGAACTGGAGAAGGAAATGGCAAACTCCTCTGGTGTCTTTTCAAAAAGAATAAACAACCCAAAAAAACAAATGGGGTCCTGAAGATAGGAATGTTGCATCTAAGTAACAGAAATGAGATAATTTCACTGAAATTTCAGAACAGGATATTGAAGATTTTGTTGGGTTTTGGGGAGGGATAAAAGGAGGCATTTTTTTTCGTGTGTTTGTTTTGAACACAATCTCCATCTGTTAATTTACAGTCATCAGCTAAATTACCTTCTTTAAAAATTTATTTTTAATGAAGAACATTTTAGATTAAAAACTGCTTTAAAAAGCACAGTTATCATGAATGTATGTAGTTTTGTGCAACAAGAAATATTAAACCTTTATTTAAATCTATTTAAGATTTTTCTAGCCTTAACAAACTAAATTTCAAACCCTTCCCTTTTATGCAGATAAGTTAATTAATTTTAAAATATAATTCTATCTCAAACCATATCTGTATTTGCAGGAGATAGCACTTACTGGTAGAAAAAGATTTGGGTTTGTAATTAGGAGACTAGGCTTCCTGTCTTTATTTTGTTACTTATAGCTCTTATAATTATGCAAATTATCCCAGCTAAACAGTTTTCATTAAACAAGTGACATTTTGGGGAAGTCCTGAATCTTATTTCCATATAATAATATTTGATATTTATTTTGTTCTTTAAATGTTCACCGAATTCATATACACATACACTCTCACATAAAATCTTTATGTAACACACAACTCCTTGATACTCATGACAATTAGTGAGTTTTGTATGTATTATATGTGTCTGTTAGTCTTTGAAAGTATTCAAAGAACAACATAAATTTCAAGTATTATTATTTTCCAGAATTATGATTTTGGACTTCTAGTAAAAAAAATTATTGCTAAATAATTATTGCTAAATAATTGTTTTTCCTTAGTTAATTTGTATAATCATAACTCTCCCCTATCCATTCAGGAGCACTTACTTGTTTGAGTCTTATTCTTATTTCTTTCCTCTCCTATACTTGATAAACTATACAGTAATATAATTTTAGATCTGGAAAGGAACTTGAAGACCATCGCATCTAGTCCCATTATAAAGATAAAAACTGACCTGCATGTAGAAAAAATAATTTGCTCTGTGTAACCAGCTAGTTGTAGTAATGAGATAGAACTCTTTCTTTTGAACATGTAAATCAGAACTTCTCTAGGAGGCCTTTCTAAGTTACACTAATATTTTCAACTCAAAATTATAAAATTAAAAATTAGAAATAATCTTATAGATTTCATTTCACAGATGAAGAGACCGAGGCTTAGAGAAGTTAAATAATTTACCTAAACCCACACAGGTAGCTGAATTATAAAATATAACTTCAAACTATGATCCTGTAATTTCAAGTCTTTTGTATAGTTCACAATATTTTGATATTTCTAGATATTTAAACCATGTCATGCTCTGTAACAAGTTTATGTTGCTTAATATTTTCCAAGAAAAGAAATTTTATTCAATGTATCTAGTTTTAGGACCTGGACAATTATTTTTTTCAAAGAATGATTTTAGAAGATTAAAGTAATGAAGATGCTATTTTTAAAAAAATCCCATTGGTGATTTACTGAATTTTTTTTCAAGGACTCTTCCAGCTGAATTGCTACTTTTTTTGGAGATCTCAATACATTTTCTAACTGATTTTGTCTTCTCTTTGTCTTAAAAGCTGGTGGCTCTCTTCCATACAGCTCACAAACCGCAGAGAAGCAACTATGGCTCCATTCCTATTTTCAGTAAGTACTAGGTTTGTAATGTTTCTCCATGTTAGAGATAATGACAACAACTACAGTTAGATAGTCCTCTGAAGTTTGCAAATTGCTTTAAGAACATTATCTGTATTGAGCCTCACTACAACTTTGTAAGATAAATACTTTTGGTATAATTGCCCCTATTTTAGAGATAAATAGCATGAGGCTTAGGATGACAGTGGCTTGCCCCATGCTTCCACCACTAAGAACTGCCTGCCAGAGATAGACTTTGCATTATGTCTTTCCATTTCCAAATCTAGCACTCTCTCATTATACCGCTTTTCAAAAATAGATTATGCAACCTGCAGTTTTATGGATTTCTTTCTTTTCTCTCTATTTGACTACAAAAACAATGAAATAAGAGAATTTAATTTTTTTTTGTTGGAGAGGGTCAACTAAGGCACCATTTAGAGTGTTAAGGAAAAAGATATATAATTTAAATGTTGAGGGTTAATAAAGAACACTGATATCAAAAATGCTGTACATTGTTCCCAATGCAATTCAACTTATTCTCGTCCTTATTGTTTTGCAAGGGGGCATTTCTTATAAACTTCTTTTTTCTTCCTTCATAACATAAGCAAATTAGTTTGTAATTAAGCCTTCTAGGGTTGTTATGAGGATAAATAGAGACATTTTGCAAATCCAAAACATTATGTAAATGCTTAGTATTATTACTTTAAACCACAAATACTCTTGACTTTCATAACAATAATTAACTAAATATTTTCTTTAATAGATGTTAGCCTCCTATACCAGGAAAGTACATTTAGTTTTCAATAGTTAAAATGCAATGAAGTATACTTGACACTAACCTATATAAAATGGTTCCATTTCGTACACTATATAAAAGTTGATTGTGATAAGACCCATGAACCTATGTAACTGTGAGCAATTTTGTTAATATCTCTGAACCTCGGGTTCCAGATGAGATTAAAATTCCAGATGAGGTTATTGACTTAGAAGTACTTTATAATAATATAGATGTCTGACGCGTAGAATCCACTTGAAAATGCTTGTTGAATAACTCAGTAAACTTTGAATTATTACTCTAAATTATGATGATTTTTTCACACTTATTCTGGCCATTATTTATTATTGTATTCCAGATGTCTTGAAAAATAGACTAGGGAGTTTTCATTAGTGGAGTGCTAAAGTTCACCAAACATTAGGAAAAGAATGGTTTATAGAGAGATATTTTGGAACTATGACCAAGTGGCATAATTTTGGTATTTTTGAGCTTTTTTCATTCATCAGTTTTTGTTAATAGTCCAAATCTTGATCTTAAGTCATGACACCAAGGTTTAGACTGGTCATTTATCAAGATTTCTTAAATTCATAACAGTTTCAATCTTAACAGATGACCTAGTCCGATATTATTTGTAAAGAAGGACACTGAGATCCAGAAGAATTAAAGTAATTTGCCCAAAGGAATACAGCTAGTTAGTGACACTGGAGAAATTATAACCCAGGTGCCCTAACTACCCAGTCTAAAGTTCTTCATATTGTATCATATCTTTGGCAACTAATCTTTCATAGGAGAAAATTCAAATTTGAATCACCTCCTACTGAATGAATCTTTTCTGAAGTCAGTGAAACTATCATCAGGTTCCCCTCCATTTCTAATGTAAGTTAATTGGTAATTTTGCTCATTTTATTTGCATGATATCTTCAGATTCAGCTTTCCCTTAGATTTGGAATGATCTCTATAGTATATCTTGTAAAATGATATTTTTCTAGTATTAAGAGTTTGTTTCTTTTGTTTTTGCTCTTTATATTTTGTCTAATGTGAGTTTGTATTACTCAATTTGCATTGTCATGTGTTTCCTACATTGAGAGTAAATTCATATTGGCATTGATTTAATGGAAAATTAATGTATACATTTTCTTTTATCAGCAAATGGTCAGCAGAAACCTCAGGTCGTACCAATGCCATGCCTCATATTAAGACCTATATGAGACTTTCTCCAGACTTTACGAAGATGGCTTGGTTTCTTGTCACAAGGTAAATATTCTTCATATTCCTGATGAAAGGAATATTTATTTTAAAATGTTGATAAGTAGGTCAAAAGAAATATGGAAAAACTTGTGGTTTTAGATTTATAGCTTAGGGAGCCAGAACTCAGAAAATGGTGTGTACCATAAACTTGCAAGTATAAAATGAAAAGACCAATAAAATAAAGAGATGAAGGGACATTTTCATTATTTTCTTGTAGACTTAGGGGTATGTATTTGGTCTTTATGGGTCAGATTGATATTACTTTATTTATTTCTTTGGAATGGGAGTGATGATAGGCGGAAACAAAGTAAAGATCATCCAGAATAACTGTGATGTAAAAGCAAAAGGCATCAATGTAATTTTTAAAAATTAATAAAAGACTCTCCCTTTAAAATTCCTTATCAGTGATTTGTCCTAACATGAAGAAGTAAAAATTTTTCCAAGTGAGGATATAGAAATAAAATTCTCCTTTAAATTGATAAGCTAGATTATATGATAAATTTCTCACTCTAATTTCTTTTTTATAACTAAATATTTATTGATGCCTTTTTATTATAGTCATTAATTTTTTATTTTGGGGTATTTTTTTCTCTAACCTTTCCCCACTTCCCAGCTGTAGAGGATCAATTTAAAAAAACCTAGTCACTAACATTGAGTCAAACAAAATCCATTTCTGCAATAGCTACTTCTCTTTCTATTTCCTTGGGTCATCTCCTCTTTGTTAGGAGATGAGTAACAAGCTTCTTTATTATTTCATGTGAAATCATGACTGGCCACTCTGTTGTTCCAAGATTTGCAGAGTGCTTTTACACCATAAGACATTCCTAGATTCATATCACCACCTTCTCTTCATTCTCTCCCCTCCCTCGAACTAATTTTTTTTGACTGAAATAAAAAAAAGGAAAAAATTGACAACAGTAACTCTTCCTTTGTTGCAAAGGTCAGAAGATTTCCCTCAATTCTAAGACCAGAGGTGACTTTCAGTGAGGGGCCCCACATTACAAACTGGATATTTAAGTAGCATGATTCTCAAACACTAAAAACCTTTAAAAATAGACATGTTATTGGAATTGGGATCTTGGGAGAGAAAAGGTTACTGATGGAGGCACTTCAGGTGAATGTGGAGGTAACTGAGATTGATCTAGAACTATACATTATGTGATCGTTGTAAAAAAGAATTAGATTGATAGGGAGGTCTGAGTTCTAATACTGGTTTTTTCATTTTATTTTTTATCTTTTAGTCAGGCACATTTTGGTTTTTTTTTTATTGTTTTAAATTTTATTTTTTAATCTGCGGATCAAATCAAGCATATCCATAGCATAGATATTATAGTATAATAAAAGATGAATGTCTTTGAGATTTCAAAGGTGTTATGCGCCACATGCATTCTTTTTAAACATGTAATAAATTTATCATGTAAATGTCTTTTTAGAAATAGCTATCCATTAAATACAAATAGCGGTGTGTGTGTGTGTGTGTGTGTGTGTGTGTGTATTTTAAAATTATTCTATACATCTATCAGTTCTTCTGCTGGATGCAGAGAGCATCTTTTTTTCATTTATTAAAGATTTTATTTATTTTGAGTTTTAAAATTTTTCCCCTGATCTTACTTCCCTCCCCCTACCCCCCACAGAAGGCAGTTTGCCAGTCTTTACATTGTTTCCATGGTATACATTGATCCAAATTGAATGTGATGAGAGAGAAATCATATCCTTTAGGAAGAAACATAAAGTATAAGAGATAGCAAGATCAGACAAGAAGTTATCAGTTTCTTTTCCTAAATTAATGGTAATAATACTTGGTCATTATTCAAACTCCACAGTTCTTTCTCTGGATACAGATGGTATTCTCCATTACAGACAGCCCCAAATTGTCCTTGATTGTTGCTGGAATGAGCGAGTCTATCAAGGTTGATCATCGCCCCCATGTTGCTGTTAGGGTGTTCATTGTTCTTCTGCTTCTGTTCATCTCACTCAGCATCAGACCATAGAGATCCCTCCAGGCTTCCCTGAAGTCCAATCCCTCCTGGTTTCTAATAGAGCAATAGTGTACCATGACATACATATACCACAGTTTGCTAAGCTATTCCCCAATTGAAGGACATTTACTTGATTTCCAATTCTTTGCCACCATAAACAGGGCTACTATGAATGTTTTGTACAAGTGATGTTTTTACCCTCTTTCATCTTTTCTTCAGGGTATAGACCCAGTAGTGGTATTGCTGGATCAAAGATTATGCACATTTTTGTTGCCCTTTAGGCATAGTTCCAAATTTCTCTCCAGAAAGGTTGGATGAGTTCACAGCTCTACCAACAATCTTTTTAGTATCACAGATTTCCCACAACCCTTCCAACAATGATTAACCTTTCTGGTCATATTCACCAGTCTGAGAGGTGTGAGGTGGTACTTCAGAGAAGCTTTAATTTGCATTTCTCTAATAAGTAGTGATTTAGAGCAATTTTTCATATAACTATGGATTGCTTTTTTCTCCTCATCTGTAAATTGCCTTTGCATATCCTTTGACTGTCAATTGGGAAATGCCTTTTTTTCTTTTTAAAATTTGACTCAGTTCTCTGTATATTTCAGAAGTGAGTTCTTTGTCAGAAATATTACTTGTAAAGATTGTTTCCCAGTTTACTACATTTCTTTTGATCTTGCTTACAATGGTTTTGTCTTACAAAGCTTTTTAATTTAATGTAATCAAAATCATCTAATTTGTATTTATTGAAGTTCTCCATCTCTTCCTTAATCATAAACTGCTTCCCTTTCCATTGATCTGACAAGTAAATTATTTTGCTTATAGTATTGTTTTTTATGTCTAAATCTTGTATCCATTTTGATCCTATCTTGCTATAGGGTATGAGGTGTTGGTCTAATCTAAGTTTCTTCCATACTAACTTCCAGTTTTCCTGGCAGTTTTTATTGAAGAGAGAGTTTTATCCTAATGGCTGGACTCTCTGGGTTTATCAAACAGCAGATTACTATAATCGTTTCCTGCTATTGCACCTAGTGTATTCCACTGGTACACCACTCTTTCTTATCTAATACCAGACAGTTTTGATGACTGATGCTTTATAATATAATTTTAGATCAGGTAGGGCTAAGCCACCTTCTTTTCACTTTTTTTCATTAAATCCCTGAAAATTCATGACTTTTTATTTCTCCATATGAATTTACTTCCAACTTTTTTAACTCATTAAAGTAATTTTTTGGAATTTTGATTGGTAGGGTACTAAACAGATCATTTAGTTTTGGTAGAATTGTCATTTTCATTATATTAGCTCAACCTATCCATGAGTAGTTGATGTTTGCCCAGTTATTTAAATCTGATTTAATTTGTGTGAGAAGTGTTTTATAATTGTTTTCAAAAGGTTTTTGAGTCTGCCTGGGCAAGTAGACTCCCAGGTATTTTATGTTGTCTGAGGTTACTTTGAATGGGCTTTCTCTTTCTAGCTCTTTCTGTTGTATTTTGCTAGTCATATATAGAAAAGTTGAGGATTTATGAGGATTTATTTTATAACCTGCAACTTTGCTATAATTGCTAATTGTTTCCAGTAGTTTTTTTCAATGATTTCTTGGCATTCTCTAGGTGTACCATCATGTCATCTGCAAAGAGTGAGAGTTTTGTCTCTTCCTTCCCAATTCTAATTTCTTCAATTTCTATTTCTTCTCTAATGGTTGAAGCTAGCATTTCTAATATGATATTGAATAGCAGTGGTGATTAATGGGCATCCTTGTTTCACCCCTGATCTTACTGGGAATTCCTCTAGCCAGAGAGCGTCTTTCTTTATATGTCCTTGTTAATTTGGATATTTATAATAGTCCAAATTAGTTATTTGCTCAAAGTCATTCTTAAAATTATATTTATTCTCTTCATTTCTCTCTTTATTATTTCATGAAAGTCTTTCCATATTTTTTCTAAAGTTATCAAACTCACAAATTTCTTATAGCAAAGTAATATTTATATTCATTGTATCTTACAGCTTGTTCAGTCTTTCCCCAATTGATAGACATCCCCACAATTTCCAGTTTGTTGCTACAAACATTTTAGAACATACAGGTTTCCTGGAGGGATATGAAGGAATGACCTCTAAGCTTTTTTCTGGCTTTAAAATCCCATGATCCTAGTGTTGCTTCGTTCATAAACATCTCTTTTTTTAAAAATTCAAAACCATAAGTTTATGATTGTTTCCATAAATTTTTCTTTTTGGTCTATTCTACCTTTATTTGTTTGTAGAAAAATTTTATTTATTTTGAGTTTTACAATTTCCCCCCCATTCTTGCTTTCCACCCCCCCCCCAACAGAATACATTCTATTAGTCTTTACATTGCCTCCATGGTTAATTGTATGTGATGAGAGGAAAATCATATCCTTAAGGAAGAAAAATAAAGTATAAGAAATAGAAAAATTACATTTAGATAAGGTAATGGTTTTGCTTTTTTGTTTTTGTTTTTGTTTTTAATTAAAGGTAATAGTCTTTGGTCTTTTTTCAAACTCCGCAATTCTTTCTCTGGATACAGATGGTATTCTCCATGGCAGATAGCCCAAAATTGTCCCTGGTTGTTGCACTGATGGAATGAGAATGTCCATCAAGGTTGATCATCACCTCCATGTTGCTTTTAGGATGTCCAGTGACTTTCTAGTTCTGCTCATCTCACTCAGTATCAGTTCATGCAAATCCTTCCAGGATTCCCCAAATTCCCATCCCTCCAATTTTTTGCCACCATGAACAGGGCTGCTATGAATATTTTTGTACAAGTAATGTTTTTAACCTTTTTCATCATCTCTTCAGGTTATAGACCCAGTAGTAGTATTTCTGGATCAAAGGATATGCACGTATTTGTTGCCCTTTAGGCATGGTTCCAAATTTCTCTCTCAAAAGGTTGGATAAGTTCACATCTCCACCAACAATGTATTAGTCACGCAGATTTCCCACATCCCTTTCAACATTGGTCATTGTCCTTTCTGGTCATATTGGCCAGTCTAAGAGGTATGAGGTGATATCTCAGAGATGCTTTAATTTGCATTTCTCTAATTAAGTAATGATTTAGAGCAATTTTTCATATGACTGTGGATTGCTTTGATTTCCTCAGCTGTAAATTGCCTTTGCATATCCTTGGGAAATGAAACTCAAGAGATAATTAGCACCTTGCAACAAGAAAACAAATCCTTAGAAAATACAATTGGACAAATACAAAATGAGAATAACTATCAGATCTTCAATTGGGTAAATGCAAAAAAAAAAATGATCCTCTCAAAAGTACACTTGGGCAAATGGAAACCTTCAAAAATATAATTAACCAACTGCAAAAGGAGTTGCAAAATGTAATTGAAGAAAATTTTTCTTCTCTAAAAGAAGAATAGAATCGGTGGAAACTGATGACTTCATGAGACAAGATTCCGTTAAAGAAAGCTAAAAGATTGAAAAAAGAAGAAAATGTAAAAATCCTTCATTAGCAAAACAACTGACATCAAAAATAAATCAAGAAGAGATAATTGGGAGAATTATAGGTCTTCCTAAAAACATTGAAGAAGAAAAAAACCCTGGACTTAATATTACAGGATTTAATGATGGAAAAATGCCCTGATATTATGAAACCAGAGGGAAAAGTAATTATTGAAAGAATACACTGATCCCCTCCACAAAGAGATCCTAAAATGAAAACACCAAGGAATGTTGTGGCCAAATTCCAGAATTATCAGATAAAAGAAAAAATCCTTCACTGTGCCACAAAGAAAAAATTTAAATACCAAGGAGCCACAGTAAGGATTACACATGACCTGGGAGCATCAGCATTAAGGAATCAAAGGACCTGGAATGAGATATTCTGAAGAGCAGGAGTGTTTGGAATGCAGCCAAGAATCCACTATCGGGCAAAACTGAGCCTTCTCTTCCAGGGGGAAAAAAATAAATATCTATTAATGTAGAGTTGATTTTGTAAGTATGTGAAAATTTCTTCGATCAAATGCATGGAAATTGTCACTTTCAATGGTGTACAAACTAAAACTCCCTTACAAGGTGGAGTGGTACCTTGCTCCTTCCCATACCTGATAGAAGGGTGGCTAGGTGGTGCAGTGGATAGAGCACTGGCCCTGGATTCAGGAGTACCTGAGTTCAAATCCCACCTCAGACAATTAATAATTATGTAGCTGTGTGACCTTGTGCAATCCACTTAACCCCATTGCCTTGAAAAAATCTAAAAAAAATCCCATACCTGATAGAAACACTTTGAGCCCCTGAGCTTCCCTAAGGAAGAGCACCATAGAAAATAACAATTTACCCAGGTCAGCTCAGTTAATCTTTGGTGAGCTCCATGCTTGTCTTATGAGTTCAGGACTGTCTGCCTTCACTGTGTAGTTTCCTTGGTCCTTTGATCAAACAGGAGATGTTCTTTGAGTTGGGTTATATTTTAGGAAGATGGTGATTGATTTGTGCTGAAGCAACCACAGCCTCTCTCTCAGCTGCACATTATGATCAAGCTGACTACCTACATGGCACAGTATTTATTCCAGGAGATAAGTCTAGCTCGTCTCAAACCAGCCACAGAACTTCAGGTCTAAAGTTGTCTTACATCGCTATCCTATCTGATCACTCCTAAAAGTATTGTGTACCTTTTGACAAGACTCTTAACATTTTTGGAGAATGAAGAATTCAGTAACCACTGAATTATTAAAACAATGGGTTTATCTCATAACTTAAAGGAAAACTCTTCTCAGTTGCTGCATATCTTATAAACTCTTTGCTAAAATGAAGAGGGTTTGTGAACTATGCCAGTGGAAAGAGAAGTTATTTTAGATCTTTAGTGCTGGAGTTACAGAGATAAGAAAAAAATTCTTCCCTTTTTAAAAGAACTTAAAATTTAATGTAGGAGATGCAGATATATACAGGTAAGCATTTAAATATGATTTAAAGTTAATATGAATAGTGTTGTAAACTTTATATACCTAGTGTTATAATAGAGGCAAATACACAGAATATGCTGCTAGTTCATAAATTCCTTTAAACTCCTTTTCTTCCTCTCCAGCATAGAATACTTAGAATAGGACCAGATTTGGACTCGGGTATTTGTCTTCGGCATTTCATTTGTATCTGGCTCTCCATGTCTCCAAGAGAAACTCATTTCTTGGCAAAGATTTCGGAGTGGTTTTGTTATTCCTTTTCCAGCTCATTTTTCAGATGAGGAAATTTGAGACATATGGTAAGGTTTGAACTCATGCAGATGAGTCTTCCTGATTCCAAGTCCATACCAGAAACCTGTCCTCAAAACCTGAATTTTCCTTTTACTCTCTTTGTGACTGAACAAGTCTCACCCTTTTTGACTTGAGTTTCCTTCAGCTTTACATTAGGTTTGAACTACTAGAGAATCTTTAAGAAGACTTTTCTTTGATATTTTATATATATGTATTATAAAATGTTACTAATTTATATTTATGAATTAATGTCAGATGAACTGTTTCAAGAACATAACTGATTATCCCAAATTTATACTGTATATATCTTGTTTGTACAAAACTGTTAGATTGTGAGCTCCTTGAGAGCGGGGATTTGGATTTTACATTTCTGCGTGTCTCCTCCATTTGAGCAAGTACCTGGCTCTTTGTAGATGCTTAATATGTTGACTGTTCTTCACACACACACACACACACACACACACACACACACACACACACACACTTTTTTTCCCCTTATCAAATTTCTATTTATTTTGTTAAATATTTCCCAAATACATTTAAACTGGTTCCTGCAGCTTGGTTTGTTTCATTCCTCTGAACTGGAAGATACAATTAATTTAAGAAGATATAAATAATGTGATTTTAAAAAGTGGCTACAAAAGATTCTCTCAATAAACCTGGGGCATACTCTCACTCAGTGTGAAATAGCATAGTGATCCCGTGATTTAAGTTATTTTTCTCCCTCCCCCTTTCCCTTGATAGAAAGCAATCTAATATAGGCGCTACATGTAATGATACTAAACATAGTTTCATATTAATCATGTTGTGAAAGAAAAATCAAATCCAAACGGAAGAAAAAATCATTAGAAAAACTGACATATAAGAGAACTTTCAAAAATTGAAGATAGTAACCTCTGGACTGCCTTTAAACTTTACAGTTCCTTCTTTGGATACAGATGGTATTTTCTATCACAAGTCTTTTAGAATTGTCTTTGATTATTATGCTTTTGAAATGAACAAGTCCATTATAGCTGGTTATCACCTAATATTGTTGTTCGTGTGTATAATGTTCTTCTTGTTCTGCTCACTCCAGTGAGCATCAGTTCTTGTAAATCTCTGCATGCTTTTCTGAAGTCTAATCCCTGATGATTTCTTATAGAACACTAATGTTCCATCACATTCATATACCACAATTTGTTCAGCCATTCCCGTTGATGGGCATCCACTCAATTTCATATTCTTAGCCACCATGAAAAGAGCTGCTGTGAATATTTTTGTTCATAATAATTTTTTATCCTTTTTCATGATCTCTTGGGGTTACAAACCTATCAGTGGTTTTGTTGGATCAAACGATGTGCACAATTCCAAATTGTTCTCCAGAAGGGTTGGATCAATTGACAATTCCACTAACAATGCATTAGTGTCCCAGTTTTCCTATATCCCCTCCAACATTGATGATTTTCCTTTTTTTCAGTCATATTGGTCAATCTGTGAGGTGATACCTCAGTTGTTTTAATTTAAATTTTCCTAATCAATAATGATTTAGAGCCATTTTTCATATGACGATAGATTATCCCATATTTATTACGCTTTTTTAAAAATGACATCTGATTTTTATACTTGATTTCACAATCTTTGTTAAGAAAGTAGACTTTAGCATGAGCCTTTTGTAATTCTTTCCTATGAATCCATTCATTCAGTGAAAATTATTAAGACATTATTATATTTACTAAATGTCTATTAAGCAGAGTCCATGTGTTAGGCATGGCATAGTTATGTACAGGAAAATAAGTTTTGAGTTCTTCCAAAGAAGCTTTCAAGCACAGGAGATTTCTAATCTTGTTTTCATATAAATATTTTGCAAATTAGAAGTAGGTAACATGGTAGATTAAATGCTTAGAAAGCAAGTTATCACTTCCTTTGGAAAGAAGATGAGATCAGGGAGAGCATAAGGAAAGGAGTACCATTTGACAATTTGGCCTGAGAAGAGGATAGTAGGATTGTAGAATTGGAAGGGAACTTAGAAAACTATTCCCACCTCACTCTTTTATAAATAAAAACAACTGGGACTTCAGAAAGTTAAATGACTTATCTAAGATCATTCAGTTATTTGAACTCAGGTCATCTTGATTCCAAACTTAACATCCTTTATACCATACTCCGGATTTTGATGTTGTGAAAGAAATGGGTCAGGAGGAGGAAGAGGGCAAAGAAGAAGAATGTTGAATGTTCTGGAGGAATATATTCCCTTTATCTAACATTTAGAGTAAGTGACGGGGAACATTATGAGATAAGCTAAAGGTAGATTGGAGCTAGATTTGTATGTGTGTTGAGTGCCAACTTAAGTATTCATACCAGGGGCCCAACAAAACAAATGTGTTTTTTCCTCTGCAGTAACTCAACTTCCTTGAAATATGCATCTCACTTGAATTGGAAATAAAGTAGTACTTTAAATGTATGAGGTTGAATATCTTTTAGAAACAAATCACCTTATCCTAATTTTTTTGCAAACAGATAAATTGTAAGCAGATGGTACATGTGTGCTTATGCTTCAAAGGGAGGAGAATGCTGAATGTATTCAAAGATTACATTTTGAGTTCATCTGGAATTTAGAGTAGGTGAAAAGAACATTGTATAATAAACTGGACCAGGTAGATTGGAGCCAGATTTGGATGTATGTTGAATGTCAACTTAATACTTCATGCCAGGAAACCACAAACAGGTGTTCTCTGATCTAAATATCTTCTCTGAAATTTGCATATATAAATTGGTGTGCATACATATTATATATATATATATTAATGTGTGTGTCAAAACTTCATATGGTACATGCATTCATGTCTATTTTTACATATTACATATTTATCTCATACATCAAAGTAAGTATTACTTCTAGATGTAAGACATGCTTTAAGCATGGCAAAGACTATACAAACTATAGTTATAGGAATTGTATGCATATAGATAGTTTATATGGTTTTTGGTTATATTTAGAACATGTCATACCTCAATGTAAGAGTTCTTTTGAAACTAATTTCGAAGAAAATGTTATGGGGAACTGTTATAACTTAAAAATCAGCACCAAAAACCCTGTAAAACGACTATAACACTATCCTTTATTCCAGCAGTACCACTACTCAGTCTGTATTCCAAAGAGATCAAAGGAAAATATATATGTATAAAAATATATTGGGCAGATTATGTTATGAAAATTGAGAGAATTCTCATCAATTGAGGAATGGCCCAACAAGTTGTGTTATATGATTGTGATGGAATACTATTGTCTTCTAAGAAATAACTAGGAGGATGCTTTCAGGAAAAAACTGATAAGACTTAGAAGAAGTGATACTAATTACCTAGCTGTGTGGCCTTGGGCAAGCCACTTAACCCCATTTACCTTGCAAAAAAAAAAAACTAAAAAAAAAGAAGTGAAACAAAATGAAATGAGCAGAACCAGAACATCATTGTATGTATTTTTTTTTAATTTTGTTTATTTTGAGTTTTATAATTTTCCCCCCATTCTTACTTCCCACCCCACCACAGAAGGCATTCTGTTAGTTTTTACATACTTTCCGTGGTATATATATTGATCTCAATTGAATGTGATGAGGGAAAAACCATATCCTTAAGGAAGAAAAATAAAGTATAAAAGATAGCAAAATTACATAATAAAAATAATGGGTTTTTTTTTTTTTAAATTAAAGGTCTTTGATCTTTGTTCAAACTTCACAATTCTTTCTCTGCATACAGATGGTATTCTCCATTGCAGATAGTCCCAGATTGCCCCTGGTTGTTGCACTGATGGAATGAGCAAGTCCATGAAGGTTGATCATCACCCCCATGTTGCCAATATTGTATGTATTAACCAGTAATACTGTACAGTGATCAACTGAATGACTTAGTATTCTGATCAATAGTATATTCCAAAACAATTCTGAAGGTTTTACTGGTAAAAATGCTATCCAGAAACAGAAACTGACGGAGTCTAATGCAGATTAAAGTGTACTTTTTATAACTTCAGTATTTTGGGGGGCTTTTTGTACTCTGATTTCTTTTGAACCATGGCTATTATGAAAATTTTTTACATGACAACTTATGTATAATCCATATCAAATTGCTTGCCTTCTCAAGGAGGAGGGTGAAGGAAAAGAGAAAGAAGGAGAAAAATTAAAACTCAAAATCTTAAAAAATGTTAAAAATTTTGCTTACATGTATTTGAGGCAAAAAATAAAAATGGAATTTAAAAAAATTCCTAAATCATTTAGAGTTTCCTATAACTCCCTTTAATTTTATTTACTGGAAATTGGGATGATATATCAGAGTCTCTTCTTTTCGTAGATATTTCACAGGGGGGAAAAAGGTTTCTATTCCCTTGAAAAGTAAATCAGAACAGGGCTATGACTAGATCATTAATTTCTGACTCCTTGTCTGAACTCAGACTATTAGGCAATTCTGTGTGACTCAGTAATGTCATAGTTGATGTCAATAGCTACTAATTAAAGTATTATAGACTGAAAATTATGAATTTCAGCAGAGAGCCATATTCTAACTTAACAAGAGATACTGTTTCTCTAAAGATCATTTTGACACTTTAAAAAATAATATATGGAAACTAGGGACTTGTTAATCTTTTTTTTTTATTTTAGGATAGAATAATCACCTTCACTTATAGCAGGAAGGATTTGGGTTAGATATAAGGAAGAATTTCCTGAGAGCACATCTGTCTTTTGTTGTCCCCTTCTAGATCTTATTTCCAGAGATCTTTCTCCTCGACCCAGACAAAGTTAATCTTCTCAGCTTTGCTTCTCTGGCTTGCTTATGAGCTATCTTCATTGATGAGTAAGTGGATGAAAATTCACCCAACTCAATATAATTAATTGACTCCAGACATGCTTCACATTCCTTTTCAGCATCTACCAGAAAACTAGGGCCTAACCAGTGTAGGCATCTTGTCATCTGACTTTCTTTCCTTGAGTATGAATTCCCCTCACTGCCCCTGTTATCCATCTCTTGCTTTGGGAACAGTAATAAAGTCACTGCTGCAATTTTTCCTGGAAAAGATGTGATGGTTGACTGCTTTATGCTTCCAGTCAGTCCTTGTGACTCTTCCTTCGGGCCAAAACTCTCTTTCCTAGTCCCAATTCCCTTTCTATATGTTATATCTTCCTATTAGAATGTAAGTTATTGAAGTCAGTATCTTTTTCCCCCTTCTGTATTTTGTATACCCAGTTCCTATATTTGTAATATAGTGGCATTAATAAATATTTGTAATAAAATGTTAACAAATGCTTATTCATAATGTTGATTTTTTTTTAGAAAACTGTTTTGAACTACTGTAATTTTATGATTAGAAGTTTTAGTTTGGTTTAGAAGTTATTACAGAAGGCTAGAAAAGCCATAATATTTGGGATTGGGTTCTTGAGAATGTTTGTAACATCCCTATGGAAAAGTGTTGTTGAATTCCCTAGAAATGGGGACCGTCAAGCTCTCCATTAACAAAATGTGTACTATAAGTTTGACACCTCCATTATGGAAAAGAGAATTAAGTGACAGGATGGTTAAAGAATATTAATTGGCATAACTTCAAGTGGGGAAAACCAAATGGGATTTCTTGTCAGTTATCACAAAGTTTAGAGATCACCAGTCCTCACTTGTCTCCTGAATTTCTAGTATTTTAGTTCTGGCTGCTTACTGAATATCTTGAATTGGATTTTTGGTAGACATGTTAATTCAGCAGTTCAAAAACTAAAGTCATGCACTTTCCTCCCTAAACCTCCTTCTAGTTTTCCTCATTACTGTAAAGGAAATGTCATCTTTTCATTCACCCAGGTGGGCAACTCAGTGTCATCCTCAATTCCTCACACTCTCTTATTCCCTCCTCCTTAATATCCAATTATTTGTTAAGTCCTGTTTTTCTACCTTAGCAGTTTCTCTTGTGTAGGTCCCCCTCTCTCTCATCTTGACACTGCCATTATCCAAGTACTGGCCTCATAAGCTCACACTTAGACTCTTTGTAGTAGGCTTATTGGTCTCTTTGCCTTATGTCCCAACCTACATCATTCCATCCTTCCCTAAGTTGTCCAATTGATCTTCCATAAAACAGGTACAACCATGTCCTCCGACTTTATTTGATAAACCCAGCAGCTCAATATTTCCTACCAGATCAAATCTAAACTCCTCTGTAGACCTTTTAAAGTCATTCATTAATCATACCTCTTCCTGCCTCTCCATTCTTCTTATACCCTACTCCCTTCGACTACTCTGTGAACCAACAACACCAGGTTTCTGGCTATTCCTTACAGAAGATAATTTATCTTTCCTCTCTGGGCATTATCACTGGCTGTCCTCCAAGGCTGAAATGATCTTCCTTGTCTTTGTTTCCTGGCTTCCTTGAAGTCTCAGCTATTGTCCCATCTTCTTCAAAAATCCTTTTCTATCCTTTTCAGTCTTTGTTCTGAGATTAGCCTTAATAAATCATTTGTGTGTGTCTGTGTGCACATTTCATAAATAATATCTATATATAGGGCAGCTAGGTGGCACAGTGGACAGAGCACTGGGCCCTGGAGTCAGGAGGACCTGAGTTCAAATGTGACCTCAGACACTTAATAATTGCCTGGCTGTGTGACCTTGGACAAGTCACTTAACCCCATTGCTCCTTAAATAAATAAATATCAGTGTAATATATATATATATATATATATTATATAATATATAATACTTTTATAATAAATATTATATAAAATGATCACACACCTAAATATACCTGTGTGTGTATATTTTTAATTTATTTTATATCGTTATTTGCATGTGGTCTACCTCATTAGACAGTGAACTACTTGGATGCAGGGATTGTATTTTGCCTTTTTGCAAAACTTTCATCCTCAGTACACAGAGCGTCTGGCCCTTCCCTTTCTCCAAATATACCAGAACATAATAGATCATTTATAGAGGATGATAAGTGTTGGACTGCCAGTACTTTAGACTTCAGATATTTACATTTTTGTCAGTAACAATCAGCAGTCAAAGAACAGCATTGGAAAGAGAAGATACAGATTTTACCTAGAGTTGAGGGTGAAGAAGGTAGCTGTAGCAGAAGGATGGAATGGCAAGGGATTATATTTTTGGGGGGTAATCGTGTTTTTTGTTGAAATGGCTCTCTATAGGAGTATGAAAAGACTGGGAAGCCAGAAGTAAATTTATGGACTTTAGGGGTCATGGAACTGGTATTCATAATCACAATGGAAATTTATTTCTTATTAAACTACACTTTCTCATTAAGTATAATCACTCTCTTCATCTCAAAACAGCTCTACTTGAGTGTAAAAACATTGGAGGAATGTGAGAGAGAATTTATTTTGTTCAGGATATGGCCTGGTGTGTTCAGTATAGTAGTTAACCTAATTCACTGATTTTGGGGGGGGTCGGGAAAGAGTATTGAATATATCTGTAAATCCACCAAACAGTAAATATAGAATTCAAGATATATTTACTAATCATCTTATGTGAAATCTTGGAATGAAGGAGAACCAGGTTTTATTAATATTCCTGCTCCCATGTAACTTGGAGTTGCATATAAATAAGTATTGAGTAAAGACATATCTTGATATTATTTTGTGTATAATTATGTATAAATATTTAAAGGTTCTATGATTTTGGCATTACAAGAAACTTTTAATAACTTCTTTTCCTCTAGAGATTACAACTGAGATCTTCAACTTGCCTGAGGAATATAGAGGTTAAGTGAGTTGCCTAAGAAGTGAAAATAAAACCCTAGTCTTCTGGACTTTGTTTCTATATATTTCCTTGTGCATATTTGTGCTATCCTTTTCATATAAAATAACCATAGATGTCAGTGTTGAAGCTGATCATTCAGAGGTCAGCTAATATATCCAAAAATATTTCACTGTTGTTAAATGTTAACAAGGAAGTTAAATTGCTACTAGACTATAGGGAAGACACAATTTTACTTGGTAGTTAATACTTTGTATTTTAATATTATTCAAAAAGTTGTCCAATGGAAATAAATATTGACAGGCAATCTGCAAACATTTATTGAGCACCTACTATATCACACAATATTCCTGTCACTGGAGAAACATATGAAAATGAAAGCCTCCACCTCTGAAAGATTTTGCATGCTCTTGGGTTTCTAAAGATAAAGGTAATTGGAATTACTGCAAGTTAAATAGTTTAGAGTCATAGGGCTCTAGCATTGGTTGAAAAAGGCTAATTGTGGAAGGTGGTGTTTGAATGAAATCTTGAAATACATGGAAAGGAGGGGGAATGGGGGGAGATGAAAAGGAGATGACCCAGTGAAAGAAAAAGAATGGAAGCAAATTAGTGGAGTTAATTCATAGAGAATGAAAAGGGAGGATTAATATATTGCTAAGCTGGGTAATTTGGATGCAGTGACACTATGGAGGACTTTTAGAAACAAGGAGAGGAGTTTATGTTTTATCCCAAAGCTATATCCCCTCTAGAGTTTCTTTGGACAGAGCAGTGACAATGGTCAAACTAATATGTAAGGAAAACTCATTTTTGTAGCTTTGTTAGGGACTTGAGGCAAGGGAGTACAATGACAGGGGGCCCATTGTATGACAGATGATGAAGCCTTAAATGAAGATGGTGACTAGTCAAGTATTGCAGAGATAGTTGATCAAGAAACAAAAATGAAAAGATTTGACTGCTCATTGGATATGTGAAACAAGGAAGGAGTAGGAGTTGTGCAGAATGCTGAGATTGTGTATTTGGGAGACCAGGCAGATACTGGGGAATGAGTTATCAAACCATCTTTTGCCATCATCAACAAATATTGACTCTACTTTATGCAATTCAATGGTTTCAACTTGACTTTTAGCACAGTACTTATCATATAAGAGCTAAATAAATGCTTGTTGAATGACTTACTAACTTAACCAATGTTGGTTATTTTATTTATTGGTCGGTTATATTTATTAGATCTATAAAACTGGACATTGTTTTCAGAGAGATTCCCTTTCAGTTGAATTAAATTTCCGAAGTGTACATTGAGTACCTGCTATTGCTTTAATGCTTTATTCCTGTATTAGTTATTAAATACCTAGGATATACAATTATATCTGAAAGAGCATTAGGCCTATAGTCAGAAAAGTTTTGCTAGTAGTTAGATGACCTTAAACAGGTCACTTAGAGTTGTGATTTCTTCATCTGTAAAATGAAGCTAATGATTCCTGCATTACCTGCCTCATATGGATGTCAGTCATAGCATTCTCCCTTTTCTTCCTCATGATTTCTTTTCATAATGTTATTTGGAGATATGTATATATATATAGTAATATAATGTAATATATTATGTTATATTATAATGTAATATAATAATATAATTGCTTTTCATAATATTATTTGGATCTTCACATTCCCTTTGGTTGATCTTGCGAAGTATTTAATCCATTTTTTTCTACCTAAATTTTCTTTGAATCTTTTGAATTCTGCCATTCTCAAAACTAGGGCATATGTAAGACTATTACGTCCAACTTTCATGAAATTTATGATAAGAGTAATCACTTCTAAGTTTCTCATCATTTCATTTTCAGGTTATTAATTCTTCCCTTGCTGGTTATAAGTTCCTCCTTTCTGGATCCTAATGTTCTTCTACTTTGTGAAGGTTGAAATTATCATTAAGTCAAAAAGCTATCAGGTAGAGAACTTCAGTAAATTTCTGCCTAGTTGAAGGTCTCTATCACTTTAGAATCACATCTCCCTGCCCACTTTATGATCTTTCCCTCAACATTCTCCAGAACAGTATAAAGAATCATCTGTCTGGGACATTTTTGCCCTTGATCCTTTATTGATCCTGAAGCCCTTCATTGCCTCTCCTGAAGGTGAATAAATTTTCTTACTATGGCATGATATTCCATCACTCCTTTTATCTATTTTGTTTATTTTGAATAAGGTATATACTCTATCAGGGTATAGCCAAGGCATTAGTTATATTTCAGTAAGTGTCAGTGAAACCTGTGAGATCAAATTTTTCCTTCCTTACATTAAAATCTTTTTTTCTTTCTGTCTGTTGAATTTGTAGATGGACATTTAAGACTAAAATAGTTTTTAATGCTGTCTCTTACAAATTACTAAAGCTCTCTTCTGATCTTCGTGTGACTTATTTTATACCTGTTATTCTTTATGGCATTTTTTCTCTTATTTAAAGTCATATTCATTTTTCTTTTTAAATTAGGTAGTAGAGATACCTACTTCTCACTTTTTCCTTTGTCTCCTAGGTCATTGACTGTATTTGGAGGTTCTATTTAAGGCTTTTAAAACATAAATATCACTTTATGGGACAATTTAAAGTTTTCCTTGACTTCCTTGCTCTCATTAGGCAAGTGTGACCTCTTTTTGCTTAATTTATCATTCCATTAGTAGAAAATTGTTGAAACACTGATGGTGATTGAGGTTTTCCATGTATTGATGTATCTGTGATTGTTTTCCAAATATCTAACCATCATAGATTTCTGGGTATAATTTCCAGTTCAATTTAATGCAAATTTATTAAGTACCTTCTATATTCAAGGCATTATCCTTGGATTCTAGGACCATAAAGTGTTCCTTATTCCTAAGGGAATTGCATTTTAAAGGGTAACATAACCTACAAGTCAGCAAAATATACTGAAAAAAAGAAAGTGAAAACTGTATTGTTGTTTCCTATTTGCTGATATTTAATTTAGTAGTTTTGTATTAATATTAGCTAGTAGTTTCTTTATCTGTCTTGATTCCACCAGATTTTGGAATTAAGGTTATATATACCTAATAGAATGCTGTCTTTCACTATTTTTAAGGACAGTTTTTATATAGTATAGACATCATAGATATTTGATTAAAATTTATTTCTGAATCCTACTGATCCTGGTACAATTTATCTGATAGCTTATTAGTGAAATTTTACATTTTTATGAATATCCATCTTTTTTTATAATCTTTATTTTGTTGGCATATACCTGTATACGGCTGTGTGCTTGATCATTTTCTTTATATCTTCTGTGATCATATTGATTTTCCCATTCTTATTTTTTGATTCGGGAGATTTAATTTTCCTCCTTACGTTTTTGATTGTCTCCTAATAGGCAGTTGATTCTCTAATTATTTTTTAAAAGCTTTGGTTCATTGATTTAATTTTTCTTTTAATTTCTCTCCTTTTAATGATCCTTTTTTTTTTTAGGTTTTTTTGAAGGCAAATGGGGTTAAGTGGCTTGCCCAAAACCACACAGCTAGGCAATTATTAAGTGTCTGAGGCCAGATTTGAACTCAGGTACTCCTGACTCCAGGGCCAGTGCTCTGTCCACTGTGCCACCTAGCCATCCCATCCTTTGATGATTCTTAATTTTTGTTCTGCACTTGTTTTTGATATCTCCAAATATCTCTTTTCTCTTTTTTGTAAATAAAAGAAAGATTTTATTTTATTTTTTAATCAAAGATGATAGTCTTTCTTCTTTATTCAGACTTCATAATTCTTTCTCTGGATACAGATGGTGTTCTTCATTGCAGATAGCCCAAAATTGTGCCTGATTCTTGCACTGATTAAATGAGCAAGTCCATTAAGGTTGATCATCACCTCCATGTTGGTGTTAGGGTGTTCATTGTTCTTCTGGTTCTGCTCATCTCACTTAGCATCAATTCATACAGATCCTTCCAGGCTTCCCTGAATTCCCATCCCTCCTGGTTTCTAAAAGAACAATAGTGTTCCATCACATACATGTACCACAGTTTGTCAAGCCATTCCCCAATTGAAGGACATTCACCTTATTTCCAATTCTTTGCCATCACAAACAGGGCTACTATGAATATTTTTGTACAAGTGATGTTTTTACCCATTTTCATCATTTCTTCACGGTATAGACCCAGTAGTGGTATTGCTGGGTCAAAGGGTATACACATTTTTGTTGTACTTTGGGCATAATTCCAAATTGCTCTCCAGAAAGTTTGGATTAGTTCAAAGCAACACCAACAATGCATTAACATCCCAAATTTCCCACATCCCTGCCAACATTGATCATTGTCCTTTCTGGTCATATTGGCCAGTCTGAGAGGTGTGAGGTGGTACCTGAGAGATGCTTTAATTTGCATTTCTCTATAAGTAGTGATTTAGAGCAATGTTTCATATGACTGTGGGTCACTTTGATTTCCTTGTCTATAAATTGCTTTTGCATATCCTTTGACCATTTGTCAATTGGGGAATGGTTTGGTGGGTTTTTTTTAATTGGACTCAGTTGTTTCTGTATTTTAAAAATGAGTCCCTTGTCAGAAATACTAGTAGAAATTGTTTCCCAATTTATTACATTTCTTTTGATCTTGGTTGCAGTGGTTTTGTCTGTGCAAAAGCTTTTTAATTTAATGTAATCAAAATCATCTAGTTTGTATTTAGTGCTGTTCTCCAACTCTTCCTTGGTCATAGACTTCCCTTTCCATAAATCTGACAGATAAACTATTCTTTGATCTCCTAGTTTGCTTATAATATTGTTTTTTATGTCTGAATCCTGTATCAATTTTTAATCCTATTTTGGTGTAGGGTGTGCTGCGTTGGTCTAATCTAAGTTTCTTCCATACTAATTTCCAATTTTCCCAAGAGTTTTTTTATATCAAAGAGAGAGTTTTTATCCCAGTAGCTGGACACTTTGTGTTTATCAAAGAGAAAATTACTATAATCATTTCCTGCTATTGTACCTAATCTATTCCACTGATCCATCTTTATTTTTTAGCTAATACGAGATAGTTTTGATGACTGATGCTTTCTAATTTTAAATCTGGAAGGGTTAAGTGACCTTCTTTTGTACTTTTTTTTTTCATTTACTCCATGGAAATTCTCGCCTTTTTATTTCTCCCTATGAATTTACTTACAACTTTTTCTAACTCATTAAAATAATTTTTTGGAATTTTGTTAGGCCACTAAATAAGTAGTTTAATTTTGGTAGAACTGTCATTTTCATTATATTAGCTCGACCTATCCATCAGCCGTTGATATTTGCCCAGTTATTAAAATCTGATTTTATTTGTATGAGAAGTGTTTTGTAATTGTTTTCAAAAAGTTTTTGAAGTCTGCCTTGGCACGTAGACTCCCAGGTATTTTATTTCTGGGTTATTTTGAATGGGATTTCTCTTTCTTTTTCTTTCTGCTGTATCTTGCTAGTCACATACAGAAATGTTGAAGATTTATCAGGGTTTATTTCATATCCTGCATCTTACCTAAAATTGCTAATTATTTCTTTTAGTTTTTTAGATGATTTTTTGGGATTCTCTAGGTATACCATCATGTCATCTGCAAAGAGTGAGAGTTTTGTCTTTTCCTTCCCAGTTCTAATTCCTTCAATTCCTTTTTCTTCTCTTATTCCTGGAGCTAACATTTCTAATATGATATTAAATAGTAGTGGTGATAATGGGCTTCCTTGTTTCACCCCATTCTTATTGGAAATGCCTCTAGCCTATCTGCATTGCATATGATGCTTGTTGATGGTTTCAGATAGACACTGCTTATTAGTCTAAGGAACAGTCCATTTATTCATATGCTCTCTAGTGTTTTTAGCAGAAATGGGTGCTTTATTTTGTCAGAAGCTTTTTTTAGTGTCTATTGATATCAGTTGATGTACGATAGGTTTTTTATTGATATAATTAATTATAGTAACAGTTTTCCTAATATTGAACCAGCCCTACATTCCTGAGATAAATCCTACTTGGTCATAGTGTATTATCCTAGTGATAACTTGTTGTAATTGTTTTGCTAAGATTTTATTTAAGATTTTTTGCATCTATATTTATCAGGAAGATAGGCATATAATTTTCTTTTTAACTCTTCTTGGTTTATTTATCAGTACCATATTGGTGTCATAGAAAGAGTTATGCAGAGTTCCATCTTTCCCTATTTTTCCAAAGACTTTATATAGAATTGGAACCAATTGTTCCTTAAATGTTTGGTAGAATTTACTTGTGAATCCATCTGGCCCTGGAGATTTTTTCTTAGGGAGTTCAATAATGGCTTGTTGAATTTATTTTTCTGAGATTGGATTATTTAGGTATTTAATTTCCTCTTCATTTAACCTGGGATACTTACTTTTGTAAATATTCATCTCTTTCACTTAGATTATCAAATTTATTGGCATAGAGTTGGGCAAAACAATTCAGAATTATTACTTTAATTTCCTCCTGTTTGATGGTGAGTTCACCTTTTTTCTTTTATGACATTAGCAATTTGGACCAGAGGTTTATCAATTTTATTTTTTTTTCATAAAACCCTCTTGGTTTCATTTATTAGTTCAATATTTTTCTTGCTTTCAGTTTTATTAGTTTCTCTTTTAATTTTTAGAATTTCTAATTTGGTATTTAATTGGGGGTTTTTAATTTGTTCTTTCTCTAATTTTTTAGTTGCATATTTATTTCATTGATTTCCTCTTTCTCTAATTTATTAATGTAAACATTTAAAGATATAATATATCCCCTGACAGCCGCCTTGTGTAAATCCCATAGGTATTGGTATGTTCTTTCATCATTTTAATTATCTAGGATGAAATAATTAATTCTTTCTATAATTTGTTGTTTGATCCACTCATTCTTTGAAATGAGGTTATTTAGTTTCCAATTAGTTTTGGGTCTATATCTCCCTGGCCTAATATTGCATATTATTTTTATTGCATTGTGATCTGAGAAAGATGTATTCACTATTTCTGCCTTTCTGCAATTGATCGTTAGGTTTTTATGCCTTAGTACATGGTCAGTTTTCGTGTAAGTGCCATGTACTGCAGGAAGAAAAGAGTATATTCCTTTCTATCCCCATTCAATTTTCTCCATAAGTCTATCATGTCTAAGTTTTCTAACAATCTATTTGCCTCCTTAACTTCCTTCTTGTTTATTTTATGATCAGATTTTATCTAAATGTGAGTGCAGGAGGTTGAGGTCTCCTACTAGTAGAGTTTTTCTGTCTATGTCTTCCTGTAACTCCTTCAACTTCTCCTCTAAGAATTGGGATGGTATACCATTGGATGCATACATATTTAGTTTTGAAATTATTTTATTGTTTATGGTACCTTTTAGGAGGATATAGTTTCCTTCCTAATCTCATTTAAAGATATCTATTTTTAAAGCTGCTATGTTTGAGATAAGGATTGCTACCCCTCCTTTTTTCACTTCAGCTGAGTTTTTGGTAAGCAGCATATTGTAGGATTCTGGTTTTTAATCCACTCTGCTATTTGCTTACATTTTAAGGGAGAGTTCATCCCATTCACATTCAATTACTAACTCAATTACTAAGGAATTACTAACTATTGCCCTCCATGCTATCTTCCCTTTTTTTGTGTTTTCCCCCTTTTTTTACTTTAACCATATTCCCCAGTATTTTGTTTCTGAATACCACCATCTTCGTGTGTTTGCCCTCCTTTATCCAACCCCCCCTCCTGTTTCTTCCCCCTTTCCCTTTGCCCCTTCTTCCTTCCCTTCCTTCTGTTAGTTCCCCTTTTCCTCTCCCCCCTCCCCCTTTCCCCTTTTAATACTTGAAAGCTTAGATAGGTTTCTTCACTTAAATGAGTGTGTGTGTGTATGTAAACTTTAAACCAAATCTCATAAGAACAAAATTCTGGCAGTTCTCATCTCCTCCTTTCTTCCCCTCTATTGTAATAGCTCATTTGTACCTCATAATGTAATAAAATTTACCCCATTCAGTCTCCTCCATCCTCCTATCTCCTTTCTGTCCCCCTTTTTAAGGAGCTATTGTTTTTAAATCTTTCTATCTGAGTCATAGAAAAGTCATGAGTGCCCTTCACTTCTGGCTAAGTGTATTCTAATAGTCATAATTCTTGAGAGTTATTAGAGTCTTTTTCTCATGTAGCGATATAGCCAGTTTCTTCTTATTGGGTGGCAGTTTTACCCTTTTTTTTAAATTTTTCATGTGTCTCTTGAGTCTCCTGTTTGATGTCCAATTTTTCTTAGCTCTGGTCTTTTCATGAGAAAATGTTGGAAGTCTCCCATTTCATTAAATGTTCATCTTTTCTTCTGGAAGAGAACCTCAGGTTTGCCAGATAGTGGATTTTGGGCTGCATTCCAAGTTCCTTTGCTCTTTGGAATATCTCATTCCAGTCCCATTGATCCCTGATGCAGCCATGTCCTGTGTAATCCTTACTGTGGTTCCTTGCTATTTAGATTTTTTTTCTGGCTTTTTGCAGGATTTTCTCTTTTATCTGATAGTTCTGGAATTTGGCCAGAACATTCCTTGGTGTTTTCATTTTAGGATCCGTTTCTGGAAGGAATCGATGTATTCTTTCAATAACTGTTTTGGGGGTGGCTAGGTGGCACAGTGAATAGAGCACCAGCTCTGGAGTTAGTTCAAATCTGGTCTCAGACACTTAATAATTACCTCGCCGTGTGGCCTTGGGCAAGCCACTGAACCCCATTGCCGTGCAAAAAAAAACTAAAAAAAAAACTCTTTTGCTCTTTGGCTTCATGATATTAGGGCAGTTTTCCATCACTAAATCTTATGATATTAGGTCCAGACTTTTTTTTCTCTTCATTGTTTTCAGAAAGACCAATAATTCTTAGGTTTTCTGACCTTGATTGATTCTCGAGGTTAGTGGCTTTGCTGCTGAGATATCTTACATTTTCTTCCATTTTTTCAATCTTTTTTTTTGGTTTAACAGAATTTTTATTATCTCATGAAGTCAGTAGTTTCCGATTCCATTTTTTTTAAGAGAAGAATTTTCTTCATTTATCTTTTGCAACTCCTTTTCCAATTGGTCAGTTCTATTTTTCAAGGAGTTTTCCATTTGCCTAAGTATAGTTTTCAGAGAATTGTTTTCTTTTTGCATTGCCCAATTGAGGATCTGAGGATTTTGTATTTGTCTAATTGTATTTTCCAACGATTTATTTTCTTGTTGTGTGTTGTTAATAATGTCTTGCAATGTGTTGATTTTCTTTTGAGTTTCTTTTCCCAATTTTTCCAATTTATTTTTAAACTCCTTCCCGATTTCTTCAAGGAAGTGTCTCTGGGCTGGAGACCAATTCATATTCTCCTCAAGTTATAGATCTCTCTGGGTTAGTATCTGTGCTTTCAAAGTAATTCTCAGTGGGCTCCCCTTTTGGCTGGCCTTTCTTCATTTTCTTAGGAACTTGTGTTGGGGGACATGCTGGCTCTCAGAGGTTTGCTTTTGATAACCCTAGAGGCTTTGTTCACTTGGCTTATTAACTCCAAGTGGGCAGGCCAGTAGGGGGTTTTGTTGCTTTCTCTGGTATATTTGAGGCCCTCTCCCTAAGCCTGGAGGGAGTGAGGGGCAGCAGAGTCTGAATTGTCCTTGAACAATTGTGTGTGTGTGTGTGTGTGTGTGTGTGTGTGTGTGTGTGTGTGTGTGTGTGAGAGAGAGAGAGAGAGAGAGAGAGAGAGAGAGAGAGAGGATAGTTAATCTCCCTTTCAGCTGAGGTAGTTCTGCTGCCCTCATCTGAGCCAGGGGGGTTGGAGGAGTGGTTATTCTTGTTCTGGGAAGAGGGATCTGCTAAAAGTACAGAGTTCAGGCCCTCAGCCCTGGGTTGATCTCCAGCCATGTTCTGCAACTCTGGGTGCTAGAACTTGCCCTTCTTCCCATCTGAGACTCACCAGACCTCCACTTCTCCAGCCAAAGGTTCCAATGGCTAACATTGTACCCTCTGCCTTAACCCCGCCACCACTACCCCTGCAACAGCTCCCCACTCTTGGTGCCTTGAAATAGACCTTGGGGCAGATGTTCTTCCAGCTTCTTTTTCTGAGTTTTGTCTATCAGATTTCTATTAAGAGGTTTCTTTCATGTTATTTTTGAGGGGGGAAACCAGGAGACCTTACCACTGCGCCTGTCTTCTCTCCACCATCTTGGTCAGAAGTCACTTTTCTCTTTTTGATATTGTGGTAAGCAGTATGCACTCTTCAGTATATTTCTAACATTCTAAAATCCAAGCCTTATTAAATTAGTTATTTTCACAACAGTTACCTATTAAGTAGTATTCTGAAAACAATTTACAATTTCAGAAATATTCTGAATTTATAATCTTTTTCTTTTGTGATAGCTATGGTTTCCATTTTCCTCCATACATCTGTTTATTCATATATATCATTTATTCATCACTCATTTCAAATCTATGGTTTCTGTATAGTTCAATTTTTTCTGATATCTGTTCTGATAACTGTTGGCATAGTCTTCTATTTAATTTTTTTGCAATTCCTCTATTTCCTATAGAAATTTAATTGTTCTTCAATATTTACCATTCTCTAATTTTCACTATTTCCTTTAAAATCCATTTGTTTTGGGTCATCTAGGTGACGTGGTGGATAGAGCACTGGCCCTGAAGTCAGGAGTACCTGAGTTCAAATTTGGCCTCAGACACTTAATGATCTAGCTGTGTGGCTTTGGGCAAGCCACTTAACCCCATTTGCCTTGCAAAAAAAAAAGAAAGAAAAAAATCCTTTTGTTTTTATCCTTTGTTGCTGTTTAATTTGAATTCAACTTTGCAGTAGTATTGAAACATAATTTTCAGGATTTTGCTGAGGAATGGTAAACTTTAGTCTTTCTTTTAATCTTAAATCTATAAGTATCTTTCTTTATTAAACATGTTTCCTATTGGCCACAGTGTAGGTTGTGATTTTTAATCCATTTAGTACCTGTTTTTTTTTCTCTTTTCTATGGAAATCCAATCAGCCATATTTCATGTTATTAGTTATAATTTCCTTCTCTTCCATACTTTGTTCAGTTATTTTCTATGAAGGAAATAAATCTTTATTTCACTAATAGTACCATTTTCCTCCACGTATAAGGCACACCCTTTTAAAAGAAAAATTTGGGGGTATAAAAACTGGGAGGATCTCATATACAGTGGTTGTAGATTTTTTTACTTGGCATTCCCTGCTTTTTTAAGTTTGTTTTCTTTGCACTCTGTGTTTCACATTTGTTGCTGGTATATTAGGTTACATTTTGCCACATTCTGCCTAGAAATTGCTCAGAAACGATTTTCCTATAGTGCTGAATTCAAATTCAGAGTAATCTAGTTTGTAAAAGTGAATGGAAATCATGCTGCTGAACCTCAGTTTGGTCTTCCTCCAAGTGAGAAGAGAATCCAAGACCGACTATGGGAAGAAGAAACCCGACTGAAAACACCCCAGCATAAGAAGGCCATGAGAGGCAAGTCAGTCAAATGGCCTGATGTAGAGAGGGAATTGAAGATGAAGATTGAAGAACAAAGAGCCAGTAAAATTCCTGTGTCCACAAAGATGGTTCAGCAGGAGCTAAGAAGAATTACCGATGAACAAGAAGTGACTGATTTCTAAGGACGCAATTAATGCTTCAGGTTCATGTAATGGAATGGACTAAGCATGTGTCCATGCACCAGATTTGCTCAGGGAGTGCATGTGGTCAGCCACAGACCATAGCACAGGCAGGAGAGCAGTCAGATCTTCTCCTAAGACAGGGATTCATTATCAAACATAGATGAGGAAGAGCTCATGGATGGGAGTTTTGACAGTGATGAAGAGTTTATATGAATTTTATGATGAATGAAACTTGAGTTCAGTAACTTTAGGTAATACTTTTTTTTTCCCTCAAATTTTGGGCCCCCAAATTAAGGTGTATTTTATACATGGGGATATAGGTAATCTAAACAATTTCAGGGATATACCTGAAACACTAAGCATAATTTCTCTATTTTAAGCCATGTTAGTGCTCGAGAAATTAAACAAAAACGAGCATATTTTCTATAGTTCCTTTCACTTAGAGATAATCTGTAGTGATATAGAAATAGCAAAAAAAACCTTTTGAATTAATTTAGTTATTTCCAAACCAAAGGCCACCTGCTTTGTTTCCTGTATTTTGTTGCCACACACACACGTGTGCACACGGTTTCTCAGAATGTTAAACAGGGGGCCTGCTAGGTGGCGCAGTGGATAGAACACTGGCCTGGGAGTCAGGAGTACCTGAGTTCAGATATGGCTTTAGACACTTAATAATTACCTAGCTGTGTGTGGCCTTGGGCAAGCCACTTAACCCCATTTGCCTTGCAAAAAAAAAAAAAAACAACCTAAAAAAAAGAATATTAAACTGGACTTGAAAGTAATTTGGTTTCTGGCCTGATTGGCTAAAGGAATGTTTGTGCTATTGACATGAGAAATCCTAAGAGGTCATCACTTGTGTGGTGATGATGATAGGATTGATTCTGTATATGTTGACTTTGAAGAGTTTCCATGCCTACCAAGTGGGATAAGTAATATATTCTATCATTATGAAGTAGAGAAGAGTGTTTTTAAATAGCTATTTCTGAACATTATATGCAGTGTACTTTTCCCTTTGGAAGTCAATGAATGTTTTCTAAATAATGCTTGTATTGCTTTCAGGATGTTTGGAAGGCCTTGAAGAAAATTGCTTTCAGAGTTAATTCATGTGTGACACCATAAATTCTGTTTTCTTGATGATCTCCCCGTGTTTTCAGAAAGTAGAATTATCCATTTGCTTACTTTCATTATTCCCTCTGCTTATAATCAGCAGAAACCTCATTCTAAAGAAAATGTCTTGCTCCACATTAAGATATGTGACATCCTCTCCACATTTTGCAAAAGATACCTGGATTCTTTTTTTGAAGGGTCAAGATGTTCTCATATTCCTGATGAAATGAATTTTGAAAATACATATTCAGGGAATTGTTTTCTTTTTTTGACATTTTTATAAGCCCATTTCAAACAAGATTGGAGGGAAATTGAAGTGTTTGCAATTGAAACTGTGAGGAGGGAAAAAAAAATTCCCTTAAAATGACAATGGCAAATTGTGTTGTGTTTCTCACACTTTCACCTCCCCCCTTGCCCATAAATCATAGTTCTGTTCTGAGAACATGTCAGGTAATGAGTGAGGGAACCAGATAATCCCTGATCATATAATCAATAAATATTAATAAATAAGCATTTATTAAGCATCTGCTATGGACCTGCCACTATGGGATTCCCATCAACCTTAAAATTACCTAACTGTATCTCCCCTGTCCTGCTGCTAGTCTGCCTCCCAAAGTGCTCTTTCCCATGATCACCCATGATCATTTAGGTTCTCCATGCATCGGTTTCCTCATCTGCAAAATGAGATAATAGCACTGCCATTACCTTTCTTAGGTAATTGTATCAGAGAAGCATTTATTTACAATGCTTTTTAAATCTCAGCTATTCTTATTCTTACCACTACTAATAATGACTACTTTAATATCTTACTGTATATGATCCTCTTTCCTTATCGCCAGAAAGCAGAAAGTAGAGGAGATTAGCTTCCAATGGAGTTTGATTTTTTTTTAACTACCATTTCTTTACAAATAATAAAGTAATCTTAAGTACTTCAGGTCAGGAATAAAAATCTCAGGACAGTATTAACCTTGATGTTGTTTTTGATTCCATTCCATCCTCTTAAATAAAATAGATGTCATTTCTCCCTCTCTCAGCCCCCTAATTTCCTTTTCCAAAAAGGATTAATTAAGCTTGGGTCATGAATTTCCGTGTATCAGCTATTTACTTATAATTGAAACATGATTATTCTGTCTAGATTGCAGTGATTTATATAGTTACATAGTATCATTGAGCTGTTCAAAGTTCTGTACTATAGCTCAACTTTGAGGGAAATATTTTCTTTGGTTAATAGCATTTCCTATTCATTTTCTTTCAGTAATCTTGAATTTCTAACCAGCAATAGTTGTAGACATCACTCTCTCCTAATTTTTACATCTTTGAGTTTTTCTGTTTATTCTTATATTTTCCTTTTATATGGAATTTTATAATTTCAGAACACTTTCTCCTTTGTTATTTCATTCAAGGCTGATAATTTTATGGGGATGGGTAGTTGCAAATTTTATCTCTATCTATAGATGAGGACATTGAAACCTAAGAGATGATGTTAGAAAAGTCCAGAAATACTCAGTTGATAAGTGAGTGAGGCAAGATCTTAATCCTAAGACTGTTCTTTTTCTCTGTTTTCTTGCTTATTAAGATTATGTCAGGGAAGCTAGGTGGCCCAGTGGACAGAATACCTTTCCTGGAGTCAGGAGGACCTGAATTTAAATCTGGCCTCATACACTTCATTGCCTAGCTGTGTGTCCTTGGTTAAGTCATTTAACCCCCATTGCCTTAAATAAAATAAAATTTAATAAAAAACAAACAAAAAAAAGATCATGTCACAAATATTTTTATTTATTTATTTATTTATTTGTTTATTTATTAGGTTTTTTTCAAGGCAAATGGGGTTAAGTGGCTTGCCCAAGGCCACACGGCTAGGTAATTATTAAGTGTCTGGGGCCGGATTTGAACCCAGGTACTCCTGACTCCAGGAAAGGTATTCTATCCACTGTGCCACCTAGCTGCCCCTATTTATTTTCTTTCTTACCATTAAATAATTGGCTATTTGTTTTCAGGCTCACCTTTTCAGATATTGCATCTTTTCACTACTCCATTAATAAAATGGAGTAATAATAAAAAGGATTAATCAAATGAGGGTGATGCATAAGTGACTCGCCCAGGGTCATTCAGTTAGTTAGTGTCTGAGACTAAATTTGAACTCCTGAAGAAATGAACTCATTTCTGATTCTTAGTTCAGTGTTCTGTTAAATGTTCCCCTAACAACCCCATATCACCATCATTGATCTTCAAGAATGAAAGATGAACAACAGCTACTTACTTGTCTGACAGCATTATCTATCCTTGAAGGCCTCCACAGGCATTTTTTTAGATTTTCCTTCCTGAAAAACACGTGGTTTTAGACATTGTAAACCCAAAGAATAATTTAGTAATTTATCATTTGAGTAACATGCAGTTGAAAATTGGATCTTGAAATTCTCCTGGTGTCTGAGTAATTTTGCATTTTCTCTTTTAGTTCTAATCCAGGGGCCCCAGAGGATTGTGTCATCTAATGTATTTAGAATAGTAAAAATGGTGTAGGACTCAAACTCAATATATAATCCTGGTTTTCATACTTTATAAGTTTACCAAGAGAATTAGTGTCTCAGCTTCACCTGCCTCATCTGTAACTTGGGAATATTAATTTCTGACCTGAAGGGTTGTTAAGAAAATGAAAAGAGAAAGCTCTTCCTTCAACTAAAGATTTTTATTTCACTCTGGCCAGAAAACACTCCTATCCTACTAGTACCTAAAACTCAGTATTTTGAGAAAAGGAATTTCTCCCCAGTAATCTCCTGTTCATTTTTTTAAATTTATTGATTTAGTATTTTATTTTCCCTGGTCACCTGTAAAACCAATTTTTAAATTCATTTTTCAAACTCTGATTTCCAAATTCTTTCCCTTCCTCTAGTCCCCCCACCACATTAACAAAGCAAGCAATTTGATATAGGTTATAAATGTGTAGTCATGCAAAAAATTTCCATAGTAGTCATATGAAAGAAAACAGAACCCCCCCCCAAAAAAAGAAAAAAGTTTTAAAAAATTATGTTTCAATCTGAGTTCAGATACCAACTGATACAGATATCTTTTTTTCTGGGGATGCATAGAATTCATCATAAATCTTTCATTTGTCTTGAGTCACTTTATGCTGAGAATAGCTAAGTCATTGTTTACTGTTCTTTTTGAATTCTTTTTTTTTCTAATAAAGCCATTTCCTTATCATTCAACCCTAAGAGTAGCTTTGATTCCTCTAGTTATTCTTTATTTTCTTATTCACTTAGTCAGTAGTTGACACTTATCCCTCATGTTCCGCAACCAATATCCATGCAATTAGACTTTGTCTTGTAAACCAACCTCTTTATTTTATAGACGATAAAGACTGACCAGTGTCATGTAAGCTGCAGTTCAACACAGAATTCATTTATAAAAATAACACAACCGCGATAGGGGTTTGGGGAGATTTTTTTTTTAATTTTTGCAAGGCAAATGGGGTTAAGTGGCTTGCCCAAGGCCACACAGCTAGGTAATTATTAAGTGTCTGAGACCAGATTTGAACCCAGGTACTCCTGACTCCAGGGCCAGTGCTTTATCTACTGCACCACCTAGCCACTCCAATAGCACCTGTGTCTACTTTTTTTTTTTTAGGTTTTTGCAACGCAAACGGGGTTAAGTGACTTGCCCAAGGCCACACAGCTAGGTTATTATTAAGTGTCTGAGACTGGATTTGAACCTAGGTACTCTTGTCGCCAGGGCTGGTGCTTTATCCACTACGCCACCTTTGGGGCGTAAAATCTCCTTTGGGAAGATTTTCAATAAGACTTTGTCTTTTCTATAAAATATAAAATGTGTAGTATAGTTAATATGTTGGTGTCTAATTTCCTTATTAGACACTAAACTGATTAAGGATGAAGATTGTGTTTAATTCTTTGTGCAACACTTTCTCTGAGGTTACCGTCCCACCCTCAGCTCAAACTGCCAAAGTTCCTCCTCAGAGAATGGTTGACTCTTCCTTTCAGACTTAGATGTAACCCTGGGTGGTTTCTAGTATTATTGTTCATGAATCCCAGTCTGGTGTGCTTTCCTTTCATCATTAATTACCAGTTAGCTAGCCAGATTTCATTAGATTTTTAAATGGTTTATTTACTAAGATGTCGTAATAAAAACATTTTGTACAGAAGCACCCTTCCCAAAATTCTGTTATGCACTCACATCTTGTACACACTAGGTCCCTGGGGAGAGTGGATTCAAACTAAAACCATCTGTTGCAAAAGAAATTTACAGCGCCTAATTGGAATTACATTTCTTTTTTCCTGGAGTCCTCAAATCCTCCCAAGGTGGAGCTTTCTTCTTGTCTGAAACTATCCCTGACATGACTAAAGAAGTCATGCTCCCTAGAGCTAGCTCCCTTCACTCTACCTATTTTGTCTTTGGCATCTGATGCTGATGTTATCATTGTTGTTCCATAGGAACAGCTACTGACAACAAGGCAAAGTCAAACCTCTCTTTCAGAGTTCACAGAATCTTTCATCTTTTGATGTTCCTTTGTAAACAGGTTATGAGAAGGTGATATGCAAAATCTTTGTGCTTCACTACTTGGCTTGCTGGCTGCTATTTGAAATGTCAAATTCCAAATTGGCTTTCTGTTTATATAAAGCTTCAATGGACATGACTTATTTTCTTCAACCATCCACAAGTTAATTCCTGTGCGGTGTACTTTGAATTTGTAATTGTTTTATACCTGTGATTGATTCAATGTTTCAACCTTGTACATACCTAGTTAGTCTCTTAGATTGATTCTGTAATTCAATAAAAGAAGCATTCTTCCCTAATAAAGGCATCATCAGTGTGGGGGGCAGAACATCTTCTTGAACATTAATTAGGATAGAGGACTGAGAGAACACCCCTTGTTCATAGAGAGCTTGGTATCTAGGTTGCAGAGTGGATGGAGTGCTGGATCTGGAGTTGGGAAGACTTAGCTTCATTAGTTCAACTTCATCCTGTGTGATCCTGGGAAAATTCACTGAACCCTGTTTGCTTCAGTTTCCTTACTTGTAAAATAAGGTGGAGAAGGAAATGACAAACCACTCATGTCTCCGCCAAGAAGATCCCAAATTGGGGTCACAAAGAATCAGAAATGACTGAAAGGCACTGAACAACATAATGAAGTAGCATGTTAACTTTGTCTATGATAAACTCTCAGTAAATGTCTTGAATGATTAATGTTTATGAAGAAGATTTATGTTTTCCTTTTTAAAAAGAAGAAAAGATTTAAGATAGAAACAAAGGTAGTAAAAACATTAAAAGAAACAGAAGGAAATCTTGCCCAGGGATATTTTGGAAAGTGGAAGAATATGACTTATTGGAGAAAGAGAAGGACCAGTGATTGAACAGCTGGAGTTGAATGAGTGATATGAAGCATCTCCTGGTGAGTGGAAGACTGGATCCCTTCAGGAAGAAGCAGTTGCCTGCATCCCAAGCAGTGATGATATATGGATCCTTTGGTAATTTTTTTTTTAGATTTTTGCAAGGCAATAGGGTTAAGTGATTTGCCCAAGATCACACAGATAGATAGGTAATTATTAAGTACCCAAGGATAGATTTGAACTCAGGTCCTCCTGAACTCCAGGGCCTGTGCCACCTAGCTACCCCCAATCCTTTTGTATTCTTAGGAAAGAAATCACTGAGTAAAAATCAGGCAAGAAAGAGATGAGCAGAGTTGCTTTTTGGTGATCTGTCTTGAGGAAGAAGGGTTAGAATTTTCCTTCTTGGTCACATTAGGATAAAGCTCAGTTGATGAATGCAAGTTACTGAAAAACAGACTTAAACATGGTGTAAAGAAAGCAGTGAATTTTCTTCTACCAAAGGTTTTTTAAATCAGGACTGAGTGTTTGGGGTGGCTAGGTGGCTCAGTGGATAGAGCACCAGCCCTGAAGTCAGGAGGACCTGAGTTCAAATCCGACCTCAGACACTTAATAATCACCTAGCTCTGTGGCCTTTGGCAAGCCACTTAACTCCATTTGGAGAAGCTTTTCTTGTTTGATTATGAATTTGACTTGATGACTTTTGAGGTTCCTTCCTATTCTGAAATCCTATGATTATGCAACCAGTAAAATGCTATTTTTGAAAGGCATTAAAATATTAGGTCCTTGAGGTCAGGGACTGTATCTTAGCTTTTTGCATGTTTCTCTGTAGTGACTTAAACAAAATGAAAGTTTAATTTACTTCAGTTCATCAAATATATATTAAACACTTGCTGTTTACTATATACTGTTAGACACTGGGCAAGACAAAAAATTTATTATCTCTAATAATTGTTTGTCTTCATATAGTGTTTTAAGATTTGCAAAGTGCTTTTCGAATAATATCTCATTTTATCTTCATAACGACCCTGGGAATTACTTGCTATTTATTATTCCATTTTTCCAAACGAAGAAACAAAATTGGGAGAAGTTAAATGATTTGCTCAGTCAGTAAGTGTACAGTCAATAATTGATTTTAACTCTGGTCTTCCTGATTCCAAATTCAGCCACTGTATTCTCTTAATTCTTAGAATGAGATATTAGAAGTTTGTTAGTTTAGCTATCCAACTATATAGTTAACAACTAGCTCAGTTTTTCCTTTTAACCCTTTGGAATATAAAAAGAGTATTCAGCTCCAGGCAGAATAATTCTTGGCAAAGAGGACTCTCTAATAGAAACCATTTGACCAGATTTAGGTAGTGCCTCTTTCTTGCTAACAAAGAAAAACTTTGTTTTAAAGGTGATTTGTTCCTCAAAGAGAGATATTAGCCTGTTTTCCAAACTAGGTCTGAGAGCTTCAGATGCAAAGTGGAAAGTTTCTTCTACTTCTGATAAGCTGAAGAGGCCCAGGGCTTAGCAAAAAAGGAACAGAATTGTAAACTTACAGTGACGAAAAGATATATAACGACTCAGGTCTTCTGCAAAACCTTACTTTTGATCCTCTCTTCACCAAGGGAACCAAAAGGTTTGACTCTTCTTTCTACTAGCAAGATAATCATCTTGTTGGCAACAGAATACCCATGGGCTCTTCTTATCCATTTCTATCCTCTTCAGGAAACCTCCTTCATGTTATATACTTAAGAGTTACTATAAGGATTATATTAACTTAAGTTGATAGAAATCTCTTGATATTGTATTAGTTTTAACTGAGCTAATAATTTCCCCAGAAAATCCACATGCTTCCTTATTCCAAAAAAAAGTCTCTATGAAGCAAATTTTTCTATTTTTCAACCTACCAAATGTCCCAATAGCTATTACCAAGAAAGAACATTGGTCCTTAATAGATTCTTAGTATAGAAAAGTAGGCAGTCGTTTTCATTGTCTTTCTGGAAGTCCATATGTTCCTTTGATTGTAACAGATAACTTGATCCTGATGAGCCATGTGAAAAAATAATACAAAATTTTATTTACTGCCTGACTAAGATGTGAGTTTCAATTTATGTTTAAGACAGGAAAATGTATTTATGATTAGGAGAGAACGGGGGAAGCTCCCAGAACTAGTCCTCAATGAACTAAATGTTAAAAGGCTGAGAAGAATTTCAACAAGTCATCTTTAGGGAGAAAAGCAGGGCAGTCCTGGTAGGGCAGGTGACTTGAGCAAAACTGATGTTGCAAATGTATTTATGTTGGGCAAGGCAAGGACTGACGGGCAAATGAATATATGATCCTAGTGAGGCGGAAGCAAATGATATTTTCACTGAATCTCAGTTTCTCTTACTCATAGACCTCCTTTTTATTATTATTTTCCCCTACCTATATGAAAAAACAAGTTTCAGCATTTACTTCTAAAACTTTGAGTTCCCTTTCTCCCACCCCACTCCCCCAATGGAGAAAGAAAGTTACTTGTTGTAGGTTAAAAAATATGTAGTCATGGAAAACATTACTATAAGGCATGTTGTAAAAGTAAACATAACCCCCCCCCAAAAAAAAGAAATTTTAAGCAAAATTAAGTGGGGGTAAAAGTATGCTTCAATATCCAGACACCATCAACTCTGTCTTTGGGATGGATAGTATTCTTTATCATAAATCCTTCAGAGTTCTCTTGAGTCACAGGTAGATCATTCACAGCTGATCATCCTGTAATATTGCATCTACTTGTTTTAAGTTTTTTATTGAGAACATCCTGTTCATTTCCTACAACAGAACAGTATTTCATCTCAATCACATAACATAGTTTATTCTTTTATTCTCAAACACTGGGCATCACCTCAATCTCCAGTTCCCTACCACCAGAAGAGCTGCTATAAATATCCTTATACACATGGATTCTTCCCATATTTCATCTCTTCTGAAATATAGTTCTAACAGTGGCATTGTTAGGCCAAAGGGTAAATATGGTTTTATGACCCTTTGATCTTAGTTCCAAATTGCTCTACATAATTATTGAATCATTTCACAACTCTTCCTGTCTATCAATGTCTCACTTTCCGTGCATTCCTTCCAACATTTATCATTTTTCTCCTCCTATCCTATTAGCCAGTCCAGTTGGTATAAGGTAGTACCTCAGAACTGTTCCATCCCACATTTCTCCTATCATTAGTGAGTTGGGATATTTTTTAAAAATTTAATAGATTACATTGATAACCTCATCTGAAAACTGTTCATATGTCTTGATCATTTATCAGTACTTATTTTTTAGAAATTTGAGTCAGTACCCTATATTTGAGAAATAGGTCTTTATCAGAGAAACTTGTTTCAATATTTTTTCCACAGGTGCTGTTGCTAGCTGCATTTCCCTCCATCCTGTTCCCCTCCCCCATTTATTCTGTTCTCTCTTTTCTCCCTGTCCCTCCTCAAAAGTGTATTGCATTTGACTACCCTCTCCCACAATTTTCCTTCCCTTGTGTCACCTACAACCTCCCTCTCTTTCCCTGTCCCCCTGTCCCCTTTTACTCATCTCTCTCCTCTCCTATTGCCCTCTAGGGTAAGATAGATTTTTATACCCATTTGAGTGTATATGTTATTCCCTCTCTGAGCAAATTCCAATGAGAGTGAAGGCTCCCTCACTCTTCCTCACTCCCCGCCCTTTGACTTCATTGCAAAAACTTTTCCTTGCCTCTTATGTGAAATAATTTATCCCATTCTACCTCTCCTTTCCCTTTTTCTCAGTTCATTCCTTTCTCCCCCATTAATTCCATCTTTTTAATATATTATAACTTCAGATTTAACTCTCACCTGTGCCTTGTCTATATCTGCTCCTTATACCCTAATAAATGAGAAAGTTCATATGAGTTAATAGTATTATTTTCCATACAGAAATATTAGCAGTTCAGCATCATTAAGTCCCTTATGGTTGGCCTTTTTAGTTTAACTTTTTAATGTTTCACTTGAGTCTTGTTTTTAAAGATCAAATTTTCTGTTCAGCTCTGAGGGTTTCATCAGAAAAGTAGGATGTTCAGTTCTGGTTGTAATTCAAGCTCTTTGGCCTTCTGGAATATCATATTCCAAGCCCTATGATCCTTTAATTCAGTAGCTGCTAAATCTTGTGTTATCCTGATTGTAACACCATGATATTTGAATTTTTTTCTTTGTGGCTTCTTGCAATATTTTCTCCTTGACTTTGGAATTCTAAAATTTGGCCATAATATTCCTTACAGTTTTCATTTTGGGATATCTTTTAAGAGATGATTGATGGATTCTTTTGATTTTCATTTTACTCTCTGCTACCAGGTTATCAGGGCAGTTTTCTTGGATAACTTCTTGAAAAATGAAGTCTAGGGTTTTTTTTTTTTTTAGTCATGACTTTCAGGTAGTACAATAATTTTTAAATTATCTCTCCTGGAGCTGTTACTCAGGTCAGTTGATTTTCCAGTAAAATATTTCACATTTTCTTCTAGTTTTTCATTATTTTTTTTTGCTTTATTGTTTCTTGATTTCTCACATGGTCATCAAGTTCCCTTAGCTCCATTTTATATTTTAAGGAATTATTTTCTTCAGAGAGCTTTTATATCTCCATTTCTATCTGTCCAATCTGCTTTTTAAGGCTTTCTTCTCCTCATTGGCCTTTTGGACTACTTTTTCCATTTGACCTAAATTGATTTTGAAGATGTTAATTTCTTCAGTATTTTTTGGTATCTCCTTTACCAAGCTGCCAACTTGGTTTTCATGATTTTCCATATCACTCTCATTTCACTCTACACTTTTTCCTCTACTTCTCTCACTTGTTTGTCAAAATCTTTTTTGAGCTCTTCTTAACCTGAGACCAGTTCATATTTTTCCTACAGTTTTTGAATGCAGAAGCTTTGGCTTTGTTTTCTTCTTCTGAGTGTGTATTTTTATCCTCCATAAGGGCCAAAGTAATTGTCTATGGACATTTATTTTCTGTTGTTTCCATACCCAGATATTTGATTTTAAATCTTTGTTACTGTGGGTTCTCTACTTCCAGGGTGGAAGAAGCACTGTCCCAAGATTTTGAGGGTTTTTTGCAGCTATTTTCAGGGACATTTCCAAGAACCTGCAAGTTTTCACTTCCTCCAAGGTCTTATGAGAGTCTGACTGCTCTCCTGGCCTATTTTTTTTCTTTTCTATTTTACTGTTTTCTGATATCCTTTCCCTTTAGCTCTTTTCAAGTCAAAAGTAAAACGTTCTTTCCTCCTTCCCCTTCTAAGTACTCCCCTCTGTCTTGGAGCTGTGAGGAGGCTCCCTGCTGTGCTCTAGGGAGTGAGCTCTGTTGTGCTTCTGCTCTTTTTCCTTAGACTAGGGTCTCAGACTGTGACCTGGATCTGAGTATCAGCATAGGAACAGAGTCCTATCTCATGAATAATAAATAATAATAATAATAAAGAGACCTCTGCAGTCACACTTCCCCCCCCCCCCCAGGACTCCCCTCATGGGGTGAGCACTCTGAAGCAACTACAGGTGGCTCCCTGCTGGATGTTTCCCAAACCTGTTCCTGGTCCCCTGTGCTGAGGCTTGCACTGCACTGGACTGGACTGGACTCCGTCTCATTCTAGTGTAGCAGAGTTTTCCTACTGGCCTTCCCAGTTGTTCTTGGCATTCCTTGGGCTTAGTGGTATGGAAACTACCACCACCACTGCCATAGACCCAGGAGCCCTTTGGTCTTCCTGGGTGGGTTTGCTCTGGTGTGACCCAGGCTGCACTAGAGGCCCTTTCTAACCCCTATAGAACAAACTCTTCCCTCATATCTTCCAAGTTGTCATGGACTGAAAAATTGTTTCACTCAAGTCTTTTTCATGAGTTCTCTGACTAGAATTTGGTTAGAGTCATTATTTAAAGGTATTTGGAGTGGTTTGGAGAGCTCAGGGAGTCCCTGCTCTTACTCTGCCATTTAACCTCCTCTTTCTAAGACTGCCTAATTCACTTTCTTACAACTCTTTATTAGCAAGCATTTTGGTAGAATGACATATAATTATCTTCATTGGCCTCCTAATAGAGATATACTATGATTTAACTAAGCAACAGTGAGATTCTAGATAAGACAGTTCAAAATGAAATCACCATGTATGTTATTTTGGTAGCTAAAGAAAAAGGCTGGATAATCATAGTTGTAGTCACAAGAGACAGTTAATGTAATCATCGGTTCAATTCAAAACTTGCTGGCATTAGACAGTATATATTGTCTAGCCAAGGTGCACACAATCGACAGAACATAAGTTTGTAAGATCTTGCAATAAATGTGATATTTTAGTTTGAACTTAACAGAAAATGTACTTGACTGGTATTTTCCTTTTGTTATCTGGCTCTTTTTAATGGAAAGATATTTATGGTTTTCATAAGGCTTTTTTCCCCTTCCATCTGTTTTGATCCTGCAATGAAATCATCTTGTCTTTGCCGACAGTCTGTTGTTATGGAAATTACTGGAATATAACAAATATAGTTCTTAAATTTTACCACAAGACCAAACAGGCAAAGATGAGCTCTGTGGAGAACAAGCCTTGGTTCAGATGATAGTGACTAGAATAATTGGCAATCCAAATGAGGACAGTTTTGAAAACTGTGCATTGTGGGTGGGCAGAAGCAAAGCTTCTTGTAAGCTAATATTTAAACAAGCTATTAGGGTTGCCAAGCAACCAGCAGAAGGTACCCAGCAGGAGGAGAAGAATGAGCAGAAGTTTGGATACTGTCACAGAAGGCTGGACAAGAGATACCTTTTGGCCATGGAATAGCCAAGGATTTGTTTGTTTATTTGTGGTTTATTTGAGTGACCTGAGAAAAATGTTCTCTCTATTTTTTTTTCTTTTCTAGCTCTTTTCAAGTCAAAAGTAAAATGTTCTTTCCTCCTTCCTATTCTAAGTTTCATTGTGTAAATCAAATTGATCTATAACCATCTTCTTGATCATCATCTTGCAAGTTTATTAGTCCAGAGTCAGAGGCTGATGGCCCTCATTGGAATGTCCCAGACACATTTCTCACTGTCTCCTGGCTGCCAGAGACTGATTTCAGAACTCCAGTAGATATTCATCTCTAAACAAAAAGCTCCCCAATGAAAGTTTGAAAGGAGCCCTTGATACATTTTTATATGTCATGCTTATAGTTTATATTTTGTTCCATGATGCTTCCCTCCCCTTTTTTTTACTTAGCCTCTACTTTCTACTCTGCCACAGATTTTCATTTGAATTAATCTAGCTGATTGCCTGTGCAATACTGTAGTCTTCAGTTCAGAAGAACAATCTTGATGATGGTTATATTGAAGGTGGATGTATATAGTCTGAGACCTGCAGTAGCTTTATTGTTTCCTCCTACATCATAGAAGTTTATCTTTTTTTTTGTCCTTTGGATTCCACTATAGTCTGATAGCATGGCATGATGAAAGAAGTTTTTAAAAGAAGGAATGGCTAAAAATGATAGGATTATATGGGTTTATAGAAATCTATGAACCCATATAATCCTATCATTTTTCACCATTCCTTTTTTAAAAACTTTTGAGTTCCTGATTCTCCTCCTCTTCTTTCACCCCTAGACAAGGCAAACAATGTGATAACGATTGTACATGTTAAGTCATGCAAAACATTTCCAGATTAATCATATCACAAAAGAAAACATATACATAAAGACAGTTAAAAAATATACTTCAGTCTGCATTCAGATCATCAGTTCTCTCTGGTGGTGGATAGCATTTTTCATCATGGGTCTTTGGAAGTATCTTGTATCACTGTTTTCTTCAGAGTAGCGAAGTCTTTCACAGGTCATCATCGTTGTCATCTTGATATTACTCTGTGCAATGTTCTCCTTGTTCTGCTCACTTCACTTTGCATCAGTTCATATAAGAATTCCCGGGGTTTTTTCTGAAAAACTCCTGCTCATCATTTCATATAGAGCACTAGAACTCTCCCACAATCATATACTACAACTTGTTCAGTCATTCCCCTGTTGGTGGGATCATCCCTTTGATTTCCAATTCTTATCTACCAAGAAAATCGCTGCTATGATTATTTGTGTACACATAGGTCCTTTCCCCTTTGCTTTGATCTCTTTGGGAACACAGACCTAGTTATAGCTTAGTTGGGTCGAAGTATATGCAATTTTATATCCCTTTGGGCCTAGTTCCAAATTGTTGTCTAGAATGTTTGAACAAGTTCACAACTACACCATCAGTGCATTAGTTTCCCTATTTTTCCACCTCCTCTCCCATGCTGAATTTCCCTCCCCTCTCTTCCCTTCCAATAATAACCTCCCTTTTGTATACCTATAAGTTCTTCAGAATCTTAGGTCCTGCCTTTTATGAAGTGAAGACTTTTCAAATTGTTTTTAGCTCAAATCATCTCCTTTCTTCAAAATTGTATTGTATTTGATACCATGATTTAAAGCCTAATTGTCCTTATAGGCTTTTATTAGAGGATTCCTTAATAAGTAGGCTTATTAAATTCTTGTTGAAAGATTGAATGTGTTCAATAACTGCCCCTCCTAGGTTCACAACAAATGCTTTTTGATCCATTCTTTTTTTATTTTTTTTAAAATTTTACAATTTTTCCTCGATCTCATGTCCTTTGCCCCCACTTCCCACAGAAGGCAGTCTGATAGTCTTTACGTTATTTCCATGCTATTGATGCTATTTCCATGCTATTTCCATTTCATTTGATCCATTCTTCTACCACACGGGGAGCTATTTCATACACTTCTGTTTTTCCCGTAGTTACTCCTATCATGGTGCTAGGCAAACATGCAGATGTTTATGAACCCTACTTGATTGTGTAGTATAACATTGTGTACCATCAGCTTCAAGACTTTTTCTACAGGTTCCATTTACATTTTTGAGATATAGATAGATAGATAGATAGATAGATAGATAGATAGATATGTTATTCCTTTGACACTGCTTTGTAGAGAACTTTGTTCACTACTGGGATTTCCCCACTTTCTTATAGAAGAGATATATTTGAGGTTGTTTTAATGCTTCTTTAAAGTGTGTCTATGAATTAGAAATTGAGGGGATGCCCATCATTTGGGGAATGGCTAAACAAGTTGTAGTATATGAATATAATGGAATACAGTTTCACCATGAGAAATGATGAGCAGGTGGATTTCAGAAAAACCTGGAACAGCTTACATGAACTGAAGCTGAAGGGAAGTAAGCAGAACAAGAGAACATTTACACAGTAATAGCATGTTGTGTTGATCAACTATGACAGACTTAGCTCTTCTCAGAAATACATTCTCAGTGATCAACAACAATTCCAAAAGACTTGTGAAGAAAAATGCCATTCACGTCCAGAGAAAGAACTGTGGAAACCAAATGCAGATCAAAGTATAATGTTTTTACTTTTTTTGATTGTTTTTTTTGTATTTTTTCCTTTCTTGTGTTTTTTCCCCTTTTGTTCTAATTTTCTTTCATAACATGACTAATATAGAAATATATTTAATATAATTGTACTTGTGTAACATATCAGATTACTTTCTGTTTTGGGAGCAAAGGGAGAGAGGAGAAAAAATTGGAAATAAATTTTTTTAAATGACTTGAAAACTCATATGTAATTTAAAAAGTACAGTACTAGTAAGTGGGGAAAAAAACCACAAAATAAAATGTGTCTTTGGTTTTTCACATATATGTCCACAATAGTATTTCCCATAGATTCTGCTCTATTTGTGCCAGGTGCTAGGGATGCAAAATGAAGTATTAATCTCTTAAGTGGAATAAGAAAAACATAGAATTTGGATTCAGGTTCAGTGGACCTGGATCAGAAGGCCTAGATGCAACTTTAGCTTCTTCATATATGTGATACTTTGAGTAAATCACTTGACTTTTCTATACCATAGTTTCTTTTTTTGTAAAATGAAATAGTTGGATTGGATGGCCTCTAAGGTATTCTGTGGCATAGTCCCTCTTCCCTTAGACACTAATGATCTATATTCTAGAATCTCTGGATTCAATTCCAGCTCTGATACATATATAATATATATATATATATATATATATATATATATATATATATACTGTTTGACTCCAAGCAAATTACTTAAACCATTATTACTCTTTGAGCATCAGTTACTTCATCTATATAATGAGGATTATAGTACTTAAACAGTTGGCAGTCCTGGTGTAAGTCTGTTAATTAGAAAAAAGAAATAGAGGTGATAAAACCAGAGTACTGTATTATAAAAATGCTCGTTTTGTTCCATGAACTGAAAATAAAATAAATTTGTTTTTAAAAAAATAATTTTATGGGGCAGCTAGGTGGCACAGCGGATAGAGCACCAGCCCTGAAGTCAGGAGTACCTGAGTTCAAATCTGGCCTCAGACACCTAATAATTACCTAGCTGTGTGGCCTTGGGCAAGCCACTTAACCCTATTGCCTTGCACAAAAAACTAAACAATAATTTTAATAGGTTTAAATTGGGTCATGGGTTAGTTTGAAGTTCAGTTTGTTAATGAAGAAATTATTTTATAAACCTAAGGGCACTTAGAAATGAGTTATTATTTTAATATCTGGATGGATTCATGAGCTCATCAGTGTGGGCACAACCTCTGCTGGTACAGATTATAACCTATCTTTTCCATATTATCCTTTAAGTTTATAACTCTCCCATAGAGAATCAATTTAATATACAGAAGACATTCCTTTTTTAAAAATAATAATTATTATTATTATTAGATGGGCAATGATAGCTAGTGCATAATGCTTTATAAATAAGTCATTTGATCTTTCATCTTCTGCATGAGTTAAAAACTATTATCTCCATTTTATAGTTGAGGAAACTGAGTCAAGCAAATAGACAAATGCCATTATTCACATGCTAGTAAGTGAGGCAGGATTTGAACTCAAGACTTCTTGACTCTAAACCCATTGCTCTATCCACTGTCATTTAGAGTACAGCATATGCACAAATAATTGTGATGCAAGTTAGGATAGTGGTATTAGAGAATCCTTGTAAGACTTCATTTTTTTTGTATTCTTTTTTTTTCATCCATATGAACATGGATATTTTTCAAATTATAATTTTCACCCATTTCCAAGTTAAAAAAATTCCCTTCCACCCTCATGTCCCACCCACCCTCCCCTCAGCAGGGAATAGTCTGGTAAGCATTTTACATACACATTTTGTTAAACATGTTTACAAATTAGTAAATTTCAACATGAGGAATTGAGATTAAAGGAAAGAGATACATAATAGATGATTTTTTTAAAGTGTTCATCAGATTTCAGAAGGGTTGTTTTTGGGGGGGGGTTTGTATTTTGTTTTGTTTTTCTTCCTTTGGATATTGATAATATAGTTCAAAGTCAGTCAGATACTGTTGTCCTAGCTCTCTGGACTGCCAAGAGAAGTTGCTTCAATCAAGGTTGTTCACTCACAATGTTGTTTTTTAATGTGTACATTTTTCTCTTGGCTCTACTCCCTTCGGTCAGCATCAGATCCTTTAATGAGTCCATGCTTCTCTAGAGTCTGACCATTTATGGTTCCTTTTAGAACTATAACATTCCATGATATTCATCTGCTATAAGTTGTTTAACCATTCCCCAATTGATGGGCATTCCCTCAACTTCTAATTCTTTGCCACTACAAAAAGGGCTGCTATGAATATTTTGGAACATGTGGGACTTTTCCCATTTTTTTTATAGTTTCTTCTAGATATAGACCAAAATTGGAATTTTTGGGTCAAAGGGTATGATCAGTTTTATTGCTCTTTGAGCATAGTTCCATATTGTTCTCCAGAAGGGTTGGATCCATTCACAACTCTACCAGCAATGCATCAATGTCCCAATCTTCCCACAACCTCTCCAACATTGAGCATCTTCCATTTTTCTCATCTGGGCTAATCTAATAGGTGTGAGATATACCTCATTGTTGTTTTCATTTGCATTTCTCTAATCAATAGTGATTTGGAGCATTTTTTCATAGGAATTTATATGACTTCAATTTCTTCATTTGAAAACTGTCTGTTCGTATCCTTTGACCATTTATCAATTGGGGAATGACTTGTGTTCTTATAAATTTGATGCTTATTTTCTACATATTTTAGAAATGAGACCTTTATCAGAACTCCTGGCTGTGAAGATTTTTTTCCCAGCTTTCTTCTTTCCTTCTAATTTTGGCAGAATTAATTTTTATTAATGTAAAAAAAAATTTAATTTAATTAGTCAAAATCATTTATTTTGCAGTTTATAATGTGCTCTAATTCTTGTTTGGTCAGAAATTTATCCCCTTTCTATATATCAGATAGAGTATTTTATTTTTGGTCTATTAATTTATCTGTAGTATTGCTCTTTATAATCTAAATCCTGTACCCATTTTGACCTTATTTTGGTATAGCGAGTGAGTTATGGATCAGTGACCAGTTTTTGCCATACTGTTTTTCAGTCTTCCCAACAATTTTTGTCAGTTGTGAGTTCTTATCCCAGAAGCTAATGTCTTTGGGTTTGTCAAATTGTAGATTGCTGTTGTCATTTACTGCAGTTTCTTTTGAATCTATCCTAATCCACTAATCCATTACTCTATTTCTTAACCAGTAAGTACCAGGCAGTTTTGATGACTGCTGCTTTATAGTAGAGTTTTGGATCTGGTAGAGTTAGACTACCTTCCTTTATATTTTTTTTTTCATCAGTTCCCTTGCTATTCTTCCCCTTTTGTTATTCCAGATGAATTTTGTTATTATTTTTTTTCTAGCTTGGTAAAGTAATTATTTGGTAGTTTGATAAGGCACTGAATAAGTCATTTAATTTGGGTAGAATTCTCATTTTTATTATATTAGCTCCACCTAACCATGAGCATTTGATATTTTTCCAATTATTTAGATCTGACTATAGTTGGTTGAGGAGTCCTTTATAATTCTACTCATACAGTTTCTGGGTTTGCCTTAGGAGGTAGATTCCCAAGTATTTAATATTATCTATAATTATTTTAAATGGAATTTCCCTTTCTATCTCTTGCTCTTAGGCTTTGTTGTTCATATATATAGAAATGCTGATGATTTATGTGGGTTTATTTTGTAAGACTTCATGAAGGAGGTGCCACTTCATATGGACCTTGTGGAAAGGGAAAAGTTTTCAGTAGGCTAGTTGAATGGTAATCCATTTCCAAATATGGAAAAATATAGTGGGTAAAAATAGAGTGCTTTATTATAAAAATGCTTGTTTTGTTCCATGAATTGAAAATAAAATAAATTTTTTTTTAAAAATATTTCAACTAGCTTAAAATAAGTCATGGGTCAGTTAGGAGTTCAGTTTGGTTAAAAGTAGTGTTCATAGATATTAGTGATATTAAATTAAGCTGGAAAGGTAGGTTGGGACAAGACTGTTGAATAACTCGAATGAGACATTGGAACTTTATGAAATAGGCAGCAGCTAATTTAGTCTTAATGTGCAAAGGAGTAATATGGTTAATCTTTTGCATTAGGAAAGTTATTCGGACAGTGATGTGAAGGATAAATGAGAGGGAGGAAGAGAAATCAGGGAGAGCATTAAGGCAAAAGATTTACATATCTTATTATCATTCTTCCTATTGGAAGCCCTCACAGATAGGAATTGGGTAGGAATAAACATTCCTTTGAAGATAGAAGACTAGCCATTTTTCTCAATTTAGTTTTGTTGATCATAGAGGGCCCCACTGAGGGAGTAGAGGAAACACACTTGGATTTTTCAAGCCTGAAAGAAAAGAATTCTAGAAATATGAGATGGAGTAAAGAAAGACAGGAAGGTACAAGAAAACTAATTGTTTTGTGACCTATAATTTTTCTCCCTCAGCTCTCAGGTTCCAGCACAGAATCTTATTTGCTCTTTATATTTTCATCTTGGGCTAATTTTCCTCTTCCTTAGGCAATTTATTGACTCTTTGTTCTTATTCATGGGGAGCTCCCCATGTGAATGCCAAACTGCTGCAGACACCTCTTTGGCTGAGTCTCTTGCCGCCCAGAACTCTCATGCCTGATAGATCTACCAACCTCAAACCTCCCTATTAGCAGAGATTATAGGTGTGTGCCACCACTCCTAGAGAAAGTCTGTCTTTCTCTGTTTATCTGTCTTTCGGTCTTTCTGTCTTTCCCTCTACCTCTCCATTTAAGAACACAAGAGCAACAAAACCTTTGTTAAAAATGTATATCCTTGGGGCGGCTAGGTGCTGCAGTGGATAAAGCACTGGCCCTGGAGTCATGAGTACCTGGGTTCAAATCTGGTCTCAGACACTTGATAATTACCTAGCTGTGTGGCCTTGGGCAAGCCACTTAACCCTATTGCCTTGCAAAAAAAAAAACCTTAAAAAAAAGTTTATACTTGAGAAATGGAAAAATATTGTACATAGTACAGTATGTACAATAACAGTAAACCTGGGCAATGATCTACTATGATTGACTTAGCTCTTCTCAGAAATGCAGTGATCCAAGACAATTCTGAAAGACTTATGAGGGAAAATACTATCCACATCCAAAGAAAGATTTGCCGGAGTCTGAATAAAGATCAAAGCATACTGTTTTCACTTTTTTGTTTTGTTTTTTTCATGGTATTTCCTTTTGTTCTAGTTCTTCTTTCACACATGACTAATGTGGAAATATGTTTTACATTATTGCACATGTATAATATCTCACATTTCTTGCCATCTTTCAGAGGGGTGAGAGAGGGAGAAAAATTTGGAACTCAAAATCTTTCAAAAAATGAATGTTTAAAGTTGTCTTTGTATGTTACTGGAAAAATACTATTAATTTTAAAATATATACACATACATACATATATGTGTGTGTGTTTATATAGATAGATAGGCAAGGAAAATATTGGCTACTGAAAACAATTTCTATAGAATTCTGTACTTTATTCTAGACAGAAAAGTCCTCTAGACAACTGCATTTAAGGACAATGGTAGAAGAGATCTAAGGACAGAACTTTATGACACAGTATTAGAAACCTTGCTTCTAGTTCACATTGACCCAAATAAGTTGCACTATTCAAGTGGTACATTAATACTTTCACATGATAAAACAGTAAGAGGGAACTTCCTCCAGATTACTGGCTAGCTCCTTTAACAAAGATTTGTAGAATTTTACAGACAAATCAAACAGTATGAGAACACATGGATAGACTACACCTTGCATCAGGGAGTTGAGAAGCCACATTGATAAAATTACAGATTTACCAAAGTATATTCAACATTTTTACATCTCCCATAGTACTCATTTCCATACTTAAACTTAGATGAAGTAGATGCTCAATAAATATTTGCTGAATAAATGTGAGCACTGAAAAAAGCACAAGTTTTCAGTCACATTGGAAAAGAACACAACCAGTTCACTGTGTAATGACAGCTCTCTCCACAGTATCCCATAAATGTCTCATAGCTTCATACCCTCTCAGTGCCCTACCTAAGATAATTCTTCCCCAGGCTCCCAGGGGGACAAGGCTGATTCCTTTAAAGAACTAGAAGGACCCATTGATACTTGATTTTGACAGTTCAGCTTCAGCTTCAGTACTATTCAGTAACTGCGCTCTTGGCTTATTTCTCAGAATGAAGTAGATCCTTTCTTCATTTACCTTAACACCCTGCCTTCTACTTAACACTTATAACATGGTTATCCAGCCTTAAACCTCTGCCTTGCTCCCTTGCCTTTTAAAAAGCCTGAACCGCTTTATTCTGTTGTCCTCTGGAGTAAAGTATTGCTCCAAAACACTAGGCCTGGTTTCTGGGGTCTTTGATAACCCAGGTTCTAATTCCTGCTGCATTGTTTTCCCTGGTTCTCTATCACGCTTTTGCCATGGGATCTTTCCTGTACAGACCTCTGCCTTTTGCCCACTTCTTGGCCTTTTCCTGATTAACTGCTCAACTTTTCTGAGATTGCCAGATCCAGAGATCTTATACAGCAATATGTTGTTTATAGTAACTGAAAACTTGTGTCAGTACCATCTTAACAGTAGACTGTACCTGGATCTTATCTGTTGACACCCACCATTCTTATACTGTTTGTGTTTAGTCATTTTTGGTCATGTCCAATTCTTTGTGATCCTGTTTGGGGTTTTCTTGGCAAATAGAGGGACCTCATACACTTACTAGCTATTTGACCCTGAGCAATCTGTCTGCCCTGGTTTCCTTGTCTTTAAATGGAGGGAATAATAACAATGAGGTAATATTCCTAAAATTTTTAAACTTAGTACCTGAACTATATAAATATTTCCCTTCCTCCCTTTATTCATTCCATTTTCCTTCCTATGATCTAATATTATCCCAGATTGTATTAGTTAGCCATTATGGGTACAATCCTGTTTCCCCATCTAATGAGTCAGTGTCCTGATAGCTTGGTCTAGTAGTATACTGACTGAAGTTGGTAGTCTTCCCTATTATCTATCACCTTCTTTATTCATGATATTGAAAGCTGTTGCCAAACACTTGATGATAGTAAAACATTTTTTAAAATGTTTTAAACAAATTGTGTTTTATGCAGCCTCATGTCATACAAATAATCCTGGATTCTCAAAGGCTATGGCAGTGAAACACAAATTTTGCTAGATTATGCCATACTGAGGAGGTTTCAGGTAGGGTCTCAGCAGCAGAGTGCATCTGCTTTTCAAGGATAAGCCCAGTTAAAGTGTAAAAAGACTCATCATCGGGTCCACTCTAGCCACAGTTAATCAAAAATTAGTAACAATACCTATTTCTGCCATGATGGTGGCAGAGATGTTGAAAGAGGACAAGAAAGAATCACAGATTTTGGATGGTCTGTAATTGGTTGGTTGGTTCTTGTCCTTCATTATCAAAAAAAGGCCAAAATGACATCACTAGGTTAGAGATGAGTTACAGTGTGTCCTACTGTGGTTGATCAGACCAATACAAGTTCAGAATGCTCTACCACTCATTGGGCACAAATAGTCCATGTGAACACCTGGTGGGGTTACTCTCAACTTAATTATCTCATGTTTCCTTTGAGCTGCTTCAATTCTCCCTTCCTCATAGAGCGCAGCCGCTTCACTGATGAGGGCACACCATGCTGGGAGGTCCTCTGCCTGTGTCTCCCATGCTGCACAATCAATTCCATACTTCTTGAGAGACTTTCAGAGTGTCTTCTGACCCCTCTGTGAGCACTTGCCCTATGTGAGTTCTACATAAAATAGTCTTTTTCTCAAGCACACACCTGGCATTCCCACACTAGGGTTTACCCATCGTGGTTGCACTCTCTGTAGTAAGGTTTTAATACTTGAGAAAGTACTTCAGTGTCTTTATCTCTATGAACTCTACCTTAGCTATGAGTACTCTAAATGTGAGAGATCTTTGTCCAGTGCTCATCAAGTAATTGTACTCTTGGAGGAGCTGAATCCTATTAATTTTGAGATCCTTGCCATCAACAAAACCTGAAAAAAGAAGAAAGTTTCAGCTAAATGGAAGGATGGCCATCTTTAGAGAAGCACAAGTGGGTAGAGTTGATTTTAGTTGTGCAAAATGAATCCCATTTTCATCAGATATTTGATCATCTTGAAATGCTTGAAACTCTTCTTTCTATTTGCAAAAAAGGTCACCAGACAAATAATTGCAGTTTATGTACCAACGTCTGCTATAGAAGATAAAGAGGTAAGGAAATATTGCAAAGTATTTGATGATCCTTCAAATGAAATCTTAACATATGTTACCTGATGACTTCAGGGAAAAGATGGGTAAGGGTGAGGATACTAAAAACTTTTTGGAAAATATGATTCTGGCATAAGGATAAAGAGACCAGAGATAGACCTCATTGAAACCTTATTATTATCCAACATCAATACTACTTTTAAAGAGAAGTATCTGAAGTCAGAGGACATAGCAAGCATTGAACAACATCTTCACACATACACCCCCACACAGAAATAATTTTTAGCAGGTGTCAAATGATTTTTCCATCAATTTAAAAGTCCTTTCTGAATTGGCTTGTCTAAACAGTCAGCCCAGGAATTTGGTAGAGCAAAGATCAAGACTACCCCAAAGTTAGACAACGATAAATGAGGAAAAGATAAGGCACACAATCAAAACAACTCCAACCTGACCTATTTAAACAAGTTGTTGATAATGAGATGAGATAGGAATATGAAGAAATAATATAGACACCAATTGCAATAATGCCCTGTGGAAATTTAATTTCTGTAAATCTATTATTATAAGGAGGCAAATTAGCCAGTAAACATTTGACCTACTTGCCAAGAATAGAGATAGGGCAGGTGATAGAAATGCTGGTTTAGAATATCATCTCATTTCTGATATGAAGAAGGATATTAGAAGATGTTACGTATCTAGGTATCTCATAAAACAAATTTTTTTGACACATCCAGTTCAAAAAGGTTCTGAAAGCATTTTAGGATGAAGCTGGAAGGACAACAAAAAGACAAAACACAGAAAATATTTGCAAAGGTTTTTTTTTACCAACTCTTATTTAAAGAAAATGAAATCATAACATCACAGTTCCAGTTTTGCTTTAAAATTGGTTAGAAATTAAAGGGAGCAAAGGAAGATTGGAAAGTCACCTTTATTGAAAGAAGATAACTCAAAAAATTAAAATGTGGTCTGTTCAGATAGACAAAGGTCAGTTGTTTGGGGTCCTAGATAGAATTAGATGTCCCAAGGGAGCATGGAGAGAATAGGGTACCCTCTCCTCTAAACCAATAGAATTGGACAAGAAATTTCATTAACAGTCTATTTTATTTATACTCAGTCTTGCAATGTAAGTTATTCTTGGTTGTCAGTCTCTCTTTTACCTTTTACCCAGTTGTATTCCAGTATCTTGTGTTCTAGGAGCTATTAGATCTTAGGTGATGCTTGTCTACTATAGTTATTTAGTACTTGAATTGCTTCTTTCTGGATGCTTACAGTACTTTTTTCCTTTGATTAGGTAAGCTTTATATGTTGGCTGTGAATCTTTATACTTTTCCTTTGGGGTTTTCTTTCAGCAAGTGGGCATTGGATTTTTCTATCTTTACCCTCCCCTTTTAATGGATCTGGGGTTTTAATTTATGATTTCTTGAAATATAATTTCAATGCTTTTTTTAATCATTTGTTTTCAGGGGGTCCAATGATTCTTTTTTTTTATTGATTTTTGAATTTTACAATTTTTTTCCCCAATCTCACTTCCCTCCCCCCACCCCCCACAGAAAGCAGTCTGATAGTCTTTGTTTCCATGCTATATATTGCTATATATTGATCAAAATTGAATGTGTTGAGAGAGAAATCATATCCTCAAGGAAAAATATAAAATATAAGAGATAGCAAAATTATATAACAAGATAACTTTTTTTTAATTAAAGGTAATAGGTTTTTGTCTTTGTTTAAACTCCACAGTTCTTTCTCTGGATACAGATGGTATTCTCCATCACAGATACCCTAAAATTGTCCCTGATGTCACTGATGAAATGAGCAAGTCCATTAAGATTATCATCCCCTTGTTGATGTTAGGGTGTGCAATGTCCTTCTGGTTCTGCTCATCACATTCAGCATCAGTTCATGCAGGTCTTTCCAGGCTTCTCTGAATTCTTGTCCCTCCTGATTTCTAATAGAATAATAGTGTTCCATTACATAAAATACCAGTTTGTTTAGGCATTCCCCAATTGATGGACATTCACTCTATTTCTAATTATTTGCTACCACAAAAAAGGATGCTATGAATATTTTTGTACAAGTGATATGTTTACCCTTTTTCATGATCTCATCAGGGTATAGACCCAGTAAGGGGTATTGCTGGATCAAAGGGTATACACATTTTTATTGCCCTTTGGGCATAATTCCAAATTGCTCTCCAGAAATATTGGATGAGTTCACAGCTCCACCAACAATGCATTAGTGTCCCAGATTTCCCACATCCCTTCCAACATTGATCATTGTTTTTTCTGGTCATATTGGCCAGTCTGAGAGGTGTGAGGTGGTACCTCAGAGATGTTCCAATTTTCATTTCTCTAATAAGTAATGATTTAGAGCAATTCTTCATATGACTGTGGATCACTCTGATTTCCTCACCTGTAAAATGCCTCAAGTCCAGTGATTCTTAAATGATCTTTTCTTGCCTTATTTTCCATGGAAGATCTATCTTTTCAAGTCAAATATTTTCCCTCTTTTGGTTTATGATTATGAATCTTGGAACACCATAGTTTTCAAGGAATCAATTATAGGTGATCCAAAGGACAATGGAGAGAAACTTGGTGGACTCAAATGGCTTATTATAGCCTATTTATAGTAATGATCTGTACTTAGAAAGTGGTATAAGGGATATAGTAGTTCAGTCATGTCAAAGTCTTAGTGCTGTAGGGGTACTTGTGGCAATTTGAAGAAAGAAAAAAGACCTAGAGAGAAGTCTATAGATAAATTTTCTAATTAAGTTTCATGAAAGAAATGAAAAAGATAAGAAGGCAGAATGGGCTATTAGAATATATAATTTAAGATCACAAAGTTGTTTAAAAATATTTTTAGTAACTTGCATTTTTTTTCAATTTTCCTCACCAATCCATCAACTCCCACTGAGCAATTTTTTTTAGGTTTTTTTTTTTTTTTTGCAAGGCAAATGGGGTTAAGTGGATTGCCCAAGGCCACACAGCTAGGTAATTATTAAGTGTCTGAGACCAGATTTGAACCTTTATACTCCTGACTCCAGGGCCAGTACTTTATCCACTGCGCCCCACTGAGCAAATTTTAAAAAAAGAAAAAACTCCAACCCAAACTAAATCCCTTAAAACAAATATATGTAATTCAATAAAACAAATTTCCATTGGCTGTGTTTGAAGATGCAAGACTCTTTTAAATTTTTAGTTCATCCTTAATCTCTCTAAGAAGTATCTGCATTCCTTTGAAATGGTTTTTCATTGCGTTGATAAGAATTCTAAGTTGTTTTTTCTCAGTGACAGTTATTTATCATTATGTGGATTGTATTCTAGTTTTGCTCACTTCACTCAACATCAGTTCATAAAAAGTCTTCTCATTCCCTACAAAAATGTCCATTTCATTTTTTCTTAGAGGAAAATAATATTCCATTGCATTCGTATTTCATAACTAGTTTATCCATTCCCCAATAGAAGAATACCCTTAAGCCTTCAGTTTTTGAGTAGTGCAAAAAGAGCTTCTACAGATATTTTTGTACATTTAGAATCTTGATTTCTTTGGGAGTATGGTCTGCTAGCAGAATAGCTGCATCAAAATACACAAGCATAGTTTGCTAATTTTCAGGAGTTAGTTGCCAATTGCTTTGCTGAATGGCTGCACCAATCTGCAACTCCAGAAGCAGGACCTGTTTTCACACAACCTGTCTGAGATTTTTCTGTTTTCTTTTCCCTTAGTTTGTTAATTTGCATTTCCCAGCTTAGGGGCCCTGGGCCCTGTAGAATTTAAGCCAAGAAGCAATGCATAAGGACATATTTATGCATGACTTTATGTAGCATGGCATGATCCTAATGATCAGACTAGGAATCATCTCTAAAATACTACAAAGGAATCATCTCTAAAATACTACAAAGCACCATGGAATTTGGGGATGGCAAAGGTCCTCCCCAATTCTGTTCAATTCCAGTATTCTTTAAGCATCTATAATGAGAGAAGCTTTTATATATTACACAGAGCAAAGCCGAGTTGGAAACCTGGATGGTAAACAAAAGCCATCCCTGATCTTTAGTTCCAGTCATACTCACACATACAACGCAATGTCAGCAATGTAGCTATGCATACAAGATGGAATTTTTGCAAAGTATATATCTACTGTCTGAATATATATATATATATATGTATATATACACACACATATAAGTGTATTTGCTTGTACATATATATGCATGTATGTATATATAAACTACATCTATCCTATGTATGACTGTTCAGTTGTATCTGGCTCTTCGTGACCCCATTTAGAGTATATGAAGTAGTTTGCTACTTTGTTCCCCAGCTCATTTGACAGATGAGCAAAAAAGGTTAAGTAACTTTCCCATGTTCACGCAACTAAAAAAGTGTCTGAGATCAAATTTGAACTCAAATCTTCTTTACTATCCACTGTATCACCTAGTTACTTTATGACATGTATTTACACATGTATTTTTTCACTTTTATCTTTGTGTATATATGTGTGTGTGTGTATGTGTGTGTGTGTGTATATATATACATAGATATATAGTGTATCAATAAAGTGTATCTATACACACAGGACTATATACAGATAAAAATATGGGGGGAAGGAGATGTAAAGAAATATATTGGAGTGTTCGTGTGTTTTTTGAAAAAAATATAGGGGTTGTCCTTCTTTATGTTATGATATTCTTATATGTTAAAACTTTAGTAATGGTGTAGCTAGATGGTATAATGGATAGAGCACCAGTCTTGGAGTTCAAATTCGGCCTCAGATACTTAATAATTATCTAGCTGTGTGACCTTGGGCAAGTCACTTAGCCCCATTGCCTTAACAAAAATCAAAGTTAAAAAAATGTAGGGGGGTGGCTAGGTGACACAGTGGGCAGAGCACCGGCCATGGAGGCAGGTGTACCTGAGTTCAAATGTGGCCTCAGACACTTAATAATTACTTAGCTATGTGGCCTTGAGCAAGCCACTTAACCCCATTGCCTTGCAAAAAACCTTAAAAAAAAGGTAATACCAACTCTGTGTTAGCACCCATGAAGCAACAGCTTGGGAGATAACATGGTGAAAAAACCAGAAAACCCTGCTTTGCCATTTTCTCTAGTGTGTGACCATGGACAATCCTTTAACTTCCAAGATTTTATAAAATAATAGAATCAAGCTTAGATGATCACAGTTCAACCTTCTGTGACTCCTGGGATTCTTTGTTCTGATCCCATGTTTTTGCTTTTCTCTTTTTTTTTTATTCTGAGCACCAGTGTATCATTGTTAAATCCACCATAGATTTAGTTTGCAAAATTGGAGCCTAGAATTGGTATTGACAACTTGGGAAAACTGGAGGGAGTGAAATCCATGGTGCATGTGGAGGAGTATACTTGGCAAGGAGAAGGTATCAGAAACTAGGAGAAAATGATGCTATCAAGAGTTTTGAGATAAAGAGAAAGGAAAAGAGAGGACTCTTAGGGAATCGTCTCCATTTCTCAATTGGAACATCCTCAGTTGGAAGATAGTAAGTTTGATTAACTTTATTATGAACTGAGATATTAATGGAGGAGGGTGTTTAATGTGGTAGGCTTATCAGATAAAGGGGTTCTTGTGTGGGGAGGAAGAATCATTTATTAGGTGCCTTCTATTTCCAAGGCACTGTGCTGAGTACTTTCAAGCATTGTGCCACTCAACCCAATCAGCTGGTTATTTAAGAAAGTTTGGAGACTTTGCTTAAATTATACTAATCTGTGATTAAACCAGGTCTTACCAGAATTACCAAGGATATGGGCTTATAAATGCACATAGCATCCTCCTATCATTTTGTCCCCTCTTCCTTTCACTATAACCTACATTCTTAGCTCCTAGTAAACTATTTTGTTCTCCACTGATCCCTGGTTAAATGCTACTCTTTCAAGGTACAGCTCAAAAGTTACTCCTTGATGAGAAGGCAAAATTTTCCTTGAACCAAGTCATCTCCGTTCCTTTGTACCTCCCTTCTTCACCTAGCTTGTTTATTTTTCAAATTACAGTTATCTTCCTCCATATCTAATCTCCCTTACTGTTTCATAATTCCTTGAACGCACAGACCATGTCTTATTGTATTCTCACAGCACCTGACAGTGCATTGCTCATAATAGATGCTTAATAAATGTTTGTTGATTTGGATCATTGGTTCAAAAATTAGCTATATAACTTCAACATTAGAGAAATGTTTTGGAGGCAGAAAAGGAAAATATCTCCATTCCCAGCTACTTTGTAATGACTTTATGTTCCCCAAGAAAATAACATTCAGTGGCCATCAATCTAGTCACTTACATATCTACATTGTTTGTTCATGGGACATAAAGAAGAGATACTAGTTTCAAGAACTTGTATTGATGTTTTATGGAGATTTCTCCTAAACCTCTACTTTTTCCATGAAAATTGTGATGAGGAATAACACATAGCTTTGAAGGCAAAAGGAATCAGATCATATAGGCTAGTTCTCTATTTTACAGAATAGAAAATTAAGGTTCACAAAGGGGAAGTAACCTATCCAAGATTAATACAACCAAGTATAGAACCAATACTGCAATCTGAGTCTTCTGACTAAGCCCAATTTGTTAGAAATTACTAGTGTTCTCAGGAAGGTTTTTGTGGTCCATTATTATAACATTTTAAAAGAGTACAGAGATTAATCAAAGGAAACTGCTGGGGGCAGCTAGGTGGTGCAGTGGATAGAGAACCAGTCCTGGAATCAGAGGTACCTGAGTTCAAATCCGGCCTCAGACACTTAATAATTACCTAGCTGTGTGGCCTTGGGCAAGCCACTTAACCCCATTGCCTTGCAAAAACTTAAAAAAAAAGAACTGTTGGTGAAACATAAAGGTATGAAATCTTAGAGAACACAGGAAAAATAATTGGGAAAAGAGTGCTTCAAATTTTGATTCATTAGTTACCTTATTGGTCTAAATAAGTGGCTCTCATAAAATGAAACCTTTTAACTTAAAAAAAGAGTACTTTATAGGTATATACTGAAAAATTGTGCATTAAATGTATTGTGTTTAGGATTTTAAAATGTTTTTGCATGAAATAGAGGTGTTTCATAAATTGTCATGCAGTTAATCAGTCAATAGATGGTTTGCTGTTTTTGGACTTAAAATTTAAAATTTTTGAAAGTCAATAATTCTCTCTTGGGTTTGTTGTTTTCCAACTTTATAAAGTGATGCTCCTACTTATTTGTTTAAAAAGTCATGATCGGGGTGGCTAAGGTGGCACAGTGGATAAAGCACCGGCCCTGGAGTCAGGAGTACCTGGGTTCAAATCTGGTCTCAGACGCTTAATAATTACCTAGCTGTGTGGCCTTGAGCAAACCACTTAACCCCATTTGCCTTACAAAAAAAAAAACCTAAAAAAAAGTCAATCCCCACAATTTACTCAGTAAATAAAAATAACTTTTGCTTATATGTTTATTAATAAAAAATGTTTACACATGATATCATGTAAATCTTAAACACAATAAAAATATTCTGACAGTCATCCATTGACAAAAATCCTTTTAAAAATGTATGTTAAAAAGTAATACCTGTCAAATCAGGAGTACCAAGGGACATTGACTCATTATTGCTCCACTCTCAGACCAGAGCAACCCAAGCCCAGGTGTCCCGAAGTTCCTAACATTGTCCTGAAATAACAGAGAGGACACCAAAGATTCAGCACTCTAAACCTCAAAAATCCAAGGAGGCTTAACACAAGAAGGTGGAGAGATCAGCACAAAAACACAGACAAGCCAAACAAAATCAAGCAGAAATGATCATTCTATCAAGTAGTGAAGCAGAGATGAGATTCTGACCTTGGCACAAAGTTCCAATTCAGAGATCTGAAGAATTGGGTAAATCAATGAAAGCACTGTATTAAAAATTATTGCACAACTATAAATCACCAAAAGGGAACAAATAGCAACTTTAAACAGAAACTTAAAAAAATGGATTTTCCACATGGATTTCATGAATATCTTAAAGCTAAAGTTTAAAAAATGAAATTAAAATTCAGAATGATTTGGAAAGAGAACAAATGTCATTAATGAGACTATATTTGTCTTAACTCAAGAAATGAACTCCCTGAAACCTAAAATATGTCAAATAGCAGTTACTCTGAATTAGCAAGGAATTTTTGAACAAAATTAAAGGATTGGGGAGGGGGGAGAAAGTGTAATATACAGATGACTAGGTTGCATCTCTCCTTTGCATCTGCTACCCTGCCTGGCTTCAACTTTACAGAAAGATGCTCTCTCAGGATAAGTTCATCACTTATAAACTCACCAAGCTTTGATTGATTCCATCTCCCTCTGACTGGAGAGTAGAGTACCAAACTTCTCCCCCTAGCCTTCCTTTTTAGAGGGTGGGAACTAGACTCTCAGATCCCCTTACTTTGCTTTTCTGCTTTGTCTTGTTTCAACTCCATGAAACCTTTGCTTCTCAGTTCTCTCCTCTCTGACTTTTAAGCCTCTTTTTGTGTTTCTCTCCCTTTTGACATTAGGTAATGTAAGCTTATTGAAGGCAGGGGCTCTTTATCAGTTGTATCACCACCACTTATCTCTACCTGGCATATTGTATTTATTTAATAAATGTGAATTGGATTGGACAACCAGAAACCATTGAAAAACAATTCTAGGTGAGATCATTTAAAAATCCAGTTAAATCATTTAAAAATCAAAGCAGTGGTATGAGAAGAATTAGAGTCTAACCCCACCTCTACTTGCCTCCTTGAAAAAGATCTAGAAAATTCTGCAGATTATATATAGATTTGGAAATTGAGAAAAAAAGTCACTCTCTCCCACCCCCACCCCATCGCAGGGTAATTTAGGAAAATAGATTCTGGGGAGAAGGTCTGACTGGAAGCAAACATGATTGTGGTACTGTAAGTGGGAATCCTTCTAGTACCCAGGGACTAAGAAAGAATAAGACAGTTCTTCAAGAAAGTGCTGGGTGCCTGAGTAGAAGCATCTGGCAGCTTTGTTACCCAACACCCATTTCTAGGTCACAAATCCAGGAAGAGGGGCTGTGAGCATAAGCCCTAATAATGTTCTGAGTATGGAACAAATTCTGGAAGAAAATGATATAGTTTGAAGAGCTCAATACTTATTTAAGTCCAAAGTCAAGAGGTAGATCAGAAGCATGAACAAGCAAATAAAGAACTTAACCATACAAAACTATTTTGGTGAAAGGGAAGCTCAAGACACAAACATGATTGAAAAAACTTTCAAGCAAAAAACTTACAAGCAAAACTTTAAAGAAAAATGAAGTTTGGGCACAAGTCTAGCAAGAATTCCCAAAAGAGTTCCTACTAAAGAAATTGCTGAAAATTATTTTTAAAAATCAAATAAGAGTTTTAGAGGAAATAATATGGGGAAAAGGGAAGAACTAGGGGGAAAAGTTATAAAAAAATTAAAACCTTTCTAAGAGAAATATGAAATTTTACTGAAGAAAATAACTTCTGAAAATTACAATTAAAATTAACCAAATGAAAGAGGACTTTAATGCAACAACAAAAAAAATGATAAAGTCAAAAGATAGAAGAAAATTGGTACATTTCTCAGTAAAAATAAAAAACTGGGGTGGCTAGGTGGTGCAGTGTATAGAGCACCAGCCCTGGAGTCAGGAGTACCAGATTCAAATATGGCCTCAAACACTTAATAATTACCTAGCTTTGTGGCCTTGGGCAAGCTACTTAACCCAATTGCCTTGCAAAAAAAAAAAACTCCTAAAAAAACTGTCCTGGAAAACTAGATGGAGGAGAGATGATTTAAGAATCATGAAGCTACTTAAAAGCCATGAACATTAATAATAATAAAAAAAAGTCTTAGATATCATTTTTCAAGAAATCACAAAAGAAAATTGTCCAAATATCTTAGAATCAGAGGGAAAAGTAGAAAGTGAAAGAATCCACTAGTAACCTCCTCAAAGAAACCCCAAATAAAAACTCCCAGATATAGCCAAAATCCAGTGTTCCCAGGATAAGGGGGGAATAAAATACCTCAAGCAGTCTCATTAATAAAGAGCTAAAATACCAAGAAGCCATAGTCAGGATAATGCAAAATTTATGAAGGAACTAATACTTGGAATATGATATTCCATAAGACAAAGAATATAAGCATACAACCAAGAATAACTTATCCAGCAAAGCTAATTATATTGAGGGTGGGGGAGATCCAGACCTTTAATGAATTAGAGAACTTCTTAGCAGTCCTGATTGAAAGACCAGAGCTGAATAGAAAATTTGACTTACAAATATAGGATTCAAGAGAAGATGAAGGGATTAAACTGTTTACATTCTTACCTAGAAAGGTGATATATGTAGCTCTTCAGAACTTTATCATAATCAGGGGTCATAAAATGAGTCAAATAGTCAAATTATATTGAGGACCTGCATACATTTCTATTGTGTTAGGAAGAGGGTGGAAGAAAGGTAAAATAGTAGAAATTATCTCACATAAATGGTCTGCATATAGACTAGTTTATATGGCAAGGAGGAAGCAGATAGGGTGGAATGAAACTTGAACTTTACTCTCTTCTCAATAGTTTGAAGGAGGAAAAAGCACATTTACAGTTGAATACAGGAGTGTGTCTTACCCAACAAAGAAATAGGAAATTTTAAAAGAAAAGAGAAGACTAAGAGAGAGGATAAATGAAAGAAGGCATTATTCAAAATCAGTACAGGTTTTAAAGGCAAGGCAGGGGGAATGAAGAGATAAGTATAAGAGAACATGATAAATAGGCAGTCTTCATATTGTCAAATGATTATATAGGCAGTGAATTAATATCTAGATTAAACCTATGCATCAAATGGCATAGCATCTAAATTTTAAAAAAATTAAAGCAAAATTTAAAAGTTACAGGAAGAAAAAAGACAGTAAAACTAAAATATTAAGAGATCCAAATTTACTTCCTTTCTGACATAAATAAATCAAGCAAAAAGACATGAAATAACTTAAGGACCTGAAAAGGTTTTTTTTTTTTAAACATTAGATATGCTATACCTCTGGAAGATATTGAATAGTATTGGAAAGGAATATACCTATTTTCACCTCTGTAAGGCAAAAATTGGTTTATATCAGTACATACAAATGCAGAAACTTTAAATATATCTTTTACTTGTCATAATGCATTAAAATTATATTGAATTTTTAAAAGCCTTTGAAGGAAAAAGTAAAAATGATTGAAACTAAATAACTTTTATCCTAAAGAAAAGTTAAATAAAAGCACTAATTATAAAAAAAGTTGTTTCATTAAAGATAACAAAAGCAATGAAACAACCTACTAAAATTTGTGGGATGTGGTCAAAACATCAATTAGGGAGCAATTTATATCTTTGATATTTTTCATACTTACAGAGAGAAAGAACAAAACAAATTGGGCATTCAACCAAAAAACCTCTAAAAATTCACAAATTTAAAAAAAATTAAACACCAAAATAGAAATCTTGAGAATAAAAAGAAAGATTAATAAAATTTAAAGTTTTAAAAAAAATAATTAAAATGGGAGCAAATTTTTTTAAGAGAGAAGACCAGCGCTTTAAAGTGTTTCTCTCATTTGGGCCTCAGAACAGTCCCAGGAATTAGGTGCCATTTATTCTCATTGTACACTTAAGGAAACTGAGGCACACAAATTAAGTAACTTAACCTTGAGTCAAAACAGTAATGTCAGAGGCTGAATTTGAACTCAGGACTTCCTGACTCCAGACCCAGTCTTCTATTCACTGCCTATCTGGATGCTCTAATAAAAGTGATTATTGGGATATTTTTTTAAAACTATGCCAACATGGGGCATCTAGGTGACACAGTGGCTAGAGTACTGATCCTGGAGTTAGGAGTACCTGAGTTCAAACTGGCCTCAGACACTTACTAATGACCTAGCTGTGTGGCCTTGGGCAAGTCACTTAACCCCATTTGCCTTGCAAAAAAAACCACCTAAAAATATTTAAACTATGCCAACAAAACTGACAATCTAAATGAATGTTTGAAAAAATAAAAAAAAATATATAAATTGCCCAAGATTAACAGAACAGAAGAGTATTTAAATAGTTCTGTCTTAGGAAAAATGGTCAGACTGCAAATGAAATTGAAAAACAGACCCAAAAAACCCAGGTTCAGATAGATTCACAAGTGAATTCTATTAAACCTTTAAAGAATAATTCCAGTGCTTGGAAAAAAAAAGTAAGTGAAGGGATCCTACTAAATTCCTTCTGTACTTGATATTTTAAACCAAGGTTTTTCAAACAAAAAAGAAAAGTAACATTATTCAGGCAAAAATTTTTAATGAAATACTTATAAAGTATCTATAACAATATATTACTAAGACCTTTTTTTTAGGGTTTTTTTTCAAGGCAATGGGGTTAAGTGGCATGCCCAAGGCCACCACAGCTAGGTAATTATTGTCTGAGTCCAGATTTAACTCAGATACTCTTGACTCCAGGGCTCTATCCACTGTGACACCTAGCAGCCTCCACTGTGCCACCTAGCCACCCCCAAAGATCCTACACTATGATGGCTGGATTTTTACCAGTCATGGAGAGCTGATTTAGTGTTAGGAATTATAAGCACAATTGACTATTTTAATTTAAGAAATTATATGAATATTTCAATAGATACTGAAAAAGTTCACAGTACAACACCCATTCCTTATAATAAGTAGTATTTTTCTAAATCCAAGAATAAGCATTAATCAGGAATGAATATGTTAGGAGATTTTCCAGTTAGATCTAGGATGAATTTCATTTATCATCATTACTATTCAATAGCATACTAGAAATATAATAGCAAGAGAAAAATAGGTGAAGGAATATGTAAAGGCGATGTGGATTCAAAAACAATTATTTTGGAGGTGATAGGATGGTCTACTTAGAAAATTATAGAGGCAACTAAAAATATGTGGAAACTTCCAATTGAAACAGTTACAACATATAAATAAACCCACACAAATTATCAGCAGACATATAAAGAGAAACTAAATTTAAAGTAACTTCACTTATTATATTTAGGATTCTACCTACCAAGACTGACATAAGAACTATATAAACATAATTATAAAACATTCTTCACAAAAATGAAAAGATCTAAATAATTCAAAAAATACTAATTGTTCATGGCTAGGACAAGTCAGTAGAATAAGTGCCATTTACACCTAAATTGATTTACTTATTCAGTGTTATACCAATCAAACTACCTAAGAATTATTTTATAGAGCTAGAAAAAAAATTCATTTGAAGGAATAAAAGGTTAAGAATGTCAGGAAAATTGGGGGCAGCTGGGTGGTGTAGTGGATAGAGCCCTGGAGTCAGGAGGACCTGAGTTCAAATCTGACCTCAGACACATAATAATTACCTAGCTGTGTGACCTTGGGCTAGTCACTTAACCCCCACTGCCTTGCAAAAAAAAACTAAAAAAAAAGAATGTCAGGAAAATTTTGGGGAAAACATTAAGAGAAGTAAGAGAACCTCACAGTATCTCATCTTAAACCATCCTACAAAGCTGTAATCATCAAAACAAATTTGGTACTAGGTAAGATACAGAAAGTATTTGATTAGTGAAAGTATTATGATTAATGAAAATGTTTAGGTATACAATATATAGACACAGATGAACATAGTAACTTAAATCCAGAGATCTCACATATTGAGCCAAGAACTTCTCAGTCAATAAAAACTATTGGGAAAATTGGAAAGTAGTCTGGTAGAAATTATATCTAGACCAACATCTCACAATATATACACCAAAGTAATCTCCAAATATTTATAACTTAGACAGAAAGGATGATAACAATCAAATTAGTGATACATGGAAGGTATCACATTTATGGCTATTGGAAAAGTTCATGATGAGGACAGGGACAGTGGAAGAAGAGGAAGTGAGAAACAAAATGGCCATTTTTATTGTTAAATTAAAAAAAGATTTGAACAAAACCAATGCAGCTAAAAATTGGAAGAGAAGCAAGAAACATGAAAAATCTTTGCAGCAAGTTTCTGTGATAAATTTCTCATTTCTTAGACATATAGGAAACTGAATCAAAGTTATGTGAAAAATATATTCCCATTTGGCAAATCATCAAAGGATCAGAATGGTCAGTTTTCAGCTCAAGAAATCCAAACTATCAATAGCCATATTTTTAAAATGCTCTAAATCACCAATAATTACATACATGTTACAAATTAAAACAAGTTCAAGATTCTGTTTCATCGCTTTTATATTGACTAAGATGACAGAAGAAAAAATAAACAATTACTGAAGTGACTGGGGGGGTGTATTTTAACAGTTTGTTGGAGCTGTGGTCTATTCATTCTGCCCCCAAAGCTATTAAACAATGTGCCTTTTGTTTCAGCAACACTGCTACTACATCTGTAACTCAGAGATTTCCCCCCCCACTCAAAAAAAAAAGAAGAGGAAAAGATCCCATATATAGAAAAATATTTATAGCCTCTCATTTTGTGGTGGTAGTGAAACTGAACTGATGCCTATTAGTTGGGGAATGACTGACCAAGTTACTGTTTAGGCATAATTCAATACTATTGTAAGAAATGATAAAGTAGAGGGTTTCAGAAAAACTTGGGAAAACTTGTATGAACTGGTGCAAAGTGAAGTAAATAGTGAACAATTTATACAATAATAGCATTATTATAATATTAATCAACTTTAGTAACTAAGTAACCTTTGTCAACACAATGATCAACTATATTTCCAAAGGACTATTGCTTGAATCATGCTGTTTCCCTCCAGATGAGAAACTGATAGCATCAGAGTGCAACTCTAAACATTTTGTCTTCTCTTTTTTTTTGAGGGGGGGTGATAGGAAGAAGGGTGGGAATCCCTTTTGAGTAACTGTACATGTCTGTAATGAATTTTATTTTTCTTACCTTTATGGGTAGGATAAGGGAAGGGAGAAGTGAGAGAATTTAGAACTAAAAATAAAATTTGATTCAAAGTACAAAAATGAATAACTGGACTCCTTGAAAACACAATAATTTTTTTAAGAAGAAATCTTAAAAATAAAATAAAATGAATCCTAGACACTATATTTTGAGAAATCATAATTGAAAACTGCACATACCTATTAGAACTAGAGGGTAAATTAGAACATTGAAATGATCTTTGCCTTGAAAAAAACTCTAAAAGAAAAATGCCTCAAATCTTGAGCTTGCCATATCAAAGAATAAATACTGTAAACATAAAGAAAAAATCAAGTCATGTATCAAATAACTATAGTTAGAAAGCATCATATAAGGCCTAACAACTTCTATCAAAAAACCAGAGATCTTCAAATACAGTATGATACAAGGTAAAAGGAAGAAGATTATGTACAAGCATAATTTTTCCTGCAAAGCTGTGTGTGATTCTTTTGGGGGAAAAAAATAACTTGTCATGAAATAGAAGACATGCCAGCCTTTCTGATGAAAAGACCAGACCTGAGTAGGAATTTTGAAACCAACATAAAAATCTGAAAAATCCTAGAGAGACTCAATTTATTTGGGCAATTGGAAGAAGCTGTATAATGTTAACATTTTAATTGGGAGAAAAGAAATATGTTACTTCAAAACTTTAATGACATCAGAGGCAATTGAGGAAACTGAATTTAAAACAACCAAAAATAACAAAAGAGTACCTGAGGGCACATTGAATCTCTTCTGAGGATATGAAAAAAAAAAGAAAGAAAGAAGGGAAGGTAAAGGGAACAAAGAAATATAAAGAGGAAGAAATGGGTAAAACTTGCTGATTCTCATAAGTAGGCTACATGAGAAGGTGTAGTAAAAACGTGGGGGGGAGGGTTAAGGAAGTAGACAAAGCTCATTCTAATTTAAAATGGACTGCCATGGTTAAACACACAAACACTTTCATACATCAATCTCAACAGAGAATCAAGTAAAGATAGTGGATGGTGGTCTGGAGGAGAGGGCTAATGAAAGAAAAGTTAATATTGGGAAATGAAAAATCACAAACCAAACAAAATTATTGATTCTAAAGAGAAAATTGCTTGGAAATGGGGAAGAAAAAATAAAGAATTAGACTCCAAGGGAACTTCTTAGATCTGTTAGAGAATTCAAAAATGACTAAATAAATTGTGATCTATTAATATAATGGAATATTAAAGTATATAATAAATTACAACAGCAGTTTCAGAGAATCCTGGGTAATATGAAGTAAAAAAGAACCAGAAAAACAATTTGAACAAGGATAATACCTATGAAAGACTTAAAAATCTGTGATCCATGAAATGACTACCCATGTCTCCAGAGAGCCTATAGATACTAAATTTTGAAGATGTTCACTTTTTGATTTATGGATTGTTTAGGTTTTTTTTAGGTTTTTTTTGCAAGGCAAATGGGGTTAAGTGGCTTGCCCAAGGCCACACAGCTAGGTAATTATTAAGTGTCTGAGACTGAATTTGAACCCAGGTACTCCTGACTCCAAGGCCGGTGCTTTATCCACTAAGCCACCTAGCTGCCCCGTGTGGATTCATTTTGATTGACTGTATTTCTTATAGGAGTTTTTTCTTTTCCTTTCTGTCTTTTAGTTTTTAGTGGAGGTGAGCGGGACAATGGTTAAATAATAATGATATACTCAAAAGTCACTGAAACATTTTTTAATGCTCAGAAGAGGATAAAGGGAAGTTCAGAAGAAAACATAAGCAGGACAATTTTGAAAGTAATGTGTAGATTTTATTATATACTTTTTAAAAATAATTACCTAGCTATGTGACCTTGGGCAAGTCACCTAACCCCATTCATTGCCTTGCAAAAACAACTATAATAATAATGTTAATAAATAAAAATGAAGAGGTGGGATTCACAGTTTCAAATAGTCTTTTTGTATTTCTTTGGCTGCATCTGTTAAAGATTTCTTTCTTTATTTAAGATAGATTTTTAAGAAGTAAAATAGCTTGCATATATATGTGAAGCATGTTATGATTTACAAAACACTTTTCATGTTATCATTTGATCATCACAATAAGCCATTCTATAGGTGAAAACTGAAGCTGAAATTGGGTAAATAACTTGCTCTCTATCATATAAGTGAATGAATGTCTGAGGCAGAATTTGAACTTAGATCTTTATAATTTCAGCTCAGACAATCCATTCAATGTAACATATAGCTGTCAAGTAAGAAAATATACACAAATATGCAAGGTTGGAGAGAAAAGTTTTGATAAAAAATGCACTTTGTCCTATTGGTTATTATTAAGAAATTCATAACCTTCATAATACTCTTTAGAAAAAATTTTAAATTAGTTGCCAATCAGAATTGTGCTAAGGAGCTGCAAAGTTGCTCTAATTAGTGATTAAACTGAATTCTTGAGAATTATATGAAGTAAAATAGGATTTTTAATTTCTGCAGGAAAGCTGATTTGTGGGGGGTTTTTGTTTTGAAGTTATTTTTTTTAAACTGGGAGTGGGGGGGGGGGTGAACAGGCATGAAAAGCTCTGTCTTGCATAACCAGGTCTGTTTTTCTGTTTGTCTTTGTAGTGCAAACTTATCTAAAGCTGCTTGGGGAGCTTTGGAGAAAAATGGTACCCAGCTGATGATCCGATCTTATGAACTTGGAGTTCTTTTTCTTCCTTCATCATTTGTAAGTTCCATAGCACATGAATCAGACTGATTGTTGATCAAGTCATTCTCTGAAGTCAAAATTTTTACATCTGTTTATTTAGCAGTCTTAAAATGCATGTGAAAAAAATGAATATTTTTAAGTTGTCTTTTTAAGGTGTTGTCACTTTGACACTTTAATCAATTTTCATCCAAGTATTGTCACTCATTAAAAATTTTTATTGATATCTTTTGATTTTCTATCAACCTGCATTTCCCTCTTAATTCTTCCCAGAAATTTCATCAAAAGTATTCAGTACATCAGAAAAGTGAGATGATTTATGTACCACAATTGGGGGGTCCTTACTTCTACAAAGGATTGAGGAGGAGCTGTCTTCTCATCTTTTTTTTTTGGACTAAATTTGATTATGATGATTTCACATCTTTAATTTTTATGGGGTTGTGTTTTTTTAATCCCATTGGAGTCATCACATATATAATTTTTCTAGTTCTCCCCATTTCATTTTGCACTATTCATATAGGTCTTTTTTATATTTCTCCATATTCATCATTTCTTTATTAAGTATATTTGAGAACTGTTGGTTACCTTCAGGCTGATTTATCCTGTTGAAATGGCTTACTGGAGTATGGTCACCATACGTGCTACAACTTCTTGGAGCCACAGGTGAGAGTTGGGTGATCGATAGACACCAGAGGTGGATTCCAGTCCTGAAAAGCCCTCACTCCAGAATTGCTAGTCCTCCTGAACACCCAGTGAGTTAGAGGGATGTCTACCTCAAGCTTGGGAAAACTTCTCCCCAGTCAGATGGGCAGATGAGGAACAATTTGTTCCATTGGTCATGAAGACAGCCGAAGCAGAGGCTGTTTAGCACTTAGAGCTTGGCCAGACATCAAAAAGACCAAGGTCATCCACTGTATCCTGCACCATCTTCAGTTGACCTGACTTTTGTCCTGTTTGTAGACTTTGATGACTATAAGAGAGAGTGTGTATGAAGACTGTGCAGCTCTGCTTCACTTAAAGCCAGTTCTCATACATAAATCAGGGTATTACCTGTGATGTGATTGGAGAGGTTCGTGAGGAATGAAGCATGTTAAGATCCAGTTACTTTGAAGGTCAACTCAGTGGCACAGTAGATAGAGAACTGATCCTGGAGTCAGTAGGACCTGAGTTCAAATCTGGCCTCAGATACTTAATAATTGCCTAGCTGTGTGTCCTTGGGCAAGTCACTTAAGCCCATTGCCTTGCAAAACAAACAAGAAGTCCAATTACTTTGACATACCACAATTGTTATCACAAAAAGTGATGCCATAAACATTTTTGTGTCTGTAAAATTTTTCTTTTTGTCAGTGATCTTCTTAGTAAGCAATGAAATTTAAAAAACCTAAGTACACTTACATCACAGTGTAAGTACATTTTAGTCACTTTCTTTATATAATTCTGAATTGCTTTCCAGAAATGATACCAATTGACAATTCCACCAACAATGCCTAATTTCTTCTTAAACTTTTTTCCTTTCCATCCCTGACTGGGTAATATAGCAAGTCTTCTGATTTTATTTGTTTATTTATTTATGCTACTATATAGTAGCATTGAATGAGCTCTGCACAGATTATTTGTAACCTCTGAGATCCCTTATCTATGAAACACCCCATCCTCACCTTTTGCTCTTCATGTGGCTGAATGAAACAGACCAATATCTTCTGCTTCTGGTGGGGAATGTACAAAGGGGGTATGATAACAGGATAATCTCTGTGTGGGACCCAGATACAAGCTGGTTGGTCTTTTTTGCATCTATGTCTAGATTGTAGAGTTGGAGAAAGGATACCAAGTAACCGCAGTGTTCTCCAATATTAATTTTTAGGATGTTTACAATGTTTAGATTCTTGCTTTTTTTTGGCCTGTGGGTTCAACAATAATCTTTCTGTTCCTGATAAGAGTTAGCATAGATTGGGAGAAAAGTTTAGTAATCTACTATTATGGGTTACTGAGAGGTTTATATAAGTGAGTAATATGAAAGCATTCAAAGTACTGAGCATTTTCACAAGTCTACTCCTGCTCAGGATATAAATTAAGGGGCCTCCCAAAAACTGATATACAATTTAATATAAGGGTACCTCAAAATGGAGATTTTGATGTATTAATCTATTTCAGTGCCTTATGAAATCATATCAGCAATTGCTTTTGAGTGGTACAGATAGATGTCATTTTTCAATAATCTTACATTTTCACTAGGGAGTATAAGCTCATGAACATTAAATAACCCCATGAGATTTATATAATAGTTCAAGATAAGAGCAGAACCTTTTGGGGGAATCCATTATTTCATTGCATTGCAATTGGGTGCTCCTAAGGAGAAATTTCTTGTCCCAGCAATTCTCCTTGGGACTCTTAACTTGTACTATGGTCTTTCTAGTACCTGTAATTCTGGTGTAATGTAACATGTACATTCCCAAAAAGCCGCATTCTGCAAAATCATTCAATAAAAACCTCTAGGGGTGGCTAGGTGGCACAGTGGAAAGAGTCCTGGAGTCAGGAGTACCTGAGTTCAAATCCAGCCTCAGACACTTAATAATTACCTAGCTGTGTGGCCTTGGGCAAGCCACTTAACCCCATTTGCCTTACAAAAACCTAAAAACAAAACAAAACCAAAAAAACCCTCTAAACTTATGGGGAAAATGAGGTAAATCTTCACTGGTGGATTTAGAATCTGAGGATTTGGGTTAGCATCCTCGTTCTCATATCAGCCTTATGATCTTGGGTAAAACATTTAATTTCTCTGACCCTTAGTTTTCAGATCTATAAAACAGGAATGGTTTTTCTCTTCCTACTTTACAGTACAATGTTTTTGTATTGTGCATATATTTCTTCTCTCTTGTGTAGCCAAGAATTTACTTTTCTCTAAAAAATGGATTACACACAGAGAATACATTATTACTGCATAGGGAAAACTAAGGACTATTGGAAAATGTTTATTATTAATATTCTTTCTATATACTGAAGAATCAGTGTTATTTTGAGGTGTGAATGTATTCCTGATTTTGTGTTTGTATCTTTTGTGTTAGACTAAATCAGAGTTTTTTTTTATCTGAGGTCTATGAATTTAATTTAAACAAATATAACTATAAACCTGTGCATTTTATGCATTTAATCTATTATTCTGAGGTGTCTCTAGGCTTAAACAGAATGCGAAAGAATTTTATAACACAAAAAGTCCAGAACCCTTTAAAATTAAATAATTGAAGGGACCACTGGGTAGCGCAGTAGGATAAATCATTGGCCCTGGAGTCAGAGGTATTTGGGTTCAAATTCAACTCAGACATTTGACACTTAGTATTTATGTAACTCTGGCCAAGTCTTGGAATCCTGATTGTCTCATCCCTTCTTTCCCACCCCCTAAAAAAAATTAAACAGTTGAAAAGTAGGAATTTTCTTAAATTTTGATTTTCACTGAGTCTTTGATATGACCAACCTTTTGCTGATTTTGATTAGATTGGGATAGAAATGTGGCAGCTTAGTGGAGTAGAGAGCCAGGCCTGGAATCAAGAAGACCTGGATTCAAAGGTGACCTCAAGAAACATACTAGCTATGTGACTGACCCTGGACAAGTCACTTAACTCTGTTTACCTCAGTTCCTCTTCTGAACAATAATCAGGAAAAGGAAATGACAAACCACTCTAGCATCTTTGCTGAATAAAATTCCAAATGAGTCACAAATGGGTCAGACACAACTGAAAAGACTGAACAACGACAGCAGAGATGGGAAATAGACCTTTGATTTCCACATGTACAGAGAACTTCCTAGAGAAGAAACTCCTTTATAAATGCAAGTTTCAAAGCGGCGCGCACGCGCACGTGTGTGTGTGTCTGTGTGTCTGTGTGTGTGTGTCTGTGTGTGTGTGTGTGTGTGTGTGTGTGTGTGTGTGTGTGTGTGTGTGTATTAAGTGACTTGCCCAGGGTCACATTTTTTATATACACATTATCAGATTTGAATCCAAGGCTTCCTGACGCCTGGACCCTATCTGAATCTGCTGCTTTGCAATGAATGCTGCCTACTAGTTAGCCAATATTTAACTACTTTTTGACTGTAGTATTTTTAGAATCACAAAATACTAACACCAAAAGGGATCATAGAGACCATTTAGTTCAACTTCTTCATTTTAGATATTTTAGCTAAATAAATGAAGTACCTTGTTTGTTATTCTACTAGTGACGATTCAATTTAACAAATATTTATTGAGTTATGAATAAAAGATACTATGCTCATTTCTGAGCAGCTTTTAGCCATAATTTAATAAATGCTTGTTAAATTGAATTGCCATTATCATGTTGAAAGTGGGCCACAGTTCTTTCTTCCTTTCAAGGAAATGGCAGTCTGGGGAAGAACCAGATTTCTTGCCTCTTAATCTAGTTTTTCTTTCAAATCAGTCATTGCAACAGTAATAGAATGCAAGAATTTTCCTTAAAGACCTCAGCTTTCCATTGGACTTTTGGATAGCTTTCATTGTTAGACATTTTTTATTCTTCTTCAAGACTAAATCTGCTTCTTTATAACTTCTGCTTCTTGCTCCTAGTTCTATCCTCTGAAGCCAAACAGAATCATCTACCATAGTCCCCTTCCATGTGGGTCGAACTGGTTCTTTTGCGTAAAAGGTTGAGGCTTCCTTGACTCAAGGGACTAAAGACTCGGGCAGTCATTGTACACCGTAGTACAAAAATATCATGAGATGCTCCAGCTCACACTGATGCTTCACCAGCAGTGGCAATGGACAGTTTAGAGAGATGCTAAATCAATGCAGTATCCTTAATGGGGATCCTCATTGACTACCTTTTTCCTGTTTCAGCTAAGCCAATCTCCTTTGATTCCAGTGTTCAAATCTTTCATTTTCTTCTGTTTAAAACCTAAGTAACTGGGAAAAACTTGTCAGACCTTTATTATAATATGCCTAATCTCGTTTCTCTGTCATCTCTCCTCAAATACTTGAAGATAACTATCATGTTCTCTCATATCTTCTTTCCATTCTAAATATTTCCAATTCCTGTGTCCTCCTATAATATAAACTCAAGACTTGTCACTATTCTGACTGCTCTTCTTTTGAACATTTTCCAGCTTGTAAAATGTGGTATCCAAAGCATAGTATTCTGGATATGATCTGAATAGGACACGCTAATATTTTAGAGTAGTTGGGAAATTATGTGTTTGGGTTAATTGAATATTCCTAGTCAACTGAAAATTTTCAAATATACTATACTAGTATTTTTTCAAATAAAAATAAAATTGTGATCTACATAATGAAAAGGTATCTCTGGGTGACATAATGCCTTGGGTTTATCCTCATGAACATTAGTTACCAAGAGTACTGGATATGAAGTCATAAGATCTGAGTTTGAATGCTGGCTTTTCCACAATCATTTATCTGCAAATCATTTCATTTCTCTGGGGCTCAGTTTCCTCATTAAAAAGACATTAGACAAGAGCTGAAGATCTTCATAAGAGGTTGAAAGCTAGATACCTTTAAAATGTGTTTAGTTGTACTTTGTGGTCATATTTTATATAATCAAATTTTTCTTGTTTGTTACATGCATAGGCCTATGCTTTTATTTCCTGTCCTCATTACCTGTCCTAAAACTAAGGGGGTTGCAAAAGAAATAGAAAATATATCCCTGCTCTGAAAGGGATTTAAAGACTTCTTGGAGAGGTCTTTTATGCAGGAAAGTAGAAAATATAGAGATGATCAGATGGTATCACTAGGGGTACATGGTAAACTAGGGGTATCAAACTCAAGTACATAGTAGACTAGGGGTATCAAACTCAAGTAGAAATGAAGGGTGCATATTTTAGAAAATCACAAATTAACATTATCTATATTGTGTTTTTATATTTTTAAAGCATTTCCCAATTGCACTTTAATCTGATTCTTTTGGTTAGTTTGACACCTCTATAATAAGACAATTTGTAAATTATAGTAAGTGATTACCCTAGTCATAACTAACCTGCTTGTGACTTAAATTTTAAGATCTTGAATATAATTTCTAATCCTTATTTATGATATAGAAGCTTTATTTAAAGCACATTGCAGTTTACAGTGCTCTCTTCACCTGAGATTAATCTGGGAAAATAATTACCCCATTTTGCAGATCAAGAAAATCATTAAAGAAGAGGAAGCAGTCTGCTATCTAAGACCCATGGTTAGTAAATGGTGAAACTAAGCTAAACTTTTTAGGAACACCTCTCAAAGCTGTTATTGGCCTCAGTTTCCTCATCTGTAAAATGAAAAAATTTGGACTATCATTCATTCTCGGTGTGATTCATAGATTGTTAGGAGTTCCCAAGACTCCTTTAGGGGATCCTTGAGGTCATAATGATTTTCATAATAATACTAAATTATTATTTGCCTTTTTCTTACTCATTCTCTCACAAATACACAGTGGGGGTTTCTAGAAGCTACATGACCTTTGTCTTAAAGATTTAGCTGTAGACCTGCTTAAATGCATGATTGAATCATGTGCAGATTAAATCATATTTCTTTCATTTTCTTTTTCTTGCTTTTTTTTCAACATGACTAATATGGAAATATATTTTACATGACTTTACATATTTAATTGGTGTCATATTGCTTGACTTTTCAGTAGGTTAGGAAGAAGTTGGAAGGTCAGAGAGGATTTGGAACTCAAAAATTTTAAAAAGTGAATGTTAAAATGTTATTGAGAGGGGTGACTAGGTGGCGCAGTGGACAGAGCACTGGCCCTGGAGTCAGGAGTACCTGAGTTCAAATTCGACCTCAGACGCTTAATAATTACCTAGCTGTGTGGCATTGGGCAAGCCACTTAACCCCATTGCCTAGCAAAAAAAAAAAAAAAAACGTTATTGAGAAATGTTTAACAAAATAAATTAAAATGTAATAAAACAAAAAGAGAAAAGGCAGGAAGAATTGAAATCTCTGCAGAATTGTTCTTTTACCTTAAAATAGATGGCTCTGCATACATGATTGGATTTGCTGTTTTGTTTGATTGCATCAGTATTAACCAATTATGAATAAAAAATTTTCTTTTATGGGAATGCTTGGCAACAAATACAAATGGTACATAAATATTGAAAGTGTTGAATAGGTGTTTTGCACTTTATGATTTATCCCAGAACCACTATGTTGACATTTGCACTGATCTTACAAAGGCAATGATGGGTCAAACTTCTTGTCTCTTGGTATAAATCATAAGAGTAGCAACAACCTGTATTATTAGTGATTGCATTCTTTACTACTAGGCACTCATAGAAGTAAAAAAGAATCCTTTACTTAAGGATGTCCTTGATGTAACAATAGTTCTTCCTGCCACATACCCAAGTATGTGGTTGTCTTGTGGAAAAAAATTATACATTTGTGTGAATTGTGAACTGAAGTAGTTTTTTCGTGTAACACCATTTTAACTTGAAAGAATGATCGACAAATCATGGCTACTTGAGTATTTGCAGATATTTTCTGGAAAATGAACAAAGTGAGCCTGTCCCCTCAAGGAAAACTGACAGAATTTATTGTCAGTGATAACATTCAAGTTCTCAATTGAAAATTAGAATTTTGGAAAATTTCTATATACCACTTTGAGCTTGACAGTTTCTGATATTTGAAAAATTTCTGATGAAGTTGGTGGTGATATGATTTTTTTTTTGATATTGCAAAATGAAATATGTCAACAACCAGATGATCTACATAACTCATTGAACCCATATTTTGCAAGGGACAGTGTATTAGTAAAATCATGTATTGGTTAAAGATAGACCACAGTATGAACCACAGTATAGACCATAGTAACACAAGATGAAAAGTTCATTGATATGGTTTCAGATTTCACATTACAATTGTAGCTTTAAGAAGCTACAATTGTAGCTTTAAGAAGTTACAATTTAGGGGTGGCTAGGTGGCATAGTGGATAAAGCACTGGCCTTGGAGTCAGGAGGACCTGGGTTCAAATCCAGTCTCAGACACTTAATAATTCCCTAGCTGTGTGACCTTGGGCAAGCCACTTAACCCCATTTGCCTTGCAAAAAAACTAAAAAAAAAAAAAACAAAACAAAGAAGCTACAATTTATATAATTTTGGCATATTATCCAAAAAGAATATCCATAGCTGTCTGAAAAAAAAAACTAAAATTCTCCTTCTCTTATCGGTTTTCTGTATGAGACCAGAATTCTGTCATATACTTTAACCCAAAACAACATTAAAACAGTGTAACTCTAAAAGCAGACTTAAGAATCTAACTCTTATCAATCAAGACAGTAAATAGATTGGCAAAAATGTAAAACTTTGCCATTCTCACTAAACTTTTTTGTTTCCCAAAATATATTTATCCTTAAATACTGACATTAAGCATCATTTAAACATTAACGTTAAAATTGTTTTTATGTTAATATGTTGGATTTGTATTTAAATGATTGAAACTTTAAATTTTTATATTTTAATTTCTAATATGAATATCAGTAGATCTAAACCTAAGAACAAAAGTGCTTTGACCTTCTCAGTAATTTTTTTAAAGAAAGATTTTATTTATTTTAAGTTTTACAATTTTCCCCCATTCTTGCTTCCCTCCCCCCACCCCTCACAGAAGGCATTCTGTTAGTGCTTGCATTGGTTCCATATTATACATTGATCTCAGTTTTGTGCTATACATTGATCTCAGTTGAATGTGATGACAGAAAAATCATATCCTTAAGGAAGAAGAATACATATGAGATAGTAAAATTACAAAATAATATAACTTTTTTTTTTCTAATTTGACAGTAATAGTCTTTGGTCTTTGTTTAAAGTCCATAACTTTTTCTCTGGATACAGATGGTATTCTCCATTGCAGATAGCTCAAAATTGTCCCTGGTTGTTGTACTGAAGGGATGATCAGGTCCATCAGGGTTGATCATCACCCCCATCTTGCTTTTAGGGTGTACAATGTTTTTCTGGTTCTGCTCATCTCACTCAGCATCAGTTCATGCAGATCCCTCCAGGTTTCCCTGAATTCCCATCCTTCCTGGTTTCTAATAGAACAATAGTGTTCCATGACATACATATACCACAGTTTGTTAAGCCATTCCCCAATTGAAAGATATTCACTTAATTTCCAATTTTTTGCCACCACAAACAAGGCTGCTATAAATATTTTTGTACAGGTGATATTTTTACCCTTTTTTATCATCTCTTCAGGGTAAAGACCCAGTAGTGGTATTGCTGGGTCAAAGGGTATACACATTTTTGTTGCCCTTTGGGCAACAAAATTGCTCTCCAGAAAGATTGGATGAGTTCACACCTCCACCAACAATGTATTAGGGTCCCAGATTTCCCACATCCTTCCAACACTGTTCATTGTCCTTTCTGGCCATATTGGCCAATCCTTCTCAGCAATTTTTAAAAATGTGAAAGAGATCTTGAGACCAAAAAATTAGAGAACACTGGGTTAGCTTGCTCAGGACCCTTTCTGCTATAAATCCTCTGATTCCACAAACTCTGCAGGGCTTATTCCATTTTTCTTTTCTACCTCAAAATTATGGATAGAGTGCTTGGACTAGTTTCAGGAAGACTCTTCTTCCTGAGTTTGAATCTGACCCTGTTTGCCTCAGTTCCTTATCTGTAAAATAAGCTGTAGATGGTAGTCAAACCACTCCTGTATCTTTGCCAAGAAAATCCCAGATGGGGTCGAAGAGAGTCAGACACAACTGAAAAACAATTGCACACCAACACCACCACCACTACCAACAACAACAACTTGACTTTTCATAATAGGATTTTTATTTTTGTTATTTTGAGTCTAGTTCTGCCTATCTCCTCCAAGCTAGAAGTATAGTTAAGTCTCTGTGTGAATATTGATCATTACAGAAGTTTATTGTTGTTGGTGTTATGGGTTTCTTTAATCCATTTGGGCTGCTTTGTCTCTCCATAGGCAATCTGGTGACAGGTCACTCCAGGGGGCTCACCATATTAATATTGATTTTATTTATTGTGCCCTCTGGATTGGTTTTAGTCCTACTTTAGCTCAGAATTCTTGAAACCACCTACCCCAACCTTTCCAATAGTAGGAATTAATGGCATGTACTACCATGCCCAACCATGAATAAATTTCAGTCCATTAGTATCCTAAACCTGAATTACCAAATCAGTTAAAAAAATCTCTGCTGGTACTACTTTACTGATGTGATACAAAAGAAAGAGGGAAAATTTTTTTAAAAATCTTTCTTTTTAATTTTTGTACCTCAAACATAGCATGTCTTTGAGCACTGAATGTCCATAACACCCACATCTCTGAGTTATCAGCAACCAGTGTTACAACTTTTGTTCTTCACGCTAGTAAGTTGCCCTGATCACGAGGTGTTCCAGACACATATTTTTGCTGTAAATTTTGCTTACAGTGACCTTTTGAAACTAAAACATTTCCAATCTCTAATGTTGCTTAGTCTCTCATCTCAAAGGAAACTCAGAAACTTTTAAAAATTCTCCTTACCCATCTGTCACGAGAGTTCAGGGCCATTGGTATGTGACATTCCTTAGGATTATAAGGTATTTTTCAGTTCATGCCAAGAGACAGGAATGATATTGTTTACCCACTTAGTTTGGGGTAGGAGGGACCCAAAAACCATGTAAGACCTCTGGTTGTTGATTGGGAAGGCTAGAAGGCTCAAGTTAACCATATACTGAATTGTCCCTGCTTTTCTGCTTCTTTTTTAGAGTGAAATAATTGAACCTTAAGCTAATAATAATTCTACTCTCCTTAAAAATAGAGATAATATACATATATATAATATATCTAATATAATTACAACATAAATATATGTGTGTATGTGCATACATAGTATGTTTCAAAAAGTCTTAGTTTGGGAACAGGGTATGTAGGGAGAGGAGAAAGAATGAAAGAAGAAAACAAGAGAGCAAATAAAAGAATATGGGAGATGTGAGAGAATATGAGAGGGAATAAGAGAATATTAAAGGCAAAGAGTATGAGAGGGGAATGTGAGGAAAGAATAAGAGACAGAAACCAAACAAATAGAAAAACATCTTGTGGTTTAGGGAATGGTTTTGCATACCTCCCTTAACTGACTGTCTTAGCAATTCCTGTTCTTCAAAAGAGAAAAGTGAGACTCGGCAGCCTTTAATAATTTGTCTACAATCACATACCTAGAAAATGGCAAATTAGGGACTTAAATTCAGGCTTTTCTTACTCAAACTCATCTTTACACTAGATCACATATTTTTCTGGAAGAAATAAACCCAATTTTGTAGTGTGCTTGGCCAGGTAGTGTAAAGTCAGAACTTCAGAGACCTAAGAAATCATCTAATTCAGCCTCTTAATTTTGGAAAGGAATAAAGTGAGACTCAGAGGTTAAAGTGACTTACTCTTTCATTGACTTTGGCTAAACTGCAGCCATAGCTAAAGTCAAAGTCTATTTTGCCTTTTTTTGTTTGTTTGTTTTAATAAAAGTTGATATTCGTATTTAGTGCTGCTAGTAGTAATAACAATAATTAGTAGTTATTGGAGATTTTTATGGTCAGAGGGTGCTTTGCGTTTGTTATTTCATTTGACTTTCACAACAGTGCTCTATGGTAGGTAATGTGAGTATTACAAGTTCTATTTTACAGCTTAGGAACATGAAGCATTACTGTGGGCATTTTGTGGTGAAAGCTTGTACCAAGAAGACTACAGGGTCAGAATACAAGAGACATTATGCAGGTAGAATCAACAAGGTCTGGTAACAGATTGATATTTAAGGTACTCAGTGCAAGGAAGTTTCTACCTCCAATTTTTAACTCCAAAAGATTGCATCAACCTCCCATCCTATGAGTAACACAGTGACTGAGGACTTCAAACCAACATCTCTCCTCCCCTTCCCCTTCCCCTTCCCCATTGGTAGAAGCACTAGAGTCATTGACTTCTGATTCAACATGTCCAAAAGAGATGTCATTAACTTTCTTCCCAGATCCTCTTCCTAACTTACCTATTTTTGTCAAGAATTCCATCCTCCTTACAGCCAGGTTTGCAATCACATGGTCTTCAACCACTCTTTATTCTCATTCATTCCCCATTTCTAATCAAGTTGCTCAATCTCATCAATTCTACTTCCCCCAGTATATCTCCCACCTATCCCTTCTCTATTCTCACACCAAAACTTTTTTGGTATTAACCCTTCCTGGGCTACCTTTCCAGCTTGATTATACATCACCCCCCTTCTCTATCTCACACCATTCTCTCTCTCTCTCTCTCTCTCTCTCTCTCTCTCCCCCTCCCTCCCTTTCCCTCTTCTCCCTCCCCCAACAACCATCTAGCCATAATAGACCGCTTTACTATTCCTAAAGATATTCCATCTCCCCTGTCATTGCATAGGCTGTTTGGAATGCCTTCACCTCTGGCTCTCAGAATTCTTTTGTTTCCTTCAGGTCTAAACTTAGTCTCCATCATTCCTTTCTTCATCTCCCTAGCTGCCAGTGTTCTTCCATCCAAATGACTTTGTGTCTGTTTTTTTTGTATCTTTTCATATCTTTTCCTTGGCTGTGTACATTTCCTAAGTTTTAGGGACTGTCACTTTTGTCATCCCTTCTTCCTATCACACAGTTCTCTGCACATGATAGGAGCTTAATGAATGCTCATTGGTAGGTGAAAATGCCTGTAGATTATCCCACTCTTGTTATTAGTTAATAGATATAGAGTTGGAAGAGATTCTAGAGACTATCTAGCTCAGACTCCTGATTTTACAGATTAGGAAATCAGAGAGGCTAACATCCAAAGTCATATAGGTTTTAAGTAGCTGAGCTATAACTTGAACCCAGGTCTTCTGAGTCAAAAAAGTAGTGATTAGTTTGGAGATTTTAGGAGAGGTAAGATAGCTGGTGATTTAAAACTAGCCTCTGTTGATGCAATGGATAGAGAACACTGGCCTTAGAATCAGGAAGACTCATATTCATGACTTCAAATCCAGTCTCAGACATTACCTTTGTGACTCAAAACAAGTCACTTAACCCTATTTGCTTTAGTCTCCTATTTTGTAAAATGATCTGGAGAAGAAAATGGCAAACCATTCTCATATCTTTGCCAAGAAAATCCCAAATAGGATCATAAAGAGTAGGACATGCTTGCATAACAATCAAAAAACCTGTTAAGACAAAAGACATAAAAAGAAGTGTAGATATAATCAGTCAGTCAGTGGAATATTTTTTTGCCCTTTATAATGATTTATTCATTTATTTTCACATTACTTAGTAGTCTTTTGAGAGTAAACATAAGCCCTCTTCCCCCAAAAAAAGATAAAGAAACTTCAAGAGAAGTGAAATGAGAGAAATACCTCAGTCTGTATTTAGATACCATCAACTCTGTCTCTGAGATGGGTTGCATTCTTTATCATAAGTCCATCAGAGAAGTTGCTTCAATATTTTTTCCCACAGTTACTATTGTAAACTGTATTTCTCTCCATTCTATTCCTCCTCACTCCTATTTATTCTGTTCTCTCTCTCCTTTCACCCTGTCCCTGCTCAGATATGTGTTGTATCTGACTATCCTCCCCCCAAGTCCTCCCTCTCTTCTATCACCTACACCTTATCTCCTTCCCCTTTTCCCCTCTCCCATCCCTTCTTCTCCTTTTTCCTCTAGGGTAAGATAGATATCTATACTCTATTGGCTGTATATGTTATTTCCTCTTTGAGCTATTTCTGATGAGAATGATGGATCTCAGTTGACTTTTATTAATTACGAACTATGATTCCAACACTCTGCTGAGCACTAGGGATTCAGAACAAGGTAAAAGATAAATCTTGCTCTCCAGGGGCTTACAATCTAAAGAGGAAGACGACAGAGAAGCAACTTTACAATTGATACTTCAGGATAAATTTTAAAATAATCAAGGAGAAAGTATGAAAATTAACAAGTTTTGAGGGAAGTTTCCTGTAGGAGGTAAGAGTCTCCCAAAGGGATATAAAACCATGCCTATCCTTTGACCAACCACTAACAGATCTATATTCTAGTAGACATTAAAAACAGGAAAGAAAAAAGACGTGTGTGTTTGTGTGTGTGTGTGTGTATGTGTGATTTTTTAGTAGACCTTTTCTGATGGCAAAGAACTGAAGATTGAGGGGATGCCTATCAGTTGGAGAACAGCTAAACAAATTGTGGAATGTGATTAAGATGAAATGCTATTCTATTGTAAGAAATGATGAATAGGATGCTCTCAATATAATACTTGCATGAACAGATGCCATTTGGAAATGTACTATATTAGAAAGTAACAGAAATGTTATAGATGACCAGCTGGAATGAATATCAGGTGGAAAGAGGGAATTAGTGGTAACAGGGCCACCTTAAAAATTATTAAAATATTTGAAAAAATGTAAAGAATTAAAAGTATTTAAAATATTAAAGTAGCTAAAGGATAAAAATGCTTTAAAAAGCAAGAAGGAAATTGAAAGTGACATTTTGAAATTGAAAATGCACTGATAACAATAGTTTAACATATATGTATATTTATAAGTGACTAGTAGCTGTTCCCCATAGACAAATGGTCAAAGTATGTGAACAAATGCTTCTCAAAAGAACTGAACAATTTGCAATACTATGTGAAAAATGCTCCAAATTACTGATAGTAAGAAAAAACCAGAGGTTTCATTTCACATAATCTACAAATTGGCAAAGATGAGCAAAAAAAATTACAAAAATCAATATCCAAGGGATTGTGGAAAGATAGGCATACTAATTACATTCAAATTCATCCTCAGACCTTTATTAGTTGGGCAAGTCACTTGACCTTTTTCTTCAGTTTTCCTCATCTGTAAATGGAGAAGAAAATGGCAAGTCACTCCAGTAATGCCAAGAAAACCCCAAATAGGGTCACAAAGCTTCAGGCACAACTGAAAAATGACTGAATAATAAATAGCATGGTTAGGTCTGCAATTCATTGGAGGATCACATTGGCAGATCAGTGAGGCATGGACTAGAATCCAATGAAGGAAACATGGAAGAATTTAGTCATTGCAGTAGTTTTTCACAAGTACAATGATAAGCACCTCTACCAGGGCAGTGATTGTGGTTGTAGAAACAAGGGGACATATACAGAAGATGTTGGGAAGGTAGAAGTGGTGATGTTACAGCTTAGATAGGGTGGGTCAGGCATGAGTGAAGAATAGAGGATAACTGACACCTAGGTTTTTGTGACCTAGGTAAGTGACTAGGAAAATAATTATACCCTTGAGAGTAATAGAGAAGTTTGGAAGAAGGCAGAGTCAGAAAGGTGAGGAGAGAAAAATGGACGTGAAAATGTGTTGTGTAAATTACAATGTACCACATAAAGGGGAACTTTTATTATGATTATTGTTAGGCAGTCTGATGACTTCTGTCATCTTAATTCCCTGTCAGCTTCTGTGTCTTTGAACAGTGTGTTCTTGGAAGATTTAGCAATGCTCATTGAATATTATTTCAGGGAGGAAAACCTTAACCTGTGTTATTGATTTCTATGTAGAACATACTGCTTTAGTTTACTTCTAATGTAAACATCCACTTCCTCCCACCATTCCCCTCCCTAATAACCACAAAAAGTGGAATGCAATTAGAGATTCAAGCTATTTGCTCCACAAAATGAGACTTTACTATGGAACTTAAATGGGTACAGAACTGATGACCTCTTTTACTCTCAAAGCAATTAAAGGGAAAAGTTGGGAATTTCTGAGCTGTGAGATGTATCTTTCCTCTCACATAGTGCTTTATGCATTGCATTATCTTTTCTATCATAGAAGCATCTCCTTTGGTTCCAAAAATGCCCAGGAATGCTACAGATGATAAATAAATAAGAATAATTAGCTGAAGGCCTAAAGTCATTTTTATAAACAGATTAAAGAAGGCCCTTTTGATAAACCCTAGAATTTGGAATAAAAACACCATTCCACAGACAAAATTACTCGTTTGCTCTTGTCAGAATTGGACAGAGTCAACCATCCTTTGATTGGAAAGCCATCAACATAACAAAGGAGAAACACATGGTGAGATATGTAGGAAGGCAGATCCGGGTGTCAAGTGAATCAAAGCAAGCTTTGGAAGCTACAAGCATCTATTCCATGGTGACTTAAGAAGGGAGAAAAGAAAATGGTGTCTATCTGAATTCCTAGAAAATATTTAATAATAGCTGTGGTGGCCATTAGTCTGCAATCTTTCTCTTTTCAAATGCTTGAAATTTTAATATATTGCACATTTTTCTTACACTGACCTGATTTTCCCATAACAGATTTCAAATCCTTTGATGGGTCCAACCTGCTGCCTGACTCACAAAGAATAGGACAGGGTTTTTCTCAGCCCTGTTAATAGGATGAGCATTAAATTATGACATCTGAATTTGAATCCCATCTCTGTTAACTTAACAATTTGGATAGTTACTTAAGCTCTCTGGGTTTGTTAAATGAAGCATTGACCTGGAGTAAGGAAGTCTTGTTCAAATGCAAACGTAGATACTTACTAACTGGGTGACCTGCCTCAGGTTCTTCAACTGTGAAATGGGTTACACATTGTCACCCACCTCATTGGCTTATATTACGAGTCAAGTGATATAATAATTTGAACTCAGTTCTTCTTGATTAAAGTTTTGTGTCCTTCCTTATTTTTAAAATAAGGAGAGTAGAATTAAATCAGATCCAGCACCAGCTCTATAGAGCTGCAAATTCCTCCATAGTCTGCTGTTGTAACTCTGAGCAAGTCATGTAACCAATCTGAGTCTCTGTTGAAGATAATGCCCTAGATGGTCATGAATGTCCCTTTTAATCCTGTGAGCCAGAATATGTCAGTGTTGAATGTGAGAGGTAGGGCTTTAGGAAGAAGGAGCAATATCAGGTAGATTTAAGGATACTTACACTGATATCAGATTTTGAATGATTGTTGAAAACTTTATTTCACTGATCACCTTCCCCTTCATACCACACAAAAATGCTCTGTGTAACAAAAATTTAGGAATTCCATTCATTGATTCACTCATTCATTTAGCATCTATTTAAGGCCTGCCCTGTGTCAGTTTCATTGACTATCATCATCCTTCTTGAATTTTTAGTTATCTTTTTCTATAAAGTAAAAATTCACCCCAAATGTGGGTCCTTCTTTCCTTTTAAAATCTCAAACGAAGCTTTCTGCTATAATCCCGCTTCAGAAATTTTATGGTTCTTTCTATTGTGCTTCTGCTCCTTTATCTTGAGACTGAGACCCCAAATTGGGACCCAGATCTGAATATGGGAAAAGTAACAGAGTCCTGCCTCAGGGATAACAAAAAGACCTCTGCAATCTCCCCCAGTCCCTTACCATCTGTGGGCAGAATTCTCTGGAATATTTTTGGTTCTTTCAACAGGTTTATCAACTTGAATTAATATTCTGTATGTCTTTTTGAACCAGCACTGCTAGGTCTGTACCCCACATAGAATCCATGAAAAGGAATAAAGACACTTAGGCATAAAAATATTTATAGCAGTTGTCTTTTGTTGTGGCGGAAAAATTAAAAACTGAGGGAATGCCTATATGGGGCATGACCAAACAAATTATGCTGTATGGCTGTGATGGGATAATAGTATGATGAAGATAATGGTTTCAGAATATCATGGGAAGATTTCTGTGAACTGGTATAAAGTGAGAAGAACATAGTACACAGCAACAGAAATGATAATCAACTATGGAAGACTTAGCTACTTTGATCAATAAAGTGGGATCCTGGATACTTCCAAAGAAGTCATGATGAAAAATGCTGTTCCCCTCCAGAGAGAGAGAACTAATGAACTCTGTAGATTGAAGCATATTTTTTTTACTTTTATTTTATTTTTCTTTTCCCCCCCATCATGGCCAATATGGAAATATATTTTGCATGATTTCACTTGTATGAGTATCATATTGCTTGCCCTCTCAATGTGTAGACTAGAAAGAGAGGGAGAAAATTTGGAACTGAAAATTTTAAAATAATTTTTAAAACCTTTTTTTTAAGTCATGAGAGGTAGGGCTAAAATGATGGAGTAAAGAGAGGGACTCCATGAGCTTTTCCCCAAAATCTCTCCAAATACCTCTAAATAATAACTAACCAAATTCTAGAGTGGCAGAACCCAAAAAAAGACTAAGAGAAACAATTTTCCAGCCCAAGATAACTTGGAAGATCTGCAGGAAGGGTCTGTTGTACTAGGGTTAGAAAGGGCCCGTGACAGCCCATCTGGGTCCCTGGGGATGCCTGGGTCCATGGCAGTGGATGCTTCCAGACCTTTCAGCCCAAAGATTGAGGACAGTTGGGAAGCTCAACAGGAAAACTATCACACCAAAGCGTGGGCAGCTAAGTCCAGTGCAGGCCTCAGCACAGACCCAATCCCAGACAACTGGAGCAGACAGGGAGCCACTCAGCAGTTGCTTCCAGAGCCTTCTTCCCACAGATGCTAAGGGATCGGGGGAGATTGCAGAGGTCTCTTTGTTATCCCTGAGGCAGGACTCTCTTGCTTTGCCCATATTCAGATCTGGGTCCTAATCTGGGGTCCCAGTCTCAACATAAAGGAGCAGAAGCAGAGCAGGGGACCCTCCCTACAGTTCCGGGGCAGTGCTTGTGGTCATTCACAGTCCAGTGCACAGGCCAGGAGAGCAGTCAGAGCCTCTCATTAGACCTTGGAGGAAGTGAGAACTTGCAGGACCACTGGAGGTATAGCTGCAAAAACCCTCAAAAGTTTGGAAGTGTGAACTCCACTCTGAAAGCAGAACCCTACCTTAACAAAAAGTTAACATCAAGTCATAGACTAGGAAAGAGTAAATGACAGAAGAAAAAAAATTTGACCATTGACAAGTACTTTGGTCCTATGGAAAATCAAAATACACTCTCAGAAGATAAAAAAATCACAGTTCCTACAATTAAAGCCTCCAAGAAAAATATGAATTGGTCTCAGGCTATGGAAAAGCTCAAAAAAGATTTTGAAGATCAAGAAAGGGAGGTAAAGGAAAAATTTGGAAGAGAAATGAGTGATCCAAGAATATCATGAAAATCAAGTCAGAAGTTTGGTAAAAGAGATATGAAAAAATACTGAAGAAAATAGCATCTTAAAAACTAGTTTGGTTCAAATGGAAACAGCAGTTCAAAAGGCCAAAAAAGGAGAAGATGCCTTAAAAACCAGAATTGGCCAGATGGAAAAGAAGCTAATAATTCCTTCAAATATAGCATGGAGCTAAGAGAAACTGATGACTTTGTGAGAAATCAAGAAACAGTAAAACAAAAAAAAAAAGAATGAAAAACTAGAAGAAAATGTGAAATATCTTATTAGAAAATCAGTTGACCTGGAAAAATAGATCTAGGATAGACAATTTTAAAATTATTTGGGTACCTGAAAGTCATGACCAAAAAAACAGCCTACATGTTATATTTTCAAAAAATTCTCCCAAACTGCCCTGATATCCTAGAAGCAGAGCATAAAATAGAAATTGAGGGAATCTATGATCACCTCCTGAAAGAGAACCCAAAAGAAAAACTCCCAGGAATATTGTAGCCAGATTTCAGAATTCCCAAGTCAAGGAGAAAACAATGCAAGCAGCCAGAAAGGAACAATCCAAATATTTTGGAGCCAAAGTCAGAATAACACAAGATTTAGCCCATTCTACATTGAGGGCTGGGAATATGATATTCTAGAAGGCAAAAGAACATGGATTACAACCAAGAATCAACTACCCAGTAAAGCTGAACATCTTTCAGGGGAAAATTATGGACTTTAAATGAAATAGGGAACTTTTGAACTTTCAAACTTTCCAGATGAAAATGACTTGTGCTGAACAGAAAGTTTGATCTTCAAGTACAAGACTCAGGTGAACATAAGGTGGACAGGAAGAGAAAATGAGGGATTCAATGATGATGAGCTCCTTGTATTCCTGCATAGGAAGATGATACTGATAACTCTTATCAACCTTCTTATTTATTAGAACACTAAGAAGGAGCAGATATGAGCAAGGTGGAGGAGGGAGTTGAATTTGGAGGTATAATATATTAAAAAAGGTGAAGTTAATGGGGGAGAAAGGAAAAGGAGAAATAGAATGGGTTAAGTTATTTCACATAAAAGAAGGCTTTTCCAGGGGAGTTGAAGAAAGGGAAGGGAAAGGGAAAGGAGTGAGCCTTTATTCTCATCAGAAGTGGCCCAGAGAGAGAATAACATACACATTCAACTGAGTAAAGAAATCTATCTTACCAAGAAGAAAATAGGAGAGGAAAGGGATGGGAGAAAGGGGACAGGGGAGAGGAAAAGGGGTAGGTGACAAGGGAGGGAAGATCAGGGAAGAGCTTAGATAGAACACACTTTTGAGGAAGGGCAGGCAGGGGCAGGGATAATAATGTAGTTAAAATAAGTGCAGGTGGGGGAATAGAAAGGAGGGAAATAAAGCTAGCAGTAGCAACTGTGGGAACAATTATTGAAGAAATTTTTCTAATGGACTTATGATAAAGAATGTGATTCATTTGACAGACAGGGATGATGGTGTCTGAATACAGACTTAAAGCTTACCTTTTCTCACTTTATTTTTCCTGAGTTTTCTCTTTCTTTGTCTTGGGGGGGGCGGTTATGTTTACTTTTACAACATGACTATTGTAATGTTTTTTCTTGGCTACACATTTTTTTTTAGGTTTTTGCAAGGCAAATGGGGTTAAGTGGCTTGCCCAAGGCCACACAGCTAGGTAATTATTAAGTGTCTGAGACCAGATTTGAACCCAGGTACTCCTGACTCCAGGGCCAGTGCTTTATCCACTGCGCCACCTAGCCACCCCTTGGCCACACTTTTTTTTTAGGTATTTAAGGGCCTCACAATCTTGTGTGGGCCACAAAACTTTATTTTTTTTAATTTATTTTTTATTCTCATTTTGTACAAATGTTTTTTTACATTAATAAAATATTCTTGTTTAAGAGTAAACAAAATACCCTCCTCCCCCTTGAATATAGATAGACTTGCTTGGGCGAAAAAAGTAAAGGGGAGAGAAAAGAATTAAAATTTAAAAAAAATAGTAATAATTGTAGGTATGGCCAGGTGGCGCAATGGACGAAGCACTAGCCCTGGAGCCACGAGCACCCGAGCCCATATCCAGTCTGGAAAACCCAACAATCACCCAGCTATGTGACATGCAAGCCACCCCATCCCCACTGCCCTGCAAAAAACAAAAAAAAAGAAAAAAAAAGACCCAAAATAAAATAAATAATAGTAGGGGTGGCTGGGTGACAGACAGAGAATTGGCCCTTGAGCCAGGAGCACCTGGGTCCAAATCCGGCCCCAGACACCCAAAGATCACCCTGCTATGTTGCCCCAGGCAGGCCATCCAGCCCCACTTGCCCTGCACCCTCCCCCAAATAATAATAACAAAAAATTTGCTTGAGTCTTTGTTTCAACACCAACAACTCTGTCATGGCTGGATCTCATTCTTTATGACAAGACCATCACAAAAGTTACTTCCATATTTTTCCACCTTTGCCATCACTGATCGCAACTCCCTCCTTTCTTATTTCTCCACTACCATGTACTCTATTTTCTCTCTCCTTTCACTCTGACTCTGTTGTAGGGTCGTTGACTGGCTCAGCAGACAGATCCCTGGTCCTGGGGCCAAGAAGCCCTGAGCCCCCATACCACCCCTTAGGCCCAGAATCCACCTGGCCCTATGGTCCTGGGTAGGCCTTCCAATCCCAGTCCCTTGCAAGAAGTAAGAAAGAAAATGTGTTATATCTGACCACTCTCCCCCACCATGATCCATCCTCTCCTCCTTTATTCACATCCCCACCCCTTCCCCCTGTTCCCCCCTCCTTCTTACTCCAGATGTCTATACCCCATTGAGTATATATGCTGTTTCCTCTCCTAGCCATCTCTGATGAGAGCAAAGGTTCCCTCATTCCCCCTTGCCTCCCCCCCTTCCATATCATTGCAATAGCTCATTGTAATAAAAAAAAAAATCTTATGTGAAATATCTTGGACTATTCCCCCTCTCCTTTTTCTTACTCCCATTCCATTTCCCTTTTTTTCTATTGACTCCATTTTTACACCATATTTTATCTTTGAATTCAGCTTTCTCCTGTGCTTCAACTATAAAAGCTCTCTCTACCTGCTCTATTAACTGAGAAGGTTCATGTGAATATTACCAGTATCATTTTTCTATACATGCAGTTCATCCTCATTAAGTCCCTCATATTTCCCCCCTCTCCTCCAATCTCCGTGCTTCACCTGAGTCCTGTATCTGAAGATCAAACCTTCTGTTCAGCTCTGGCCATTCCAGAAGGAACATTTGAAATTCCCCTGCTTCATTGAAAGTCCATCTTTTTCCCTGGAAGAGGATATTTCAGCCTTGCTGGGTAGTTCATTCTTGGCTGCATTCTAAGCTTTTTTGCCTTCCAGTATATTGTATTCCAAGCCCTAGGAGCTTCCAATGTAGTTGCTGCTAAGTCCTGTGTAATCCTGACTGCAACTCCACGATATTTGAACTGTGTCCTTCTGGCTGCTTGTAATATTTTCTCTTTGACTTGGGAGTTCTGGAACTTGGCTATAATATTCCTAGGGGTTGGTTTTTTGGGATCTCTTTCTCTGGGGGATCGGTGGATTCTCTCCATTTCTATTTTGCCCTCTGCTTCTAGAATATCAGGGCAGTTTTCCTGTAGTAATTCTTTGAAAATGATGTCAAGGCTCTTTTCCTGATCATGACTTTCAGGTATTCCAATAATTTTTAAATTATCTTTCCTAAGTCTGTTTTCCATATCAGTTGTTTTTTCAATGAGATATTTCACATTTTCTTCTAATTTTTCTTTTTTTTTTTTTGTTTTGAAGTATTGATTCCTGATTTCTGGTAAATTCATCAATCTCCCTGAATTCTGTTCTTTGTCTGAAGGATTTGTTCTCCTCAGAGAGTTTTCTTATCTCTTTTTCCATCTGGCCAATTTTGCTTTTTAAAGCATTCTTCTCAATAACTTTTTGAACTGTTTTATCCATTTGACCTAAGCTGGTTTTTAGCATGCTATTTTCTTCAGCATTTTTTTTGGATTTCCTTGATTAAGCTGCTGACTTCATTTTCATGTTTTTCTTGCATCTCTCTCCCTTCTTTTCCCAGTTTTTCTTCCAACTCCCTCATTTGATTTTCAAAGTCTTTTTTGAGCTCTGTCATAGCCTGAGCCCAAATTCTGTTTTTCTTAGTCTTTAGATGCAGGAACTTGTGCTTCCTCATCTTCAGACTGAGTATTTTGAGCCTTCTTGGGCTCATTTGCAAAATATTTCTCAATAGTCTTCCTTTTGTTTCTCGGCTTGCTCATTTTCCCAGCCTGGGCTTGGTTTGGGGGTGCTTCCTGAGCTTTTGGGACATTCCCACAAGAGTCTCAGTGTGTGAGGCTCTGTCCTCCCTCCTGGTCTGTGAATGACCATATGCACCCCCCCTCTGCCACAGGGCTGAGGGGGGCGGGCCTAGACTGCGATCAGGATCTGAATGTGGTCAGAGCCCCAGAGTCCTGTTCCAGCAGCAGAGGACTGAGCTCTGCAGTTTCTCTTCACTCCCCTTGCTCAGCTCAATGGGCTCATGCCCTGGGGGCTCCTGCTTACAGGCTCCACCTGCTTCTGTTTCCTGCTCTAGGCTGCAGAAAGACCAAGCTGCTCCCTGTGTGCCCCAAGGGCTGGGCTCCATGTGCTCGCTCTGGCAGAGGTCCCCTGCTCTTCTCCCACTTTGTGCCTGGTGCTCCCCGGGGTGCAGCTCTGGAGACTCCCCTGCTGCTGTGAGCTGAGGCTCCCAGCGCTCTGGGGCTGCCTCCGGGAGGCTGAAGTTCTTTCACTCTGGCGGGCCACCCCTCCAGCGGGCCGCCCCTCCAACCCCGGGGAGCAGAGCCTTTCTGCTCTTTTCCAGGTTACCTTGAGTAGGATAACTGCCTCACTGGGTCCCTTTGTGGGTTCTGTCTCTCGAAAGTTTAGTTAGAGTCCTTAGCTGATGAGTTTTATCAGAGAGCTCCTAAGACTCGATCCCTTTTTGTCGCCATCTTGGCTCCCTTGGCCACACATTTTTAACCTAGACCAAGTAACTTGCTTTCTCAGTGAGGGAAATGGGGTGGGAGGAAGGGAGAGAATTTGTAACTCAAGGTTTTAGAAGTAAATGTTGAAACTAGCTAAATGCAGTGGATTTATATTTAATATAGTTATACATGTATAATTTATATTAGATTGCTTTATTGTCAGGGATAGGGGGAGATGAAAGGGAGAAAAATTTGAAGTTCAAAATCTTGGAAAGGAATGATTGTTGAAAACTATACTTGCATGTAGTTAAAAAAATATATAAAATATTTTTTAAAAATCATAATGGCCACAAGAACTCAAAGAACTTTTAAGTAGCTCTGACCATACCGATAGACATATTTTCAAGATGATCTGAGTGTCCACTGTTGAGTTCCCCTATCCAAAGGATTAATTAGGCTCAGCAGAGAAAAGAAACATGTGTACACTTGGGTGGGGATGCTAGCAGGACAACTAGCAGTGCTGTTTATTGATAGTATCAGACTGTTCTTTATAGCAGAAAAACCATAAAATTAGCATACAGGAAAAAACAATGATGTTTCTAAAACTAGAGCAGGAAATAACCTAGCAGGATGTAACCCAGGTCAAGAAGTTCAGGTATAGGGCTGCCACACAAGTGAGGCCAGTTGTGTTATCACAGCAGAGTTCCATGGAGAGTCTTCAGCTCAAGGGTCACCAAAGCCTGGGCCTTTTAGTCATAACTGACTTTCTAACCCAAACTCGCTTGAGCATCTCTCAACACTTCCCCCTTTTCTGTTTACACAAGTTCACAATTGCCCAACCTGATGTTCAACTGGTTTACCGATTCTGAATTCTATTGATAGCATATGGAGTAGTTTTGATTACGGGGGAAAATAATACTTTGATTAAAACTTGGTAAACAGCAAAGTAGAAACATCAAGAGAATCAATATGGGATACAATTGTATAATACTCTGGGCTCAATACCTGAAGAGGGTGGGATGTTGAAACCATTTAATTATCTTATCATCTGACTTTTCAGGAATCAAGTCTCACTGGGAGGCTTCCTGGATGTCTTTAGCCAACCTATTCAAATCATAAATCCCAAAAGATAGAGTAGAATTCCCAAGCAGTCCATTAAGGTGATACCTAACTTTTTTCCATTCCCATTGAGAATCATTATTCTCCAGGCTGGTCACACAAATTCTCATGCAGCCATATTCACAACTAAGTATCTGTCTAAACTCTACCATATCCAATTCATCTCCTGTAGAAGCTGTTGTTTTCTTCAACCCCTCTAAGATTTACGAAAACTTCTTATCAATATCTGACTGTTTTTGGAAGTCCAAACTTACATTATTACTAAGTTCCTCTAAATAATGTGCTTGAACTACTTCATTTTGTACATTATATATAGACAGGGCAAGCGACACAGATGAGTCTATAAGAGATACAAGCATAATAACTCCAACTACAAAACAACTAATACATCTCTTAAACCTTCCAGATGGGAGGTTCTCCTGTCGTTGAATTAATTTACCAAAAACATGATCAGCACTGGATTTGTACCATCCTTTGGTTTTTAACATCTTGAATATAAAACCCACATTCTTACTTAGAGCAAAGATAGTTTTTTAAATGAGACATACAACAAATGAGCAATATCATAATTACAACAAAGCTGAAAACAGAAATAATACCATGTAACCATGTACCAATTAGGTGGAGAAGACAACCAAGCGTATAATTTCTTGCTTGTGTATATTTTCTTCCCTAACACAAATTGTTCATTACATAAGTTTGTAATGCATTAATCAAATGATTTTCATAAAGTCTTCTTCTGAGCCTTTAATACTCTATTAACATTTTCTGAAAATTCTTGAGTATATTTTGCTTCTATCTTTTCATTATTCATCACTTCCTTACATACACATGCTCAAATAATGCGATTTAAGTTAATATTATTTCCCCTCTTTTTCTCAGTAATGATCATAAATTCCTCTATTTGGGGTGTATTACTAAAGCCAGAAAAATTATACCTAACTTTTCAGCAGCTCTTCTTTGATATTTCCAGTAGTAACTTTGTTATATCCCAAATAATTTTCAGTTTCCACTATCAAAACAACTTAAATCATACTTTTCTCTTCATGGTATAGTTTTGAACATAACAATATTCAGTTCCTTTTGCAGTCCCCAAATTGTTCATGATTAATATAAGCATCACAAATTGTCCTGTAAGTCCATGTTGTGCTTTCCTTTTGCATGATCTGTCCTTCTCCTCTTTTGCTTCCTTTTTTCGATTTCTTAAGTGTAAGTTATTCTTTTTATGTATTACTTGATCATCTGGTTATCTTAATACCAATAATATAGCGTATAATTCATTCTTATGTGTTGATATAAAAGGAGTATATAATTTCTTTTCTATTATTGCAATATGTTTGGACCTACAGGTTTAGAATAAGGTTCATTACATTGTTTAAAAATTTCAGGAAACCCAGAGGGTCATAACTTCTGATATTTTCCCTCATTATCTCTACAAAGCCATCAATTATGAATTCTAGGCTTAGATATTATTACAGTAAAACAGCTTATATAGACAAAACTAGGTCACATAACCTTTTCAATATCTTGCTCATCAGTAAGTTATCTAACTATGGGTTACATAATTTTCAATTTCCCAATAATCTTTTAAAGTCTCTCACATATACTCAATATTTTTGGAAATAATTTCAGTTAAGATATACTTCCCAATCTCTTATACATTCTTCTTCTGAGTTTACTATATCACTTCTTTAAAACTGAGCATTTAACTCTTAACCTATGTAAAATGTCAGATTTCCAGTCTGACATCTCATTCTCTTAAAGCAAAAATAAAACAAGTTCTCTGAAAGTTAACCTTAGACCTGAGTATCTTTCACATACAAATTTCTTTCGCATCTCTGTATTATAAGTTTATTTTCCTCTTATTCCAAATACACTCCTATTTTCCAAAAGAAAATAACATTCTCTATGTATTTAGTTTTAAATACATATATTAATTTTCAAAAACCCAATGTAAATTTTTTACCAAATCCAGTTACAAGATACATATATGTATAATTTCATATATATACATACATATACATATATATGTATATGGAAAAACAAAGGTTTTCACAAGCTCTCTGGGCTAAAAAAGACTTTGAAAGATATAACCTACTGTCAAGGTATTCTCTAATTTTCTTATAACAAATCTTTACAAATGTAATGGATGACACTTCATAACTTTGTTATTGTAACACAGATTTTAAATTTTCAAAAAAATAGTTTGAATCTATTCTTATACAAAGTTTACTAATTATACATAACACATTTTCAATTTTAAGTATATCCTTTACTCCCTAAAACTTTGCAATAAAAAAATTCTTAAGATCAGATATTTCTAAAAATTTCTGATTACCAGATTTTCTTTACAGTATTCTTAATAATCTTATAAATTCCAAAACTCATATTCAAAATTACCTTAAATTATTTTCATTTTCAAAATATAAAAGTTTTCAAATTCTTATTTTTATCCTTGTATTCTAACTTCTCGGTACTCTTAATTTATGAGAGCTTTCTATCCTCATTGACAAAATGATGTTCTGGGAGTTGGAGATTCCCCACATTTTGAGATATCAAGGCAGTATGTACTAATCCTTTACCTTTACTGTTTATCATTCCTTGGTCACCCCAAGTTTTTCCGAATACATGAACTATAAAGCCTGATTAAAAGCATATAACTCAGAAGTCTGTGCTAAGAAACGTTTTGACAGAGTCCCAGCCTCTATCAAGGCCATTCTGACCCTATCTATTTTAGCATTCCCATTATTTCTTTTTCCTCCTATGACTCTGGAGGAGCCAAAAAACATTATAACCAAAAAAAAAAATCAATATTATTTTTTACAAACCTCTTAATTCAGTTACATATAATTTCAGATAACTTTGTACACAGTATTACACATTATAGATTTACCCAACTTTATGGGAGTATATTACTTTTCCAATCAATTCACTGCCAGATATTGCAAATAGATTATCCCAACCTCATTTAAACACATATCTCCATATAGACCTATAACTTTCTATACTTTTTTCTCTTACTACATTGATTTGTAGATCACTTTTCAAAGTTCCCAAAATCCATCTTTATTTATATGTCAAACCTCTCATACTTACTTTCTATTTTCTACAGGCTTTAACCAACTTCCAGACTTCATAAATGGGTCAAAAACCCCAATAGTCTCTATATGCCCTTTCATATTTCCTTTCCACCCTATTTTCTTAATCCATATAGTTTTAGAACCCATTACTTAAACTGAATTACTTACATATTCCCTTAATATATACTGTTCCACAAAATACACTGTTTCCATAAACTCTTTTGTCAAGGTCAATCAAGAAAAAATAATTTTACGGACAATTTCAATTTCTTCTAGATCTCTAAGTATAATTTGCCAAATCAGTAAGTAAAACTCTATTAGACAATCAGACCAGAAAACAAACAATAGAAAATAAGAGGAAAATTAATAGAACCTCTTCTTTCCCAAAAAAAGCAACATGATTTTCAGGAAAATCTCCTGTGGTGCCAGATCATGAGTTTTTGGAAAAAGAAAAGGATCCAGTTTTGAAAAGAGAGAAAGGAAACAGGATTAGCCAATCAGAACACAAAGACATGACAGCAAATCTGACCATGCAGAGACAGCTAAGAGCTTCCCTCTGCCTGTATTTTAAAACAAACACCTATAAAACACATAAGCAGAATCAGAGCACTTTGAACCAGAGAGTCCCCTGAACTCTGGGGAAAACCCCACCTTGCTCTCACACTAGAGAAAATACAGAACAAGTTCTATTTATCACAATACATTTTTCCCATACAAAGATATATTTGACACTTCCAGATTTTACCTGGTATAACTTTTGAGAAGGCAGTCACTCAAAAATCTCTCAACCTAATTAGAATATCCTCTGCTCCCTTTCTTCAAATAGAGTAAGCCAAAGTCTTATCTGGGGGGAGTCTCAAATCCTCACTTGGCCCATAATTTTCTGTAATAACTAACATTGTCAGAATCTATATGAATAAACTCCTGAAGCTATAATGTTAGAATATCATTTTGTTAAAAGATTAACTATTTAGTTTTCCCTTATGTCACTTATTTATGTATGGCATTATATAGCGCCCAAATCATATACTTTAGAACTAGCCTGACTCTCTTGTCTTTTGGGACTTTACTTCCCCAAAACTTTATCAAATCAAAAATACATTTCTTTTTATGATTTCTATGTATAACATATTTGTTAACATACACTGTCTCTTTCCTGATTCTTTTAACTTCAAATAAATTTCCTTTTCAACACTCACTTATCCAAATCTTCATGAATTCTCTCTCTCTCTCTCTCTCTCTCTCTCTCTCTCTCTCTCTCTCTCTCGCTAGTCCGTTTTCTAAAAATATTCTTTCTGCTAAACTTCAAGGTCAAAAGATAAGTAAATGGACAAGTCATGGAGAGGGATAAAGAGGGGAGAAAACATTCTGGCAGAATCATAGTGAAGAAGCGGGGAAGAGAGGAAAGTCAACATCATTTTAATATTCATTTATCTGTTCACATAGTATTCTCCAATCATATAGATTCAAAGTACTTTCTAAGCTCAATTCTCCTTTCCTTGGGAATCATGGAGAACATTTATAAATGGTCTACAAATAAACCTTATTTCTTTGTTATTTGATAATTTCTAAGCCATTCTCTTTAGCCAGTTTCTTCAAAATATTTACATTTTTTTCTTTAGTTCTATAAATAGTTCGTTCCCTATTACACCCACTGTACCTGCTTGGAAAAAAGAAACTAAAAAGCTGATGATGCTTATTGGCTCTCATCAAGCCTTCCCCTCTCCTGAATCATCCTGGGACTACCACAGTCTTACCAGGGGGGGTTTTCTTCTCCCAAAAGACTATCTCAGCCTCCAGACAGCTTCAAGTAAGGGTGCCAAATGTTGAGTTCCCCCATTCTCCAGGGGATTAATTCAGCTCAATAGAGAAAAGAAACATGCATACACTTGAGTGGAGATGCTAGCAGGACAACTAGCAAAGACGTTTATTGATAGTATCAGTTCTTTATAAGCAGAAAACCACCAAATACAGGAAAAAACAATGTTTCTAAACCTAGTGCAGGAAATAACCTAGCAGAATGTAACCCAGGTTCAGGTACAGGGCTATCATACAAGTGAGGCCATGGATGACACAGTTGTGTTAGCACAGCAGAGTTCCATGGAGAGCCTTCAGCTTGAGGGTCACCATAACTGACTTTCTAACCCAAACCCACTCGAGCGGCTCTCAACAGTCCACCTCTGTATGGGTACAAATACAAGGCAACACCATCAGATCATCAAGTTAGAGCTAGAAGGTATCTTTGAAACTATCAATTACTATTAATAGCTGGGGTGGCTAGGTTGTGCAGTGGATAGAGCACCAGCCTGGGAGTCAGGAGTACCTGAGTTCAAATCTGGTCTCAGACACTTAACAATTACCTAGCTGTGTGGCCTTGGGCAAGCCACTTAACCCTCTTTGCCTTGCTAAAACCTAAAAAAAAAAAAAAACCCAAAAAATTAATAGCTAACATATCACATTGTATTAGGCATTGTAGTGAGTACCTTACAATTGTTAACTCATTTGATCCTGACAACAGTCTTTGGTGGTAGGTTCTTTTATTGTCCCCATCTTACATTTGAGGAAGCTGAGGCAAACATGTTAAGTGATTTACCCAGCATCACACAGCCAGTAAGTTTCAGAGGTTGGATTTGAACTCAGGTCTTCTTCCTGCACTCAAATCTACTATGCTACCTAGCTGCTTTCAGACCGGACTTTTCTATACTACATAATGACTACATTGAGTCATCAAAGATAATTTCTCTTATATAATAAACAAATGCCATAGCAAACCTGATTTATATTCTTTTGGCCACCTGTTTTGCAGTTTCATGTCTAAAGTTCCCTTTCCTGAAAGGGCAAGCATGACTTCAAGGTCTATTCTAGTTTTTACCCCAGTCTGCATGCTTCTCTGTATTACGCTCTTCAGACTGACCTCTAAGAATCAAATGTAAAAATACCTGCTGTCAACTCTTCCTAATTGTCCTGCCTCAAAACCTCAGCATCATCTTTAGCAGCATCCTTAATTCAACCCCATTGAATTTAGTCAGGAGACTCGGATGACCTTCTTACCTGTTGGGCCCTTGACAATTTCCATCATCTTAAACTTCTGTTTACTCTGTCACAGAATGAGGGTGTTCAACTAGATAATCCAAACTCTTCAGACTCAAAATCTTCAAAACTTATATTGCAGAGCTCATCTCTATGAAGTCTGGAAGTAGAATCCCCTCTGGCCCCTTTCTTCACTGTGTCTCTTGTTTTTATTCTCCCTGTTCCCTCACTACCATCCCCCAAATTCCCAGGCTCTTGTTACTCCTGCTGGGACTTTTGTAGTCATATTCCTCCCCTTATTCTACCACAAATAACCTGTTACTGTGACAGCACCTATCTAGAAAATTGGTAACAATGTACTTAGAGGTGTTTTTTCTCAGTGAATTACATGAGCTCCCTTCAAAGTTTATGTGGTATTATGGTGAAAATAGGCTGTGATGCCTAAAATTGGTTCCATTTTCTCTCTACTTAGTTTGAACAGGCATTATCTGCTCTTAGATTTCTTCTTACTCCAAACTTTCTTCCTTTTAGTTAATGTTTTAGATAAAAGAAATAGCAAAGATGATTTGTGTGAGATTAAAGGGGAAAATATTTGGCTTCTCAAGGCTTTTTAATGTCCGTGAACCAACTTGAATAAGATTGGACATTTCATAAAAGATACATTTGTTCCATAAAGCACCTCTTTTCCTAGAATTTTGGATGTCTTAGTAATTTCACCTTGTGTTTCTTCAGGGAATAGATACCTTCAAAGTCAAGAGGAAAGTCTTTTCAGAAAATCGGGAGCCAACGACCTCTTTTCCTGTGCCTTATGATTTACCTCCAGAAATTTATGACAGTAAAGGTGAGACTTGGATTAATAAATTGTATACAGGTGTGTGTGTGTGTGTGTGTGTGTGTGTGTGTGTGTGTTTTGTGTGTATGCCCCTGAAGCAAAAATAAAAATTATATGGGATACTCCCAGGGAATAGGTTTTTATAATATCTCTGCAGTAAGAGAAAGAGCATTAGAAAGACCTCATTTCAGGCCATATGGAGTGATAGAAAGCAGAATGATGAGAAAGGCATAGAGATCCTGTCAATACTAACTTGCTGGGTGTATAACCTTGGATGGATCATTTAACCTCTCTAGGCTCAGATTTTCCTTGGCTGTAAAATAAATACATGGGACTAGATGACATATAAGGTTGCCTTTGCATGACTATTACCCCTTCAAGGTTTTCCTTGATGTTCTCTCTCAACTTGATATAAAGGTATTGAGTGTGGAGGTTAGCGGGTTAATAGTATGACTTATTTTATGTTCCATACCAACTAAACCTTTTATACTTTCCCTGGATGCTGTATTCTCCTGATCACCTTCCTGTGCACCTTATCATCTAACTCTACTCATAGAAAAAAAAAGTCAGGAAGATAGTAATGGAAGATATATTTCCTGTTAAGAATTTTTAAAAAATTTTCCCTTTTTAACTGAAATCTGTTCTCTCTCCTTTCAACTTAACATTCCCATTAGAAAAAAGAGAAAGGAAAAAAATCAATATCCTAGTCAATCAAAATAAATTCTCTACATTGGCTATGTCCAAAAAATAGATGTCTCATTCCAAACCCTGAATCCATCACCTCTCTGTCAGATACTAGGTAGCATGCTTCATTATGTTTTTTCCCTTCATATGGTTTGTTGTGTACTATTGAAAGGACCCTTGTTTTTTCCATTAAGGATACCATCATTTCTTTTGAAAAATAATTTAAAAGTTTTACTGCAGAGAGCAGAGTATCTTCCTCAGATATGCAGCATCTTATGCACTATTAATATCCAATAACTTTAGCCATTTGGACTATGAGGAAAGGCATTTTTTTACTATGCTCTGGAAAAGTGAGTGGCCATTAACATTTCAAAAACTTTTTTTTTTTAGCAGTTTGTAATCTACCCCCATAAAAATCTACCTATAAAAATCTTTCTGTTTTCCCATCAAAAGATGATGGAAAAAGTGGGGGGGGGGATTAAAATGTGACCAGACTACAGACATAGGCAAGATTCATTCTTTGTGGGAACAGGAGCGCATGTAATCATCAAGATAGGGGCAAGCCCCTCTGAGGATGCTTGGTTCAGAGACTGTTGGCTTTGATTTGATATCCCATCTTCACTTGTGATTAGTGGGAATAGAATTGCAGAATTTAGGGCACTAGGAAAAGAAATGAAAGGTATGTAAGGAACAGTAAAAATAAAAAGACAAATGGAATTGGGAAAGTTACAAACAAAACAAAAATTGAGGGTAACAAGGTTTTTGCTATATAACTAAGCACTCTTTTAGACTCACTTTCCATAGCAAGCATTGTCCTGTAAATTGCATGTAAATTAAATTGTATTTCTAGTTCTTTTAGGGTATCTGATAAGCTCACCAAGAATAAATTAACAGAGAAAACCAGGACATAGCATTGAGGTGTAGCCCCAGTTAGTGGGCATGGCATAGATAATGAATCAGCAAGAAAGACTGAGAAGAACCATCTATGATATTAGTCAATCTGGATACCTCCTTCTAATAGTGCTAATTGTAACCCATCAACCTATATGATTCTTGCCCTTGTCTTATCATAGATCCCCTATAGGAAGAACTCAGTGATGTGCTCAAAGGTCATCCCCTAAGTCTCAAAATTATGAGGGTGCAAATTCAGCACAGCCATCTCTCCTATTCTTGCAACATGACTGGCCTACATCCTTTTCTAGTTATTTATCTCTGATACTATCTGCCCCTTGCATGTAATTCCTTATTGGTAATAGGCTGCAACCCACTTACAATCAGAGCAGGCCTTTTCCTTTGAGTGACCTATAATTGTGAGCCTTTCCTGCTTTGAATGACGTATTTAACTCCTTAAATATTTTGGTATCTCACAATTCACAGCCATTTGGCATTTTCAAAAGAATATTGATTAAAGAGAAGTTTTTACTATACAAAACTTGGGATGATTAAAAATACTGCACAATTTGACAAATGCAATCTAACCCATTTTCTTCCTCCTGTTTAGTTGTGGACTAAGGTCATTGTTGATTTGCAGTGTTTTTCGAAGAGATAAAAATTAGTAAATCAGACTTAAGAGCAACTAGATGGCAGAAATATGCATCCCTTTTTTTTCCTGTGTATTGTTCGGTTCTTTTGAATGATCATAAACCAAATTTAGGAGGCTCAGTGTTCCACAATTTGATACAATTAGTAACAACCCCTTTGCAAATTGAAGTATTCAGTGGCCTTCATCCTCTATTGGGAACCCTTCTTCACTTTGTGCTCAGTATGATATCCTCCAAGGTCAGTGGGAAGTCTTTGGCAAGCATTTGTATATGCCTTACTCAAGAAAGCTGGGTGGATCTGGACTCAGGAAGACTTGAGTTCAAATCCAGCCTCAGATACTTAACGAGTTGTGTAACCTTTTTCTGTACTTGCCTAAGTTTCTTCAATTATAAAATGAGGGTAATAAGATACCTACCTCTCAGATTTGTTGTAAGGATCCGATGATAATATTCATCAACTACTTAATATAGTGTTTGACATATAACAGACACATATAATATATTTCTTCATTCTCCCCTAAATATTAGTAAAATAATAGATCATTAAAGTAATTAATAATTTAAAGTAAATAATAAAATTAAAAAACAAATCTATCTATTTCCTTGCATCTTACAAGAAATCTTATTCTTTCTTTTTTTTTAATTTTTAATCATTAACAAACAATAAATATAATGAGAACTTGATTTTGTGTACCTCTCAGTCAGGAGTCATATTTTCATGATGTCATCTGCTGTAGAGTTTTGGTTTTGAAAGTTAATCGTTCCTATCTCATATGTTCATTCAGGATCCCTTCAGTAAATGTGTAGATTAAGAAAATAAGTATGTGAGTCAGTCATTATAGTGGCTTCTTGACTACCTTTTATTTTTAGCTGTAATAATGCCTTTGAATTTCCATAATAATTTGATCTTTCCTTGTCTTCCATTTATCATGAAAGTTGATTCATCAGAAGACTTACTCTGTATCTATTTGCTTTAGTTTAGTTGATCTTATCATTTGTGTATTCTCAGAGCCATTTCTACTTCCTCATGTAGTAGCTGCATTGGAAATGGAGAACAGAATTTGCTATGGAAAAATAGATTTGTTTTGGGGGTTTTTGTTTGTTTTTTCATTTTTAATGTCACCTTCTTTCCTGTTGTACCCTATATGTGTGTACACATACATACACACGTATGTACACACACATAAATACATATATACTGATATCTTTTGGTTTTACATTGCATATTTTCCCCTTTACCCCTCTCCTAAAGAGTCATAGGCCAAAAAAAATTTTTTAAATAATGAGGAAAAAGTATTCAGCCAGATCAATTCATTGGGAAAAAAAATCTATCACTGTTGTGCAATGTTCCACATCCATATACTTATCCTTCCTTCCCTACTCCTAGTTGAAGTATTAGGGAATAACTTCATATCTCTTTGGGACCTAGTTTGTTCTTTGTGATTTTCAACATTTATTTTCATTTGTTTTGCAATAGCAGTGGTTCTTTTCATTTACAATTACATATTCTTTTGTACTTTGTTGGCCTTGCATCAGTTTATGTAAGTCTTCCCGTACTTCTCTGTGTTCATTACATTCATTATTTCTTAAAGTTCAGTAACACTCTGTGACATTCATGTACCATCATCCAACTTGGAATTCATACTTATTTGTTTTTCATTAAACCCTTTAGTCTTTCTTCACTTGTATTTCTGTTGAGTCACTCCCTGTGACCCGAAGTCTGTATCATACAGTATATTTAAGGAATTTACAAAAAAGGTTTTAATGCTTTGGAGTTAATGCTAACAAGATACCAGGATGAAATTAAAGTCCTTGGATGTTCTTTAGTGAATACATATGTGAGGTTTATAAATAACAGTACAGTTGCACATAAGTAATATTTTTGACTTGTTTCAAAGTAATTTATTCTCTTAAATAATATTACCAGTTTGCCTTATCATCTTATATTATTAATTTCTCAAAATCTTTCTTTATTGATAATTCAGAAGTAAACTTGGACCTATTACTCCTTTGAATTGTTCAAAATAACTAATTACTGAAGTCCAAGTGAATGTGGGAAGAATTAAACGTATAAGTAAATTCATGTTCCTGTATGAATTTTCATAAAACAATAGGCAAGACCATAACTATGATTTCATCTGTGTAGAGGCCTCCTGGTATGGAAATCCCCTTCATCAATAGCCAACAGTTACTCATCTTTAACTTATACTTTCAGGAAGTTGCCTGAGGCACTAAAAGGTTAAGAAAATGATTAAGGTTCCCACAGCTAATATATGTCAGAGGTAGGGTTACAACCCAAATTGTACTGAGCCCAATGCCATGACTCTTCCCTGCCGTGCTGCCTCTGAAAAATACAAAACACAATTTCACTAGGAAGCCAGCCCTGTATAGTAAAAAAGAGCTGTGCAGTGGCAACTGGGAATCTTGCATTCACTTCTCAGCTTTGCCATTAAAGGTAACTTAGTGACTTTACACAAGTCACTTTTCTCTGGACTAAGTGATTTTTTTCATCTCACTGTATAAGTTATGATTTGTAATATAAAATGAGGAGAACTTTCAAGGTCTCTTCTAGCTGTTTGCATCTGGCAATTCAAGAGCAGTGATATGCCTGCTCTGTGCAAAGTACTCATTGTACTAGGGTTTCACATTCTGTTAGAACTGTATTTCTCTCCCCCCCCCCCCCCCAGGTTCTTTAGAAATGAGGACTTTTTCCAATGACTTGATACTTAGGTGGATTTGTGATCATGGTGGGCTTTCCTTACATATGTGAGGATTATGGCAAGGCCATGCTGTGGTAAGAGCAGGAGCCTAAGGTTTTACCCCAGGAAGGCTAGGCTGTTTTTTTCTTTTAACAGTATTGCTACTATCTCTGAAGAGTAATTGGTTCAAAAGACTAAGGTTTGGGCTATTGATAGAGTTTTTTGGTGGCTTACCTGCAAAAAAGCCAGGACATGAGCAATTAACCTGCTTCTCCCTCAGGCTTCTAAGCTAGAAGACTAGCATGGAGAGCACATGGCCCAGAAACTACCCCCTTTGGAAGCAATACTCTACCCTCACTGAATATCTTTTCCCTGCTATTGCCCACTAAACCTTGCTTTGTTAATGATTTGATCTACAAGTGTTTCATTTTATTTCAGCCTCAAACCTGTACTTCTAGACTGGCCTGGGTTGATTTCACCTGGTCTGCTACACCTACCTTTTCATCCCACAAGATTCTTTCCCATATCTTTCTATAAATTTCTCCTTGAGTGATTCACTTTACATTTGATAGCTTCTGATTCTTTAATATTTCATGAAAATTTCATGAAATGGAATCATTTAGCTAAAAAGAATTTTTAGCGAATTAAATATCTTTGAGTTCATCATGTATTTTATATGTCATTTCCATAGATGTTGGTGAGTTGTTTCAGTTATAGTTAACTCCATGTTAGACCTTTTGGGATTTTCTTGGCAAAGATACTGGTCTGCCATTTCCTTCTCCAGTTCATTTTGCAGATGAGAAAACTGAGGCAAACAGGGTTAGGTGGCTAATATCTGTCTGAGGCCAGATTCGAACTCAGGAAGGTGAATCTTTGTGTATCCAGATCCAGTGCTTTATCTACTGCATCACCAAACTACCTAGTTTCCTAGGTACTCCCTTTTGGTTATGATTTTGTTCAGGGATGCCAAAGTAATACTACTAAAGGATTCCCCTGTTTTATATTTAAAGTTCTTTAAGAATCTGCCTTCAGATGACCTTTCAACTTATTCCTTTTTTCTTTTTTTAATTTGAAATTTTATTTTATTTTTCCAGTTACATACAGAGATTTTTATATTTATTTGCTAGTTTACGAATTCCACATTTTTCTACTACCTCCCTTTCTTACCCCTTTCCAAACTTAACCCTTTTTTCTTTATTTTGTTTTATTTACACAATACTAAAATATTCTTGTTTAAGAGTAAACATAATACCCCCCCTTCACAAAAATATAAAACCTCATGAGAAATGAAGTAAAAGAGGAAAAAATGTGTTTCAGTCTGAGTTCTGGATACCATCAGCTCTGTCTCAGGTGGATCACATTCTTTATCATAAGTCCATCACAGAAGTTATATATTTTTACATAGTTGCTGTTGCTGATTGTAATTCCCTCCATCTATTCCTCCCCACTACCATCTATTATATTTTCTCTCTTCTTTCACTCTGTCCATCTTCTAAAATGTGCTGTAGGGTACCTGAGTGGCGCAGCAGACAGAGCACCAGCCCTGGGGCCAAGAGGCCCCAAGCCCACATACCACCTCAGAGACCCAGCAACCACCTGGCCCTGTGGTCCTGGACAGGCCACCCAATCCCAGAACCTTACTAAAAGTAAAAAAGATAATGTGTTATATCTGACTATTCTCTCCTATGACCTACCCTCTCCTCTATCACCCACATCCCCCCTCTTCCCCCTGTCCCCCTTCTCTCCTTTTTCCTCTAGATGTCTATACCCTATTGAGTGTATGCTGTTTCCTCTCTGAGCCATTTCTGATGAGAGAGAAGGTTCCTTCATTCCCCCTTGCCTTCCCGCCTTCCATGTCATTGCAAAAAAAAAAATTTATATGAAATATCTTAGCCCGTTCCACCTTTCCTTTTGCTTATTCCCCGTACATTTCTCTTTTAGCCATTGACTCCATTTTTACAATACATTATATCATCAAATTCAACTCTCTCCTGTGCTTCATCTATAAAAGCTCCTTCTACCTGCTCTATTAAATGAGAAGGTTCATATGAGTATTGTCAGTATCATTTTTCTATGCAGGAATACATGCAGTTCATCATCATTAAGTACCTTATAATTTATCCTTCTTCTCCACTCTCTATGCTTCACCTGAGTCCTGTATTTGAAGATTGAACTTTCTGTTCAGCTCTGGTCATTTCAATAGGAACATTTGAAATTCCTCTGTTTCATTGAAAGTCCATCTTTTCCCCTGGAAGAGGATGTTCAGTTTTGCTGGGTAGTTGATCCTCAGTTGCATTCCAAGCTCTTTTGCCTTCCAGAATATTATATTCCAGGCCCTACAAGCCCTTAGTTGCTGCTAAGTCCTGTGTGATTCTGACTGCAGCTCCACAATATTTGAATTTTGTCCTTCTGGCTGCTTGTAATATTTTCTCTTTGACTTGGGAGTTCTGGAACTTAGCTATAATATGGGGGGGGGGGGGTTATCCCTATCTGGGGGTGATCGGTAGATTCTCTCAATATTCTATTTTACCCTCTGCTTCTAGGATATCAGGGCAATTTTCCTGTAGAAATTCTTTGAAAGTGAGGTCAAGGTTCTTTTCCTGATCATGACTTTCAGGTAATTCCAATAATTTTTAAATTATATTTCCTGAATCTGTTTTCCAGATCAGTTGTTTTTTCAATGAGATATTTCACATTTTCTTCCAAATTTTCTTTCTTTTGGTGTTCAAGTATTGTGTCTTGATTTCTCTCAAAGTCATCAGCTTCCTTTAGCTCTATTCTACATCTGAAGGATTTGTTCTCCTCAGAGAGCTTTCTTATCTCCTTTTCCATCTGGCCAATTCTGCTTATTAAAGCATTCTTCTCCTCAATAAGTTTTATCCATTTGACCTAAGCTGGTTTTTAACTTGTTATTTTCCTCAGCATTTTTTTGGATCTCCTTGACTAAACAGCTGACTTTGTTTTCATGTTTTTCCTACATCTCATTTCTTTTCCTAATTTTTCTTCTATCTCCCTTACTTGATTTTCAAAATCTTTTTTGAGCTCTGTCATAGCCTGAGCCCAACTTCTGTATTTCTTGGAGTCTTTAGATGCAGAACCTTGGGCTTTCTCATCTTCAGATTGAGTATTTTGATCTTCCATGGGATCATAGACAAAGTATTTGTCAATGGTCAGGTTCCTCTCTCTCTCTCTCTCTCTCTTTTTTTTTTTTTTTTTTTTTTTTTTTTTTTACTGTTTACTCATTTCTCCAACCTGTGCCTGGTTTTGGGGTGCTTCCTGAGCTTTTGAGGTTTTTTGGGACACCCCCCCCACAAGGACCTCAAGAGTGTTATGAGGCTCTGAATGCTCTCTTGGTCTGTGAATGACCACAAGTTCACCTCTCTGCCACGGGGGGGGGGGGGGGGGGGCCTGTTCTATGGGGGACGTAGACTACAATCAGGTCTGAATGTGGTTAGAGCCCCAGAGTACTGTTCCAGGGACAGAGGACAGACCTTGGAAGTCTTCCTCCACTCCCTTACCTTTGGTGGACGCACCACTCAGGGTGCAGCTTCCTGAGGACTCCTGCTGGCCAGCTCCACAGACCTGCTTCTGTTTCTTTGATCTGGGCTGCTGCTCTGGCAGAGGTTTCCCTGCTGATCTTCCAAGTTGTGCTTGGTACTCCCTGGGGTGCAGATCAGGAGACTGCTTCTGCTGCGGGGAGCCACAGCTCCCAAGCACCCTGGGGCTGTTCCCAGGAGGCTGAAGTTCCTTCACTTCACTCTGACAGGGCCACCCCTCTAACCTCATGGAACAGAGTTTTTCCACTATTTTCCAGGTTACCTTGGGCTGGAGAATTGCTTCACTGGATCTTTCAGTGGGTTCTGTTTCTCAAAAATTTAGAGAGTCATAATTTTAAGATTTTTGAAATATTTTGGAGAGAGCACCTAAGAAAGGCTGTTCTCCTGCTGCCATCTTGGCTCCACCCCAAAACTTACCCCTTTTTAATGAACTCTTCTGTCCTGTTCATCTCTCCTAATTGACTCTCTTAAAATTTAAAGTGATTCCACCTGCCATTGCATAGACTCTCTCAAATCTCAGCCTAAGTGCCATCACCTTATTCAGGCATTCCCTGATCCTTGCTCTTCTTCCAATTTATTTTTATTTATTTTGTTTGTATTTGGTACACTCACAGACTTGAATTTCTGCCTTTCTATCCCGGGTTCCCAGTAACTATAATAGAATAGTCACTTCAGGTTATTTGATTGATGGATCTTAATCATGTTACTCTATAAGTCTTATAATTTAAGTTTGGTTTAATTATCCCGACCCTCTCCCCTTCACCAAATTGCCTTTAGTTTGATAATGTTTACAAGGACCTGAAATTTAAAATGCCAACCTTGCTTTGAAAATTATTCTGTGATCCTGAAACAAAAGGGACTAGGGAATTGTTTGAGAAACTCCATTTGGTTCCTAGTCTGCTCATGAGTCAGTAATTGTCAATAATCATTTATTAAAGGCCTGCTGTGTGCCAACCACTATCGTATAAGCTAGGGACACAAAGAAGGACGTCAAGGCACTCACATCATATGGGAGAGGCAACAGACAAAGGTGCCATGGACTTGCAGCCAGAATGCTCCATCTATTCCTTTGAACCCAGAATGCCTCTGGTTTGTAGCAATGTATACTTGGTGACTTTTCTGACCATGACATTTCATCCCATTCTAGGGTAAATAATCACAAATTAATGTGTCAGATGAGTACCAAGAAGCCTGTACTCTCATATTTCAGTTGATGTTGATATAGTAATTACAAAAGATTGTTTGATTTCAAGGCTTACAATCCACCATTGAGTCATGGGTTCTCTGTACCTCTTCCTTCAGCTTTCCCTGCTTTTAAAGTATTTCTAACACATTTCTTAGGGTACTTGAATTGAGAATAAGGCAGAGTACAAAGAAACAAAAAGTACTCACTGGTTTGTCAGCATTTGGAGGCTGTTCATGGGAAATAACTCATGGGAACAATTTAGGATTTAATGATAAAAAGGGGAAAGAAATGCCTGAGAAGAGAATGTACCTCCCAGTAACCCTGAGGAGCTTTGTCAGAGTAGGACCCAGGGAGGAGAGGAAGGATGTCAGAAGCCCTTTATACTAGCTCCAGTTGAAAGAAAGGAACAGGGTTTGAGAAAATGTACTGAAACACTATTTGACAAACAGGAGGCACTTTTAAAAATGTCGGTTGTTTGGTTGATCTGGGACTGAAATTGGTGTTGTTATTGTTTTGGTCGTGTCCAACGCTTTGTGACCCCATTTGGGGTTTTCTAGGCAAAGATACTGGAATGGTTTTCAGTTTCCTTCTCTGGCTCATTTTACCATTGAAGAAACTGAGGCAGACAGGGTGCAGTGACTCACTGAGGGTCACACAGCTAATAAGTGACTGTGGCCAAATTTGAACTCAGGAAGATGAGTCCTGTTCACCACACTGCCTAGCTACCCCAGAGTCAGAATTCTTGGGATCAAATCCCAGTTTCCCTTACTGACTATGTGTCTCTGAGAAAGTCACTTGGCCTCAGTTTCTTCATCTGTCAAATGATGGAGTTAGAATGGTTGCCTGTAGAAGTTCTTTCGAGCTCTGGATCTAATCCTGAGAACTGGAAAAATAGAAAAAAAAACTCAGTGCCTGCTTGTTTATTTGTTTCTTATTAAACAGTGAAGCACTTATTACTAGCCAAGCAGTCTTAAGAACACTGAAAGTTATCAACCCCGTATGTTGTAGAACATAAGACAGAACAAATTGATGTTTTGTTTGAAGTCTGGATTTTAGTCATCTCTTGAGGTCACTTCTATTTTTTTTTAACAACAGAAAGTTTTGAATACCTCCTGTTTCTAGAAATCTGTGTTAAATGGAGAGACTTTAAAGAGATTAGAAATAATTTCTTCCCTCTGGAAGCTTCTAATTGAGAAAACAGGATGATAATGGTCCTGTGGAGGTCTAGGAAATATAAACTAATAATTGCTTTTAATTGTTTAGAAAGATTTAAACAAATTCTCATGGGATACTTAACTTACCTTACAAAAGTTCTCTGATATCTGTTAGGGGCAAGAGATGATCCCAAGGCTTGAATACATTATATCAAATGACCTTGGTAAAAGAAAAAGCTATAACTACAGAACTAGCCATAGACTATGTTCCAGAGATTTAATTTCAGCTAAGTTTGGAGAAAGGCTCATTGTCAGAAAATTAACCTCGAGAGAAAATATTTTTTGTTTTTACATTTTGATCTGGCATTTCATAAAGGTAAGAATTTCAGTCTGAGTGAATTCAGGGGAGAAAATGCCTTGCATGATGAAATCACAGCTTCTCAAAATAACACTAGGTTTTTTAATCTGCAGGTGTTCCTAAAATTGTCAGGACAGAGAAGGAACTGCAGAAATCTTAGAGTGATAAGAAATAAGAGCTGAGATATCTTTTGTTCCTTGATTTCCAGTGTTAGCACTAACTTCAGCTCTAGAACACAAAGGGACAACTTGTAAGACATGATCTTGTTAGGAGTTTTAAAGATTCTTGGAAGATCTTTTTTTAATATAAAATATTTGTCTTTGTTCTGTCAGATAGAAGAACAAAAGATCAGGAAGGGGAGTCAGCCTGTATCCTTAAGTGTATAATGAATCAGAAGGCCTGAATTCTAATTCTGAGTTTGCCACTCTTACATACTTATGAATGTTTGTATGAAACCTTAGAAAAGATATTCATCAACCCTACACTGGTGATGCTCATAAAAATAGCATTCCTGCTATTCAGAAACAAGGATTTGAGAAAGGAAATGTATACTTGGGGAGTTAATAGCTATTTAAGACATGACCTGCAAATAGAATTCAAGTTCCTGCATCTCTTCACTCAGTACCCAAAATAATTTCTGGATTTTGGTCCATTCCTAGGGGCTGAAAAGGATGTTATTTGCTTGGAGTCTTGCGAATCTGATCAAAATATCATTAAGCTAAAAGGAAAAGAGAATGGAGAAAGTGCTTATATATATTGACAATCTAAGTAGATGTTATATAGAAAGTAGCTTCAGCGTATAATGAAGATTGGTAGTAGTGGTCCTCAGAAATAACAGAAAACAAAACTGTGGAAGAAGCACACAGCAAACCATATACATAATATATAGGTGACAGAGTAAATTAGAGATATTATGCAAAGAAGCACTTTTGACTTCACTGGAATTTAGTGATAGGAAACAAGACAGGAATGTGGGTTTGAAGATTACATATTATTCTTATGGAACATGATCAATAAAGGGTCATGAGCAATAACATTGTTTAATCATGTGACCAGAAGCAAAGTGGCGAGGACTTAGGTGAAGATCAACAGAGTCAAAAAGAATGCTATGTTATCAAATTACACTAAAATCATCTAGATTGGAGAAGGATACTGTTGAGTTGGGAACATCACAAACCTCCCATTTACAAATGGATGCAGTGACAGTAGTGACAGAGAAATTCAATTACCTGGCCATTTGCTGAAGGTCTACTAAAAGCAGAGCAGCTAATAGTATCTAATGATATCTTTATGAACAAGCATTTATTAAGCACCTGCAATTAAAATTTCATTCTTCGAAAGATGGAGAGTAGTAGAATCATGATGGCAGAAAGAGAAGAAGCATTTTTGCTTAACTCCCAATACATCTCCTTTATAACAGTGTAGAAAACATGCCATACCAAATTCTGATCAGGAAAAAACATAATAAGTCATTTTTCCAGCTTAAAGCAGCTTAGGAAGACAGATAGAGAGGTCTATGGTCACTTCAGTGTGTACTGGTCAGGCATATAGTGACGTGGTAGCAGCAGGAGTGGGCCCTGGAACATTCCTGTGCCTGGGGTTGGAAAAGGAATAAAGAGAACTCAGGAGCAGAAGGAAGCACTTGGTCAGAAAGAAATCCTAGAGGGACCCCTCAAAGCTTAATATTGAGAGTAGGAATGGGTGCCATCTTGCATCTCTTCACTTAGTACCCAATTCCAAGTCAGATCCAGGATAGAGAGGGGGAGCTACAATTTAGCAAGGCCTCTAGCTGAAGACTAAGGACAAAACAAGTTCCAGAAAATTAGCTATATGAGCATAGTGGTGACTGTTTTGAACTTTGCATAGTGGAAAAAATCAAGGCAGAGAAAAACCAAGACTAAAGAGGAGCCAGCAGTTCAAGTTCTCTGAACCTGCAGATCTCCCAGCTGGCTAACAGTGACTGAGTTCAGCAACAGTGAACTGAAGCTCAATAATCTACAAGCCAAAAGACCTAAACCTGGTCAGGAATTGGGCGAGTTCAGACCGGGGGACTGTGAATAGACTTTTTTCCCAGGTCATACTACTTTGAAAGCACTGAAAACTTATACATCGCCAAATTGAACTGTGAAAGCCACAGAAGCAAAAGGAGCAAAAACATGATTTTGCAAACCAATATTAGAAGGAAAAATGGAGATAAAAATGAGAGCTAACCAAGAAAGTTAAAAAAAAAAGAATTAACAGCTTGGTTTTTAAAAAAACACCTAACTATAGAAACCAGGGAGGATGGGAATTCAGAGAAACCTGGAAGGATTTGTATAAACTGATGCTGAGTGAGATGATCAGAACCAGAAAAACATTGTACACCCGAACAGCAACATCTTAGTGGATCAATCTTAGTGGACTTGCTCATTCCATCAGTACAACAATCAGGGCCAATTTGGGGCTATCTGCAATGGAGAATGCCATCTGTATCCAGAGAAAGCATAGTGGAGTTTGAACAAAAACCAATGACTATTACCTTTAATTTTTAAAAAAAACACTTATCTTATTATGTAATTTTGCTATCTCTTATATTTTATTTCTTTCCTTAAGGATATGATTTCTCTCTCAACACATTCAACTTAGATCAATATATAGCATGGAAACAATGTAAAGACTTAACAGACTGCCTTCAGGGGTGGCTAGATGGTGCAGTCGATAGAGCACTGGCCCTGGAGTCAGGAGTTAACCTGAGTTCAAATCCAGCCTCAGACACTTAATAATTACCTAGCTGTGTGGCCTAGGGCAAGCCACTTAACCCCATTGCCTTGCAAAAACCTAAAGAACAACAACAACAAAAAAGACTGCCTTCTGGGGGTGGGGGGGGGGAAGCAAGATGGGGGGGAATGTAAAATTCAAAAATAAAGAAATAAATTACAAAATAAGAAATACATAACTAAAAAAAAATTCCTAAAAATTAAAATGATTTAAGTGGAAAGAAAGATCTCCTGAAGGAAATGCTAAATGAACACTCTCAGGAATGTTGTAGCCAAATTCCAGAATTCCAAGTCAAGGAGAAAGTGCTGCAAGTAGCCAAAAAGAAAGAATTCAAGAACCATGGAAGCTCCACTCAAAATCACACAAGATTTAGCTGACACAACTTTTAAGAAATGGAAGACTTAGAATATGTATTTTGGGAGACTAAGGATCTAGGATTAAAAAAATGTCCAGAGCAACTACCATCTATTCTGGAACTGATCATCATTTAAATGGAGGAAATGGTTCATAGGATCATAAATTTAGAGGTAGAAGCTAGAACTTAATTTAGAGGTCAGTCCAATTCAACTACCTCATTTTACAGCTGGAAAAATTGAGACTTAGTTTAAGTTCTCTACATTCCCATGGCAAGTACTTGATAATTGCTTGTTTTCTCTTCCTTTGACAATAATATTCACTTAATTATCTCTTGTCAGAAGTGGGATTTGAATTCTGGTCTTTAATTCCAAAACAGAGGGAATCTTGGAGGGAAACTAATGCTTTATCTTAAGGATGAGAGAGACTAGATAGGCAGATCTACTATTCCTCTGAGATTTTAAAGAACAAATTTCAAAGATACAGAGAAATATTTAAAGGCCAGAGTCCAAACTTCTATAAAGGAAGTAAGCTTAGGACAAGTGGGAAAGCTCTCAAGAATGAAATTCTCATGACACAAAGGAAACTTCTGATGAAAAGGGAAAGTGGAAGTTGTCTATAGAGAGCAGGATAGACAGGAAAGACATCAGCAAACTTAGATTTTTTTAAAGATGTGCAGAGGATGGAAAAGAATTGTAATGCTGACCAGAAAGCTAAAATTAACAAAAGGATATTTTCAGCTACATTGAAAACTTGTAATAAGGCCTGAGCCTCCTTTTTGCCTAAAGACAGTTCAAATGCAGCCTCAAATACTTACTGGTTTGTTTTTCCTTCTGTGTTGAATGATTTATACTTTTTTTCTTTTTATATTTTTGTTTTTTTTCTAGGCAGTGGGATTAAGTGACTTGCCCAAGGTCACACAGCTGGGTAATTATTAAGTGTCTGAGATGGGATTTGAACTCAGGTACTCCTGACTATACAGGGTCGGTGCTCTATTCACTGCGCCACCTAGCCGCCCCTGGAATGATTTATTCTCAATGATTATTTCATATTAAAAGAAGAATTTCTAAAACAGGAGAAAGTGGGGTTAAAATAAAATGAGCCAATATTTTTAAAGGAGAAGCAAAATTTCAAAGGTTTCTTTTTTTCATTCTCTGCTTGCTATTCATGAGAATGATATCAGTTATAGAGGATAACATTCCTTGGTCATCAAATTGATGTAGTTTCTGGGTAGTATGATTCTTCTGATGATTTAATAAAGTGAATCTTCTGGCTAAAAGTCTTTCCACAAGGCATTTAACTTCTGTTTGCCTCAGATTCCTTATCTGTAAAATGAGAATAATAACAGGACCTTTTTGAGGATAAAATATAATCATATTCATAAAGTACTTTGCAAATTTTAGAATATTCTATACATACTAGCTAATATGTTATTACTATTAAATAGGGTAGAAGAGGTGATATTTTTCATTGATAATTACTCAGTTGTCCTTGATGAGTTCAAGTCATCAGAACTGTACCAAATTCATCATAGAGTATTATGACTTGATGACCAAATAAATGTTAGAAGATTACAAAAGATAAAATTGGCAATTCTGATTGTAATTGATGAAAATCAACAAGTTTTTGCAATAGTCAAGTGCAGCTAAAAAGAGAAGGGAGACAGTTAAATCAGGGGGAAAAATCTGGTAATGGATTGATATTAAAGATCTCTGTTGAACTTATTAAAATCATTAAGAATGAGCCATTCCCAACAGATAAATTATAAAAGAAAAAAGGCAAAATATATCATAGTGTTTGTCCAAATCATTAGTAATTAAAGGAAATGCAATTTAAAACAACTCTGAGCTTCTACTACACACCCATCAAATTTGCAAAGATGACAGAAAAGATAAAATGAGAGTAGTTGAAGGAACTGGGAAAGACAATCCTGCTAATGCTAGTTGATAGGGCTGTAAATTGGTTTTGTTATCTGTAGGACAATAGTCAACTGTACCAAAATGGTAAGTCAAGGTCAACTGAGAGAAAGGAAAGAGACTTAGGTATGCAAAAAATGTTTATTAATGTAGGTCTTTGTTATAGCAAAGAACTGGAAAGTAAAGATGTGTCACATCAATTGAAGAATATTTTTACAAATTGTGTATGAAAATATGGAATATAATTTCTCTGTTAGCAGTATCTACAGGGGTTCAGAGAAAGTTGGATATCCTTGTATAAATGAACAGTTTATACATTAATACCATATCGTAAATAAGAATAACATTGAAACACTGGAAAGTATTATTCAATGCAATTACCAAACCATGTTCCAGAGGATTCATGTAGGAACATACTAATCCTGACAGAGTAGTTAGAGACTGAAAGTGCAGAATGAGAAAATTTTCTAGACTTGGGGATTCTTTTGTTTTTGCTTGTATTTTTTTTTTAGGTTTTTGCAAGGCAAATACTGTATTTCTTAAAAAAGAATTTTGTTTTCCTTTTAATTTGGAGGGTAACAAGAAAGATAGGTAAGAAAAGGGAACCACATTTGAATTCACTGAAGAGAACAGAAGAAAGGCCGGAAGGAACAAAGACAAGATAAACAGTTTTGAAAATGATTCATTGAATTTATCAATAACCAAAATTGTGTGCTACCTTATTATACATGGAAATGCTTATTTTATTTGAGATTTGTTAATCTCTGCAGAAATTTTTTAGTATTTGACAGTGAAAAATGGGAAATGGACAATAACATTAACATTAATTATAATTGACACAAAAGTATACCTGATATAAATCTGTTGCTGCCATAAAAAGAACAAAAATGCCACAAAATCACCTTAGCAAACATTTGACTTATTTGCCAAGCAGAGAGAGATGGTAGCTAAAGGTAACTCCTATTTATAATATAAGTCCATTTGTAAAAATTTCTGCAAAAGAATAATAAATATCAACAATATCTTATAAAATAAAAAAGAAACAACAGAAAGTAAAGCCAGTTTAAAGAAAGCTTAGCAAGAGATTCAGTTGGGTAAAATGATACTAAAGACATTTAAGGACAAGAAATAGAAGAAAAAAATGAGAAAACATTTGCAAAAATTACTTTAGCAAATGTTTTAGCTATTAAGGACAGTGTAGCTACCACATTTGTACTCAATATAAGTCTCAAATATACTTACTGGGGAGATAGAATTGACACGAAAAGGAATAAAAATGAGAGAAGCAGCAAAATTGGACCGAATGTATAAAAGGAAAATCATGACCCAATTGTGAGGGCTTTGGTGGATCAATACACAGAGAATCTGAATGGAAGGGGAAGTTGAGTAGGGGAAAGGGGAATCTTGGACTTCAACTAGTATTTCAAAAAGGCAATTGAAAAATTAATAACTTCCACCTTAGACACCTGGTCTTTCATTTGTATAAAATCTTTATGAAAGTCCTCAATACGTGAAGTCAGGGCATGAATCCTCAATGGGGATCAAATAGATTTACCAAAGCTACGTCCGGCAGTGGATCACATATTTACTGTTTGTTTGAAAGTTGTAGAAAATATAAGATTCTACTGTAGTTACTGTTTTTTGAGTATTTTCTTTTAGCATTTGTTTCAGCAATACTAAATACTGCCTTAAATGTCCCCCAAAATGGCTTCTATTTTTGGATGTGAGCATCAACAATCATTCAAAATTCCTTGAAAGATACAATAATAGAAAGAACTCAGTTTAATGATTCTCTGATCGTAGACAACAGGCACAGCTTAAAATGGAGAAAAGTACTCAACAAAAATGTTTACCACTGTGATTGAGGAGGGCGATCCAACAGATAATATAAGTAAAGAGAAATCCTCCATGTGCTCCTGGTTGTGTATGGCATTGTACTAGTTTCATCAAGCCCTGGAACATTACAGAGAGAACTTGCTCCCCCCCCCCAAAAAAAAAAAAAAAGATGGATAGCCAGTTAAAATAACCTTTGCCTGAGCATCCACATAGGAGAGTGGATAAAGAATGTCTAATCCAACAACCAACAGAGATTACCCATTAGTGTGTGTATCTATGACAGAATAGGATTGTATGTTTTGAGTATAGGAATTGAAGAGAACTGCCTGGATTCAGGAAATTGCAAAACTCCTTTGACTACAAGCTTAAAATGGAAGCAAAGTCTCCTCTTTTTAATAGCAATTTTCTATCTACCAAGGTTCTTTTTTTTTTAAGGTTTTTGCAAGGCAGTGGGGTTAAATGACTTGCCCAAGGCCATACCGCTAGGTAATTATTAAATGTTTAAGGCCAGATTTGAACCCAGGTACTCCTGACTCCAGGGCCCATGCTCTATCCACTGCACCACCTAACCACCCCGCTACCAAGATTCCTAAATTGCAGTGTGATATAGATGCTACAGTCTTCAAAGAATTAAAAATGAATATCTTACAGAGGTCACTGGACAGGTACATGATGGTTGTGAACTCCTGAAACAATGCCAGTGTAGAACTTCAAAGGAGAACAGGAATAAAACATAATCATTAAGGAAATTATGATAGTCAGTAAAAATAAACTGACCACATAGCAAGAATGAGGGATGACAGCCAGATAAAGACCTCACATGTCAGGAGAAAGAAACAAAGACTTCCAACTTGTAGAGTGAACCTCCTATGACCTTCTTAGGAAAGGGCACGGACAAGAGTGGCAGTGTGGAACATCTAAATCATAAGCTCACGCAGCCATTTGAATATCAAAAATAAAGAAGATGGAAGCTTGTAAAAAGTAACCAGAGAGAACTATGAGAGTAGTGTTGCAATAACCAAAGATAAAGGAGATGTTGATTTCATCTAGCTAACCTCAAAGATATCAATCACCAGATATATGCAGAAAGCTCAAGACATTCTGAATACCAGGGGTATAGAGACAAAACAATTCTATTCTATTAGGGAGGGAGCTAACATACAAATGTTAGTATACACAGAACAAAAAGAAAATAAATGGAAACCACAGCTAGAATTAAATACAAGGTAGTGAGAGAAACCAAATCTCTTGGATTTTCATTCCTTTCTTTTTTGCATGATGGTTAATCATTTCTTACCATTAGCGGGTTCTTAAAACCAAAATAAACCTCCAATCAAATGAGTTATCTGCCTCTTATTTCTAGCAGTGAGAAATGCCATCCACTTGTATATGAAATATGTATTGGCTGTCCTCTTCCTACCATTATTCTCCCACAGTGTATTGCAGTGCAAAGAGAGCATTTCATCTGTAAAATAGGATTAATGAGCTTGCATTTTGACATAGCAAGGTTGCCACAAGGAGAAGGCATCTTGAAGATCTCAGAGTATTATAAGAAGTTGAGTTCTATCTTCATTAATTTCTCACTCAGATGACTTCTCCTGGTGTAGAAATAAAACTGCATTTTTTTTTAGGTTTTTTCAAGGCACACGGGGTTAAGTGGCTTGCCCAAGGCCACACAGCTAGGTAATTATGAAGTGTCTGAGACCGGATTTGAACCCAGGTACTCCTGACTCCAGAGCTGGCACTTTATCCACTACGCCACCTAGTTGCCCCTATAAAACTGCATTCTTGAGAACTTTGTCAACAGAGCTAGAAGAGCTTTAGACCCAGTGATTGGGTATTGATCTAATGACCAGTCAATGATGGTTTTCAATTGTTTCTGGCTTCATTGTATTAAAATTTCTTGTGGCAATAACTCTTGAAAGACTGACTACCTGGCAGGTCATTAAGTGATTTGGGGTCTATTTTTGTTACCTTACACATAAGGACACTTTTTTTTTATTCTGGAAATTTCACATTTAGTTTTATGAATTCTGCCCCGAAAAGGAAGCACAGGGCCTTATCATTTTCTGAAGAATAGGTAAAAGCCTTAGTTGAATGTGGATTATATAGTAGTAGTTCTGGAAAAGCCCTCAGATGTCATGTAGCCCAGGCAGTCTCATGGATTCATTTGGGAGTCTGGTATAGCCTAGATGAAGAATATTTTTAAAAGTACAAAATAAAGCACATAGTATTACTAAGACAATTATATTGAACTAAAGTTACCAATTTTTTTTTCCTTAAAAAAAGACCTCAAGTTAAGAACCCCAGATCTAGTTCCAGTTAGAGGGACCTAAGTAGTGTATTTGCTTAATTCGGCAAATTAACACCTCAGTTGCCTTCTGCCTTCAAAAAAAGAAAGGGATTGTGAGGAATAATAAGATAGTATGCATTCCAAACACTTTTCAAACTTTAAAAATAAATATTTTTACAGATTAGCTATTAGAGTTGAATGACTGAGGAGGAAGGGAATTTATTTGCTCGTGGTTATATGGTCTGTGTTTGAATCCTACTTCCTATTTCACTCCCAGGTCTTAGAATTAAAAAAAAAATCGATAACAGAATAATAAACACTAATTTCCCCACTTTGTGCAAGGTACTGCACCAGAGACAAAAACAATCATTCCCATCTTCCAGGACCTTACATGTTACTTAGGGATAAAGGAGTATACAAAATAGTTATAATCAGGAAAGAGCATTTACAGCTAAGAGCTTTAAATATTTTACCTCATGTGACACCCCCCCCCCCAATTGGGAAAGGAGATCAAGAGAGGTTTATCCCCAGCAACTAGGCCTAGAAGGAAGCCAGGAATTCTAAGGCAAATATCTGAAGGAATTCCAGATAATTGGGCTGAGGACTGGGTGTGAGTGTCAGGCTTCCTTAAACATGAAACTTCTTTTAATGAAGTTCTTTGAATATTTCCATCACTAAGCCCTTCAGGAAATTTGCCTTATAGGGAGTTCTTTTCTCCAAGGAATAATGTTTCTTAGGCTCCTATGTACTCCCTGAGCAGCACACCATGGTCTCCTCCAAACAGCTGGTTAAGTTGGAGTCTGTGAATCGGGAACATCTTAACACATTACAAACGTAAGACACTCAGATAATGGACAGTATGATACGCCCAGCTGCAGTCCAAAAACGTGTTCAATTTAGAAAATTACTAGAAATAAAGTGCCAGAAAAGAACTGAAGACTTATCCAGAGGTGATGAATGTCTTGTGTGCATTATTGAAAATGGGTCCCATCTTATCCAATCTTCATCATCACTGGATATAAGATTCTATTGACAGCCTGCTCTTTAAACCATTTGAACAATTTTGCAGAGTCTCCATGTTGGTTGTGCTTTCATTTCTCCAAAAGTGGATGCTGAACATCAGAATAAGAAATAACTTCTCTTTGAAAGCCTGCAAAAAACACTAAGGCTAAGTTGGCATTAGTCCTAAAAGGTCTTTGGAAATTCACCTCTTGAAAGAGACCATGTGTTATAGCTACTTTGTGCCAATTATCAATAGCCCAAGATTACCCCATGAAGTTAGGTTTGTATTAGAAGTAGCTAATGTTTAAGATTGTTAAGTGCTTTGCCTAAGGTCACATGAATAAAAAAGAGTTGAATAGAAATTTGTATACATATCTCTGGAGGTCTAATCTAATGTCTTTTTCACCATATTCCAATGCCTTTCCTGGCATATTATATTCATTCAGGCACTATTTGGAGAGGAAGAAAAGAGTTAGCTAGTAATGAAAGAGCTAACTACCAAAAAAAAAAAAGCAAAAAAAAATTGTCTTCCCACAATGGCAAAAAGAGTTCAAAATTATATTTAGTTAGCATTCGTGATTGTGCTGATACAGGCCTAGGGGATCTGACTTAAGTCAAATGCAAAGATTAATATAATAGATTAATTAATAGATCCATGTCAACCTAGATGGCAGCCTCTAGTAATATGCCACAGCATTTTCTTTTTTTTTTTTAAGAAAGGTTTTATTTATTTTGAGTTTTACAATTTCCCTCCCAATCAATCATTGACTTGAATAAAGACATCGAAAACACACTTATCAGATTTTGAGTGACAAAGTTGGGAAGAATAATTGGTTGAATAAAAGAAATAAAAGCAAGGCCTGAAAGATACACCCCATAATATCAAATCCTGTCAATTATAGAAGTTTAGGATGGATCAAGGGAGTGACTTATTAGCTGTTCATTTGGTTTTCAAGTCATGTCCAACTCTTTGTGACCTCATTTGAAGTTTTCTTGGCAAAGATGTGTTCAGGAGCCTACAGCCTTAACATTGAAGTGACTCAAAGTGACTAGATGAGTAGCTTTTTTTTTCTTTTTTTTTCCCTAGGTTTTTGCAAGGCAAATGGAGTTAAATGGCTTGCCCAAGGCCACACAGCTAGGTAATTATTAAGTGTCTGAGACCAAATTTGAACCCAGATACTTCTGACTCCAGGGCCAGTGCTTTATCCACTGTGCCACCTAGCTGCCCCCACAATGTTGTTTTTAATGTATACAATGTTATCTTGGTTCTGCCCCCTTCTCTTGGCATCAGATCCTATAGTTCTTTATTTAAGGCAATGGACTTGAGTGATTTGCCCAAGGGGCACACAGCTAATAAATTATTAAGTGTCGGAGGGCAGATTTGAACTCAAGTCCTCCTGACTCTAGGGCCAGTGCTCCATCCACTGCGCCACCTAGCTGCCCCTAGATGAATAGCTTTAAGGTAATTCACAATTCAAGTCTCAGGCTCTGGGCCCTTTTTTGATTGTTTTTCCCTTTAATATTTTGGTACTCCGTGGATAGAATGCCAGACCTTGAATCAAGAAGATTCATCAAATCTGACTTCAGATATTAGGTTGTGTGACCTTAGGCTAGTCATTACACCCCATTTGCCTCAATTTCGTCATCTATCAAATGAGGTGGAGACAAAGCACTTGAGTATCTCTGCCCAGAGAATGGGGTCATGAAGAGTTGGACACAGCTGAAAATGCCTGAACAACTACTCCAGTATATTTAATATTCTGTAATTCTGTTGGTATGGATAGTCTCTTGCCTGATTCAGGTCACAATTCCTCTATGTCTTAGTAAACAGTCAATATCAGTTGCTATGGCGGAAAAAATCTCATCACCCTGCAGTCAAACTGGTGACGAGCCTTTCCAGATTTAGCGAGCCTAGTCTTTGCATGCCAGACGTACTGTACACTCTGCAGCCAGACTCATTCTCAAGACCTTTCCAGCTCCGTGCACAACCTGCCAGGGTTTGTGGTCCATTGGCATAGCTTTCGGACAACCAGAGTCACCTCCATGTCACATTGGGGCATCTGAGCAAAACTTTATTAGAGTCTCATTAATAAGGATAGAAAAATTGTACCTCCTTGCAAATCTTAATGCCAGAGAGTAATACCCAAAGTCACAAGTGTCGACTCTGCAAAAATAAATCAGCATCTGTTTTTTTAAACTGAGGCTATCAGAGTATATAAATGTGTGTGTGTGTGTGTGTGTTTAAATATTCACTGTGAGGATTCATAACGAAAAACAGACAGTCTGAAAAAAGCTTGAGACTGTTTCTAATAAAAGAGATTGATACAGTTGCTTTGGTTTTTCCCCCTATTTAAATTATTAAATGCCACAATTCTTTTAGTGATTGAAAAATTGTATTGACCTCATTTTTAAAAAAAATCACATTTTGGTCCAGCTATATTTAATGGAAACATTAGTCAAGTGACATATTTTTTGAGTTTGATCATTTAAGGCCATTATTTATTGGAAAGTAAATCCGAGTATACAGTGGGGTAGAAAAATAATGGAGTATTAATGGAGGAGAGGTTAAAATGGAAAGAATGGGAAATGGAAAATACATATATAAGGTACTAACTAGTGGAAGGGTGCATGGTCCAAGCCCAGGCTTCCCAGTTATTTAAATTTGCACCTCACAAGCTCTTCTTTTTGTTTCTCTGGATATTATTTACAGCAGAAACTCCTCAAAAAACCAGCTTTGATGATCAGAATCATAGAATTCAGAGACATACATTTTTGATGTACCCAATTTGGGAATTTGTTTTTCTTGACTATATACTTGTTACAAAGGTTTTCTTTTTTTCTTTATTCCCTTCACCCCTCCATATGAAGAAGACAAGAGAGAGAAGGGGAGGAATATCATGAATGAATAATAAATTGAATTGAAAAAAAGAGAAGAATCATAGGATTCTCGAAGGAATCTTAGATATCATTCAGTTTTAACTGTTATTTCACTTAAGAAAAAACTGAGACTTAATAAAGTGAATCAACTTGCTTTACTATAGTAAACCACCTTGAAAAAAATACTTAGGGGTCTTCCTGGCTCTATTTGCTCACTTATATCTCTAAGTTTCCTTCTTCATCTGTAAAATGAGATGCTCCTTAAGATTACCTTACCTTATAGAGTTGAATGAGGATACAGTTAGGTAATGTAATATTCTGTAGAAATCTGGGCAATTGTTATTTTTACTGTCTGCTATTGTGGTACTGAATTGTACACAATCAATTCCATGTGTCTTTTTTTTTCCATATGGTCTATATCACTTTCTACTTGGAAAAAGAATGTTCTAGGATAAAAGTCAGTTGAATAAAACAACTCCTTTTTGTGTTGCAGACCACTGCCTGTCTGTCCTCTGAGTATTTTGATGCTGTCCTCCCATAAATCTTGCACATGATGGTTCTCAGTTTCACATGGGGGGGGGGGTGTCTTTCTTCTGAATTGTTGATTTTTATGGAATTTTCTTCATCTTCTTTGTTTCAGATCGTCCATGGATTTGGAATATCCCCTATATTAAGGCACCAGACACCCATGGAAATATGTGGGTTCCATCATGAAAAGCTTAAAGCAGTCTGAAAGGAGACTAACACAGCCCAGACACTGGATTTTTTTTCTTTTTCTTGGGAATAGAATTACACAGAGACTATCCATTTTAAAAAAACTATTTGGAAAAAAGTATTGAACAAGACAACTTTAAGAAAATCTGTCCAAAAAACTAAAGATGGTGATCTTTCCTATTTGTATTATTCCTAAAGCAACATATTATATTTTAATTCACTTTGTTAGACATATATTTTGAATTGGAGCTATTAAAGTAGGAAAAATGCTTAAAAGAAATTCGATTTTAAAATAGCTTCATTGTTGTCTTAAAGATTCAAACTTGTCTCAGCAAGTTTGACTCTAATGTTATTCATGTTTCTATATAAGGCTCCCACTGTCCACTGTGAAAGATGCTATTTGTACAATTGAAACTCCTAAAGAGTAAATAAATGATAATTTAGTTAAATTGTTTCTGCCAACACATTTTATCATCTTGCTTTCTCCAGGGTTTGCCTCAAAAGTTGCTGTAAATATTGGTAGAATTCACTGCTTCATAATGTGACTTTGTTATTATTGTCAAACCTAGTCTGCTTGTTTGACACACAGGACCAAGTCATCATCCATTCCCCTTATGCAGCTGGGATCCTTAATTCTTTTTGTTCCTAGCTTGGTTCTTGGGAGCTCAAGCCCTAGCAATTCACTATCTGCCTGACTTATTAGGTTCCCATTTGGAACAAACTATATTGATAAGGCAGAGACCTCCAGATTGCCAGTTAAGACATCTCATCCCTTATTTTCCTAAAGATCTCTATAATTATACAATTTAGACCTAGAAAAGTACTTTTGTGAATATTTAAATCAATTTCTTCATAGATTTGATAAGATAGACATATATGTATACCCATAAATGTATATATAGACATATATTCAAATACATATATAGACATAGACACATTTTTATTTATAATTTTTAATTGTTTTATTTATAACTTTTGTTTTTATGTCCTTTTAATTTCTGAATATATTTTCCTTATGGGCCATTTCTTGTAACAACAGTGGTTCCATTCTCTGCAAAAAAAAAAAAATTACAATTTAACCAAACCAATCAATACATCAGTCAAATTTGACAGTATGAGTAGTTTCCATACCCATAGTCTCCCACTGCCAGAAAAAAATGGAGAAAGGTACATTGTTGTTGAAGTTTGGTGCGGGGGTTTTCAAACTATTTAGGATAAATGGGTCATTATAGTTACGCAGCATTCTATTAATTCTTTTTGCTCTTTCCATTTACCTTGGAAAGGCTTCCTATAGGAGGGAGGATTTTAGTTGGGACCTAGGGAAGCCAGGAAGGTCATGACAAAGATTGCTGTCTTGATATACTATGCCCTTTTAAGTGTGATGACTGCGTGAACTAAATAAACCAATTTTTTCTTCCTTCTCTTAGTACACCAATACAGGAGATTTGGGTAGGTCCTTTCTATTCATTTAGATGAAGGTAAAATTTTTAATAAAAATAATAATTGTGTGCATTTAAAATCTATTGCATATGACAACTTCAATGACATCCTAAAGATAGCACAGAAGAAATAGCCAGTTAGGCTAGTGCTCCCATGGGGGTCAAGTATTATTCTCTACCATCTGATAATGACATTTTTTAAGCCTTTATTGAAGTCACTTGAAAACTCTAGAAATTTATTTCTTCTTGACCTTCTTACTACAGATGTAATTGATGGATCTTAGCAAGGCAATTCCAGAGATGGTCAACATATTTTCTTTTTAAACCAAACTACAAAGGATGAACATTATAGATAACTGATTTATGACTAATTCATTAAAATTTAATGATTTGTATCTTCTGATTCATGCCCATGTAACTATAGGTATATCAACTTTATTCCATTTGCCTGCAAATGATAAATCCCTCAGTAGCAAGATTCTAACAACTACAATTTGAACAGATGGTCTGTGTTTACAATAATAAAACTTGTTGTTTATGACCTGTTTGTAACCTTATTTTATAAATGACTATATTTTACATGGCAAATGATAACCACATTATTGCTTAGTGAAGTCCCAATTGAAATCCCTCCTTCAACAGGAAGCTTCCTCTAACTCCTGTTAATTCCAGTGCCTTCTATCAATTAGTATTTTCCTATTTATCCTATAAATAGCTTTTTTTTAATATATCTATTTACATGCTGTCTCTCCTATTAAGCTGTAAATTTTTTGTGTGGTCAGTGCTTAGCCCACAGTAGGTGCTTAATAAGTGTCTATTAATTCATTAAAGTTCACTAGAATGGGAGGAAATAGAAACTTGTCTCTTTGTTTACCACTGTCCTAAATATGTTGAACTTGCAGCACCATCAAGCTTAAACTCTTGACTTTCATCAAAAAATGATAGGCTCTCCCTACTCATTTTGTGTGTGTGTGTGATGCAGAACAGACTGAAAAGTAGCTGAAACTAGATTATGGAAAGCAATGCCAAGCTTAGGTTTGTGATAAAGAGTGCAAAATTTTTATGAGCAAGAGACATGGTTTACCATGCACATTCATTAATTCCCTGACCATAGAGTCCATGGAGCCCAGATTAGGAATCCCTTAACCAGAGAAATTCAGATAACAGAGCTGACTAGGTCCACCACAAATTTGTTTTCAGTCTCAATTGGATCCTCACTGTAGCATTTCTTCCTAATAGATTTCCTTACCCATTTCCCATAAATTCCAGACCTCTTCTTTCCTCAGTGATCAAAAAAGGGCTGGAAATTTTTGAGTAAAACATATCAAACTCAACTTTGAAAAGAACAGGGGTAGAAGGAGAAAGTTTAATATCAGAGAATGAATAACCATGGACAAAAGCAAACTTGGGAGCGGGGGGTGGGGAGGGAGGCAAGAAAACAGAAAAGCAAAAACTGCCCCAGATCATCTTAGATAACAGGAGAAGAGTTCAACAAATTGTAGCATGAATGCAATAGAATCTCATTTCATCATAAAAAATAACAAGAGGCCATTTCAGAGAATTGTAATAGTATGAACTGAAACAGTTGAGATTGATCTGAGGCAGTTTAGACAAAGATAGCAAAAATTATAAATACAATAACTTTGAAAGTTTTCAGAACTCTGATCAATATTCTGACCATATATCCAGAGGAAGTATATTTTTCATCTTCTGTTAGAGAAGTGATGGACACAAGGTTCAAAAAAGAGGTATATATTTTTGGACATGGCCCTGAATGGATTCTTTTTGCTCAACTATGCTTATTTTTACAAGTTTTTTTTCTTTTTCTCTCTCAGTTTATTGGCAAAAGAGACAGGTGAAAAAGAGGAGCTTGACAATAGTAATGTCAAAAAAATAATGCCCACTACCACGGGAGTTTTTTTTTTTTTGGTGTACAAAAGAAAATAGAAGCATAGTTTTGAAAATACTATGTAGAATTTATTGTATACTTTTTTTTAAGCAAGCAGTAGGAAATTGAGATTCATAATTTCACAAAACCATCTATTTTGGTGTTCTGCTATGAATATGACAATCCTCTTTGTGGTGGTTAAGTTCAGAATAACTTCATTTAAAATGAGACCTCTATCCCAAATCTCTTTAATCATAATATCCTAGGAATGTATCCATAGACTAATTACATTCCTCATCAGGATCAGAAATTCTTCAATCCCTTGTGAAACCCACTGTAATATATTTGAAATCTGCAAATACAGATCATAAGCAAATGAAGATGAGGGGAAAGCTAGGTGGCACAGTGCATAGAGCATCAGCCCTGGAGTCAGGAGTACCTGGGTTCAAATCCGGTCTCAGACACTTAATAATGACCTAGCTGTGTGGCCTTGGGCAAGCCGCTTAACCCCATTTGCTTTGGGAAAAAAACCTAAAAAAAAAATACAAAAACTATAGAGAACTTATGATTAAAGATGGCATTGTGAAAAATCCTAGAGGAACCTAGGTCTCTTTCAAATATTTCAGCAAAATTCTAAAAATGAACCAGAAGGAATAATGATAAAACAAAAATAAAATGAAAACAGCTAAAAGCATTTCCATCCTATCCATAATTTCACAAAAATTTGTGAAGAACCTGTGGAAACAAATCAAAGGAGGTAAAAGCCATGACACTGAGGAGGCTTCCCACACTGAAACCTTAGGAGGAAACAAACCAGAATCTGGGTAGCATAAGCCCCAGAGATCTTCTAGGAGATCTGCTATAGTAGGCACAATTGACCAGTTGGAATATGTCAGGGCTTCAAGAAAGGGACAAAGTAAACAAATTTAAGGAAAATAACTATTGAACTCCCTAAAAGTAATGCCAAAATAGAAACCTGGATACCTTATTTCAAATGTATCTATTATAGAAACAGAACAAAGTAAAAATAGAAGGAAATCATTGGTTTCATCCTAAAAGAATTAAAATTGAAAATACCCAAGGATTTCAGTCAAAATCCGAAGTGTACAGGTTAAAGTTAAAAAAAAATCAATTGAGCAGATAGGAGTTCAGCGAACAAGAAACCACAGTCAGGATCACAAGACAATACTGCAACTACTATAAACTCTTTGAATATGATATTCCAAAGGGCAAAAAATAAAGGTTTACCACCAAATAAAACTTACTCTGAAAAACTGAATATAATCTAAAAGATTTTTTTAATGGACCCATAAGCATTCCTAATGAAAAAGTCAGAACTGAGTAGAAACTTAAATACAAATACAGGAGACGAGAGAAAACTAGAAAACTTGAATAACAAGAAGGGCTAAAAGGATAAGTAATGATTACTCCTTAGAACTCTACTGGTCAAATATGGAGTAAAGAAAGGCAAACATGGCATGGTTCCATATTATTGATATGGTAGAGAGGAAAGAAAAGTAATAGAAAGTGATAGAAGAAAGAGAAAATTTACCTTATAATTAGGGTATGCAGTAAGAAGAGCACACAACCATGGAGTAGTTGGTAGTAGGAGAGAATAACATAAACATTAAGAGGGTAAAAGTCTGAAAGGAAACAGTCACAAGTAAAACAAACTTTAATTTTAGAGGGTGAATGATCAAGGGGGATAAAAAAGAAAGTATAAAAACCAAAGATCAAAAACTGAACTAGGTATAGGGAGTAAGTTCAAACCACTTTCTCTGCTCCCCTCCAGATTACTAGTGCTGATTACATTCTTTTTCTTTCTAACATTCTTCACTGTAAAGAGGGAATTAGGGAGCTGTGCACTGAATGGTATGGTATAAGAGTTTATAAAAGATGGAAAAATATCAATCAGGAAAATGAATGAAATGAACTCAACCGCAAAATAGAGGGTAGCAAATGAATTAGAAAGCAGAATCGAATAATATGTTGTTTACAACAAATACTGAAATAAAGATCACAAAGTGCAATTTTGAGTTAGAATTTATCATACCTCAAGGAAATTTAAAAAATCAGGGATATTGATCAAAACAACAGTAAAAATACAAAAGAGATGAGAAAAATTACATTCTGATAAAATGTATCATAGATAATGAAATAATGTATAATATTTATGCACTGGATGGTGGAACATCTAACTCCTTGAAGGAAAAGTTAATTTACTGGGAAAAATAGATAATAAAATTATAGTTGTTGGAGACCTGTATGTGCTCTATGTAGGCCTACAAAAGTCTTACAAAAAGATAAATGATAAAGAAGTAAAGGACTGGAATAGAATTTTAGAAAAGTTAGATGTGATAGATCCTTGGTGATGCAGAAAGCAAGAAGTATTATACACAACACAATAAAAATTATATTTAAAAAAAAGGTCTTCAAAGAAAAGATCTAAAGTTCACTCTTTCTCTGACTGTACCTGTGATATCTAAATATGTTTCTTCTCCAAGCCCTCTTCTATATGGTTTCTGTTGGCCTTTATATCCTGGGCTTGCTCCTAGCATTACCTGATCAGTGAACACACCAGTGTCCTGGACTGTCTGTGGGGAAGGTCACAAACTTCATTAAGAATAGTATCATTGTGGCCTTGGGCAAGCCACTTAACCCCATTGCCTTGCAAAAAAAAAAAAAAACTTAAAAAAAAAAAGAATAGTATCATTGGCCCAGATGGTGTAGAAATGCTGTGAAGTCAAAGAATTGAATTGCAATTTATGATTTATCACATTGACATGAATTTAAGTTTATTATTCCCTCCTGGACCTGCTGTAGAAGCTGCAAGCAACTCTGAACCTCCTCATTCTACTCTTGGTCCTGCTAGCCCTACTAAACTCCTTTCCTAGAGTGTGTGGAAACAAAAACTTTCTGATACTTCAGGGTTCACCTTCCTCATCTCAGCAGTTCTGATCGTGATTGCTATGGATTGGACTGCCCTACCACCCATTGGTGACTGTGGCTCAGAAATAAAAGTTGGATCCTCCCTGTACATGAGCCCAGAAGATGCTGCACCAAAGTGGCCTCTGCTAGTGAGGGATGTACACTCCTGCACTTCTTCCCCCATACAGCTCAAAGGACACAGACCACTCTGCTTCTACCTCTTTTCTGGTGGTTTTCTGAGTAGTTAACTAAGAATTTTGTATGAAAATAGAAAGAAGTGGGGAAGGATGACTTTATGAGATGAGAGAAGACCTTCCCCTGCCTCCTCATAAGATCCCCACTGGTAATCTCTAAAGATATTGAGATTTTTAGTTTCCTATTGTTCCCAATGCAAATGAAGTCTTCCAGCATCTTTCCATAGAAATGATCTCTATTTCTCTAGATGTGATAAATTTAATTCTATATTTGTTGATGGGACTGAACTTCAATCCTGATCTTCCTCAGTTTCAGATCTCCAATGTGCAATGACCGACTCTCCCATCTCTCAAGAAAATAGAACCAATAAGATTTCACTAACCTTTTTAGAATCAATAAGCTATGGTCATTCCCTAGGCTCCCTTCCTGCTGGCTATTCTATCCTTTTAAACCTATTCATCTCTTCCTAACTCAGAACTGAGCATGTGAGAGCATGTCTTGTCTCCTTGTCGCCTCAAGATCCCCCCTGCTGCCTTCCCTACTTGATTTACTGTATGGAGTTTCTTTTCCATGGTTGGTGGATTTTAAAAAATAAAGTTGTCTTGCTTGGGGAAAAAAAGACCCAAATTTGAATAGAAACGAAATAATTTAACCCCAACTAATTTATGAGTCTAAGAGCAAATCATAGTAATAATAGAGGAGTTGATTTAAAAAAATGACAGCCATAAAACAACATTCTAAAACTTCAGATATGCAGCTAAAACAGTCCTTAAAAGAAAAGATACATCCCCAAACACTTTGAGAATTAAAAACAGAAAGAAAAAGTCATTAAAATGAGATGTGACTTTTTAAAACAAATGAGAAAAGCAACAAATAAAAGTTCATATACAAAAATACAACTCAAAATTAAATGATAAATTGACACCTTAAAAATTAAAGTGATAAAATTTGGAGCTTTTAAAAAGGTTAACAGAATCAACATACGGTTAACTAAGTCACAACAAATGAAGAGGAAATAAAAGAAATGATAGAAATTATTTTGGTCAACTATTTATCAACAGAACTAATAAATGAAATGGATAATTACAAAATTATAAATGCCTAGATAAGCAATGAAAAATAAATTACTTGAGTTATCCAATCTCAGAAAAAGAAATAACATAAATTAATTTCCAAAGAGAATGACTTCATGATAGACTTATAAGTAAATTTACAAGAATTTTTAAAATCAATTCTTATACAATAATTGGTTGCAAAAATCATGAAAGATAGAATTCAACCAAACTACTTTTATGAGACAAATATATTCCTCAATTCCAAAATGAGGAGAGAGAAGTAAAAGAAAATTGTAGGTCAGCAATGCAAAAATATTTAATAAAATATTAGAAAAGGTACCACATCAACATATTAAAAACCTATGACCAAGTTGAATTTATAGCAGTAATTCGAGTTTTGTTTAATATAAGAATAACTGTAACAAATTCTACTATATTAATAATTAAATAATAAATGTCGTAGTATTATATCAGTGGATGAAGAAAAAACTTTTAAATAAATATAGTCATCTTATGTTCAAAAACAACATGAAACATAAGCCTAAATTGGGTTTTCCTTAATATTATAAATAGTATCTAAAAACCAAGAATTAGCACTATTTGTAATGAAGAAATGCTACAGGCCTTTCCAAGAAAATGAATGGCAAAGGATAGATATTTATTGTCACTACTATTTTATAGAGTTACAAATATTAGTTATAGTAATAAAACAATGAAAAGAAATTAAAATAAATCTCAGAAAAAGAGAAAATGAATAGTTTATATTATATATATGAAAGTTTACTTTGAAAACTCCAAATATTTAACTAAAATTTTTATAGAAATAATTAACAATTCTATAAACTAAAAGGATATAATATGAAATCACAAGCTTTTCTGTTTATTACTAACAAAAGCCAATAGGAAAAGAGGGTTTTGTTTAAAAGTAATTCGTAATACCATTACTGGGTCTATACCCTGAAGAGATTATGAAAATGGGTAAAAACATCACTTGTACAAAAATATTCATAGCAGCCCTGTTTGTGATGACAAAGAATTGGAAATTAAGTGAATGTCCTTCAATTGGAGAATAGCTTAACAAACTGGAGTATATGTATGTCATGGAACACTATTGTTCTATTAGAAACCAGGAGGGATGGGAATTCAGGGAAGCCTGGAAGGATTTGCATGAACTGATGCTGAATGAGATGAGCAGAACCAGAAAAACAATGCACACCCTAACAGCAACATGGGGGTGATTATCAGCCTTGATGGACTTACTCATTCCATCAGTGAAACAATCAGGCACAATTTTAGGGTATCTGCAATGGAGAATACCATGTGTATCCAGAGAAAGGACTGTGGAGTTTGAGCAAAGACTATCACCTTTAATTTTAAAAAAAAAACACATTATCTTATTATGTAATTCTGCTATCTCTTATACTTTATTTTTCTTCCTTGAGGATATGATTTCTCTCTCATCACATTCAACTTAGATCAATGTATATCATGGGAAAAACAGACTGCCTTCTGTGGGGGATGGGAAAGGGGAAGCAAGATTAGGGAAGAAATTGTAAAATTCAAAATAAATAAAATCTTTTAGAAAAAAATTCTATTCAAAATAACAATTTACATAAACCTAGGAATCCTAGTTTTATCAGTACCTCACCCCACTCATCTCTAAAGTCTGCCAATTTCATCTTTGCAACATATTGTAGAAAAGTAGTGAAGAAAACAACTTTCAAAACACTAGGTAGAGAAAGAAATCTGAAGCAATCATGTGATAGAAAGCATGATGATAATAGACAAAATAAACATTTTTAAAATGTAAAATTGTAAAACTTTAGTATGTGTATGATCAATGCAGTTAAAATAGAAAATAAAAGTTAACTAACTTAAGTATTTGCTACAGATATCTCTAATAAAAGTCTGGTGTCCAAAATATCTAAAAAATTGATACAGATATATAAGAACAAGCAAGTCTCATTATCCAATAAATGATAAAAAGATACAAACTGGAAATTCTTAATAATATTGCCAATTTTATGGAAAATGTTCCAAAACATTTATAATAAGAGAAATACAAATTAAAACAATGCTGTGTGTTTTTTTTATCTCATACCCACCAAATTGCCAAAAATGGGGGAAAAAGGGGGAAAATATGGTAAATCAATTTTGGGGAGAAGGGCATACTTCCCACAATGTGGGAAAGATTGGAAAGCAGTTCAAACATTCTAGAAAAGAGATTTTTCTAGACTCCAAAAGTCACCAAATTTGTGAATTTAACTAGACTCCAAAAGTCACTAAATTAAAATCCTAAAGAGGTCAAAAAATAAAGGGAAAGGACACAAAATTTTTACAACCTATTTTAATGTATCAAAGAACTGGAAACAAAATAGGTATCTGTCAATCAGGAAATAGCTGAGAAAATGATGTTTTATTAATATAATGAAATATTATTGTATCAGAAGGAATGAAGAAGGGGATGGAGTCAGAAAAATCTGGAAAGCTTTATTTATGTGAGCTGAAGCAGAGTGAAGGGAGAAAAATCAAGAGAACAATTTCTATATCACCAACAGAACTGGATCATAATTTGTCATAAATGTTATAATAGAGATTTCTGTTTAGGTTCAGCTTAGAATAGAGGAAACAAAACTGAGATATCTTCTGATTTATCATTCATTTGATTGTGGTTAATGAAGAAGTTAGAAATCACCTTTCAGATTTGTGGACTGAAGAGTTTAATGGCTAAACAATAAAGAGATGACAGTAAATAAAATGTACAGTTTTGATTATATAAAATATAAACGTTTTTTCACAAGCAAATCTAATGTAGTAAAAATTAGAAGTTATCTGTTTGGGAACTGGGAGAAAATCTTTCTTGAAGTGTCTCATATCTAAGATAGATGACAATGACATAAAATTATAAGATTAAAAACTGTTGACTAAATGCTCAAAGGATATGAACAGTTTTCAAGAGGAGAAATGCAAACTTTCAATAACATAAAAATGATCTACACAAGAGAGTAAAAAACATGCATGTACAAAATATTAATAGCAGCTCTTTTCACAGTGGCAAAGAATTGAGGGAATGTCCAATTGGAGAGTGGCTAAACAAATTGTGGTATATCAATGTGATGAAGTACTACTGATATGTAAAAAGTTAAGAGGGGCAGGACTTCAGAAACACTTGGGAAGACTTGTATGAACTGATGCTGGGGGGAAGTGAGCAGAATCAGAAAAACATTGTACACATTAACAGCAACATTGTGTGATGATCAACTATAATGAACTTGTTCATCTCAGCAATACAATAATAAAAGACAATTCAAAATAATAGAGTATGTCATCCACATCCAGAGAAGGAACTGTGAAGTCTGAATGCAGATCAAGGTATGCTATTTTCAGTTTTTGAAATTTGTTTTATGTTCTATGGGTTTTCTCCTCTCATAGTTTTCTTTTGCCTTTTTATTCTGATTCTTCTTTAAGCATACTTGATATGGAAAAGTGTTTAAAATATTTGTACATATATAACCTGAATTAGACTTCTCTCTGTCAGGGGAGGTGAGGGGAAGGGATGGGAAAGAAGAGGAAAACTGAAACACAAAACCTTACAAAAAATGAAAACTATCTTTGCAGGTAGTTGGAAAAACAAATAAATACTTAATTTTTTTAAAACAAATAGGGAAAATTATCTTAACTAGTATTAAAGGAATGCAAATTAAAATATATTTGAGGTTCTGCATCACACATAACATAAAAAAATCACAAGAAGAAAATTACAGAAGTTGGAGTGGTTTCAGGAAAATAATTACAGTAATTCAGTGGAGAAGTGAATTAATCTGGCCATTTTTGGAAAAGAAGTTTGAATTATGCCCCTAAATCAGTAAAATGCCACTACTAGGCTTATATCTCCAATAGATCAAAGAAACGGGGAAAAAGATCTACATATGCAAAAATACTTATAGCTACTCTTTTCATAGGAGCCCCAAACTGGAAAACAAAAGTGGTGTTCTCATGACTGAACCACTTATGACACATGAATACAAATAGGATAGTATTATAGGCAGTTTTAAGAAGAAACTGGTAAGATAATTATGAAAGTATTCAGAGTTAAACAAAATCAAGAGTACGATTTTATGTGAGAACAAAATTTTATAAAAAATAACTTGAAAATTTAATATCTGATCAATGCAATGATTAAACCACGAATTCAAAAGAATAAAGATGAAACTTGTCATTCTTCTTCTAATAAAGAGGAAGTGATCTTAAAATGTATAAAAGGACATACATTTTCAGACATAGCCTTTATGGAAATTTGTTTTGCTAGATTATACAGCTATTTTTAAGAGCTTTGTTTTGTATTTATTTTAAAATTTGCTCGATGGCATTATGAATTTTTTTTAGGTTTTTGCAAGGCTTAAGTGGCTTGCCCAAGGCCACACAGCTAGGTAATTAGTAAGTGTCTGAGGTTGGATTTGAACTCAGGTACTCCTGACTCCAGGGCCAGTGCTCTATCCATTGTGCCACCTAGCTGCCCCTCGTTATGAAGTTTTTAAAAAAGATTGTTATACATGTCTGGTTTAAAGAACAGCAGTATGAAATTAGCTATTAAATATCAATTTGGCATTCAAACAGGCATGAAATTATTGGAGAAAAACAGAATCATAGACTATTGCGGCTAGAAGAAACTTTTAGAAGGCAGTATTATAAAGTGGATGGAACATTGAACTTGGAATCAGAAAAGAAATCTTCAGGAGAATACCCTGGGCACATCATTTAACCTCTGTGAGCCAGTTTCCTCATGAACAAAAAACAAAAACAAAAAACTCACAGGGTGTTGTGAGGATCAAATACTGAGCATTCTGTAAACTTTAAAGTGCAATATAAATGCCAGCTTATCATATGAGAATAGGGGATTAATTAGGAAAAGACCCTGATTTTGGGAAAGGTTGTAGAGAAAAGGGGGACCACAGAAAATGATATGGATGGGTTGAAACAACATGGAAACATTTTGCATTGGAATCATTTTGGAAGAAATTGGAACCTAGGCAGAAGAGAATTGTCCAGAGTCATATAATTCATTGGTTAGTTGGTAGTTTTCCTTCATTCTTGAAGAGGACCAAAATGACATCACTGTGTCAAGTTACAGTGTATCCAAGTGTGACTGATCAGACAAATACAAGCTTGGAATGCTCTACCACCACAGGTTGGGCACAAATAGATCACATGAACATTTGTGCATCTTGCATTTCTTTTGAGCTACTTCAATTCTGCTTTGCTTTTATAGAGCACGGCATCTTCTCTGATGAGGGGGTGCCATCTGAATGAATGGTCCTGTGCCAGTGCCTCCCATGTCATATCTTCAATTCCAAAGTTCCTGAGAGAGACCTTGAGAGTCCTTGTGTCACTTTTTTCTGTGAGTGCTTGCTCTGTGTGAATTATCCATAAAATTCATTTGGCAATAAGCCAAAATGAGAATCTTAACTCTCTTCACTCAGTTTACTGAATAATGTTGAAGCTGTTTTCTTTAACTTAGCACTTTTTCTTAGCTCAATATTGGGTATTCTTTTGTATGTGACATTCAACTTTGTTTTTCTTTTTGAATTGAACATTCCAACTTCATTGACTCAAACAAAACCTTGGAAGGAAAAAGTAGCCATAAACAGAAAAGATTGACCTGCCATCAGAAAGGGGACCTCTGTCTTGGGTTGGAGGTATGAATGGAACTGTGAAGTTTCATAGAGGTGCAGGTATAAAGAGATCCAGGAGTTAGCAATAGAAATAATGATAATAAATATTTATATGGCCTGTTACTAATTCAATGAGCTTTTGTGTACATTCTTCGATCCTCACACCAATCTTGTGCTGAGCAAGTATTACCACTTCCACTTAACTAATGAGGTCATGTAGAAGGTAAGACACTAGAATTAAGACTGGCATCTAGGTTTCTATATGCCAAATCAATGCCCATTCTACCACACCATATTGCCTCTAAGAAAACTAATAAGCTGTAATGAGTCTGAGCAGTTACTGAGACCAAATTATCAATAAGTCTTTGATAGAAATTGTATTTTAAATATAGAGATTGGTTCGTGTTAGATTTCTTTTTTACCAAATTCTAGCTAATTTGTGATTAAAAATAATTCAACTGAATGATTGTAAATGACAAGATTTATCATCATCATCAGATCTATAAGAGTTTCCACTGAAATAGAAACCTTCCAGGTATTTATTGCTAATCTATACTCTTGGTCTACTATCTCTTGCCCTTTTTAAAACATGTTTTTGGGAAATCCAAAAGCTTTTGGTCAAAGTGATTCATTTTCCAAATAGGATATCAGGAGTCTATAGAATTCAGTCTTCATAGTATTTACAGAATGCAAAGATTGGAAGAGCTCTTAAAATTCCTATATTTGATCCTTTCTTTTTAGAAATAAGGATGTTGGAGCCCAAAGAATTCACTCTTCATAGTAGTAGTCATAATCATAAAAAGTTAGACCTGGAAAAAAATCTTAAAGCATAAATTGCTACTTCTAGGACTCCAGCTACTCTGTCTTTATCTATAAACGTTCTTAAATATCCCCTATTTTAAAAAAATCTTTTATCTTGACATACTCTTAAACTATCATCTTATCTTTCTCTTCCCTTTCACTTCCAAATAACCTGTCTACCCACCTTACCTTCATTTCCCTCCCATTCACTTCTTAATCTTTTATAATCTGCTTCCAACTTCATTTTTTTTCAGTTGTTCAGTTGTGTTGTGCATACCAGACCCTTTTATCCTCCACTATCTCTAGAAGTGTTTCCATGTTATTTCAATCCATCCATATCATTTTCTGTGGTCCCCCTTTTCTCTACAACCTTTCCCAAAATCAGGGGCTTTTCCTGTTAATCCCCTATTCTCATAATGTGCCCAAGATATTTAGGTTTCAGCTTTAGTACTTGACCTTCCAGTGAATAGCCTGAATTAATTTCTTTAAATAACAGATTTGATCTCTTTGCTGTCCAAGGGACTTCATTACTCTTATGAAATAATTTAATTGCTAAATTCAATGCCTTTTTCTCAGTCCTTATCCTTCTTGACCTCTCTGCAACTTTTTGTCTTTGTAAACCATTTCCCCATCCTCCTTGGGCTTTTTCTAATACTGCTTTCTTTCATTTTTCCTCCAACACTCAACCAGATCTGGATTCAGCTCTGTTCCTGGGGCACCTTCTGTTTCTGTACTCCTTTATCAGAACTACACCAACTCTCATGGATTCAATTAGCATCTAGGCATATGTTTTGGGGTTTTTTTTAGATTTTTCAAGGCAATGGGGTTAAGTGGCTTGCCCAAGGCCACAAGGCTAGGTAATTATTGTCTGAGGCCGGATTTGAACTCAGGTACTCCTGACTCCAAGGCCAGTGCTGTATCACCTGTGCCACCTAGCCGCCCTTTTTAATGACGTTTTTTTTTTTGCAAGGCAGTGGAGTTAAGTGACTTGCCCAAAGTCACACAGCTGGGCAATTATTAAGTGTCTGAAGTCATATTTGAACTCAGGTCCTCCTGACTCCAGGGCTGGTGCTCTATCCACTACACCACCTAACTGCCCCCTCATCTGTGCATATGACTCTCATATTTATATATTCAATCTTTATCTCTCTTCTGAATTCTAATTTCCTATTTCCTGCTATTGGACCTAGAATCAGGATGACTCAAATCCCACCTTAGATATGCTAGCTGTATGATCCTGGACAAGTCATTTCACCCCGTTTGCCTCAGTTTCTTCAACTATAGAATAAGCTAGAGAAGCAAATGACACACCATTTCAATATCTTTTCCAGGAAAATGCAAAAAAGGGGGGTGGGGATTGTGAAGGGTCAGAGACATTTGAAACAAATGAACAACAAATCAGCTATTGGACATCTCTAACTGTATGATGGTCATCATCAGAAACTCAAATATTCAGACCTTCCTAATGTGGCATGGTGGAAAGAAAAAGGAGTTGGTACTAAGAGTACCTATGTTCTGAGTTCATCTCTACCACTTGCAATATTTCTAATTGTGGGTAAGTCACTTAACACTTTGGCTTCAATTTTCTCATCTATAAAATGAAGGTATTGGACTAGCTTATCTCTAAGGTTCCTTCCAGTTCTAAATTCTGTGATCCTATGATCCCCACAAAACATCCTTCTTTGAAATTTCACTATTTCTATCACAAGGTACTACTACAGTCACTCAAATTCAGAATCCAAGAGTCATTTTCAACTTTTCACTGTCCCTTGATCTCCCATATCTAATCAGTCCTGCCTATTGCATAATTCTGTAGCATGTCTCAGATTTGTCTCCTATTTATTTTATACAAACACCAACCTAGTTTGCAATCATTATCATCACCTCTCTTGGATTTTTGCAGTAGTCTCCTCTTTGGATTCTCTGACTCAGCTATCTTTTTCAATCTCTTGTACATATGAATATAAATGTGAATGATATTCTTTTCTTTTTTTAGGTTTTTGCAAGGCAAATGGGGTTAAATGGCTTGCCCAAGGTCACACAGCTAGGTAATTATTAAGTGTCTGAGGTCAGGGTGGGTGCTCTATCCCTACGCCACCTAGCTGCCCCTAAATGTGATATTCTTAAAGTATACAACTGACTATGTCATTCCCCTGTTCAAGAAGCTTCACTGGTTCCCTATTGATGTAAGGATAAAATACAAATTCCTTAGTTTGATTTTTTTTAAAGCCCCTCACAATCTGTTTCTAATTTGCTATATTCCAACTTGCTAACTTACTCATCTATAAAAGTACATTTCCTGTCTCCTGTCATTGAACATATTGTCCCTCATCCCTGGAATTCTTTCCCTATTCAACTCTGCTTTTTAATTTTTTAGTTTTTGTAAAAAACAAGAACAAAAAATCCTAAAAAGAAAAAAATAAAACACAGTCCAGATTGCACTTCCAACCTGTCTTCTATGTTTTGTTGTACTCATTCATTCATTCTTTCTTTCTTTCTTTCAATCATTCATCCCTCAAATTTCTACCCTATAAAATTCCCTGTTTAATTGTTATCTGTGTCCATGTTTTGCCTTTCCTAGCTTATCTTTTGAGGGCAGGGACCTCAGTCTTATTTGTCTTTGTGAGCCTTACAGTACTCTGCAAATAATAGATGTTCAACAAATGTTTATTGAATGAATGAACAAAATTAATAAGAAGTGTGCTTATATAAGTTCTAACCATATTGTTCCATGGTAACCTTGTGGTCCTTTTTCTGCATGAATTTTTTTCAGGGTTACAATTTTATTAAAAATGGAAAGGAAACAAAGACTAGAAAAAGAAGAATCAATGGTTCTTAGAGAAAAGCTGAGACAATATTAAAAACATCTAATCCACTGAACTATAGAAAAATTCTGCTATAATTGTCTTGTGTTTGGAAAAAATATTTTGTCTTCTATAAACCTTAAAATACTATAGAAATGCAAATTATTCATATTAATTTTATTCTTATTAATAAACGTATTAGATAACTGCCACCAGAGCAACCTCATTTTGAATATCTTGAATAAGCAAAAAAAAAATACTTTGAAACTGTCAAGGCAACTAGCATTTATTAAGCATTAAGCATATTAAGCATTATTACTGTGTATGAGTCAAAGAAATATAGTCCCTGCCCTCAAGGAGCTTACATCCTAAAAAGGGAAGCCCATACATAAAAGAGAGCTGAAAAGATAGAGGGAAGGTGCTGTTTTAGGAGTATGTTGGTAAAATCTGGAGAATGAAGGATGACTTGTCTGGGCTAACCTCAAGGTTTAAGAATGAACTTACCAATAAGAAAAGTAGATTAGAGGGGTAGAAGAAGAAAGCAGTTTGAAACATAGTGGCAAGTTCAGAGTGAAGGATGGCTAATTTGGACGCTTCTTCAAAATAATGAAAGTACACGTTATATATTCTTTTTTATTTTGTCTCAAACCCTCTTCTGAACATTTGTCAGGGAATAAAAACCCCAAACAGAGTCATGAAGAGTTGGATTCAAGTGAACAATAACAATTATAATACTGAATTGTATTATAGGGTGGGACAGCTCCATGGGAACATGGATAGAGTGCTGGGACTGGAGTCAGGAAGTATCATCTTTTTGAATTCAAATAAAACTCAGATACTTACCAGCTATGTGATGCTGGATAAATCACTTAAGCCTGCCTGCCTCAGTTTCCTCATCTGTAAAATGAGTTGGAGAAGCAAATGGAAAACCACTTCAGCATCTTTGCCAAGAAAACCCCGATGTTAGACATAACTGAAACAACTGAACAAGTAATATATAAGCTCCTTGAGAGGACCATTTAAAATTTTTGTGCTTTACACATAGTAGGTGCTTAATGAAAACATTTTACATTCAATTCACTACCACCCAATTTTAGTCTTGAAGACTGCATTAAAGGTTAAAAAAATGTTGCACATTAGAAATAAATGAATGGGGGGGGGACAAAAAAGGAAAAAAGAGAAAGAAATGTGTGTTTACCACAACAACTCTATGAAGTAGATGATGCAAATCATACTCCCATTTATGAAAAAGAGAGGAAGCCAATGAGCAGAGTATTGCAGAACTAGTGTCTTGAATAGGGCCATACTTAAGCAGATGAGACTAGGAGGTCTCCTGACTCCAAGTCCAAATGTCTATATGACATCTTATCTTTCCCCTTTCCCACCCTCATCCCAAGGGAAGTTTTTAGAAATTGCTCCATAAGATCTAAGAACAATTGAGAGTAACAAAGGAGTAAAGTACAGTAAGCCTTCTCACTCCCAGTTAAGAAAATTTCACCTCAGCCACAGATCTCATCTGCAAGGTCAAGTTAAGTTTTCTGCTGCCTAATTTGATCACTATAGAAACCTCGATTTTTCACCATCCTCTATCTTCACCCGTGTCAATATGCTGAAAGAATTGTATTCTGATTGAGGCATTTCATAAATATTTTCTCATTTGATCCTGCAAGATAGAGAATATTATGATTCTTGCTTTGCAATGAGAAAATTGAGGCAGCTTTTTAATAAAAGGGATTTGTTCATGGTTCACTCAGCAGGAAAGTTCAAAATCTGAATTCAGGTTTGATTGCAGACCCAGTGCTATTACAACAACAACAAACAAAAATATATCTCTATTACTGACTCTGGGTCAGGTACCATACTAAGCATGGGCGATTATTATCTCATTTGATCTTCACCCCAATCCTGAGAAGTAGGCTTTATTATTATCCCCTTTTTACAGATATTGGGGCAGACAGGTGAAGTGACTTTCCCCGGGGGGGGGGGGCACAAATCTATTAAGTGTCTGTGATCTCCGATCTTTCTGATTTGGGTCTAGCTTCCTCTAGGTTCCTAAGGGGAGACGCTTAACTCATTGTGTGACTTTGGGCAGGTCATTTTCATCTCTTGGGGGGGGGGGTTCAGTGTCTTCATCCCTTACGTTCATTTCTAAGGTCCCTTCCAGGGGGTGGGAATGGGGAGACAGCAAGGTAGATCTATAGGGGACTGGGCGCCCTCTCCCGGTCTCGTGGAGTCCTATCTAGATGGGTTATTCCCACCGCACCCACCCTACCTTCCCCATCTGCGGGAGGAGCCGGCGGGGTCCCCGGCTCCTGCCAGCGCCTCAGGCACCGCCGCCGGGCGGGTCTCCCCGGGCTGCCAGGGTCCGGGCCGGCGCCGCTCGCCCATCCTCATGCAGCCCGGAGGCAGGAGACCCGGAGAGGCGGAGCCGGCCTCGGAGGTGAGCTGGTGGGGGCTGCACGGGGCGGGGTCTCGGCAGCCTCCTCCTACAGGGGACTGGGGGACTAGAAGTCCGCGGGTCTCCTCCACCTGTTGCATTTCCGCGCGCGCCGCCAGAGGCGGAGTGGCAGAGCGGAGCCCGCTGCCTGGTGCCCGCTGCCTGGTGCCCGCTGGAGAGGACCGAGGTGGGCAGCGGAGGAGGCTGGGGCGCCGGGCCCGAGGGCGGCCTCGGAGGGGCGGAGACCCGCGGCTCGGCGGCTGCTTGGCTTCGGGGACCCGGCGAAGAGGCACCCAGCGCGGGGGAGGTGAGAACGAAGCCCTCCCTTGGAGAGGCTAGCAGGGGGCCGCGCAGTCCGAGACCCTTCCCCACTCTTCTCCCCTGGGGGGGGGGGGGGGGAGAAGAGGAGATGAAGCAATTTTGCAGAAAAACTTAAAGCTAGCACAGCCCGCGACAAAACCGGAGGATTCGGGGTTTGCCCTGGTTCTCCCTCAGGAACCTTCCCGGGGGATTGAGCTATGATCAGGCCCTTCTGGTCGCAGTCCAGGTCTGTTTAGAGAGCTCCAGAGGGGTGGAAGGAGGAAAGAGAAGGATAGGGGTCGCGACTTTTGAGTGGGTCCCTGGAATGGGGGAGAATGCAAAATATGAGCTGGTCTCGCATAAGCTTTTTTTTTTTTTAAATAAGCTTCTCTCTCTCTCTCTCTCTCTCTCTCTCTCTCTCTCTCTCTCTCTCTCTCTCTCCATCTATTTCTCTCCCTCCATATCTCTCTCTCTCTCTCCATCTCTCTCTCTCTCTCTCTCCATCTCTCTCCCTCCTCTCTTTCTCTCCCTCCATCTCTCTCTCTCTCATCTATTTCTCTCCCTCCATCTCTCTCTCTCTCTCTATCTGTCTCTCTCCCTCCATCTCTCTCCCTGTCTCTATCTGTCTCTCTCCCTCCATCTCTCTCCCTGTCTCTATCTGTCTCTCTCCCTCCATCTCTTTCTTTCTTTCTCTCCCTCCCCCTCTCTCTTCCTCCATATCTCTCTCTCCCCCTCCATCTCTTTCCCTCCATCTCTCTCTCTCCCCTCCATCTCTTTCCCTCCATCTCTCTCTCTCTCTCTCTCTCTCTCTCTCTCTCTCTCTCTCTCTCTCTCTCTCTCCCTCCATCTATCTCTTTCCCTCCTTCTCTCTCTCTCCCCTTCATCTCTCTCTCCCTCCATCTCTCTATCTGTCTCTCTCCCTCCATCTCTCTATCTGTCTCTCTCCCTCCATCTCTCTATCTGTCTCTCTCCCTCCATCTCTCTCTCTCTCCCCTTCATCTCTCTCTCCTTCCATCTCTCTCCCCCTCCATCTATCTCTTTCCCTCCATCTCTCTCTCTCCCCTCCATCTCTCTCTCCCTCCCTCATCTCTCTCTCGCTCTCCCTCCATCTCTCTCTTGCTCTCTCCCTCCATCTCTCTCTCTCTCCCCCCCCTCCATCTATCTCTTTCCCTCCATCTCTCTCTCTCCCCCTCCATCTCTCTCTCTCCCTCCCTCCATCTCTCTCTTTCTCTCTCTCCCTCCTCTCTCTCTCTCTCTCTCTCTCCATCTCTCTCCCTCTCTCCACCTCTCTCTCCCCCTCCCTCCATCTCTCTCTTGCTCTCTCTCTCCCCTCCCTCCATCTCTCTCTCCCTCCCTCCATCTCTCTCTTGCTCTCCCTCCATCTCTCTCTTGCTCTCTCCCTCCATCTCTCTCTCTCTCTCTCTCCCTCCCTCCATCTCTCTCTCTCTCTCTCTCTCCCTCCCTCCATCTCTCTCTCTCCCTCCATCTCTCTCTCGCTCTCTCCCTCTCCTTCCCTCCATCTCTCTCTTTCTCTCTCTCCCTCCCCTCCCTCCCCTCTCTCTCTTCCTCCATCTCTCTCTCTCTCTCCATCTCTCTCCCTCTCTCCATCTCTCTCTCTCCCTCCCTCCATCTCTCTCTTTCTCTCTCTCCCCTCCCTCCATCTCTCTCTCCCTCCCTCCATCTCTCTCTCGCTCTCTCCCTCTGCTTCCCTCCATCTCTCTCTCCCCCTTCTCTCTCTCTCCCTCCTCTCCCTCTATATCTCTGTCTCTCTCCCTCCCTCCCTCCATCTCTCTCCCTCTCTCTCCCCCTTTCATTTCTCTCTCTCTCTCTCTCTCTCTCTCTCTCTCTCTCTCTCTCTCTCTCTCTCTCTCTCTCTCTCTCCCCTACCCTCTTTTCCCTCCTTCTCTCCCCACTTCCCTGTACACTCATTTGGTTTCTGGATATTGGTGATTTCTCTCAGTGGTTCGAGAGGTGAAAATATTTTCTAGTTCCAGACCTCTAGCATTTCTGCATTTTGCTATCCGTGGCGGATCACCAAGCACTAAACTCGAATTATTTTTTTCTTTACTTTTCTTTTCTCCTCTACATTCAGTGACCTCAACAGCAGACCCTCAAAAGTGCCACGGAAGAGAGCTTGGATAGCTCTAAGGTACCGGAGTGTTTCTACTGGATAAGAGACTCCAAAAATAGAAGAATCTGAGATCTGAGTTAAGTTAAAAAGTCAACAAATTCTGTGGCGCTGAAAGAATTGGTTGGATCCCAGCACAGGATTCTGGGGTCATAAGCCTTTGATCTGGAAGGGGCTTCAGAGTCCAGCCAGTTATTTTTCAGAAGATAACTGCTGGCTGGGAATTTCACGTCTGGGAGAAAAGGAAGAGCCTAATCGTAAACTCAGAGTGGATGAGGCTTTCGGAGATTCAAGAGAATTGAAGTTTTTCTTTCACCACGTGGAGACAAGAACCTCCTCCCCACCCTTTGTCACTAAGAGCCATAAACATTGAGAACACTGGAACTGGGGAGGAGAGAGAAGGAGGATCTGAAACTGGGTGGCAGAGAACAAATTGGCTTGGGGAAGAGGAGATAGCCAAGAACGTTGGTCTCTGGAAGACATCTGGTGAGGAAAGAAGAGTCCTGAACGGGACTACTGACTTTCCCTCTAAAAGGCAAAGACACCCTACAACTCTGGGTTAAGGCTTTAGCATGCTACTGGTCTGAAGAGAAACACAAGCAAACAAACATATATCTTGGAAAGTAACTACCATGGGCAGCGCCAGGAATCCCAGTTCTGACCGGCATCAGTGGAAGGCGTCCCACCATACTCTCACAGTGTAAAAACAAATCCTTTTTCATCATTGGGCTGCCCACCCTTTCCGTCACAGTTATCTTCCTCCCCACTCCCTTCCTGTCACCACAGTGGGTTGGAGAGGACCAGATTGGGCAGAATTTCCTTAGGGACTTTGCCAGCCATGGCATGTCAGGGCTGCTGCTGCTGCTGGAGTGCTGGGCACCTGAACCAAGACAACGCAAGATTCTTGTTACTGGCTGCCTTGATTGTCCTATACATGTTGTGTGGGGCAGCTGTCTTCTCTGCCATTGAGAGAGCTCAGGAGTGCAGGGCAAAGGAGCAATGGAAGGAGAAGCTACTAAACTTTAGTCTGACTCACAATCTCAGCCTCGAGGAGATTCAAGATTTTCTCCGGGATTATGAGGATGCCACAGCTGCTGGAATCCGAATTGGTGACAGCCGTCCCCGATGGGACTTTACTGGTGCTTTCTATTTTGTAGGCACTGTGGTGTCCACTATAGGTAAGTGAATTCTTGAATAGGGGAGGGAATGATGTAACTTTGGAGGAGATGACCAAACTTGTGGGAAGCCCCATCATTTCCCTTTTTTGATCATTTATTCATCAACTCTGTGACGAGAACAATGCTATTTCCAAGAAGTTCAGAAAAGAAGTTTAAGACTGTTTTGGGGGTGTATGGAAGAAGATAGATGACTCACATATATATTATCTCCTATGATCATCCCAACAGTCCTATAAGGTAGACAAATATATTAGCACTTTAGTATAATAAAAAGAACACTGATCTAGGAGCCAGGACACCTGGGTGTGAGTCCAGTATGACTACTTACCTGCTGTGTGACTTTAGTCAAGTCAATTCATTTCTCAGTTCCTCAGTTTCTTCTTTGAAATGGGGGCAGAGTAATACTTGGACACACTCTAACTCAGGGCTATGGTGTGAGAATCAAGTGATATAATGTATATGAAGTGCTTGAAGACTGCAAAAATGTATGCTGTTATTATTGTTGGTATTAATAAGAGAATTGTTCAGACTTGCCTACCATTCCTGGGATTTACAGAAACTTTGTCCCTGGCTTTGTTGAGTCACTTGAGGAATGTGATAATATTCTTAAGAATGGCTGTTGGTTTTTTTTTTAATTTAAAAATATAATGGAAATCCTTTATGCTATTGAAATGTGGAAACAGAATTAATAACTGTATTATGCACTGGATATTAACAGCAGATTTTTGAAGTAGAATGGGGCATTGTAGTTGAAAGGTATGTTGACCATTTGGAGCACATGGAGCCAAAGCAACCAGGATGGTGAAGGGATTTACCATAGGAACACTGGCTAAAGGAACTGAGAATTTAGACTGGAGAAGAGAAAAATTGGTGGTGAGGAAAGGAAAAAATACAGTCAAGATCTTTGAATTACTAACAGTTATCATGTGGAAGAGGGATTAAGTTTGTCTCTTGATCTTAGAGGGAGTAGTCTCTAGAGGCTATGTGCAGAAATAAAAAGAGAACAAATTTTCACTCCAGACCTTTTTAACAATTGGAGCTGTCCACCAAACTGAAATAAGATACCTAAGAAGATAATTAAAACTAGCATTTACAAAGCACTTTACTATTTCATTTAATCCTTGCAATAATCTTGGAAGACAGGTGCTATTATCATCCCCATTTTTTCAGGCAGATATAGGTTAAATGATTTGTCCAGGGTCACACACCTAGTATCTGTCTGAGTTCAGGTTTGAATTCAGATCTTTTTGCTCCTTTGCTCTGTTGCTGGAAGTCTTTAAGTAGAGATTGTAGGACCACTTGTTGGGTAGAGACATTATAGAGGAGTCTCTTGCTTAGGTTGAGTTTGGACTATATTAATTCATAAGGTCCCTTCCAGGTCTGGTATTCTCCATTTTAGTGAACATGAAATGAAATGCACTTTGAGTAAATTGGGGCCTCAACAAAATGCATTTCTGATCACTGATTGGGGGAAGAAAGGAAAGGGAAATAGTATAGACCTTAGTAGATGTTCAACTCCAAAAACAGTGGAAATAATTGGTCTATAGTATTAAAATAAACAATGAAACATTAATTCCTTGAAGTAATAGGCATCATAATTATGTGAGCAGCTCATGGTCTAAAGGCTGGAGAACATGATTGAATACACAGATTAAATGGGGATATGGGGCAGGGAGGAAACAGGAAGAAATTTCAGGTCCATTCAAGGTGCCATTTGAAGGATTGTCTGCCCTGTGTGTTATCCATCTTAGAAGACTTCCAGAAGGAGATATAGTATAATTTCTGAGATCCTTGGCATTATCATTCATTGACATCCAATTCAATGAATATCAATTTAATAGAGATTAAATTGTGCCCTAAACCCAATTCCTCAATGTTTTTACAATACGGTTTCCTCATTTGGCTAAGAAAATGTTTTGCTGACATCCCTTTTCTCCCTTACCTTTAACCCCAGGCTTGGCACAATTCTTCTCTGCTCTATGATTTAGCATTTGGACTAGGAAGCAGCTCCAGTTTTCAGGGAATGAGATCCAAACTTCCAACCCAGAAGCTGTTATTGTAGCACTAGAGCTGCCCAGTAACCTCATCTTCAGCTTAGCCAGCTGGGAAGGGACTGTTTTGCATTAGGTCAATATCTTTCTCACCTCCTAACTCTACCTCCTCCCTTGAGAGTTTTTCTAGGTGACAGCTTTAAGGATTTCAAGCCAAATATTTCTTTTTTGAATATGTAAAGTACTTTGCAAACCACAAAATACTATTTAAATGCAGGCTACCACCATCATCACTCATTATCATTATTATTCAGATAGACCCCACCCTTGTTTTTTTCTACCCAATATAATCAATAGATTTTCCTTGAACCATATGTAAACCCTTGAAGCTTACAAATGTTGATTCATCCACTTTACTGTATTCTTTTATTCCATAGAAGCCTTAGATTTGTGGTAGGCAAATGAGTGCATTGTTTCCATTCAATGCTCACTTTGTGATATTTTTTCTATGACCATTTATCCTATCACAAAAATATTTTAATACTCTTTAAATACATATCCTATCCTGTTATTCCCCCCCCCCCAAAGCAGCCTCCTTTAATTTTGTTTATCAGGATCAAATCTTGCTTATGTTTGTATTCCTGCAGAACCCCTCATTGTGTCCTCTACCTGAGGGGAAATTGTGATGCTATGGTAAAAGGACTGGTCTCGGATTCAGGAAGACCGGGCATATTGGTAGAAGAAATGTCTTCACTGGAAGCTCTTTTTATGGATGAAATCACAAATATGTTTTTTTTTCTTAAAAGACTTATTGAGTTTATTTTGTGTAGCCAGCTTATAGAACTATGGTTTGAGGCAATAAGATATGATGGAAAGAGCTTTGATTGTGGAGTCAGAAGACCTAGGTTTGAGTCTTGGTTTTAACAATTACTATGTTAACCTGGGCATGTTAAGCTCTCTGAGCCTTAATTTCTTTATCCCTAAAATGAACAATAATCTGTACACTTCTGGGTGATTATGTACTCTTTATAAACCTTAACTTAGTATATAGAGTTTGTGTGTGACCCTACGTATGTGTCCTTGTCTCATTATGGCGAAAGGGAGAGGAATAAGGAACTGTTGCTAACACTGTCCCCTCTCAAGATATCTGAATGAGACAATGACAGGAGCTCTACTCTCTCTGTTGGAAAGTGACTTGTGAATTATACTGCCTCATAATTTCTAGTAGAGGGTGCAACAGAGAAACTCCCATTAGCTAAGCCCTAGAGGTACTGTGAGAATAACACAACCATGATTCATAAGGTTTATTCAAGGACTATAGAACAGAATAAAGGATGCTCAGTCTGGACCTAACTTAAAATTCTGTTTCAAATACTTACTAATTGTGTGACTGTGGACAAGTCATTCAACCTTTCAGTCTCAATTTGCTTTTCTATAAAATGGCAATGAGGTAACCAGGTGCCTTAGGGAAAAATAAGAGTGCTGGAACTAATTTCTGGAAGACCTAGATCAAATGCAGCTTCAGATATTTATGAGCTGTGGGACCTTGGACAAGTCACTTAACCCTATTTGCTTCTGATTCCTCATCTATAAAATGAGCTAGAGAAGGAAATGGCAAACCACTGTAGTATCTTTACCCCAGAAAACTCAAATGGAATCATGAAGAGTCAAATACAATTGAACCACAACAAAAATTTTAAGAAAATGTTTCTTTATGCTGAGCTGGAATCTTCCAGTTTTACCCTCTGGTAACAAGTGAAACAAGTTTAATGCCATATCTACATCATGGCCCTAAAAAGAGTGTTCCACCAAAATTTTTCCTTAGATAGTGTGATACAGTAGACAGTGCCCTTGAATTACTGTCAGAAAACATAGCTGTACTCAGAAAGACCTTGGACAACACACAACTTCTCTGAGATTCTTCTTGAATATAAGATTGTTGTGAGCAAAGTGCTTTGTAAATCTTAATGTACTAAGGGACGGTTAGGTGGCACAGTGGACAGAGCACCACCCCTGGAGTCAGGAGTACCTGAGTTCAAATCTGGCCTCAGACACTTAATAATTACCTAGCTGTGTGGCCTTGGGCAAGCTACTTAACCCCATTGTCTTGAAAAAAAAAACCTAAAAAAAACCTTAATGTACTAAATAAGTGTGCACTGTCATTGTTATTTTTATCACCAGTTCATTTTATCGAACCTCATGTGACATTGCTTCCAGTTCATTTTCTGCTCATTTTCTGGACACTGTCTCTCTTGTCAGTTTTATGGAACTGGACCTGTGATTCATTGGTAAGGAGTTTCCCTTCCACTAAAGCATGTGAACATCTGAGCATCTTCTATACAACATATAGTCTAAGAGAATTCCCTGGGTTCCCTGAGAACATAAGGGGATCCCTTCTCCAGAGTCCCACATGTATCATGTTTCAGTCGTAACACTTGAACCTTTATCTTCTAGTCTGCCTTTCAAACTTCCTAAAAAGTGACTTTGAGCACTATATTCTCTTCCAGCCCCAAAATCTTATCTTAAACATAATATTCCCAGTCCATTCTGTTTTGTGCAAAGTATAGTGGGTTCCCTCATATCCTTCACTCTGAGTACCATTTTAATAATAATAATGATGATGATGATAAAGATAAATAATAATAATAATAATTTTTATTCAGTCATAATAGTTGTGTTTGACTCTTCACAACTCCATTTTGGGGTTTCTTGGCAAAGATAGTGGCGTCATCTTCAGCTCATCTTACCGATGAAGATACTAGGGGTTAAGTGAGTTGCCCAGAGTTACACAGATAGTAAAGTGTCTGAGGCCAGATTTAAACTCATGAAGTTGAATCTTCCTTACTCTACTTCCAAGTACTGATCCTCTGAGTTACCTAGTTGCTTCCATTTCCCTATTGGGGAAACAAAACAAAATAAAATCTCCTAACAGGCAGAGAAATTCACCAATATATAATCAAGGTATAACAATAACGACAACAATAATAGATAACATTTATATAGTGATTTAAATTTACTTCACTTTGTATATGTTACCTATTTTGAACATCATCATAGTTTTCATTATACCTGAAGAAACTGAGGCACAGAAAGGTTAAGTGATATGGATATGATCAAACAACTACTAAGTGTCAGAGGCAAGTTTTGAATACAGTACTATATCAATTGAGTCATATTGCCTCTTATTGCCATTTGTTAAGCTACTCATTTCACAAGAAAGATCAATAACTTCTTACCACAAACCCCCCTAGGGTTATAGGCTCAAAAATTCTGAGGGGAATCTGGAGCCAGTTCTATAGAAGTACAATGAGTTTTTTTTCCCCTGAGAGGGCTCAGTTATTGTTTAAATTTCTCTGTAACTCCCTGCCTGAGTTCTTATGTTTGACAAAGTCAATGGGACTTGTCTATTGGTATTTTGGTATTTCCACCAAGGAATCATTTTCTTTAGGATGTACCCTTGAGAGCTGCGGAATGCAGAGTCATATCTTCTTATTTGGAACAAGTAGAATAATATGTTGCCTTCAAACCAGCTTTCAGAGACAAATTCATATCAATGGTGGCAAATCCCAAGACACTATGAGGAAAATAGAACCCTTGAGGAAGAGCTAAGAGGACTAAATTGGCAGTCATTTAAGGGGCAGCCACCAGGGAGAGATAATTTCCTATTTTAATCCATTTTTCTTACTAGATGGCAACTAGATAGTGAGGTAGATAGAGCCCTGGGCTTAGAATAAGGAAGATTCACTTAACTCTTTTTGGCTCAGTTCCCTCATCTGTAAAATGAGTTGGAAAGGGAACAGCAGGCAACTTCCATATCTTTGCCAAGAAAATCCTATATAGAGTCATGAAAAGTTGAACAAGACAGAACACTAACAACAACAACAACACAATGCATACTAAGGAGACACCAAGTTAATTTGTTTCTAGAGACTAAAGAAGATTGCTATCACCTAAATTCCATCAAAACCTAATTCTCTGGTCTAGTTGCAGCTTTAGTTGTGAGGTAGGAAAATTACTTTTTTTTCTTTACATCCCACATTGCTATCCATCTCAAAAGAGCATTTTTAAACCACCTCTCATGCATCTCATTTGGGTAGGCAAAGTACAAGATGAGCTAAATGTGATCTCTTCCCTTTAGAGATCAAATAATCAGACAGAGAGCAGTTCTGCAGGCAGGTTTGTATTAGAGACATTTATCAAGTGACTATGAACTTGTATTATGTACAATTGAATAGGAGATAACCTTAACTCCTGATATGGTAAAAATTGAGTTAGGCAAAGGCAATTTTGACAATAATATTCTGTATATAGTAGGAACTTAATATGTGATCATGAAAATATTAGTAATGAAGCTAGGAGAAATTACTATAATAGCACAGAGAGAAGTAGGAACTAGACCATTACTATACTTTAAAAAAATCCAAATCCTAAATTAAAAAATCTAAATTGTGATTTAAGTAGTATATTTTATGGTTACAAAACATTTTAAGTACATGGTATCATTGAGTCTTACCATAATCCTGTAGTATGGATGGTATAAATATTATTGCCCCTATTTTACAGGTAAGGAAACTGAGGTTCATTAGGCTAAAAGTCAAGATTTGAACTCAGGTCTTTTGAGTCTGACCCAGAATTCCTTCCACTACACAATACTGCTGACCTAGGTTTCTTGCTTAGGAGAAATAGAGAAGCCAGTCCAGAAAAGAAGTAATAAGGGTTTGAGTTTTGGTGGTGGAAATGGAAATGAAAAGAGATGATGGGTGGAAAAGATACCGTGAAGGAAGAATCACCAAAATGATTTGGATGATGCATAGATGGCAAAAGGAGACAAAAACCAAAGAGGAATCTGGAATTTTTAGGTGATTAGAAAATTATGACTTCATGTTTTAACTTATGGATTTAACGAACAAGAAGTTTATTCACTCCAAGAAAGTTTTTCAAACCATCAGAGGTTTAGAGTAATTTCATCATAGCCTTTTTAAGGGTGGTTATGTAAGACATCCTCAAAGGCCACTTCATAAAGATGCTTTTGTCCTTGTTTGTATAGCTATTGGGGGAGTGAAAGGAAGTTTTCCTTCTGCACCTGTGTAAACCTAAACAACTTTCCTACCTCCCACATAACAAGGAAGAATTAGGCTAAAGTAGTCTTTAAAACTAGAGGTAATGTAGATTAGAAGAGGAAAATACTGGACTGGGTATCAGAAGACCTGGATTTGATTCCAGCTCATTTGACTAGCTTTATGTTTTTGGGCAAGTCCCCTGACTTCAGTAGGCCTCAGTTTCCTTTTCTGTAAAATAAGATAATTGGAATAGACAATCTCTAAGGTCCCTTCCAGCTTTAATGTTATATACTTTTGCGATCCATTCAATCTTCTAAAGCCCCTTATTATTAAATCTAGATTCTTGGCAAGGTTTTAGTCATAAATCAATAGTTTACATTTAACATAGCCTTGACCTTGTCTTATTCATTTGTTCAACAGACTATTGACTATCTTCTGTGTTTAACGCATTCTATCTTTACCACAGAATATAAGAATAACCATAAGCATTTATGGAGTATGAAGACTGCAGTGTATTGCGATAGTATTCCTTTGTTCTGGAAGGAGAAGGGGATCATTTCACTCAAGTATGCTTGAACATGGGGCAGAGCTTTACTTGGGCCCTCCTGGCTTTACTTGGGCCCTCTCAACTGTTTGACCTAACATGACTAATAAAATACATATACTTGAGGTAGTATAAATATCTTTGCATAGCATATTGTCAGTACAGCTGTGTTGCCACTGGCCTTTTATAAATCCAGGATAAAGTGTTTTGTATTTCTCAGGCAAGGTTAGATGATTGCAATCCACGTGTACCATTGTCCATTGGTGACTTTGGGTCTTCCCTGCAAAGCTTGTGAATCTAAGTGGCACAGTGGATAGACAGATGGAGTTGGAGTCAGGAAGATCTGAGTTCTAATCCTGTCCTTAAATATTTTTTTACCTGTGTGAGTCTGACCAAGTCATTTATCCTCTATGTGCCTCATAGGGTATTAGAACTTAATGGTAAACACACACACATCACATGGGAATTTTCCTGTATCTATCCATCCATCCATCCATCTATCTTTCTATCTCTCGGTCTCTTTTTTTCTATCTTTGTGCATGTGCTTGTGTTTGTGTGTGTGCAAGCATGTTTATATAGACCTGAGATTTCATAAAGTTGTTCCATCATGGAAACTTATTTTTCCACTATAGATCAGCCACTCATTTGCAATGGGAGATTAAGTAATTTGTCCATGGTTACACAGTTATTATTTGTCAGAAGCAAAACTAGAAGCCAGGCTGTGCCTCTTATTATGTGTTCATTAAAAAAACTTAAAAACATACCACATTGTGCCTCAACTGCATGCTGTTCCCTAAGCAACTGGGCTAACATGCTTACCCCTAGGCTCAGCCCTGCTGCCTACTTACCTTTTGTTTCCCTCTAGGCTTCTGATGTTACACATATTTCATAGAATATCCAAGTTGAAAGGGATTTCAGAAGCCATATTAGCTAAGACATGCTTTAATAATAAGAGTTTTTTGCAAATCTTACTTTATAACTTTAAGCAAATATTTTAATATATCTGATTTTCTTTTTAATCCTAATAAAACTGGTATTGTTCACAAGGTTTATTTGTTAAGGAAAGGGTCTAGATGCTTCCTAATGAAATATTTTCTTGCCTTAATCAAAACATGCCAATTTTGCTAGTTAATGTATAAAGCCCTGTAGCTATGTTCAGAACCTAAAAAAAAAAAAGAAATCACCTGTTTAATAGGTAAAACATTTGAAAAACAATTTTTTGGCCCTTTATTTCTTAATGCTTCCAACTCCCCCCATATCCAATGCATTTTACAGGGATGTTGGTAGATATACTATGTCTTTAGGGGTGATAGCTTACAAAAAAAGTTCCCTTACCAGGTTGGGTGTGTAACAAGGAAAAAGTGCGTGATAGCCACCCTTTGCTCCATTTGTTCATTTTCCATTCTTTTCTTCTCATCATCACCTGCAAGGACATTAAGTCTGACACTTGGCTCTAAGAGTGCAGGACAACCAGTAAGTTAAAATAGGATCAGGATGATTTGGAATGAAAGGGAAAAGGGTAAACTGAAACCATAGTAACCAATATACAGTGAACTCTCTGCTCTCCAATGTGGTCAAGCAAGGGCGTTAGTCCCTTGCATTTCTTTGAAAACTGGCATACTGTAAGGTACACTTGATGCTAAAACTCCACTGAGAATAATTTAAGATTTCTTTGATGATTCAAGAAGATTCTTCAGGACTTTGCTGTACCTTTGGGTCATTGTGGGTATCAACGGAATGTTGCTTTAAAAAAGAATGTTTTTATTGATGCTTTTATTGTTTTATCACATTAATTTCCAAATATATCCATCCTTTGTCCTGAACCATCCCTAATAACAAAAAAATTTTAAAGAAAGGGAAAAAGGAGCAATTCAATAAACCACCCAGGTCATCAACTGAATGCAATATTTCATACCCACAATCTTTTACCTCTACAACAGTGTTTTATCAATTAAACTTGGTCCTAATTACCATGATAAATTTTCCTTTGCTATTCTTATATACAATACCATCATTATTGTACATATTGTTTTATTGATTTTATTTTTCCTTCTCTGCAACAGTTTATATGTTTTCCCATGTTTCTCTCTAAGTTCTTTATATTTATCATTTCTTTTAGGATACTAATATTGTTATATTCATATACTATTATTTGGTTAGCTACTCCCAAACAATAAGCATCTATTTTGTTTCTAATTCTTTACTACCACAAAACTGCTTCTATGAATGTTTCAGCACATATGAGACCTTTCTACCCTTGTACCTCAAGAAGATGTGGGATGGATATTTTAGGACGTTATGATGGATGCTTTTGTTGGACCATTTTTCCCAAATACTTTCCAGAATGATTGGATCAATTCACACTTCTACCAACAGTATTTTAGTGTGTCATTTCTCTCAATCCCTCCAACATTGACTATTTCAATCTTGTGCCATCTTTGTTAACTTTCTGGATATGAGATAATCCATGGTGTTGTAATGGGTTATATTTCTTCTATATTCAATTCTTTTGAAAACTATTATTCATATCCTTAAATCACTTATCATTTGAGAAATGGGTCTTAGACTTGTATGTTTACGTAAGTTGCATATATATAAAAATATATTTATATATCTATATCTATATATCTATCTATCTATATCCGTATCCGTACCCATACCCGTAGCCGCACCCGTACCTGTACCTATATCTATATCATCTATATCATCTATATCATCTATATCATCTATATCATCTATATCATCTATATCATCTATATCTATATCTATATCTATATCTATATCTATATCTATATCTATATCTATATCTATATCTATATATCTATAGAGAGAGATATCTTAGGTAGCATATCCTTCTCAGAAATAGTTGTTTCAAAGATTTTTTCTATTTGACAGTTTCCCTTTTTTTGGTGGTGAATGTATTGATTTGATGTATACAAAAATCTTTCACATTAATGTAATTGAAATGCTCTCTTGATCTTTTGGAATTTCCTCTATCCATTGTTTGAATAAGAATTCTCCCCCAGTCACACCTATGAGATATACTTGATTTGATTTGATTTTCTTCTAATGTTTTTGATGATATAATCTTGTATAGTCATCTGTATCTGTTTGAACTTATTTTAATATATGATATAAACATGATGATCTAAATGCAATTTCTACCATTTTTTCCCACCAGTTCTCAAACAGGGAGTTTTTCTTCAAATAGTTTATGCTGTCCAATTTATTAATCACTGGGTTTTTGAATGTGATTATTTCTTTTTCTTTATTATCTAGTATTTTTCATGGATTTTTTTCTTTTTCTTTTTTTTTTTTAAGATTTTTGCAAGGCAATGGGGTTAAGTGGCTTGCCCAAGGCCACACAGCTAGGTAATTAAGTGTCTGAGGTTGGATTGAACTCAGGTACTCCTGACTCCAGGGCCAGTGCTTTATCTACTGCACCACCTAGCTGCCCCCATATTTTTCTATTTTTTAATTAATACAATAGTTTTAATGATTTATAACACTTTACAACCTAATTTGAGTTCTGAAAGTGTTACTACCTTTAATTTTCTCTTTCCTCTATTTATCTCTCCTGAAATTCTAGTCCTTTTTTTCCTCCAATTTTAATGTTATTTTTTTCTAGTACTAGAAAGAACTCCTTTGCGTAGTTTAATTGATACACTATTAAATCAGGAATAAAATGCTTAGAACAGCACCTGTCAAATAGTAGGCACTTTATAGATGTTTGTTCCTTTCCCCCTCTTACTATTATTAGCTAAAGGAATCAGGTGAGTCCATCAGTGCATCAGTTGTCTAGAACTCGCTAACATGGGGTAGGACATAGTTTAAACTTTTTCATTTTCCATTATTTTATCTAGGTCCTCAAAGTCATATAGTATATTTCCTGGACAGCTCGGTGGTGCAGTGGATATAAAGTACTAGTCTTGGAGTCAGAAGAATAGGAGTTCGGATCCAGTCTCAGACACTAGACATTTACTAGCTATGTGACTTTGAGCAAGTCTCTTAACCCTGATTGCCTCCCATCCAGGGCCATCTCCAGTGGTTGTGACCATATCTGGCCACTGGACCCAGATGACTCTGGAGGAGAAAGTGAGACTGGTGACTTAGCAGTGTACTCCCTCACTCAAATCCAATTCATATGCTTGACATAGCATCACCTCCTTGATGTCATGGTCTTCTTCAATAAGGAAGGTCAAACATCATCATCAGTACAGTTCCTGCACAAATCATGAATCCTATCTACACTAAATTTTCATTTAGCCTCCATCTGAAGAATTCTGATGATGGGATACTCAACTAACCTTCCAGGACAATCTGTTTGAATTTTGTACAAATCTTAATTATGAGAAAATTTTTCTTAATTTTGAGGAATAACTTTTCTGTCTATGACTTCTTTACTTCTTGTTCTGTCTTTTGGAGTCTAGCAGAAAAGTAAAATCCCACTTCCACACAGAATCCCAATGGTTATTTGTAGAAATTATTTTTTTATTTTAAAGATTTTATTTATTTTGATTTTATTTATTCATTTTAATTTTTTTCCCTGATCTTATTTCCCTCCTCCCACTCCCCACAGAAGGCAATTTGTCATTCTTTACATTGTTTCCATGGTATACATTGATCCACATTGAATGTGATGAAAGAGAAATCATATCCTTAAAGGAAGAACCATAAAGTATAAGAGATAGCAATATCAGACAATAAGCTAACAATTTTTTCCTAAATCAAAGGTAATAGTCCTTGGTCTTTGTTCAAACACCATAGTTCTTTCTCTGGAAACAGATAGTATTCTCCATTGTAGACAGCCCCAAATTGTCTCTGATTATCCTTGATTGTTGCACTGATGGAACAAGCAAGTCCATCAAGGTCGATCATCGCCTCCATGTTGCTGTTAGGGTATACAGTGTTTTTCTGGTTCTGCTCATCTCACTCAGCATCAGTTCATGCAAATCCCTCCAGGCTTCCCTGAATTCCCATCCCTCCTGGTTTCTAATAGAACAATAGTGTTCCATGACATACATATACCACAGTTTGCTAAGCCATTCCCCAACTGAAGGACATATACTTGATTTCCAATTCTCTGCAACCACAAACAGGGTTGCTACAAATATTTTTGTACAAGTGATGCTTTTAACCTTTCTTTTATCATCTCTTCAGGGTATAGACCCAGTAGTAGTATTGCTGGATCAAAGAGTATGCACATTTTTGTTGCCCTTTAGGCATAGTTCCAGATTGCTCTCCAGAAAGGTTGGATGAGTTCACAGCTCCACCAACAATATAATAGTGTCCCAGATTTCCCACAACCCTTCCAACAATGATCAATGTCCTTTCTGGTCATATTGGTCAGTCTGAGGGGTATGAGGTGGTACCTCAGAGAAGCTTTAATTTGCATTTCTCTAATAAGTAATGATTTAGAAAAATTTTTCATATGACTATGGATTGCTTAGATCTCCTCATCTGTAATTTGCCTTTGCATATCCTTTGATCATTTGTCAATTGGGGAATGGCTTTTTAAAAAAAAATGACTCAGGAGAGGCTAGGTGGCACAGTGGATAGAGCACTGGCCCTGGACTCAGGAGGACTTGAGTTCAAATATGGCCTCAGACACTTAATAATTACCTAGTTGTGTGGCCTTGGGCAAGCCACTCAACCCCATTGCCTTGCACAAAAAAATTGACTCAGTTCTCTGTATATTTTAGAAATGAGTCCTTTGTCAGAAACATTAGTTGTAAAGATGGTTTCCCAGTTTACTGCATTTCTTTTGATTTTGGTTACAGCAGTTTTGCCTGTGCAAAAGCTTTTTTAATTTAATGTAATCGAAATCATCTAGTTTGTTTTTAGTGATGTTCTCCATCTCTTCCTTAGTCATAAACTGCTTTGCCTTCCATACATCTGACAGGTAAACAAGTCCTTGATCTTCTAGTTTGCTTATGGCATTGTTTTTTATGTCTAAATCCTGTATCCATTTGGATCTTATCTTAGAATAGGGTGTGAGGTGTTGGTCTAATCTAAGTTTCTTCCATATTAACTTCCAATTTTCCCAGCAGTTTTTATCAGAGAGTTTTTATCCCAATAGTTGGACTCTTTGGGTTTATCAAATAGCACAGATTAATATAATTGTTTCCTGCTGTTGCTCCTAGTCTATTCCACTGATCCACCATTCTGTTTCTTAGCCAGTACCAGACAGTTTTGATGACAGATGCTTTAATATAAGTTTAGATCAGGTAGGGCTAAGCCACCTTCTTTTGCACTTTTTTTTCATTAAATCCCTGGAAATTCTTGACTTTTTATTTCTCCATATGAATTTACTTACAACTTTTTCTAACTCATTAAAGTAATTTTTTTGGAATTTTGATTGGTAGGGCACTAAACAGGTAGTTTAGTTTTGGTAGAATTGTCATTTTTGTAGAAATTTTTCTTATCTCTTGTCTTTTCTTTACTAAGTAAATGTCTTCAGTTCCATCAATTTATTCTTGCATGATGTTTTTCTAAACTAATACCAATCATATTTCAGAGTATTCCCCTTGATAAATTCTAATTATTTACCAAACTGGATTGTTTGTTGTTTTGTTTTTTTTAAGTCTGTTGTGAATTCTTATCATTTCTACCATTACAATATCAAATATATTGCCTTCTCTCCCTACAGTCACTACATTTATCATCTGTCACCTGGATCCATCAAAAATAGCTTTCTAATTAGCCTCATTATCTCTAGGCACTCTCTCTCTCTCTCTCTCTCTCTCTTGGTTTTTTGGCAAGGCAAACAGAGTTAAGTGGCTTGCCCAAGGCCACACAGGTAGGTAATTATTAAGTGTCTGAGGCCGAATTTGAACTCAGGTACTCCTGACTCCAAGGCTGGAGCTCTATCCACTAGGCCACCTAGCTGTCCCCTTCTAGGCTCTCTTAAATCTAACTCTGCTTTCTACTCAGCTACCTGAGTGATGTTCCTAAATGTAAATCTGACTATGACTTTTTTCAATAAACTCCAATGGCTCCATGTTATTTTCATGATCAAAAATAAGTTCTATATTTAGTACTTAAAGTTCTTCACAATTGGACTTCTTCCTAATTTTTCTATCAATTTTTCTCCCTCATGCATGCTACAATGCAGATATATTGACTTACATGACATGTTCCACCCCCATTTCTACACCCTTACACCGACTGTCCCCCATGGTGGAAAGTTCATTCTCTTCTCATCTGCCTTTTAGTTTCCTTGGATTTCTTGAAGACTCAGTTCAGATCCAGCCTTCAGGAGACTTTTCTTTCCCCCTAGCTATCAGTACCATCTTGTTCCATCTACTTTATATGAAACTAGTATGTGTCTCATTGTTGTCTATTTATTGTATGTACCTAAATGCTGTCTCCCTTTTAAATGAGTTCGAGGGCAAAGACTATTTTTGTTTTTCTTTGTATCCCTAGCACTTATCACAGCACTGAGAACATAGTAAGCACTTAATAATTGCTTGTTGACTGACTAATGGGCTTTCTGGCTGACACATCACATTGTTGACTCAGAGTTTTCAATTTACTGAAACTTTTCCCCACACAAACTGTTTACTAGCCATATTCTGTATTTGTGCAAGTCTTATTTTTTTTAATCCAGGCATAGGACTTTGTATTTAATTCTATTAAATGTGTATCTTATTAGATATAACATATTGTTCTGGCCTAGAGAAAGATTTTTAAATCTTTTCATGTTACTTTACCTTTCTTAGTCTCAGTTTCTCATTTGTAAAATGAAGGAGTTGGACAATATATCCTCAGAGGTCCCTTCAAATCATTTTCTGTAAGCCTATGCCTGAATCAGTAGGGCAGTCAAAATGCTCCTGGTCTCTGATAGGAAACTTTTATTCTGAATTTGTGATTTTCCTCCAGCCCAACCCAGTAAGTAAGAGGCCCATTTTTCTCTGTCTCTGTATCTCTGTTTGTCTCTCTGTCTCTGTCTCTGTCTATCTGTCCATTTGTCTCTCTCTCTCTCTGCCTCTCTCTTTGTCTTTCTCTCGTCTTTCTGTGTACATATATGCATATATACAGAACTAGATATTTTCTCCATATGTGTGTATATATGTTACATATTAGCATATGCGTGTGTACACTTGTGGGGAGGGAGAGAGAAAATTTTTATTAATACTTACTATACTATATAATATGTTTAGAATTATGTATGTTGGGGTGGCTAGGTGCTGCAGTGGATAGAGTGCTGGCCCTGGAGTCAGGAGGACCTGAGCTCAAATTTGGCCTCAGACACTTAATAATTACCTAGCTATGTGGCCTTGGGCAAGCCACTTAATCCCATTGCCTTGCAAAAAAACCCAAACAAACCTAAAAAAAAAAGAATTATGTATGCCAGGATAATAAAAATACAAACAAGCAAGACAGTTCCCTTCAAGGAGCTCACATTCAGATAATGCATAAAGAAGAGTGAAAATCAGGGGGAAGGGAAGGCACATGCTGTAGAGCCAAGAATTGGCTTTGAGTTCTGGGTCCTGGCAAGATAAGGCAACAGCTTATCCATTAGACCCTGCGACTCCCAGGGTAGAGTCCAAGGGAGAAGGATGGAAGACAAAGAACAGATTCCCCTCTACCAATGAAGGTAGGTACCTTCTTACAACTTTTAGTCTGAGAGTTGCCTAGACTAGTAGTATCAGACTCAAATAGAAATGGGGACCACTAAACCATATTTAAGGCTCCCTTTAGGCCTTTTTTAAGAAAATCATATATTAATGTTTTATTGTGGTTTTATTTATTTTGTTAAATATTTCTCAATTATATTTTATTTGATTTGGTACAGACAGGAATGTTGTTCTCAGGCTACATGCTTGACACTTCTGACTTAAAGCATGGAGAGATTAAATGAGTTTCTCAGGGTCCTCCTGATGTCATAGACTAGATTTAAATCCTGGTTTTCCTGGCTTGGAGGCCAGCTCAGCTAGCTTTCCATCAATAATCCCATGTTGCCTCTCTGGTCTACCTAGGATAAATTATATCCATAATTATAACAAGTTATAATTATTACAATAAGGTAAAATTATAAATTATAATAATTGTGCAGAAAAATTGTGAACATTTTCACAGCTACTGTGTATGTGTTTTCTTAAGGATTTTCCCATGAGTAATTGAATAAAACCCCAAACTAGCAAAAACTAAGGAATTAAGGAGGAAAAATAAGAGCTGATTAAAAGAATATGATGAAGATGACACAGTGGGGAAGGAAAAAAATAATATCTCAGAGGTGTCAGTAGATTACTTTCATGTTGGAATATATTGGAATAGACAGAAAGAAAAGGAAGCTGTTTGATCAATGTGACAGAGTGCATCTATACTCTTTGTTCTTCATGTCATCAGGGGAGGTGATGCCATGACAAGCACATGAATTGGATTTGAGTGGGTCCTGTGCTAAGTCACCAGACTCACTTTCTCCTCCAGAACCATTTGGGTCCAGAGACCAGATATGATTTATGATGACTGGAGATAGCTCTGGATGCCAGGTAATCAGGATTAAGCGAATTGCCCAAAGTCATACAGCTAGTAAGTATCTGAGGTTAGATTTGAACTCAGGTCTCCTGGCTTCTATACACTGTGCCATCTAACTGTCCTTGGGAGTCATCTTAGAATAAAGAAGACCTTTAAGTTATGAACTGTTCTTTTTGGTCTACAGGTGATTTAGGGATATGAAATTTGAGAAGGGAATATTTAGAGGAGATAGAAATGAGTGTGGGATCAAAATAAAAGGCTCAGAAAGATACGTGCAACCCTACTAGCACTTGTGGAGGAGGAATATGACTTCAACAATTTATAAAACACATTTTTATCTCTTTTGGAGGAGTCAATTTAGAAAATAACTTTATGTAAACCATAACCTGATAAAATGTTTTCAGGAACTTTTCCAAGGGCTTCCTCTTTTCTCTCTCTTCTCCTAACTGACCTTCCTTTGTTTTGATTTGCCTAAGGAAATTAAAACATTAGGCTTAACTACATAAATCTAGCTGGGTTTTTCCCCCTGCAAGTAATGTAGTACTTTATATTCAAGGAAGAGTTAAGGAGACTTTTGATTAAGATATTTTATTTTCTAGATAGATATATTAAAGCCACAGCTCAAAATCTACAAATACTAAGAAGGTCTGCCATCAGTTATTTTTAAGGAATCAGAGAAAACCAACCTATTAACAACGAGATGGAGTCTCAAATAATTGTAGAGGAAAAAAAAGTTTGTGGATTTTACTTTTCCTATTTGTTTATTTATTTGAAAGCTGAAATGATGGATGATTAATTATTGAACATCATATTCAGCTGTTGAATTTTAGATCTGGAAGCAACTTTGGAGTATGGAATCTTAGAAAAAATAGAATTTAGAGCTGGGAGGGAGTCTAGGACAAAATAGATTGTTGGAATTGCAAGAAACTTTAAGACATAGAATGTTAGAACAAAATGGAGGGAGTATCTGTGAAAAAGCTTAGAATATATATCATTAGAAGAAATAGAATGTTAGAACTGGAAGAGAACTTAGAAAATAGAATGTAATAATGGAGAATCTTGAAGGCTAAAGGAAACTAGAAAGAGTATTGGATTTTTGGAATCAATTCAGATCCTGAATCTGTTACTTACTTCCTCAGTTTCCTCACATGTAACATGAGGGGATTGGTGTAGATCACCTCTAAGTTTTCTTCCAACCCTTCATCTATGACTCTTGAATATAAGAATGTTGGAATTCAGAGGAACTTTAGAATCTAGAGTGTTAGAGCTGGAAGAGACCTTATAAATCTTTTAGTTTAAAATACCTTTTTGATGAATGAGTAAAGTTTTCTATAAATGTGAAATACTTATAAAAACTAGACAGAGAAGGAATGATGCATTTAGAAATATGGATTGTAGATGGAAACTGAATTCTTTACTCCTCCTAATTTCTTTTTTCTTTTCCTTCCAAGTTTTGTTGACTCTAGGAATAGAAACCTATTGGGTTTTACTATATATAGAAATAATGCTAAAAGCTAAATGATTTCTAAATAGAAACCTATTGTTGCTTTGTTCATTTGGTTGCTATTGCTGTAAGTCTGAAAGCCCATCAATAAGAAACTAGATCATTTAAGAATCCTTTAGTGATTTGCTTGACAAGGCATATTCCAAAGGAATGCTTATTGGCATTTGAGTAGAAGGGTGGGGGTTTAAAATTCCTGCAGCTTTAGGAGTAGAACTTCCTTTTGGAAAAGAGAGACAGACAGAGATATAGACAGAAACACATAGAGATAAAAGACATGTATAAAGGGAGATAGAGACAGGATAGAGACACCCTCTTTAAAGTTTTATTGAAGCACTGTTTTTACAAGTCACTTGCAAATTAATCCCCCTTCCCACAGATAATTAAAAACAAAGAACAAAGAGACCTCATAGTTGATTCAAGATTCCACTTTATATTATATTATATCATATCATATGTTTAGGGCTGAAAGAAACTTTAGAAGATATTTATTATCATATTTAACAGACGAAGAAACTGAGGTCTAAGGCCACAGAGAAAGTGACAGAAGTAGGATTTGAACTCAGGTTCTCTTAACTCCAAAGCTAGTACTCTTCCCACTGTAACATGCTGTCTCTAATAAACTATCAAGGAAGAGATAAGTATATTTCTTGTTAGGTCCTCTGGAATTGAGACTGTTCATGCACTTAATCTGAGTTCTGATTTCCTTTAGTGATTATTTTCATTTAAATTATTATAACCATTTTGTATAATGTTCTATTTAGTTCTGTTTTTCTTCCTTCTTGATCAGTTCATATAAGAATTTTTAGAGGTTGCCTAATTCTTCATCACCAATTTACATAGAAGCTCACCTATTATCTTAGTTCTTCCATACCAATACTCTTCCCTTATCTTTCTTTCTCTAAATCCAGACTGCAGGGCTTGTCCTGGCAGGATGTAGCTAGATGTATAGTGGCAGCTAAATGTATAGTGGTTGGAGTAGAGGCAGCTAGATGTATAGTGGATGGAGTAACAAGCTTGAAGTTAGGTTCAAAATAAAATTTCAGGCACTTTTTAGCTATCTGACCCTGAGTTAGTTACTTAATTTCTGTCTGCCTTAAATGAAAAATAGGGATGATAATAATAGTAACTATATCCTAGGGTTATTGTGAGTATTAAATCATATTTGTCAAATACCTAGCACATAGTTTAGTATAGAAGTTTAAATTTTTATTGCCTTCCTTCCTAGGGGAATTCTAAAGATCATCCCAATTCTTTTTTTCATGAACTGGAATCATACTATATGCTTCAATTCCTGAATTCAGTCTTGAGGGCCATGTTTTAAGAACACTGGAAAGCTGAAGTGTTTCTAAAGAAGTACAGCCATGATAACAAGGAGTTTCACTGACAAATGATCTGAAGAACAACTGATAGGACTGGAAATGTTTAGCCTGAGGGAGAGCACATTTTAGGGAGGATTTAATGACTGTCTTCAAATATTTAAAGGTTTGTCATATTCAAGAGGTCCTGGAGAACAAAATTCAAGGAAAAAGTGGTGGGAGTTGCAGAGAGAGACAGATTTTTAGCTCAATACAAGTATTTCTACTATTGGAGTTGTTCAAAAGTGCAATGAACTACCTCAAGAAGGAGGGAAGTCAGCAGAGTTTTTTCCAGCAAAGGCTGAATGACCATTTGTCAGGGTCCTTGTAAAGAGGATTTCTATTGAAGTGTGGTTTTGACTAATTGATTTATACTTCAAGATCTCTAAGATCTCTTCCTACTCTGGGATGTTATTCGTCAACAACTTGGGAGTTATTTTTCATAATAAAATTCAACTTCTTGAAGTGAGATGTACTTAGTAGTGTGCTAGAACTTTCTCATACCATTTTGTAAGAGATGGTTGCTGTATTTTTAGTGTGAATATTTACACCATGGAAATCAGGAATTTCTAGAAGTCAGAGTTTGCTTTTTGTTGTGTTGATTGTCTTGATATTAGAAAGTGATGGAAAAATGTTAATAATATAGATTAAATTTGAATATCTTATATGTACATTCCCTCCCTAATCAATTGTTAATCATTTAACCACCAGATATTATGTAAAAGGATTTGAGTTATGTCACTTTCCCAGCTTTTCCTCCATCCCCTTTCCCTCCTCTATTTATAATTTCCTATTTAGTTCACTATGTTGAATTTCTTCCAAAGTTGTTTAGTTTGAATGGCTAGAAGCTCCCATAGATGTGATGTTGCTGCCAATGGTTACTACCAAATATATAATGCCCAAAGGTTTACAAATATATAATACCTAAAGGTTTGCAAAACTTTTTTTTAACATTGTATCCCATTTGATCCTCATAACAATTCTGTTAGGTAGGTGCTATTATTATTTCCATTAATGATGAAGAAACTGTGTCTGAGAGATGTTAAATAACTTTCCCAGTCTGAGAGATGCTAAATAACTCAAATCTTCCTTAATCTAAGGCCAAATGTACCAAATGGCTGATCTTATAATTCTTATATCCTACTTTGGTCATCATTTGTTGCAATCTAGTTTAAGGGATTTCCTTAAATTAAATGGCATATTACAGTAGTTTCTTCAACTAATGATGATATAACACAAGACTATTATGTAACCCAATTATCAGTGATCCAACAAGTCTAAATTACTTGTTAAACTTGGTATTGTATGATTTACCAATGGTATAAGCTATCTTGATATCATCTAAGAGTATTATCTCATTTCAACTGACATTACCATTTATTTTACTTCCTCTGATAGGAAACAAAGAGGACAAAGTGCTCTACTTAATTTTCTTCTACCTAACCAGATAAAGTCATGTTTAGACAGTTCCAAGAATGAAATAAATTGTTATAGATTACATGAAGAGTCAGAATGTCAATATGAATGTAGTAAGAGTTCATTTATTATTTGGTACTTCAAGATTTACCTTTTAATCATCAAATGCTTGAAAATGTAAGCATTAGAACTATTTCTAAAAGAAAACTATATACTCCCCTACCTTCCTAAACAATATAATGAAGAAATTTAATCTTTATTATTTTATTTTTAATTACATTAGCTTGTCATTATGAACATCAGAGACATAGTATAATGCTATGGAAAGGGATGGTTTTGGAATTCAGAGATCTGGGTTCAGATACTGCCCCTACCACTTATTTGTGACCTTAGGTAAGTCACTAAATTTTTCTAGGCCTCAGTTTCCTCATTTTTCAAATGAGGGAGTTATGCTAGATGACCTCTAAAGTTCCTTTAAGCTTCAACTCTATGATCCCTTGACATAGAAAGGGATACAATAAATTCAGATAAATTGGATATAGAAGAAAAAGTTCAGGTCTTGGAATCATATGGAATCAAATGAAATAAGTTACATTGCTGATTTGCTTGCCTACTTTGGAGTCTTCAGATCAAATAATACCATTTACACTGGGTCTTTTGTTATCCCAGAAACCACTGTTACCTACCATCTTCCCCTGTAAATTACTTTATATTTATTTTGGATATACTTCCATATGTATCTTAAGTAAATCAATCAAATTATCCTACTTCACTTAACAGAAGTGATAAGATGTTCCTGATCTCCAAATGAGGTGAGAATAAACCTAGTCATTCAGTCATTCAATCAATCAATCAATATTACTCCCACCCAGCCAATCAATATTAAACCCTTTGAGCTACCAAATGAGAGTTAGGAAAGTCCAGAGAATGCACTACATGTTCTTACTATCTCTCAATAGATTCTATAAGCATCTTGAGGGCAAGGGACATTTCCATTTTTATCTGTATATCTTCAGAGCCTTGCATCATGGTAGATGCATAATAAATTCTTATTGATTAATTACTTGTAACAGGAATGGTATGAATAGATGACTTGTTTTTGAAGTATAATTAGGTTTCTGCATCTTTTGTATAGAAATATCAAATGTTTTTCATCTGGAGAATGCAGTATTCTTATTATTTGGGAGGGGGAGGAAACCAACATCTGCTCTCTTTTTCCTAATTCTTTTGAAATTCAAATCCTTTTTACTACCTTCATAAGCAAGGGATACCTGGATACTTTGAGCGACCTGGGAGATCACTTATTTGGGTTCTCTTTCAAATGGGGAAGATCATACCTTCTCATCCCAAGTTACTCTCTTCTGCATCTTCCCATAAATCCATGAGCCATTCAACCCACTGAGGATTTTCCTCTAAGTATCCCTTAATGTTATGTGGAGATCAGGTGGAATATGTTGGACCATCCATTACTCTTTACTCTTGTTAGCCTTTATCCTTTTCCATTTCAGTTCTCTGCTAATATCCTTACATCATACTATAAATTAAACATTATACTAAATGTAATTCATTTGGGGGAATGATCATAATAGGGTCCTGCAGAAGCTATTAGTCATCATTATAAAGATCAATTTTTGAATTGCACATAGCTGAAAATGTGAGAAGGTGGAAGGAGTTAGGGGTAAGTCTAAATAAACATCCACAGGACATCCCTCTTTTGAGTGATTTACTTTTTTAAAAAATTTTATTTATTTAAGGCAATGGGGTTAAGTGACTTATTCAAGGTTACACATCTAAGTAATTATTAAGTGTCTGAGGCCAATTTTGAACTCAGGTCCTCCTGATTCCAGGGCTGGTGCTCTATCCACTGTGCCACCTAGCTGTCCCAAGTGATTTACTTTTATTTTAAAAATAAACTCTGAGTTTCAGCCTTTCTTCTTTTTGTATCTTTCTTCTAAAAGTCAAGTTCAAGGCAGGGGGAGATTCCAGGTACCTAGGGTTCGCATTTGCTTCTGGGTAACATTTAGGAGGTGATATTATATAATTGTTTTTACCGCAGCATCTAAACTATATCTCTAGGCTTCCCATTTGAGAAAACTCAATAGAAATTTAAAATTTTTTAAACGTTTTTATTTAAAGTTTTGAGTTATAAATTCTATCCCTCCCTGCTCCCCACCCCCCTTAGAAAGTAAGCAATCAGATATAGGTTATACATGTGCAATTTTGTATGGCATTTCCATTTAAGTCATTTTGTACAAGAAGATTTGAATAAAATAAAAAGAAAGCTAGTGAAAAATAGCATGCTTTAATTTGTTTTCAGTCAATATAAGTTCTTTCTCTGGAGCTGGATAGTATGCTTCATCATTAGTCCTTTGGGATTGTCTTGGATTATTGTATTACTGAGAATAGCGAAGTCATTCACGTTTCTTCATCACACAATATTGCTGTTACTGTGTACAACCTTCTCCTGGACTAGTGGTTTTTAGATTACTTTTGTGAGCCCTGGATAAAGGCATTCATTGTTACATCAGCACAAAAGAGCTGAAGCCAAACTCAAGCAGCAATGGGATGAGAACTGGAACTCTGGGAAGTATGGGAAAAAAGAAAAGAATGGGGATGGGTCATTTACTGGTGATCATTGACTCAAAGGTGTTGTAATAACTGCTTGAGGAATCCCAGTTCTTCAAATGCTTCCTTCCACAAAGTTGTCTCTGGATTTTTTTTCCTCACAAGTATAGCAGAGTAGGGATGCAAGATGGAAAACAGGGATAGAGGCTTAGAACGGATTTCATTGACTTAGAAAAGTTTCAGGTGAGGAGAATTTCTCTACCCATTCATTCGCACCAACTTAAAAGTTTTAGAACGTTGCCTGGGGTGTGGTCTAGTGGAGTGGACCCGGAGTCAGGAAGACCTGAGTCCAAAGTTGGCCTCAAGCACATCCTAGCTGTGTGATTGTAGGGAAGTCACTAGTAACCTCTAGTTACAAGTCAAGTCACTCCTAGTCACCCCAAGTCACAAGTAACTAATAATCCCTAAACTATTCTTTCTGCCTCAGTTTTCTCATCTGTAAAATGGCAATAATAACAGTACCTACCTAGAGTTCTTGCTGTGAGGATCAAGTGAGATGTTTGTAATGTATATAGTACACTGTCTAGAACATACTAGGTTATATATGAATATATAAGTAGCTTTTATACTTTTTATTGAGAGTTTAAGTGACTTGCTCACAATCATATAGATAATATATGTCAAAGGCAGGACTTGAACCCAGGTCTAGTTGATTCTAAAACCTGCTCCTTTATCAAAAAACAGACACTAAATTCTTTCTATTTGACTTTGAAATGGCATCCTCACAATCAAGATGTTTTATCTTCCCAAGTATGTTTTATTAGACAAAACTTTATCTAGGAGATCATACCTTTGAAAATGGGAAGTGCGGAAGAAGTGCTCTCAGTGACCAAGTGTTAAAAGAAACCCAGTTTAGGATGCACATAAAGCCAGTTCTGCTATAACATTTGTTTCCAATACTCTAATTTGTTCTATTGTGATTGATATATTAGGGAACATTTTGAGCATAAGGCAAATTTGGGTTTGCTTGTGAGAGATTTCTTCCTAGAGAAGCAGAGAGATCACAGACTGCTTCATAATAGCTCAAAAGCTGCCATCTTCTGAAGTCCACTGCCACAAATAAACTTCAGGTTTTGGTCAAGGTAAGGTACTTCATTTATTGTGTATCTTTTGTTGCAATAGGATGTAGAGGTGAAGAGATAGACCTGTCAGCTCTCTTTTCACCTCCACCTTCTGCCTAGGACCCCTGTCCCCAGGTATAAGGTTGAAAACTCTCCCTGTTCAATTTGTCCCAGAGAGTTTCTTCAGGGAGGTCCCATGGGAAGAGGCCAAGCAGCAGTCTGAGGCTATAGACACTGCCACTATTTTTGTAGTATTTAATTATACCCTGACAATTTAACCATTTTATTAGGCTCGATTGATTTAATGTGGCACTGATGAAGTCTTGATCATTGTGCCTCAGTTCCATCTTCCCAATGAGCCCTGTGGTTTTGACCCTGAGATTTTGATAAGTCTGGTACCTTTTGGGAGTGTGTACATAGTCGAATTTTAGCAGAAGTTACCATACACATTGGTACAAAAAAATAGAACTGGAGACTTTGAGAGCATGTAAAACATCTCTAAAGTCATCTAAAGTTAACTCTTTCAGTTTTATTTTTCAGGATAGCAACACAAGCTTATAGACGTAGACTTAAAAAGGACTTGAAAATCCATCTTTTAAAGGAGGAAACTAATTCAGTGAGGTGGAGTCAATAGAGGATTGACTATGGAGATATGAAATATTTCATACAAGTTCCAACTCTGACTATTACTAGTTGTATAATCATGATAAAGTAAGTTATTTAACTCTCAGGGTCGAAAGTTAACTCTGTTACAGATGAGCTGCTGACTTGCATCAGTGAAGGAATTTTCTACACTGTAGGCTTTCTACTCTGATAAAATAACTTCAAAGAAGTTTTTTAAAACAGTAATAGCTCACATTTACATTGGTTTTCAAAAGATGCAACTAACTAATTAACTAACACATGCCTACTATGTGGCAAACATTATGCTAAGTGCCTAAGAGTGCAAAAATAAAAAAGGAAATAGTCCCTATTCTCAAGGAATTTACACCCTAATAGGGAAGCCAGGTATATATAAAGATATACGTAGTTTGCTCAAAATGAATGTGAGGGGGGCGGCTAGGTGACACAGTGGATAGAGCACCGGCCCTGGAGTCAGGAGGACCTGAGTTCAAATCTGGCCTCAGACACTTAATAATTACCTAGCTGTGTGGCCTTGGGCAAGCCACTTAACCCCATTTGCCTTGCAAAAAAACAAACAAAAAAATGAATGTGAGGTATTATTTTGGAGGTAATATGTGAGCATCTGTGGGAAGCAAGAAAAGTTTAATGTATAAAGTGATATTTGAGTTGTTTATTTTAAAGTTTACTTTGATCAGCATTCAGACTTTTATCAATTATTTCTCTGGAACAGAATAACATTTTTCATCATCAGTCCTTCAGAGTTGCTGAGAATAGCTAATTCATTCATAGTTGATCTTCCAATTTTGCTATTACCGTGTTCTCTAGGTATTGCTCATTTCATTTAGCATCAGTTCAACTACATCTTTCCAGGGTTTTCTGAGAGCATCTAGCTCATCATTTCTTTTTTTTCTTAATTTTGTTTTATTTTATTTTTTCCAATTATATGGAAATATTGTTTTTAACATTCATTTTTATAAGATTTTGAGTTCTACTTTTTTTCTCTTTCAATTCCCCTCTGCCTCACTCCTCAAGACAATAAATGATCTGATTTGAGTTATATGTGTATGATCATGTTAAACATATTTCCAGATTATCATACTGTTAAAGAATAATCAGAACAAATGGGAAAATATGTTTTTAAAAGGGAGACTAGTATGGTTTGGTCTGCATTTAGATCAAATGTTTCTCTGCATGTGGATATTTTTCATCACAAGTCTTTTGAAATTATCTTTGGTCACTGTATTGTTGAGAAGAGCTGAGTATCATAGTTGATCATCACACAATGTTGTTGTTGCTGTCTATATACAAGGTTCTCCAAGTTCTACTCACTTCATTCAGCTTTAGTTCGTGTAAATCTTTACAGGTTTTCCTGAAATTCTCCAGCTCATGATTTCTAACAGAACAAAAGTATTCCATCACATTCCTTTATCTCAAATTGTTCAAGCTCATTATTTTTTTTTAAATTTTTGCAAGGCAATGGGGTTAAATGACTTGTCCAAGGTTACATAGCTAGGTAATTATTAGGTGACAGGTTGGATTTGAACTCGGCGCCTCCTGACTCCAGGGCTGGTGCTCTATCCACTGCACAACCTAGCCATCTCCAAGCTCATTATTTCTTATAGGACAATAGTATTCCATCACAATCATTTATTTCAACTTGTTCAGTCATTCACCAACTGATGAGTATCTCATCAATTTCTAATTCTTTGCCACCAGAAAAGAGCTGCTATAAATATTTTTGAGCATACCTTATACTTTTTAAAAATCTCCTTTGGGATATAGAGTTAGCAATGGTATTGCTACGTCAAAGGGTATATAGATGGTTTTAAAGACCTGAGGCAGAGTTCCAAATACTTTAGATAATGGCTGAATCAGTTCACAACCCCAATGCATTAGTGTCTGCTTAACTGTGTCTTAAAGGGAAACCAGAGAAGAGTAAAAGGAAAAAAAGAAGAAAAGAGCTTTAGGTTACCTCCTCAGTTAGTGGGCATGATAAGGAAAGAATGTTCCTTATAATAATCATATCAGGAAAAGAATGCAAATATAATTATCTCTACCATAGAGGCAAATAAACTGAGGCTCAGAGAAATTCATAAATTTGCCCAAGTTTATACACCTCATAAGTTACAAAGCCAGGATTTGAACCCAGAAATTTTGATTCCAAAGTCAGGAATTCCATTTACTGTGTCATCTATGTACATTTCACTACAGAAAAAAATTTTAGATGAGAAAACTGAGGGTCCTAGGAAGGACACTACTGTCACAAAGGGATTGATCTGCCTAGAGAAAAGGCTTCAACAGGGACCATGATAATGAAGAATGAAGGTCTATATTGCATCAGCTAATAGTAACTTAGTGGAACCCCTTCTCCTCCCAAATCAGATACTGTGGTCACCATTTTGTAGCTTATTTTAAGCCATTGACTCAGTATTAGGAGGTATCCTGACTCTCATGCAACATTCTAAACTAACTCTAAATTGATTCTGTATAATGTGACTCAGTTCTTGATAGAACTGAGGACTCAAATTCTACTAGACCTTTCCTAGAAGGAAAATCATCTTCCTAATTGAAAGCAAAGGCCTAATGAGCCCCCAGGATCTTAGACCCCAAACTGGCAATACTTGAGCAGAGAAAAGAAAAATGGATAATAGAGTCAAATTGGTATCTAACCGTTTTCATAGCTTTGATTTTTTCCAGGAGTTGGTGGGTTGGGGAGGAGGTTGGGAGGAGATAGACGTATCCACTATGTGAAATAGGGAAGTGGTTTAGAAAAATACACCAAAGAGTTACTTACTATCTCTCTACATTTAGCTCATTCACGAAGTTGTACAGTCTTTCCAGTTTAGTAGGCTGAGTCACAGAACTTGAAAGCAGAAGAAACTTGGGGCATTTAGGTCAACTCCCTTAGTTTGTAGAGGAGAGAACTCAGGCCGAGAGGGGTAAAGTGACTTACCCATGGAGACATGGTTGGTAAATAATGGAGCTGAGACTCAGATCCAGGTCTCCTGACTGCCAGTGTCGTATTGGGTCACAGTGAACCAGGAGCAATGGGTGGAGGCTCCAAAGAGCACATTTCGGCTAGGCTTGATGTCAGGAAAAACTTTCTAACCATTAGAGATGGCCAAAAGTCGAAAGGGCTGACTCAAAATGTAGCTCTTCCCTCTCCATGGAGGTCTTCCAGCATAGGCTGGAGGCCATTTGTCAGGTGTGTAAAACAGGGATTCTTTTGGGTACATATTGGACAAATGGACTCTGATGTACCTTCCAGCTCTCAGGTTTTGGTATTCTGTGACCTCAATTTCCCCTTCTTCCCTTCTTCTACAGCTCTTTGCTTCTTTCTCATCCACCTCTCTAGGCCTCTCATTCATCATTCTCCTTAGGTTACAGAACAGAAAGGAACTGAATAAGATAGTGGAATTTTGAGGACTGATGAATATCAGATAATGGTCTCCACATTACCTTATTTATCCTCCCTACTATTTTTAATGTATTTTCTCTGACCTTCCATTTTCTCTCTCTCTCTCTCTCTCTCTCTCTCTCTCTCTCTCTCTCTCTCTCTCTCTCTCTCTCTCTCTCTCTCTTTTCCCCAGGCTTCTGGTATTTTCATATTATCCTTGTCTGCCCAAGATTCTATCCTCAATATCCATTTTTCAAACCTGTACCTTTGTCATGGCCCATTTCCCCCTTTTATCTTTTATAGGCATAGAATCATACAATTCTAGCCTTAAAAGGACCTTACTTATCATCTGATCCAATTCCCTAATTTGATAAATGAGGAAATTGAGACCTGGTGATGTTCAGATTACATAGTGGACTAAAACTAAAACTCAACTCTCCTGAAGCTCATTTTCATGATTTTTTGCTGTCTTACTCTGCTGTTTTCATCTGTTCTGTGTCTTCTTCCCTCAAGATCCAGTTTCTACTTTCCAGACTCATCTGTTAAATTAATTCATGCCTATATGGTAATGGAAAATATGGTATTCATTTTGACAGAATCTTTCTGATGATATCATAGCTTAGGAGATCAGTAGTCCCTTCCTTTCTTCTTTCCCTTCCCTCCTTTCTTCCTTTCTCCCTATCTCCCTCCCTTTCTTCCCTGATTCCTTTTTTCCTTCCTTCCTTTTTCCTTTCCTTCCCCTTCCCTCCTTCCTTCCTTCCTTGTTTCTCTTTCTTTTCCTTCCTTCATTTTTTCTTTTCTTCCCTTTTCTTCTTTGATTGTTTTTGTTTGTCTGTGTGTTTCTTCCTCTACCATATCACACCATTAATTCCTAATGAACTTACAGTCCAATAAAACCCTGCAATCTTTTGTCCCATCCTAAATACCTGTCCTGAGAAGATGAAATACCTCTCCCCTGTTTATATCAGATTGACAGAAATGCTTCATTCTCCCAAAGGATGATATAATCATTGATTTTGAACTTGTAGGGACCTTAATGGTTAACCTCCTTCATTTTAGAGATGAGAAACCTGACACTCAGAAACATTAAGTGACTATAGGTCATATAGCTAGAAAGTATCTGAGGCAAGATTTGGACTTGGATCTTCCTGACATCAAACCCAACATAGTATCCTCCATGCCAACTATTGCCAAGGAGTACCAGTCATCTCTCCTTTGGTCATACATTACTGTATGATCTCTCCTGGGATCATTCTTCGGAACTAGGAAGCCTTTCCTCTGTCCTCCTACTTAAATTATCATGCATATATTTATTTAGTAAAATAAATTTAAATTAAAGAATTAACTAAATTTAATAAAACTAAACTCTTTGTCCTCCCAGTTAGATTGAATAAGAAACAGTTTCTCTCTCTAAAGAGTCTCTTATCTTATGTCTCCAAATGAATAGCAATCCTTCCTTCTCTTTCTTTCCCTTTCTCTTCAGTGGTACTCTTTTTTCCCTCCATGGCTCAATTTTTCTTCTTCCAAAAATATCCTCTTCTGTACTACTTAACTATTTTTTCAGTAGGTTACCTCAAAATCAAAGCCTCACTACATTCTCTTCCTTTCATGTTTGTTGACTTATTTTTAAGCTCCTCCTAGTTTTCAGGCATTAATCAGGTAAATATTGAACTTACTCCCTAAGTTCTTTACTGGCTTTACAATGATTTCAGATAGATAGATAGACAGACAGACAGATAAATGTGTGTATATAATGTATATCTTTATATATATATATATATATATATATATATATATATATATGTGTGTGTGTGTGTGTGTGTGCATGTACACAGTCATATATAAGTTTTGATGACTTTCAAATCTACTATTATATATATATAGAGAGAGATATATATATAGAGAGAGAGTTATATATAGAGAGAGAGTTATTAGGGAGCTAGTAAAAAGTTAAGCTTTTAAAAAACAAAGTTCCATTTTTCTAGTACATAACGCAGATGCTTTGTAATTTTTTTCTTTGGTGTTACTTCTATTTGCAAATCACAGAACAGTAGTGATTCTGTTATTATCTACACCTCAATTTGCTCCTGATTAATTTGCTAAAATACCCCGGAGGCAAATATGCCAATTAAGTACAAGAATCATCCCCACATATCCTTGGTTGAATATGTTGTAATTTAGTATTAAGTGACTCAGGTTCTTAATTACCCCCATTAAGTTGGTGGGAAGGTTCAAAAGGACCAAATAAAGCTCATAGCTGTGTGTCTATGGAACAGATTCATTGTTTCTCTTGGAGGTTTTGGAGGTATTTTTAAGAGTTAATAAATAGAATAATAATTGTACAGGGTAAGCAATGACTTAGGTGAGACAGATGACTTGAGTATCTTCTGAAGGAAAAGATCCTTGTTAAAAAAACACATACAAATATCTGTTAAAGTTTTTCTGTGAGGATGCCTTTCATTATTATTCTTTCTCTTTTCCTATAAAACATAACTGTAAATTCTGGCATAAAATGCAAATTCAACTAAGTGGGTAGAATAGGACATCTAATCTACATCCAGATGATGAAAGTAAAACAGGAGAGGAAGAAATGGTCTGACTCTCAAAGAGTCCTGCCCATCTCCCAAGAAATGTCTACAACCCTATACTTCCCAGTCCCCAAGAAGGTAGAGAGGATACAACAAATATGGTGAAGGTGATGGAACATGGGAAAGGCTGCCACTGCAATGGGACCCTTGGGAATAGGGACAAAGGAGCTGGGAAGAGATGGGAGGGGGAATAGAGATAGTTGAGGCGTGTAACACCAGTTGCAAGAAGATTTCAAGACATTGGAGTGAATGTTAGAATTATTAGACAAAGTCTAAGCACGTTGAAAGAAGCAGACCCCAAACCAAGAAGCCTTTTGTAGAAATGAAGCTTCTGTGTTTGTCTGTATGTACCTACATGTGCATGTGTGTGTGTGCGTGTGTGTATGTATGTGAAGGGATCAGAATTTCCCTGACTCTGTGACCTCTTAAGGATAGCATGCAGAATAGTCTACCTTGCAGGTATGGCCTAAAGGTTGTGACACGACCCAGAGTCTGTGAATGAATTAAAAAATGTCACTGAGTTTCGAAAATATGTTAAAATTCAGTATTTGTGAAAAGCATTGTATTTTGACATTTGACCTCTCTGCACCTCATTTTTCATTGCTTCTAGAATGAGGGTCTTAATAATCTCTGAAATCTCTTCTAGCTCCATATCTATGATCTTGTTACCTCAAAGAAGGGAAAGGGTAAAAAATAGCAAAACTATTTTATATGCATTGGTTCATTCATTTCAAAGATAGTTATAGAGTATCTATGTGGAAAGTTTTATTGGAATATGTCTCATTGGCAGATGTCTCCTGGAAGAAGTTTCAATTATAGTAGAAGAGATAAGAAATACCCAGAAATTGGGCATGATATGGTGGTATGAGTAGGGCACTGGACTTGATGGCAGGAAGATGTGGAATTGAATCTTGAATTGAATCAGACAGTTATCAGCTGTATAACACTGGGTAAGTTGTTTAATCTCTCTTGGACTCAGTAGCCCCTTCTGTAACATGAGGGGCTTGGTTGGACTTAACCTTTGAAATCCCTTCCAACTCTAAATCTATCATCCCATGAACAAACAAGGCATAGTGAAATAAATGCTCACTCTGATCTTATGAGAGATTACAGTTATCCCTTCCACATTGGGGATTAAGGCTATGGTGTCCCTTGAGCTAGAAAATCTGGGTAAAATTTTTTGGCCCTCTCTTTGTATCAGAAAACAAGTATGAATTATTATGGTATTTAAAAATAAAATATGTTGATATTTCACATATAGTATATATATGCATATATTTATGTATTTCTGAATTTTTAAACTTTTCTGAGTTTCAAACTTTTTCGTGTGTCAATTGCAACTTCAGCAAAACTCCCCCAAAATTTCCACTTGATTTCTTATGCCAGCCTATAATATATTGAAATCATGAAGGGGGAAAGACAGACTTTGGACTAACTTTGGAAGGGACAACTTCATTTCCAGTTTAGGGGGGAAGGGAGGAATCAGAGGAAAATAAATGAACTAGGATTGATAAAGAGGTAGAATTTTAATTGGTAGAGCATACAGAAAGGATAGGCACAGAGGAAGGAAAGCATAAGTAATGTTTGTGGAATGGTAAGTAAATTGGTTTAGTTAGTACTTAAGCTATGTGAAGCTGTGCAGTGAGAGATTAAAGTTGGAGAAAGGTAGGTTTATGGTCAAAAAAAATTTAAACTTTATTTGCTAGATATTAGGAAGCTCCTGAAGATGACTGCTTGTAAGAGTAACATAATGAATAAAATATTTATTAATTTCTCACTGTGTACAAAGCAGTATATTTTGAAGGTCCTTAGGATACAGTAGTAAAGCAGATGTTAACATCTTTCCTTTAATATTATTATTTAATTCACTATTAATATCACTATTCCCTGGGCTCTTGGGTTCGAGGTCCTGGGATGTGTACTGATTGAGCCCTGAAGGGAGATGGTGGTAAAGATGTTGCTTCTGCTAGCTGTACAACTTACCTGGCACAGGCTGCCTTCTTTTTTTCTTCAGGGTGTCTTGCTACTTAAATTTAGGCTGACTTGTTTTCTCTATGTGTGGCAGTTGGTGGGAATGATTGCTTTCCTGGATGATGTCTATGGGGGCTAGCAAAAATGGTGTTCTGGAGTAGGGGGTGGTATTGGCATTCTCAGGATTCCTGTGCCTCTCTGCCTGTTGGTGGCAGCAGTTGTTTCTGATGTGATGAAGTGATAACCAGAAGTCTGTAATAGGAATCTTTTTTTTTTCTCCTTGGTTTTTGCAAGGCAACAGGATTAAGTGACTTGCCCAAGTCACACAGCTAGGCAATTATTAAATTTCTGAGCTTGGATTTGAATGACTCCAGGGGCCAGTGTTCTATCCACTGCGCCATCTAGTTGCCCCTGTATTAGACATCTTAAACAGCTAGTTGTGCGAAGGGTAAGTTGGAGAGCTAGACACTGGAGGCAGAAAGGTCAGTTTAGAAAGCTATTGCAATAAGCTTGGTGAGATGTAATGAGAGTCTAAAATATGTCAATAAAAATTAGGGGAAAGAATTGGAAGACACCCAAATAGAGCTGTGACCTTTTCAGTTGGAAAGTTACATTCAGTAATGAAGATCTCCGCTCATCTGTGCTGGTTTACCTTGTATGACTCTTATCTATTTTTTCCCTTAAATTTAGTACAAAGGCTTTGCTAATATTTTAAAAGCCTTCCTCACTTTGTCTTCATATCTGAGGGTACCTGTGTACTTTTCTGGCTGTCCATACTCTTCCTTTACATGTGATTAGCTAATTTTCTCTTCCTATTATTCAGTTTCTTAGCTTCTTTTACTCCTTTTCTTGAAGCACACATGCATGCACATACTAATCAATAAGCATTTATTAGGTGGCTATTGTATATTGAAACTACTAAATGCTGGAAATACAAAGGCCAAAAAACGAGTCTCTTTTCTCAATAGAGCTCAGTCTTACTAGTGGGTTCTTTCTTTTTCTCTCTCTTAGTCTTTGTCTCTTTCTCTGTCTCTTTCCTTCCTCTCTCTCTCTCTCTCTCTCTCTCTCTCTCTCTCTCTCTCTCTCTCTCTCTGTCTCTGTCTCTCTGTCTCTGTCTGTCTCTGTCTCTCTCTCACTCACATACACACATGCATGCACGCATGCACATACACACAAATTAAAGTTTGATGAGTATAGCACAACAAAGACTGGGGGAATCAAGAAGGAGGAAAAATAATAGATGCTCAAAAAACATTTCTTGACTGATTGGCCATATTGTGATATGCCCTCTTAGAAACAGATGGATTTGGCAAGGTTAAGAGACTTCATTATCAAGGGACCAGCATACCGGGTGATTTCCTTTTTCTCCTCACTGGGGCCTTATCTTGGAGTCCAGTCATCTGATTGGTTTCCTGTGCATATAGAACATGAACTTGGGTTGTGCACTCCACACATAAAATATGCAAAATTCAAGATCCTATGTGTGCTTTGAGGCAAAATATGGTATAAAAAAAAAAGAAGAAGAAGAAAGGGGGGATAAAAGAAAGAAAGAAGAGAGACAGACAAACAGAGACAGAGAGATAGACAGAGAAAGGAAGGAAGAGAAAGGAAGAAAGGAAGAAAGGGAGAAAGGAAGAAAGGGAGAAATGAAGAAAGGGAGAAAAAGAAAGAAAGAAAGAAAGAAAGAAAGAAAGAAAGAAAGAAAGAAAGAAAGAAAGAAAGAAAGAAAGAAAGAAAGAAAACACTTTTTGTTCCCTATAATTTTAGTTCAGCACCTTGAATGTCTGGTTATATATTTTGCCATTGAAGAATTTTGGGTAGAAACTGAGATTCATTTTGAGTCTTTTACAGCATATAGTTTTAATAATAACATCATATCATTCTCATTTAATTAAAGGCAAATTGTATCAGGTTGAAAGTTTCTGTTAATTCCTACAAATAGAAAGTCTCTATTTTACCCCTGAAAATACATTTATAAAAGGGAACCTATTTTTTTCAAATTCAAAAATATTTTTTCATCTGTCTATTATTAATGCTAGGTGCTAGAGGAATTATCTACATGATTCAAAGGATTATAACTTTTTGTGTCATGGACTCCTGTAATAGTCTGGTGAACTCTGTGGATCCCTTTTCAGAATAATATTTTGTTGTCTACATTCATAACTGAAGGAGATGCTGACTTTTAGTGAAAGGTTAATAAAAATGAAGATGTAACTTTTTCCATACAAGTTCACATCCCTCCTGAAATTTATCAGTGGGTCCCTTGGGGCTTGGTGAATCCCAGGTTAAGAACTTCTGTTCTAGAAGTAAGAAAAATACTGGATACAATCCAGTGGATTGTAGTTAGCCTGGGCCTTAGTCCCACTTTGCCACTAAAGAACTAGGAAACTTTGGGCAAATCACTTTATATTTTTTGGTCCCATTTCTTTTATCTGTGCAATAAGAGGAGTGGATTAGCTGATTATAAGCATCCCTTTCTGCTACAATTTTTATGGATTTCTGGGTGCAAGAAGAGCATAAATATAGTTCTTAGTCCTTAGAGTTTGAAGTCTAATCTAGGTTCAGGAAGCATGTAAGAAGAGACACAGAGATGTAAGTCCTCTACATGTTTGGTAAATATTTTGTAGTTTATGTAGAATGGTTATGCATTTGAAAATTGAAGTAAACTGAAGCAAAAAGTTCTGAACAATTAGATTGATTGATAAAGATCTAATTTATCAGTAAATAGGTTCTTAGGATTTCCAGCAAAGTTACAACACAGTTATGGGATTAACAATACTTTATAGTTTTTAGTGAAACACAGAACTAAGTTAGGTAGTTGGCAAAGATAATGAAACTGGTTACGAGGTAGACAGCATAATATAGACAACTCAATAGCTTGCATCAAGAAAAGTGGTCTAGCATCCAGGTGGGGCTAGTAACTACCCCTCTCTATCATTAAGTAATACTTAATTGATTTTATGGAATCTATCTGCATGTAGACCTTGTTAGTTGCCTTAGTCAGCAGACTTCTAGCTCCTAAGAGGGTTCCCTAGGGAGATAAAGACCTTCCTTAATTGTGCAAGAACCTGCAAGGACAGACAATAACAACAGATATCATGAAATTTTCCTAGGACCTAAAAGTATGGTAGATAACAAGTCTTTTTCCTTTAGACCCAGTGACTTATGGACAGGCTATCTTAGAGAGGAAAACATAGCTAAAAGACATAGAAAGGTAACAGGTAGATATAGAATCAATTATAATATTAAATCAATGCTGCATAGAGTCAATTACAAAATAGAATTAATTTGACTTTCCATACTGAAAAAATAATAAAAGATAAAGCTGTAAAGGTAGAGTGGCATCAGATTGTGTGGACCTTTGAGTGCTTGAGGGAAGAATTTGAACTCTGTATGGAGGTTAATAGGAAGCTGCTGAAGATTTTTGAGCAGAAGTTTAACATGATGAAATCAATGTATTGGAATGATATAAATTTATAAAGCACTTAGCAAAGTGTTTGGCACATAAATAGGAGTTAAATAAATGTTCCCTTCTCTTTCTTTTTTTTTAGGGTTTTTTTTTTTTGCAAGGCAAACGGGGGTTAAGTGGCTTGCCCAAGACCACACAGCTAGGTAATTAGTAAGTGTCTGAGACCGGATTTGAACCTAGGTACTCATGACTCCAGGGCCGGTGCTTTATCCACTGTGCCACCTAGCAGCCCCTTCCCTTCTTTTTACTAATGAAAAAATATTATTCTGATAGTGATGTAAAGGATGAATTGAGGCATGTGAAGACAGTGTAAGTAAGAACTAGAATTAAGCTATGATCATGCATAGGCTAGAGGAATTGTGTTTGGTCATAAGATGGTAGAAGTGAGTCTATAAAGAGGGAATGGGTATGAGAAATCTAAACTTAGATTCAGCAGCATTTGTTCATTGATTGATATGATAGAAAAGGGCAAGAAAAGAGTGACAGATGACCTTAAGATTAGGAATATATAAGACCACAGAAATAGTGAAATCAGAAGAAGAAATTAGTTTAGGGAGAAAGATAATGAGCTCAGTTTTGAATATGTTGTTTGAAGCTACAGTGGAATGTTTAGATGATAGAAATGTTCTGGGGGCAGCTAGGTGGCAAAGTGGACAAAACACCGGCCCTGGAGTCAGGAGGACCTGAGTTCAAATCCGGTCTCAGACACTTAATAATTGCCTAGCTGTGTGGCCTTGGGCAAGCCACTTAACCCCCGGTTGCCTTGCAAAAAAAAAAAAACCTACTTAAAGAAATGTTCCTTAGACAACTGGAGATATAGAATAGCTGAGAGGTAGCATGTTATAGTAGAGAACATTCTGAAATTAGAGTTGGGGTCCTGGGTTCAAATTCTATCTCTTTAGATATGAGTTATAGAACTGTAAGGAGCTCATTTAACATCTTGGAGCATTAGTTTTCTCATCTATAAATGAGAATGAGAATAATCATAGAATTTGTCTCAGAATTATGAGCCTCAAATGAATTTGTGTTTGCAAATTTGGGAATACTATATAAACATCAGCTATGTGTCAACCCCTAATTCAATAGACTGTTTTTCTTCAGCTGTGTCTGACTCTTTATGATCCCATTTGGGTTTTTTTTTTTTTTGGCAAAGATCTTAGGAGTAGTTTGCCATTTCCTTCTCCAGTTCATTTACAGAGGAATAAATTGAGGCAAGCAGGCTTAAGTGAGTTGCCAAGGTTTACACAGCTAATAAGTGTCTGAGGCTCGATTTGAACCTAGAAAGGTGAGTCTTTCTGACTACAAGCTGGACTCTATCCACTGTGCCACCTAGATGCTCCTAACAAACTCTAGTTATTCCCTTTTGCATTTTGGATCAAATATAAACAACTCTGCAATTTAAACTTTATCACAACTTCATCCTTTCCTTTCTTTCTTGTCTCAGACATTATTGCTCCTTTCTATGCTGTCTATGGTCAACCATTTTAGCTTTTTATTATTTATGCACAAAACTTCTACTATCACTGTACTTTTGTACTAGCTGTCCCCATCTGAAATATTCTCCTTTCCTACCTCTTAGAATCCGTGGTTTCATTCAAGACTCAACACTTTTCTGCAGGAAACTATTTTTGGTATCCACAGATGTCTTCCTTTTTAAGGCAGCTTTGTCTCTTATTTTGTATGTATCTTATATATCACTAATGATATACTTGTCTCACTCATTTAAATTTAAGTGCCTTGTAGGCCCACTTTGTTTTGATTGTTTTTTTGGTATCTGCAACATTCAACATATTGTCTGGCATAATAATATGGAAAACGCTTAAATTCTTGCTGATTTCTTCATATGGGTCTAGGGCTCAGAACAAAGACCAGGAATAGAGAGAGAGATTTGGGGGCCATCTTGTGTAGATATAGTAGATTAAAGATGTTTGAATGATTGAGGTTGCCAAAGAGAAGAGGTCCAAGGAAACAATTGAGTTTTAGGAAGAAAGTGAAGGGGAAAATAAATGAGAAAGAGGATTGGTTAGAGATAGAAGAGAATGAGCAAGTGATATTTCTTAAACTATGAAAGGATACAGTATACTGCAGGAGTTAGATCAATAGTGTCAAAAACCAAGAGTTCAAGAAGAATTGGGACTTTTAAAAATGGCTATTGGATCTAGCAGTTAGGAAAACATTAGTGATCTTTGAGAGAACAGTTTTTGTATTATGGCAAGTGCAGAAGTCAGATTGCTTGGAGTTGAGGAGAATAAAAGCATTGATTAGAAGTTGATTATTGGAAAGGAGATAGATGGGTTGTAGTTGCCTGGGCTAGAAGAGACAGAGATGACTTTTTTCTAATTTTTTTTTTTATAAATGGGAAGACATTGACTTACTTATGAGCAGACATAAAGGGGTTATTATACAGGAAGACACTGAAAATGAATATGAAAGACATGAAGAATGTAAGAGCAGGGACCTGGAGAAGACTGGAAGGAATACATCATTTAGGTTGGAAATGTCAAATAGATTGCTTGTAAACTTTATTGCACCAAACAAAATTAAAACGTAACTGGTAAGTATTTAACAAAATAAACAAATAAAAAGTACTTTAGAACATAATGTTATTTATTTTTCAATGTCAATATGGATCTGCAGTTCAGTTTGGTGGATCAGTTTCTATTTTAGTTTGAAACCACTGGTTTATATGATTGCTGGGACTCCTTATGGCAGAACAGAGAACAAAGGGAAGAAACTTTATGGAAGATAAGTGCTTAATATATATTAAGTAGATCCCACATCCTTACGGATATTCACTCCTTCAATGAGGCTCACATCTCATTCATTCTTTCTCAGCTTGGTCAACTGTTGTCTATTCTCCCAAAGAGTTCCCACAGGGAAGGTAACCAACTTCCATGAGGTCTTCCCCTAATTCTTTGAAAAATTTCAACAGTATCAGGCAATCCTTGAACTGTTAGTCTTATATCATTTTATTATCTCATTTATTTATGATTTCACCTCTTATATTAAATCATGTATCAATTAGGAATTTGTTTTGGATAACATTTAATTTCTGTTCAGATTGTTTTTCATTTTTCCCCAACAACTTTTTAAATAGTGAATCTTTAACCAAGTAACTGGGGTTTTTAGATTTACTGAATGCTAACTATGCTAACTATTTTTTTGCTTCTACATATGTGTACCTAATATTTTACTCATTTATTCATTTTGATGATTATTTTGTAATAAAATTTGATAACTTTTTCTATATTTTTACAGGTGCCCTTCTCTCCCACCTTTTCTTTTATTTCCTTTGAGATTCTTGATGTTGGCTCCTCTGTATCAATTTCATTGTTATTTTTTCTAGTTTTATAAGATATTCTCTGGTAGGTTGATTGATATAGTGCTGAAAAGGTGACTTCATTTGGGAAGTATTATAATTTTTATTATATAGGCATAACTTACCCATGAGCAGTTAATATTCATTCAATTATTTAGGCCTGTTTTTATTTTGTAAAGAGTGCTTAATAGCTGTATTCAAATTATTTCTTAGTAATATCGTGGTGCAGTACATCAGGTACTGGGCTTAGAGTCAGGAAAACTGAGTTTAAATCTGACCTCAGATACTGACTAGCTGTGTGACCCTGGTCATGTCACTTAAACCTGTTTGCTTGGGTTTCCTCATCTGTAAAATGAGCTAGCTAGGAAAATAGTAAATTACTACAATATTTAATCAACAAAACCCCAATAGGGTTATGAAGAATTGGACATGATTAAAATGACTGAACAATAAATATTTTGACACATAGACTCTTAAATATTTTAAATATTTTGTAGTTAATTCTAAGTGGAATTTCTCTTTCTATATTTTCTTGCAGGAATATTAGTGGTTTTGAGGATTCACTTTATTTTGAACTTGAATTGATACACTTTAATTTTGCTGAATTTATTGTTTAAATTAATTTTTAATTGATTTTGTAAGGTCCTTTAAGTAAATCATTCCATTATCAGCAAAATATAATAGTTTTGTTTCCTCTTTGAATATGCTTATTCATTCAGTTTTTCCTTCCTGCCTTAATGCTAGAGTTAGCATTTATATAACAGTATTGTATATATACTTGCTTTGCCCTTGTTCTGATCAATCCAGGTTTCTAACTTTTATCCATTAAATATAATGTTCTTGTTTTAAATAGCTAGTATTTACTATCACATTAAGAAAAATGTCAAATTATTCTTATACTTTATAGTGTTGCTTTTTTGTTTTGTTTTCCAAAGATTTTATTTTGAGTTTTACAATTTTTCCCCTAATCTAGCCCCCCCTCTCCCACCCCCCCACCCCCAGAAGGCAATTTACCAGTCTTTACATTGTTGCATGGTATACATTGACCAAATTGAATGTGATGAGAGAGAAATCATATCCTTAAGGAAGAACCATAAAGTAAAAAAAGATAGCAAGATCAGACAATAAGATATCAGGTTTTTTTTTTCCTAAATTAAAGGTAATAGTCCTTGTTTTTGTTCAAACTCCATGGTTCTTTATCTAGATACAGATGGTATTCTCCATCACAGACAGCCCCAAATTGTCCTTGATGGTTGCACTGATGGAATGAGCAAGTCCATCAAGGTTGATCATCACCCCCATGTTACTGTCAAGGTGTACAATGTTTTTCTGGTTCTGCTCATCTCACTCAGCATCAGTTCATGCAAATCCATCCAGGCTTCCCTGAATTCCCATCCCTCCTGGTTTCTAATAGAACAATAGTGTTCCATGACATACATATACCACAGTTTGCTAAGCCTTTTCCCAGTTGAAGGACATTTACTTGATTTCCAATTCTTTGCTACCACAAACAGAGAGCTGCTATGAATATTTTTGTACAAGTGAAGTTTTTACCCTTTTTCATCATCTCTTCAGGGTATAGACCTAGTAGTGGTATTGCTGGATCAAAGGGTATGCACATTTTTGTTGCCCTTTAGGCATAATTCCAAATTTCTCTCCAGAAAGGTTGGATGAGTTCACAGCTCCACCAACAGTGTAATAGTGTTCCAGATTTCCCACAACCCTTCCAACAATGATCATTGCCCTTTCTGATCATATTGGCCAGTCTGAGGGGTGTGAGGGTACCTTAGAGATGCTTTAATTTGCATTTCTCTAATAAGTAATAATTTAGAGCAATTTTTCTTTATGACTATGGATTGCTTTGATCTCCTCATATGTAAATTGCCTTTGACCATTTGTCAATTGGGGAATGGCTTTTTTGTTTTAAATTTGACTCAGTTCTCTGTATATTTTCAAAATGAGTCCTTTGTCAGAAATACTAGTTGTCAAGATTGTTTCCCAGTTTACTACATTTCTTTTGATCTTGGTTACAGTGATTTTTGTCTGTGCAAAAGCTTTTTAATTTAATCAAAATCATCTAGTTTGTTTTCAGTGATGTTCTCTATCTCTTGCTTAGTCATAAACTGCTTTCCTTTTTTTTTTAGGCTTTTGCAAGGCAAATGGGGTTAAGTGGCTTGGCCAAGGCCACACAGTTAGGTAATTATTAAGTGTCTGAGACAGGATTTGAACCCAGGTACTCCTGACTCCAGGGCCGGTGGTTTATCCACTGTGCCACCTAGCCGCCCCTACTGCTTCCCTTTCCATGGATTTGACAAGTAAACTACTCCTTGATCTTCTAGTTTGCTTATAATATTGTTTTTTATGTCTAAATCTTGTGTCCATTTTGGTCTTATCTTGGTATAGGATGTGAGGTGTTGGTCTAATTTAAGTTTCTTCCATACTAACTTCCAATTTTCCCAGCAGTTTTTATCAAAGTGAGAGTTTTTATCCCAATAGCTGGACTCTTTGGGTTTATCAAACATCAGATTACTATAGTCGTTTCCTTCCACCTAGTCTATTCCACTTGTCCACAACTCTATTTCTCAGCCAGTACCAGATAGTTCTGATGACTGATGCTTTATAATATAATTTTAGATCAGGTGGGGCTAAGCCACCTTTTTTTTTGCACTTTTTTTCATTGAATCCCTGGAAATTCTTGACTTTTTATTTCTCCATATGAATTTACTTATCACTTATGCTAACTCATTAAAGTAGTTTTTTTGGAATTTTGATTGGTAGGGCACTAAACAGGTTATTTAGTTTTGGTAGAATTGTCATTTTTGTTATATTAAGTTGACCTATCCATGAGCAGTTGATGTTTGCCCAGTTATTTAAATCTGATTTTATTTGTGTGAGAAGTGTTTTGTAATTGTTTTTAAAAAGTTTCTGATGGATAGAGCATTGGCCTTGGAGTCAGGAGTACCTGGGTTCAAATCCAACCTCAGACAATTAATAATTACCTAGCCATGTGGCCTTGGGCAAGCCACTTAACCCCATTGCCTTGAAAAAAATATCTAAAAAAAAAGTTTCTGAGTCTGCCTTGGCAAATAGACTCCCAAGTATTTTATATTGTCTGCTGTTTATAGTATTGCTTTTATCAGAAAATGGGCATTGGATTTTACCAAAAAAAATTTTTCACCCACTCATGACATTGTCATGTGGCTTTTTATTATTTTATCAATCTGATTTTTATGTTTATAGACTTCCATATACTGAATCAGCCTTGCATTCCTAAAATAATTCCAACCAGGATTGTGTAATCTTTCTAATTTTTTATTGTTAACCTATTTGCTAAGATTTTATTTAAGAGTTTTGTATCAGGATTCACTATGTTGCTCTGTAGTTTTATTTCTCTACTTTGTCTCTTCAGTTTAGTTACTCAGATCAAAACTGTAACATAGAAGAGATGTGATGGGTTCTTTTTCATGTTAAAAAAAGCTTAAGTAATATTGGAATTATTCTTTGAATGTTTCATAGAATTCACTTATAATTCTGGAATTTTTTCTTTGGTGACTCATTTACAGATTGTTAAATTTCTTTTTTTCTGATATTGGATTATTTTTAAAACTCTTTTTTGTTATTATTGCTGTTGTAATATTTTTATAAATATTATCAATGCTTTCTGAGTTGTATTTCTTGGCATATAAGTGGTTAAAATAATTTTAAATAATTGCCATTATTTCCTCTTCAACTGTTGCAAACTCTCTCTTTGACATGAAAATTTGTTTTTGCTCTCTCTCATAAACAAAATAGTTGTTTATCTATTTTAGATTTTGGAAAAAACGGTTTTTGCTTTTAGGTTTTTAATCTCTTTTGACATTTGTAATTTCTACTTCTTTTCTTTATTAGGATTTTTATGTATTTTTTGTTTTAGTTTTCTTAGTTTCATGACTAATTCTCCTTTCTTTTTAAAAAGCATTTCAATATGCACATTTCTCCTGCTTTAGTTTCCAATTAATTTTAAATTCTATAATTTTATTGCATTATTATAGATAAATGACCTATTTAGTAGTCATTTTCAATTTTTGTGAGGTCTCTATGCTTCAATACATAGTCAGTATGCAAAGTTAACATGAATTAGAAGTATATAACTTTTTTATGTTCCCTTTTAGTAAATACCAGAGATATAGCATCTCTAATTTATAGTGTTCAAGTTAATTTAACTTCTGTTTTATTTATCTTTTGATTGGACCTAGCTCTAAAAGAGATACATTGAGGTATCCCCACTTTGTTTTTTCCTTTAATTTGATTTTCTTTTCCTTGAAGTGTTCAGATGTAATGTTATTTGTTATATAATTATTGTCTCAAAATATTTATTCCTTATCTATGAAGATTTAAGCATAATAGTTTCCATATTTCTTTCTTTCATCATGTCTATTTGCTGTACCCTGATAAAAATATTTTTATACTTTTTTGGTTCATATGATAAATCTTGCCCTAATAACTCATTTTAATTCTATCTAAATCTTTACGTTCAAGCATACGTCTTATAAACAACTTATGTGAGAAGTGTTTTGTAATTGTTTTCAAAAAGTTTCTGAGTCTGCCTTGGCAAATTGTGTGAGATAAATGACCTATTTAGTAGTCATTATTTTTGGAGTCTATTTCTAAGTCACTTTTTTATTTCTTCCATTTCTCCCTCTCTTACAGTATTTTGAAGATGTTGCCCCTTAACTCAAACTCCAATCCCTCTTTTCCCACTTTACTGGGCTCTGCTCAGGCTCTTCTCCTATTTCTAAGGGGCTCTGGGATTATCCCTCCTGTGGGACTGGAATAGCTTCTATTTCACCTTCTACCCTGGAATAGCTCCACTGCAAGTTTCCATTGATTTTAGTAGTTTTTTTGTGAGGGCTTAGATTACCACTTGAGGAATCTACAGCTGATTCTCTTTTGCTTTGTTTTAAATTTGGTGCATTTTTGGAGCTTTCCTGGATATTTGTGAAGAATTTAGGCTGTTATAGGATCTAATACAAAACCATCTTCTCACCAACCCCCATAAACTTCTCTTGATGAAGCCATGTTGACTCTTTGCAAACACTCCTTCCTTTTCTAAATTTTCATCTAAACAATCCATTCCAGAATTTTCCCAGAGATAGAAATCAACTTCATTGGTCATTGTTTTTGCAATCCTTACTCTCTTCCCTACTTTGAAAATTGGTACCTTCTCCAAACTTGTGGTACCTTTCCAATTTTCCATGTTCTCTCCAATAAAAATGAAAATGCCTCAGCAAACACACCTGCCATTTATTTCAGGACCATGTATATAATTCATCTGGATCAGATAATTTGAATTAATCAGGAGAAGCTGGATATGGTCTTACTTTTTTTACCTTATTTACCTTAGGGATTAGTTCCCTCTAAGTCATTTTGGTGCTTTCATTAGCATTGTGAAAGTATTCCTTCTTCACTCAGAAAACAGAAAGAATTAATACTTTTTTTCTAAGATTTTTTTTTTGCAAAGCAAATGGGGTTAAGTGGCTTGCCCAAAGCCACACAGCTAGGTAATTATTAGGTGTCTGAGGTCGGATTTGAACTCAGATACTCCTGACTCCAGGGCTGGTGCTCTATCCACTACACCACCTAGCCACCCCAGAAAGAATTAATACTTGATAAACTCTGTCAATTATCCATCGATCTCAAGTAAAGGTGTATCCCTTCTTTAATCTTCTTTTTCATCCCATAATAGCATCTTCTAATCCTTTTTGTCCTTAGCTGTTCTCATCACTCTCAGCTCATTTTTAAACTTTAGAGCTCTACTTATACTTTTTTATAAGATTGTTTGACATATATTTATTCTGTTATCCTGGTTTGTTTCTACTGTCTGTACATTTCCTTTTAAAAATATGAATTAATGCAAGAGTTCCCTATTTATTTGATATTAAAACCAAATAGCAACAGATTCCTGTAGGGCACATATTGACTTAGGAAGCCACATATTAATATTATCTATGCTTTGTTGATTTTTATTTATTATTTAATCATTTACCAATTACATTTTAATTTTGTTTCACTACTCAGTTTTGAGATTTGCATTAACCAAGATTGATGCCTCTCCTCTAGGTCCAACCCTTTTATTCTATAAATGAAGACCTTGAGGATCAGAGAGTAGACAAGTGCTAGACTTAGAATCAGGAAGAGATGCATTTAAATCTCATCTGTGATACTTATTAACTTGTATCTTCTGAGCTTCAGCTTCCTCACCAATAAAATAGAGATCAATAATCAATCAGTTAATAAAAAAATTAGTTAAGCGCTTTCTTTGTGCTAGTGGGAAGGGAATAATAATTAATACAGTACCTACTTCCACAGAGATATTCTGAGCTTCAGATGAGATATGTCTATAAAGTGCTTTTAAAACTATGCAAATGGAAGGGAGAAAGAAGGGAGAAAAGGAGGAGAAGGTCTAGACTTGTGAGTTCTTTGAAACTGGAAATTGTCAAAGAAGAAAATACTCTCTACCAATACAGTATCACACCTTCTCTGCAATTAGAGGTGTTAGAAAAATTGCCCAAAGAACAAAGAGATTAAGTAACTTGCCCAAGGCCTCACAGCTTGTATGTGTCAGAGAGGAGACCTGAACCCAGGTTTTTCCCTGGCTCAGAATCTGACTCTGGATCCACTATGTCAGACTGTTGTTCATGATTATCATTGTTGTTGTTGTTGTTATTATTATTATTATTATTATTATTATTATATGATTTGTCCATGGACACCTGGGTAATTATGGGGGAAGCTTCAGAACACTAAAAGAGGGAGATTACCAGATGTTTTAACAGTTAGTTTAATGTTCTTTCTGCTTACTACATACAACATTGGCCAAATCTCCCTCTTCATCATGGAGATTGTGCCGGTAGGAAAAAGAATGAAACATCATTTTTTGCTATTTACATCATGACATAATTTATTCCTTGCCATGGATAAGAGTGACCATTTCCAAGACTTCTCTGACTGAGCCAAGGATCATAGGATTTAAGTCAAGGATCATAGGATTTAAAGTTGGAAGGAACCCTAAAGATCATCTGGACCAGCTCCTTTAAGGTTCCAGATGATGGAACTGAGACCCACCCAAGACCACATAGGCAGCAGACAACAGAGCTGGAATTTGAAGGGGGAAAAACCCCAAGTCTTTAGACTATAAATTCAGCAATCTTTGGGGTTTTGGAACTTTTTTATGTTGTATTTTTTGATGGATAAAAGAAAGACCTGCTGGCCATCATTGCCACCCACAGGGAAAGAAGAATATGGGCCATTCACAGTAATGGGGAAAATTGCTCTGCTTTTGATGAGGTATTAAGAAAGGCTAGTTAAGTCAAGCATTAGAAGTGCGACTTTGCCCTCTTCATGAAATGCAAAATCAAATTTAATAGACACGTGTGATTGAGACTTTATCAAAAGATGAATATGTGTGGGTTAAAGACCTTTCTTCAGTAGGCAGATTCTAAAAATGAGCAGATAAGGGATTGCATTTGAAGAGAGGTGAAGTAAGTTGATGCCTAAAAGGACCAGCTCCAATATTCTCTGTTCTCTTTTCCCCTCTTATTGCTAGAAAAATACATAAATCCTGACAACAAACATTACAGAACTGCCATATTATTTTCCAGGAGCCAGAAAACTAAAAAAGCAAATAATTTCATAGATATGCCTTTGTTGGTTTGATGAAGCGTGAGTCCTGGAAAATATGGGTTACCACAGTACCCACAAATAGGAAAAAAAATCTGGAGTTGTTAGAAAAGCTAAGGATTAAAATTGGGAGGAAATTCCTGCAAAAAGCAAGAATTTAGGAGGTTAGTTCATGTGAAATAGTGGAAAGTATTGGATTTTTGGATTAGAAAATTTGGATATGAATCTTACCTTTTACTCTCTTTATGATCTCAGGAACGTCACCTCTCTAAACCTCAAATCCTCATCCATTAAATGAGGTGGATGACTTTTAAAGTCCCACACTCTACATCTTTGACTCTGTGTAAGTGCAGTGGCTAAAGCACTGGTCTTGGAGTCAGGAGGATGGGAGTTTGAATCCAGCCTCAGACACTTTATCCTTATTAGCTATGTGACCTTGGGCAAGTCACTTAACCCTGATTGCCTCACATCTAGGACCATCTCCAGTCATCCTTATTTATATTTGCACTGGACCAGATGGCTCTGGAAGAAAGAGTGAGGCTGGTGACTTAGCACAGCACTCCCTCACTCAAATCCAATTCATGTGCTTGTCAGGGCATCGCCTCCCTGATGTCATGGTCTTCTTTGGGAATGAAGGACAAACATTATGACTCTGTGTTTCTAGAAGAGGAAAAGGAGAAGAAATTCATTTTTTTCTTTTCTGTGCCACCTAATGGGGCTCTTGCCTAGGGACTTGGATCTTAGGCTCTTGTTCTCTTCCTTCTAGTCTTGAGCAATAATTCCCAATAAGAATAGGGTCAAATTTACCATCTTACCTCAGGACTGTACTTTCACATTTTTGGCAGGTGTTAATTTTGCAACCAGAAGTAGTTTATTGCTCACAATAATCATGGGTCATAGATAAATGACTGTAACCTAGCAAGAGAGCTGAAGGATGTTAAAGAGTCCATCAGGACCCTCTTTGTTGCTGTTCAGGGTCAAAGCTGTAAAGGCAAGTACATGATACCCCATGTGAGAGACAGAGGTTAAAAACACCTCCAAATTTTTTAAAAAATGACTTCTTACTATAGAGGAGAGTAAAAGGAAGCAATAAATCAAAAGAAAAGGAAGCTTCTTGTGAGGAAGGGAGAGTGTTAAAAAGGAAGGTAAGCTTAGGTAAATGTTAAGATAAGAGGAGCTTTCACCCAGTGTTGTATATAGGTTTTCATAGGAGTGGAAGGATTTAAGTTAAGGATTTAAGAAAAAGATATCCATATGTATCAGACTGAATATTCTATTTTATCAGTGGCTCTAAAATATGTTATACTTAAGGATTTCATGTTTAATCAATACTTACTTAAGTGTTTTGTTTAAAGCAATTGTACTTATTATAAAATGAATTTTGTAAGTTGATTTCCAACCACTCTTGCCATCATCACATCCATCACCTGATGACCACACATAGATTTTCATACACATACCTACATAACACACACATATACATATATACATATGTGTACATAGATATATAGTTACATGGCAGGTTCAGTTTTTGAGAAATTCAATTCCTTTCTAATAATTATGCTTCCCGTGTGTGCACACATGGGAAGCATAATTATACACATATATACACATAAACTAAGCACAATTATTAAGAGGGGAATTGGATTTCTCAAAAATTAAATCTACCATGTAATCATCCTAGAGAATGGCAGTCTTTTGACATGAAATTCAATCAATCAGTAAATATTTATTAAGCATTTTCTATGTAGTAGGCTTGTACTAAGGCAATATATTGAGGATACAAAAAGAGGCAAAACACAGTCCCTGCCCTCAAGGAGCTTTCATTCTAACGGGGGAGACAAGATGCAAACAAATACATACAAAACAAACTATATACAAGGAAAATGGGGAATACTTAATAGGAGTGCACTGGAATTAGGAGGGGTCGGGGAAGACCTCCAGTAGAAGGTGACATTTTAATTGGTGCTTAAAGGAAGCCAAGGAGGTCAGTTATCAAAGCTGAGGAGGTAAAATATTCCAGGCCTGGGGATAGCCGGAGAGAATATTCAGAGCTGAGATACACACACACACACACACATTTCATTGGAATCCATTTATTTTATTTTATGGGTTTAACAACATCATTCAGAGAAGGGTTTCATAGTCTTCATTAGGCTGCCAAAATGATTCATGATGCAAAAAAGATTAAGAAACTTTGCTATAGAGTTATTATGGAATTGTTCTCCATTTTATCATTTTTTTTTGCTTTCAATTCAGATCAATATAGGTTAGTGTGCTTAGATATACTTCTAAATTTAATCTGCATTGATTATATTTTCTCCTCACTGCCCTGTCTAGGCAATAAATAAAACAAGAAATCAATCCTTGATTTGTAGAGTCTGATGATTTCTGAAGTGCAAATAATTTACCAGCTCTCATGAGCTGTCTCCAGCACAACTCCATTTGTATCTCTTACTCTACCTACTTCTTCCATTGTGCCCTCGGGAACTCCTATTCTTTAGTTAACAAATACTCTTATTCTTATTATCCCTGTACCCTTCCCTCCAATTCCTTTGATATGTGTGTGTGTGTGTGTGTGTGTATATATAATTTAAATTTATAGGCAAATGTTATTTCCTTCAGTGATGTGAAATGAGGAAGCAAGGAGAAGAGGGAATTCTCTACAAATGTCCTCTTATCCTGCCCCACCCCCAGTAAAATATGAGTCAAGATTCTCAGCTGAGAGGGTGAGAACCATGGGAGGTTTGAAGAAGGATGAAAAGTTTTACACTTCATCTTGGCCAAAAGGCTGAGAAGCAATGGGGATGAAAAGTTTTAGAAGAACCAATGCATTGAATGAGTTAAGGAATCCATTAGAGAGGCTTAAAGGATTGCCTTGCTGCATTGAGGGTCCAGTTGCAAATGTGAATTTATAGTGTATTCACACAACACAGTTTTGTTATTGAGTCCATTCAGCTTTATCTAGTAGCATGTGAGTAAGAATGAAAGTGAGAGAGGAATATGTGTTCCTTCATTTGATTTTCATCCTCATCAGAACTTTTAATCTCTTAGTCCCTTGGTGAAGGTTCTGATGAAGATAAAAAACAAAATTACAAGGCAGTAGGAGAAGTGGAATGACAACAGATCATGAACTCTGAAATTCCTTTATCTGTTCATAAACATATGGAATTCTTGTCATTGATGTTGAGATCAAGGCTATGAACATCTCTTTGTGTTAGAGCAGTTTGGCAGAGGAGTAGGTCATGGGAAATGAGTAAGTTAAAGGATTAGTAATTCGGGGCATTTGAGTGAGTTTCAATATGTATATTGAAATTTTCTCCTAGTATTATGACAAGAGTTGGGGAAGAGACAAAAACTGTGAGGCAGATATTGAATTCATTTCTTTCTCAGGAAGAAGAGTATCCTGGTGGTAAAAGCTATTATCCTATAGTTAAAAGCTGTTAAAATCTTGATTAAATAATAAATATTTATTGGATGAATTTCAGAGAATAAGAAGTTAGTGAGGGGCAATGGTAGAGAGAAATCCTTGAAGTGCCAATGGGGAGCAAGTAGTAAGACTGGTTATTGAGGAATCTACTCTATTGCACGTTAGACTAAGGATATATATATATGTATATATATATATATATATACACACATATATATATTATATTATATATTTATATACATTATACATATGCATACATGAATACTAAAATATGAGGTACTTTACAAAGTTTGAAGATAAATAAAAGCTATAAAAATTGAGTATTGATGGTGCATACAACAGAGCCATCTATTTGTAACCCTATAGCAAGAATAAGCCAGAATTTAGCTTTGTGCACTAATTAATCGATCAACTAATTAACTAGTATTTATTAAACTCATTCTACATTCTAAAAACTGGACATTGAGATCTTGTCCCTGAGATTTTCCCTTACAACCAGGTAAAACATATTGTTACTGGGGCTTATGTGACCTTTGCTCTCTAAAGTCATCATATCATCAAACTCTTATTGAGTGTTTAAAATGTTCCAATGACGCACTAGAGATACAAAAAAGACCCAAACAATTCTTGCTCTCAAAAAGATCACATTAAAACAAGGAGACAATATACAAATAACCAAGCACGTACAAAATATACACAGAGCATATAGGAAGTAATCTCAGAAGGAAGGCTCTAGAATTGAGGTGAACTGAGAAAGACTTCTTATAGAAGATGAGATTTAAACAGAAACTTAAAAGAAGCAAGAGAGGTCATGAACCAGAAATGAAGAGGAAACATATACCAGGTATGAGGGTGAAGACAGAGAGTTGGAAGAGGGAATGGCCCATGTGATGAGCTAGTCCCATATTACTGGATCATAGAGTACATATATAGTAATAAAGAGAAGGAAGACTTGAAACATAGAGAGGATCCAAGTTGTGAAGAGCTTTTAAAACTAAACAGATAATTTTAATACTTGATTCCTGGGAGGCCACTGAAGTTTATTGAAAGAGGAGATAGCATGATCAGATGGTTGTTTTAAGAGGATCACCATGGTGACTGAGTGGAGGATGGACTGCAGTAGTAGAGAATTGAGGTAGGGAAATCAACCTATTTCAATTGTCCAGGCATGAAATGATGAGGGGTAGCACCAAGGTGACACTTGTGTCAGAGGAGCGAAGGCTATGTATGAGAGAGATGCTGTTGAGGACTTGGCAACAGATAAAATATGGAAGTGAGGGGGAGGGGTGAATAAGAATGAAGAGTTGAGGATCTTATCAGGGTTCTTAGCCTGAGTGATTGGAAGGATGGTGGTATCCTTACCAATGACAGCAAGTTAAGAAGAAGAGAAAGCTGATTGGGAGTGGAGAGAGAATAATGAGCTCCGTCTCAAGAATTCATTTAGATTAGAGGAAAGGAATATTCAAGCTGATTGATGGGAAGAGCCAAGACATTTGATTTTTTTTTTGGTGGATAAATTAAAGTGACCTCTCATTCCCATCAAACAGTAGTTCATTTGAAATATCCTTTCCATCCATGAGCCCAAGGAAATCCTGTTTGCAAGAATGTGTTTCAGACAAAATATTCAATGTCATGGGGTCAGGGTCCAGGGAAATTAGGGCAGAGCTCTTCTGCTAAACAAGTCATATAGAAATCAAGATGACAGTGGGCTAGTTATGTCAGTGATTATGATGTGCCTTGAATATTATAGAAAAACTGAAATGTAGGTAAATGAACAATAGAAAAAAAACTACTTCAATTGAACTCTCCTTGAAATCTTTTTTCCTTTTATTCCTCACAGTCCCCACAGAATCTATGCCAGATATCCTCCATTCTCTCTAAACTTTCCATCTCAATAGATTCTTTTCTGTATAGATGATCTTGCCTCCTCCTTTACTATATTTATTGAACTGAATGAATTTACTGAAAACTTATTTCTTCTTAGTTTTATTTCCTGCCTCAATCAAGAAACATTTATTATATTCATACTATTAATCAGGCACTGTGCAAGGTATTGGAACTATAAGGAAAGTTTTTTTAAAAAAATAGGGCAGCTGGGTGGCGCAGTGGATAGAGCACCAGCCCTGGAGTCAGGAGGACCCAGACAGTTAATAATTACCTAGCTGTGTGACTTTGGGCAAGTCACTTAACCCTATTGCCTTGCAAAAAAAACATAGTCCCTGGCCTTAAAGTTTATGGGACATATTAATATGTAAATAAAAAGATATGTATTTTGGAGTGGGTGGAAAATAATCTTAGAGAGGACAGATAGGGTGAGAGGGGACCAGAAAAGATCTGAACTATCACTTAAAGGCCAGAAATCCAAGATAATTTTTCTGTTTCTAAGATTAAGCCAATTTGACTCTCTTTGTGCTTTCTTTCTACTTCCTAGGGATCCATGTTTCTTTAATCATTTCCTCTAGTTCCAGCATCTTCTCCATCAACTCCTTTCTTTCAAACTTCAAATATTTATAGCAAAAATTAACTTGACTCTCCAATATACCAATGCCTGCATCTTATTTGGGTCTGAAGATATGAACCTCTCCTTGCTACCTCTATTGACTCAACACCCATATCCTTCTTTATCTCTGTATTCTGATTTTCCATCATCATCCCTGGACTAAAATCACTTTTTCAAATGTCCCTAGTATCCAATTAATTGCTGCATGAAGTGACTTTTTTTCCTATCTTTATCTTTCTTAATTTCTCTGTAGCATCTGACACTATTATTCACCTCCTCTTTCTGTCTTTTTCACTTGACTTCTGCAGTGTTAACTGTATTCTTCAAAGCTAATTCCTTTGCCCTCTGCTCTTACATCTTTTTCAGTGATCTCATCCACTCAAATGACTTAAAATATTATTGCGCTTGAACCTTATTTTTCCAGCTTTCTGCCAGACATTTCCACTTGCTTAATCTGGTAGCACCTCAAACTCCACTTATATGCTATAAAACCAAATCCATCATCATTCACTAATAAAAAGGAGTAAAGATTTATTAAATGAATAAAACAGAAAGAAAAAATCATTTCCAAAGTCCAGCTTCACTTTAATTTTTTTTGTAAATATTATAATCATTTCCCAAATCATATGTGGTCAAAATCTTAAACTCTTTCTTTCCTTCATACCTTTTGAAAGAAACATAAATAACTCATCAAATCCTACTGATTCTTCCTTTGTAAAGCTGTTCACATCTCTTCCTTTCCATTCTTAGCCTATTCTAGTCCTTCAATACTTCATCCCTAAAGTGGATTGTGGTTTTAATATTCTCAGTAAATCCAATTCAATTAAATAAACAGAAGAAGGGGAACTTGACTTGAAATCTGGCCTCAGATGCTTGCTAGCTGTGTGACCCTGGACAAGTCATTTAACCCCAATTATCTCCTTAGAAAAACAATTTCATCTAAAATTTCTTTGTCTTTCATCCTGAAAATTATCACCAGATTGAGTTTCCTAAAAAAAACCATAGTTATTATTATTATTATTATTATTATTATTATTATTATTATTATTATATCATTGCTTTGATCAACAATCTTTCACCTATATCTTAGGTTTGTGGTGAGGCACTGTGTTTGGCAGAGTAGATACAAAAATACTTATTCCTTTCTATTCTTTCCTGTGACTCCCCATTATCTGGAGGATAAAATCAATCTTCAGCCTAAAATTCAAGGTCTTCCATAGTCTGGATTCAAGCTTTCCAACCTTATTTTTCTCCTTTTTTTAACTTAGAAAAGAGAAAATTTAATTTAAAAACCCCAATAAATCTGGTAGCTGGACTTTTCTTTTTAAAAAGTATATTGCTGCCTTTTGTTGTTATATCACATTAATTTCCAAATACATCCTTCCTTCCCTTTCCAGGCAGCCATCTATTTAAAATATAGTAAGATGAGAGAGTGAGAAAAGTAACTCAGTAAAACCAACCAAACTACTTGCACATCTGATAGTATATTCAATATTCCACACACACATAGTTTCTCCCTCCTACCCTACCCCCAAGGTGAAAGATGTATTTTCTCAGGTCTTTTAGTCAGTTAAGCTTGGTCATCATAATTCCCAACATTCAGTTTTAAAATGTTTTCTTAAATGTATTTAAAAATTTTTATTTGTTTTATTCTAAACTTAATAAAACAATATGTCCATAACATGGTAGTATAGAAAAAGATGGTTTAAAATTGTAACTTGCTATTCCTTTTAAATATATAATATTTATATAGTTATATGATTTTCTTTTTTCCTTTTCCCCACACCCAACCTAGAGATGACTACCATTAGAAACAAATATATTCAAATATGTAAAACCATTCTATGAATACTTCTCTTTTTCTTCTCCTCCTTTTTCTTCTCCTCCTTTTCCTCCTCCTCCTCCTCCTCCTCCTCCTCCTCCTCCTCCTCCTCCTCCTCCTCCTCCTCCTCCTCCTCCTTCTTTTGCAAGGCAATGGGGTTAAATGGCTTGCCCAAGGCCACACAACTAGGTAATTATTAAATGTCTGAGGTTGGATTTGAACTCAGGTATGCCTGACTCCAGGACTCTATCCACTGCGCCACCTAGCTGCCCCCGCATACTTCTCTTCAACTTTTCTTTCTCTGGATGCAGGTAGTGTATTTCTTCTCAGGTCCTTTGTATTTCATTTGAGTATTTATAATAGTCAAAATGACTTAGTTGCTCAAAGTTGTTAAAACAATATTGCTGTTACATTATACTATGTTGTCTTGGTTCTGTTCATTTCATATTTATTATTTCATGCATGTCTGTTGATGTTTTTTAAGATCATCTAGCTCATCCATCGTAATCATATACCACAGCTTGTTTAATCATTCCCCAATTGATGAGCATTCCTACAATTTACAATTCTTTGACACCACAGCAAGAGTTGCTAACCCATCCATTACTCTATGAGATCTCTTTATCATAAGTTTAAAGAAACAATTAAAGAAGTTAAGTTACCTTTTATTGTAGATAAAGAGTATCTAACCATTCCTGAACTATAGAGGTTTTACTTCCTAGTATGGATTGTAGGTACCAGGGTGGGAAGGGGGAGGAGGAATCACTGATAATTGGGTAACCTCAAGTTACCCTGGACCTTGGTTTCCTCTTTTGTAAGAGAAAGGTGTTGGGCATGATGATCTCTTTGGTCCATTTATGCTCTAAATCTGCAATTCAAGTGGTTACATTTTTCTTTATTTTAGACACTGCAGTGCCCTAACCTTCTCAAGAACTCAGAATTTATTCAGTGTATCTATTCACCTCCACATCTTTCACATTTTGTCATAATATAACAAATTGTAGCATTTTTGTTGACCTGGAATTCTTTTCCTCTTCATCTCTATTTCCTGTCCTTCCTGAATTCCTTCAATCCCAGCTAACATTCCACTTTGTACATAAAGCCTACCCCCCTACTTTAATACTAGTACCTTCTATTTTTTTGATTATCTCTAATTTATCCTGTATGAATAGTGTTTGAATATATTTGTTGACATATTCCCCGCACCATTAAACTGAGCTCCTTGAGAGAAGGGCTATCTTTTTTTCCTCCCCTCCCCATATTCCCAGGACTTAGTACAGTTCCTAGAATGTAGTTGGAGCTTAATAAATGTTTTTTGACAGACTGATAACTATGCCTTTTAATGAAAGCTAACATTGGAATAGCGTCAATGTGTTGTCTTTTTTGATCCTTATAACAATCTATGAAGTAACAAATTCATCACTTAACATTATGTTCATGTCAGCCTTCTACTAAATTATAGTATGCAAGAAGTCAAGGAATGTGACTTATCTAAATATTCCTCAGAATTGACTTAATAGTATTTTGCACCCAGTAGATGCCTAGGTATCTTTTGTTTTATTTTATTTTTTAATTGAATGTGGAGTTGGAAAGGAGCATAGTGGTCTCATGGTCTTTTGCTATGGTTGTTCAGTCACATCAAACTTTTTGTGACACCGACTGTATAAAGTGATATAACATTTATAAAGTGTTCTGCAAGTTGTAAAATGATATATTTTGTTATTCAGTTTTTCAATTGCATTTGACTCTCCATAACCCCATCTTGGATCTTCCTGGCAGAAATAGTGGAGTAATTTGCCATTTCCTTCTACAGTCATTTTACATTGCCCAGGGTCACACAGGCCAGATTTGGGTCTGAGGCCATATTTGAATACAAGTCTTTCTGATTCCAAGCTTTCTATCCACTATGCCACCTAGCTGCATAGTTTAATCCTATTATTTTTGCAGATGGTGAGTAAATCAAAGATGGACTGGAACACAGAAATCTAATTACATCTACCATATGAATTCACTGAATATCACTACCACTACTATCAGTGCACAGAGAATAATAGGAAAGTACCATTTTAATTAGTGGAGCTAAAGAATTTTTTTTTACTTTTCATTTTTTTTAACTCTTGATTTATTTAAGGCAATGGGTTTAAGTGACTTACCCAAGATCACACAGCTAGGCATTTATTAAATGTTTGAGGCTGCATTTGAACTCCTGATTCCAGGGCTGGTGCTCTATCCACTGCCACCTAGCTGCCCCTGGAGCTAAAGAATTCTTGTAGATTTTTTGCTTAGATTTAGAGTTAACTTAGTAAAAATCCTCTTCAAGTTGACAATTTTATCAGATCTTTCTTCACTCGAGATTTTTGTTTCCAGAATGGACACCAATTGCATAGTATTAAATAAAATATGTTCTATTTAAAAAAGTGTGATACTATGGGGAAAAGCAGTGACTAGAGTTAAGAGGACCTAGATCCAAATCCAACCTCTAACATTCACTGTTTATGCAACCTTGGATACAAGGAGCGGCCAGGTGGTGCAGTGGATAGAATACTGGGTCTGGAGATAGGAAGACTGGAGTTCAAATGTGAACTCAGAAACTTAGTAGCCATATTGATCCTGGGCTAGTCACTTAACCCTATTTTCCTGTTTTTTTCATCTGTAAAATAAGCTGTAGAAAGATATGGAAAAGCCATTCCAGTATCTTTTCCAAGAAAACCCAACAAGGGGTCATGAAGAATTAGACTGAAAATGACTACATCACAAAACCTGGGTCAAGTCATAGAAACTTTTTCAGTTCCTAAACATTGAATTGACAAACTTTCAGTTGTGTCTGACTCTTTTGATCCCATTTAGAAGTTTTTCTTGGTAAAGATACTGGAGTAGTTTGCTTTTTCTTTTCCAATTCATTTTACAGATGAAGAACTGAGGCATACAAGGTCACATAACCAGAAAGTGATTGAGATTGAATTTGATATCAGGTTCTTCTGGCTCCTGGGGCCAGCACTCCATCCACTGTTCTACCTGCCCAAGCCAATATAATTGGATCTCAGAGCATATGAGCAGACTGTGTCAAACATAGCATGTAGTGTTTACCAAATTCAGATATGACAAAAAGCACATTGGCTTATGGGATCCAAAAAGATCCCAGTAAACTATTAAGATTTTTGTTCCTATTAAAACTCAAGCCTTCAATTTGGATTTTAAAAGAAATTAGTGTCAACAATTACAGGATATGGGAGTAGACAGTAATCTATTTGAAAAAGAGCAAGTTGTAAAGTGGACTGAAAACCATCAATAGTGTGTAATACCAACCAAAAAACTGCTAATATGACTTTATTAAAAAACATACATTAGGTTGGTATGTAGAGAGCTGATAGGTCCATTGTATTTTATCCTGAATATTGAACTGAACATCGATTATGTACAGCCATTTTTATGTTGAGATGAGATTTGCCCATCTCACTTCCATTGGCAATGCAGCAACCCCTCATTGCTTTATCCCACCTCTGTCATGGAAGCTTTTGAACTGCTTAGGTTTTTGATCTAGGCTGACTGGTGGATTCCTGCTTCATATTGGTGACAATCAGCTATACTGGATGGCTCCCAGCTCAAGAGGTTTACCAACCTCAAATTTTAGAGTAAGAGAGTTGACAGACATCTATAACTGGAAAGATATTTTAGGAAGAATATGAGCAAGCAAGAAAACAACCCAAGATATGTAACCAGGATGGTGAAGAACCTTGAGATCCACAGGAAGCTCTAAGAATGTTTAGCTCTAAGGAGCGAATAATACTATTAATAATAATATTATTCTAATAGCTAATGTTTATATTAAAGTTTTTAAAGTACTTTACTATTTATTAAATATTTATTATGACTTGCAAGATACTATAGTTATTGATAAAACTAGGTGGAGTCATAGTGCTGAGTCTGCAAGTCAGGAAGATTCCTCTCCCCAAGTTCAAATTTGGTTTCAAACACTCACAAGCTGTGTGACCTGGGGTAAGTCACTTAAGTGTGCTTCCCTCAGTTTCTTCATCTATAAAATGAACTGGAGAAAAAAATAATGAATACTTCAGTGTCTTTGCCAAGAAAACCCAAATAGAGTCCCAGAAAGTCAGATAAGACTAAAATGACTGAAAAACCTTTATTCTAACCACTGCACTACCTAGCTGCCTGCCTCTAAGAAGAAAGAAAAGGACAAGAGAGCCATTTTCAAAAGTCTCAGTGGAGCAGGAAGCATTTGAAATAGATTTTAAAGTATTGGGTGGGAATTCAGTAGATAAGAGTGGGAGGAAAACTTTTTAGGCAGTCAGAACAGGTTGAATAAAGGCCTTGATTCAGGAAAGTAAATAATGTGTTCACAAAGCAGTAAATGATACAATTTGGCTGGAAGATAGAGTACATGAAAGGAAGTCCTACAAAAATAAGGCTAGAAAAGCAGAACAGAATATTTCGTATTCTTTGAATAGTTGCAAAGATGCTCAGCATGGTGTCTTCCAACAATGCTTTGCAGTTCTTTATCCAAAGATAGAAAACTTTTCTAGGGAGTTGTCTGCTCTCTGGCTTCTTAACGTTTTGCTTTTTTAAGACTCAGAAAACATGTGCCAATCCCCAAAGAGAAGTATGCTTGTCTTCTTTGGATGACTTTGACTCCAAATGGAGTCATGGAAAAGTCAGAAAGGACTAAAGAACTGAACAACAAGAACAATAGAATGTTTTGCAATTTGCACTTTACAATATTATTTCACTTATAACAACCCTGGGAGTTAGGTACTATTATTAACCCCATTTTACAATTAAGAAAAATCAAGGCACACAGAGATTGACTTTCCCAGTGTCACACAGCTAGTCTGAATCTATTTAGACCCAAGTCTTCTTGACTTGTGCTCTTTCCCTTGGTCCACTGTGCTGCCTTTCACCTCATGCCTTATTTTAAAACTATTCATTGATCACTAAAACCTCTGGGTTTTGTCCTTTGTTATCAAAGAAGACCAAAATGATCTCATGATGTTAAAAACAAGTTATGGTGTGTCTGACTGTGGCTGATCAGACCTATTCGAGCTCCAAATATTTGACCATGAGTCGGGCATAATAGTTCATGTGAACTCCTGGGATGGGTTCTCTAAACTTCTGCATCTCACATTTCCTTTGAGCAGCTTCCATTCTGCCTTTCTCATAGAGCATAGTACCTTCTCTGGTGAGGGCATGTCATCCTGTACCAATGTCTCCCATGCTGCACAATCAGTTCCAAAGTTCTTAAGAGAGATCTTCAGAATGTTCAAAACCTCTATCAAATAATGGCTTTAAGAAATAAGAGGTCTGCAATTACTTTGCCTATCTGACAAGGAGCTGGCTTCAAAAATGAATTTGATATAAAGGTTAAAAACAAAATTTAGGAAATTTATTGAATTCCAGATCACCATACTAACTCCATTCCTTTTTTTTTTTTTTAAGGTTTTTGCAAGGCAAATGGGGTTAAGTGGGTTGCCCAAGGCCACATAGTTAGGTAATTATTAAGTGTCTGAGACCGGATTTGAACCCAGGTACTACTGACTCCAGGGCCGGTGCTTTATCCACTGCACCATCTAGCTGTCCCCTAACTCCATTCCTAATGGTGATGAATATATATACAATCTAATCACTTGGAAAAGAGGTTTTTCAAATCACATCTATCCTGTTAATGTGTGTGGTCTACTTGTAGTATTCATCCCTGTGATTCTGGGCTTCATTTATTTCAACCTTCTACAATTTACCCATTAAGCAGCTGAGACCTAGAAAATTTAAGGTGGGGGCAGCATGATATTTTGAGTGGGAAGAACAGTCAGTAAAGAACTCTCTTTGCAGGTAGAAGAATTTGGTTTCTACCATTGATAAGTATTTGTGTGACAATGTGAAAATTACTTAAACTTTCTGAGACTCAGTTTTGTCATCAGTAAAATATGGGTAATCATATCCATAGTACTTATCTCACAGGTTTGTTATGAAAATCACATGAGATCATTTTTGTAAGTGCTTTGGGGAACTTTAAAGACTGAATAAATATCAATGATGATGATGATGATGATGATGATGATGATTATAATGATATTTTCCCAAGGTCTCACAGCTATTTAAAGACAATAGAAAATGAATGCTGTTGATCATTTAAAAAGTGAGACATCTCTGAATACAATGAAAAGAGGTCTAGGTTTGGAGTCAGAGGATTGGGTTCAAATTCTAACTATGTTGCTTATTACCTGTGTGACCTTGAACAAGTCACTCTGGGAGACCTAAGTTTTCCCATTTATAAAATGATTAGGTGAGACTAGATGACCTTGAAGGACCCTCCTAATTTTCCATCTATAATCTTTTCATTCCAGCCAAGAATAGAGTAACAAAGAAATATTATACAATTGAAAGTGTCATATGGGTTTTAAAAATGGAAATGTAGAATTTTATGATGGCAGTTCAGGTTTAGGTTGTTTCCGTCAGAAATCCTAGAAGAGTTGTTCTTATGGAGGAAGGCCTTCATTATCAATTCTGATTATGCAAGAAAATGGTAGATCAGTAGAATACAAAACCAAAGTCTGCAAAGATTTAGCCCCTAATGAAAACCTATTAAGACATGATCTACTGTCTAGATTTTTACATTAGAAGCTTATTCTCTTTCATGGACTGACAGTGGTTAAATCCCTGTAGAGACAGCTAAGTTACACAGGGACAGAGTGTCATATCTGGAGTCAGGAAGATCTGAGTTCAAATCCAGACTCAGATTCTTAATAGCTGTCTAGGTAAATCACTTAAACTCCCTTTGCCTCAGTTTCCTCACATGTAAAATGGGAATATTAATAGCACCTACCTCCCAAGATTTTAAAGGAATCAAATGTCATAATATTTGTGAAGCACTTAACACTAGGTGGTGCAGTGGTTAGAACACTGACCTTGGAGTCAGGAAGACAGGAGTTTGAATCCAGTCTCAGACACTTGCCATTTACTAGCTGTGTGACCTTGGGCAAGTCACTTAGCCCTGATAGCCTCACATCCAGGGCCATCTCCAGTCCTGATTCATATCTGGCCACTGGATCCTAAGTGACTCCAGAAGAGAAAGTGAGACTGGTGACTTAGCACAGCACCCTCTCACTCAAATTCAATACATGTGCTTGTCATATCTCTATTGTCATGGTCTTCTTCAAGAATGAAGGACAAACATTGCCTGGTGCTGTTTCCTTTCTTCTTTATTTTCATAGCTGCAAATAGAGACTTCAAAATATATTTGAGAATTCAACTAGCAAATTGGAACTGAAATATTTTCAAAGACTGAATAATTTCTCAGATATAACATTAATTCATAAAAACTTAAGAATAATTTTATATTTATTGTGATAGCTAATTATATTTGTTGTGATATCATTATCTCAGAGCTATGTTAAATTTATTATTCCAATACATGAAGACTTAACAGAAGAAACAAAAACTATATGGGAGCATGATGAGGTGCCTGTCATCCCCATTATCCTGTATTCTCTAGGAGTTGAACTGAGGATATATTTGACGAGCTTTCAGAAGATGACTTTGCATCCTAATGCTTTTAGTGAGCTATAAAAAAGCATTTATTTTATCTACCTATTCAATAGACAGTAGAACATTAGATATAAAAAATAGTCATCTAGTGACTTGTTCCAAAATAGTTTCTATGTGAACTCAATTAAGAAGATGAGAAAAATGAGATAATAATTCCCTCAAAACCGAATCCATTGTACATGTCCTTAGGAGTGGGAAGCATGGGGAGGGCTAGGCAAGAGTACATTTTAAAGCTCAGCTTCATTAAAATTCAAATGGAAATCAAAAAAATTATTTAAATTTATAAAGGAAGAAGGCTTTGAAAATATATATTTAATATAATCTAATAACTGCCTTTATCTATCATTGTATAAACTTCCATTGTCACCTTTATTTCTCTATTCCATGTTTCATCTGAAAGGAAGTTGTTGGTTGATTGCTTCTATTTTCATAAAGATAAACTGTTTTTACTGTGACAAAAGATTTGTTAGACTTATGGAAGAATTTTGAGACTGTGAGATTAATTTGATTGGAACAGAGAATTAAAAAGGTGGTCATGGCAATTACTTAAATGACATAATGGGCAGTAATAGGAAAAAACATTTAGAATAGCCTAGAGCCAATTCTGGCTAACATTAGAATCCTGGAATAGGTAGGTCTTTCCATTTCAATGATTTTAATCAGAGAATTGTCTTTTGGTACCTTTTCAGTATAAGGGAAGTGAAATGTTTGTTTTTTGTATTTAAAAGAAGCATAAGACAATTTTCTATAATGAATTAAATGATCTCTTTTAATCCACAGTGGGCAGCTAGGTGGCAAAGTGGTCTTTGAGGCTTACAAGCTATATGATTCTGGGCAAGTCACATGACCCTGTAGGTCTCAGTTTCCTCATCTGTAAAGTGAACCAGAGGAGGCAATGGCGAACCCTTCCAATATCTTTGCCAAGAAAATCCCAAAATAGGGTCACAAAGAGTCAGACATGATTGAAACAACTAATAACAAGTCTTGGTCTTTTTTAAGAATGAAGGCATGTCATTCCCCAATTGACAAATGGTCAAAGGAAATGCAAAGGCAATTTACAGCTGAAGAAATCAAAGCAATCCATAGTCATATGACAAATTGCTCCAAATCATTACTTAATAGAGAAATGCAAATTAAAGCATCTCTGAGATGCCGCCTCACGCCTCTTAGACTGGCCAATATGACCAAAAGGACAATGATCAATGTTGGAAGGGATGTGGGAAATCTGGGACACTAATATATTGTTGGTGGAGCTGTGAACTCATCCTCCCTTTCTGGAGAGCAATTTGGGATTATACCCAAAGGGCAACAAAAATGTGCATACCCTTTGACCCAGCAATACCACTACTGGGTCTATACCCTGAAGAGATGATAAAAAGGGTAAAAACATCACTTGTACAAAAATATTTCTAGCAGCCCTGTTTGTGGTGGCAAAACAATTGGAAATTAAGTGAATGTCCATCAATTGGGGAATGGTTTAACAAACTGTGGTATATGTATGTCATGGAACACTATTGTTCTATTAGAAACCAGGAAGGATGGGAATTCAGGGAAGCCTGGAGGGATTTGCATGAACTGATGCTGAGCCAGATGAGCAGAACGAGAAAAACATTGTACACCCTAACAGCAATATGGGGTGCTGATCAATCCTGATGGACTTGCTCATCCCTTCAGTGCAACAACCAGGAACAATTCTGAGCTGTCTGCAATGGAGAATACCATCTGTATCCAGAGAAAGAATTATGGACTTTGAACAAAGACCAAAGACTATTACCATCAAATTAGAAAAAAAGCATTATATTATTATGTAATTTTACTATCTCATACTTTATAACATGGAACCAATGTAAACACTAATAGAATGCCTTCTGTGGGGGGGTAGGGATAGGGAAGTAAGAATGGGGGAAAATTGTAAAACTCAAAATAAATAAACTCTTTCTTTAAAAAATAAAATAAAAGAATGAAGGCATGTGTTTTTCATTTTTCACATTTAAGTTTGATTTGCAATTTTAGGGGAAATAAAGGATTCATTAATAGAATGTTTTTAGAACCTCACAGAGACACTTTTCAAATGGGCATAATATTTGTTCTTTGTTCTTTCATATACTTCTTTTAAGAAGAAGGCAGCATGGTACAGTGGAAAGAACTTAACTTGGAGTCCCAAGAACTAATTTAGAATCCTATCACTGCCAATCACTACCTATGTGTCCTTGGGCAAATCACTTAATCTTTTTGTGCCTCAGTTTCTTCATCTGCAAAATGAAGATGTTGGACTAGATGACTCAGTTCCCTTCTAGTTCTTGATATAATGGATCCAAACAAGGAACTCCAGAAGTTCTATCTGTTAATGAAACAGATGGTAAAAAAATATTGATGTCTCAAATTAGTTTGAAAAGGAAATAGAATGCTTAGAATAAAGTTTCAAAATGTTCTTTTTGAGTATGAACAACCATCACAAACTGAATATTGAAATAATTGGTTTCTGCAGTATTTGATACACAGTATAAAAACACAGGTAGCTGTGGTGCAGTGGGCCCTGGAATCAGGCAAATCTGACTTTAAAAACAGCCTCAGGGGGCAGTCGGCTAGGTGGCGCAGTGGATAGAGCACCGGCCCTGGAGTCAGGAGTACCTGGGTTCAAATCCAACCTCAGACACTTAATAATTACCTAGCCGTGTGGCCTTGGGCAAGCCACTTAACCCCAATGCCTTGCAAAAAAAAAAAAAAAAAAGAACCTAAAAAGAAATTTTTTTTTAAAACTGCCTTAGACACTTACCCAGCCCACACTACTAGAAGAGAAGTAGCTTGATGAATAGGACTAGTAGAATATTGTACACAACAACAGTAACATTGTATAATGATAGACTTAGGATAGACTTCTCAGCAATACAATGATCCAAGATAATTCTTAAAGACTTGTGATGGAAAATGCTGTTCACATTTTCCATTATACAAAGAACTATAAATTCTGAAAGCAGATTTAACCATACTATTTTCATTTTTTGTTTTTTTTTTCTTTCTCATAGCTTTTTGTTTTTTAGATTTTTCAAGGCATTGGGGTTAAGTGGCTTGCCCAAGGTCACACGGCTAGGTAATTATTAAGTGTCTGAGGTTGGATTTGAACCCAGGTACTCCTGACTCCAGGGCCGGTGCTCCATTCACTGCGCCACCTAGCTGCCCCCACTTCTTTTCTTTTGATTTGCTTCTTTTGCATGACTAGTGTGGGAATATGTTTAGCATGATTTTACATGTATAATATATATGAGATTGATTGTTGTCTTGGGGAAGAGGGAGAAAATTTGGAACTCAAAATCTTACAAAAATGAATTTATATATATAATATATAAAAACAAAATGTTTCTTTATTAAAGGTAATAAAAGAAAATAAAGAAATAAAATAGAATAAAATAAAGAAAAATAGAATAGAATAAAATAAAATAGAAAATAAGAAAATATTAGAAATTCTTTATACCTTAATCCGTGATTAAAAGTGATAGTCTAAAAATTAAAATTATATATGTAATCAGAGGAGCAAAACACAACATGATTCAACATCAGCTAAATACTAAACTGTAAAGAATTGAGGGAAAAAAATAGAAGAAAGAGAAAAACTTAGTTGAAAGAAGTACAAAACAAAGAAAAACTGAATCAAAGACAAAAAAGAAAGCTCATTCTATTGCTTATATCATTATGAAAAACAGAACGGGTGTGTCAAACAATGTGTCTCTGAAGAAATGAAAAATGATGGGTTTAGATAAGATTTATATTTATTGTCTCAAACATTTCATAGTAATATAAGAATTATCACAGTTCTTTACTAGTTTTCCTTCTAATGCAAACCTGACTCCATCTTTTGTAATCAGAGGAATTGCATACTCTTTCAAGTAGAAGTTGAATGTATGATTATGTACTTTATACAAAATATTTACAGTTTTTATTTCTGAAAATATTTGTAACATGATATTAAAGACAGACAAATATAGATAGACACACAGCTAATATGTTATGAGAGATTCAGTGTCTCCAATAGAGAAGGAGAGTTAGTGAAAAGTGAATGAATTCACCTAATCCCTGGGATTTAAAATTGCTCAGGATTTATTATGGAAGGCTTACAAAATGCACAGATTAAAAACTTTTCTCCTCTTAAAAAACAACAAGGACTTTGAGGACATGCTAGGGGTGAGGTTTTAGTGAGGGGGGAGAGAGAGAGAGAGAAACAGAGACCCTAATTCTCTGCTCTGCCACAACAGATAGACTGAAACAGAGAGATAGACAGACATAACTAATGAGACAGATAGATTGACAGACAGCTAGATAAATAGACAGCAAAAAGACAGATACACAGAAAGGCAGATAGATTTTTGATAGACAAATAGACATATATAGAGAGCCAGATAAAGACAGACAGACCTAGACAAAGATAGATATATTGATAAAGATAGGTGCAACATCTATGACCTCATTGGTAAAGGGAGCTTTCAATCATGGCAGGTCAGTTCTGCAACTTATAGCCTTAGAGAACTATCTTAGAACCCTGAGAAATTAAGTGACTAGCCTATGATCATATTAGCTGGGAGGTGTCAGAGGCAGGACTTGAACTCAGATCTGCTTAGCTTTGAGGCAAGTTCTTTTTCCACTCCTCTTCTATACACACTTATAGAAAAATAATATTTAGTTGAGAAGCAAAAAAAGTGTCCTTGCAAAGTCTCAGGAGTGAAAAGAGCTACTTGCTGATTCAGTGATTATTAAACAAGTCACCTGAAAGTGCCTTAACATTTATAGCACCTTAATTGATTATTTCAAAGTCCTTGATTCCATTCCGTACTTGTTGCTTAACTAAATACTAAAATAGAGAATTGAGATCCAAGTACAGTAAAATTCTAGAGTTTTGATGAACATGTGAAGAGTTGTTCCACCTGAGAGTATACCACCAATATAATAATTAACAAGAACTTGATACAAAAATGACATCTTCCTGGCAGCTGGTTTAAGTTTAATTATGGCTCTTTTTTGTGGTATTTTTGTTTAGTTGTTTCAGTCAAACCTGACTCCTTGTGACTCTATTTGGAGTTTTCTTGACAGAGATACTGGAAAGGGTTATACTGTCTTTTCTAGCTCATTTTACAGATTAGGAACTGACATCAACATAAGTGACTTGTCCAGAGTCACATAGTAAGTGTCTGAGACCAGATCTGAACTCAAGAAGATGAGTCTTCCTGACTCCAAGGCCAGTTATCTATATAGCCACTATGCCATCTGGCTGCTATTTTCATTACTCCTGATTAAACTGACTGGCTATCACATTTAAAAAAGAGTCATGTCAAAAAATATAATATTTACTTAATTATGTAATGTACATGATTTATATCAAGGTGTATTTCTCCACTCAAAAACATATTCAATAACTATTTTATCTTATGGAGACTCTGCAAATTTAAAATTCTTAATGTGCCTTTTAGAAGAATATAAAATGAAGGCTTTGAGCTTGAAACCAGGTATCAAATTGAACTATTGAATGAAGATAACTACTGATACTTTACCATTCCTCAGGCAAAACAAATTGAACAAGTCTATCAAAGAGAAAAGTAAAGCTTTCTTATGTCAAAAGACCAAGAGGCATTCTAAAGCCAAAACGTAGCAGAAAAAATATTTAACACCATTCCTATGCAAAATCAGTCTAATCATAGTGTTCTGACATTGGCAAAATGAACCTTGCAAATATAATACTGTTGTTTCTCATGTAGAGTATAGAGTTTTCTGGCTAAGACTTGATACTTTTTGCTTTTTCATCCATTTTGGATGGGGAGAGTTGAAACTCAGGCTTTGACTATCTCCCTATTGGGAGGTGAATTAAGGTTTAATTTTTTTCTTCTTGTAACACTTTCTCCTCCTTAATCTTTAGAGGTATAATCAACAAAATTCCATTTTTAAAATTTATTTCTCCTTTTTAGCCTAGGAGCAACATAATCACCTTCAGGTCCAAATTGTCCCCCTTCTCTACTGTTTTATGGAATTTATACAAAATTAAAAGTAAGTAATATAATTACAGTAGCTTAGAGCCCCCAGTTAGAAAAATTATTAACATTCAAAAAGGTTTTGTTCTCTGTCCTAACTTAAATTTTCAATAATTTCCTTTAACCCTTGATCTCTATATCTTACCCCAGATCAGCAAAAATAATTTAGGTTAAACAAAGTGAGCAAAGTATATTTATTACAGTGCCAGTTACAAGAAAGACATGGAGAGGCTAAGTTGTAAAAAAGAGTAGGCTTTATGTAATTTCCCACAATTCTTGAAGAAATGAATATAGTCAGTCACTTTATCTTGAGCACACATCTCTGTTCAAAGATACTTAATGACTCACTTCATTTTCTCCCTTCTCTCTTTCAGCTCCACCTTCTTTTAAATTTCTTTTTTAGCTTCTTCTATCAGTTGCCTCTTATTGCTGCTAAATTCAACTTAAGTCCTGACAAGGGTTGGGGACATTGTTTTTCTGTTCTTTCTTTTTCTAAGTTCTCTTTCTCATAGGCTTTGTGGCGGTTTTTTTTTAAACTCTTGAGTGTGGCTAAAGTTCCTCTTAGAGTTCAAATTGTTTTTAGGATTATGAATAAATTCTTGTCCTTCTGAGCTACAAATCACAGAATTCCAGTCAGTTCTCAAATTCCTATTTTACAAGCTAGCATAGACACAGAAACAGGAATATAGCAGAAACTAAATTAAATTGAGCATTGGAAAAGAGAAAATTTCAAAAAAACAATTTTGATTCAATGAAATTTCTATAAAAATTAAACATGCTGTCTACTGAGAACTACGAAAGTCACTTTGACCTCTGAAATTTTGTAATATAACGTTCTTATGATAATGGTCTTAATTATTGTTATTCAATGTGTGACTAGAACTTGTGAAAGTGTTTAGGCTGGGAAAAATGCTTTTGAGTATTTTGAGCCAAGAAATATAAAACCCATTACAAATATGAAGTCATGGAAAACAAATTTTCACCTTAGCCATATTCTGAAAAAAAAATGCAAGGGAAAAAAAAGAAAGAAAAAATATGCTTCGATCTGTACTCTTACTAGAAGTTTTCTAACTGGAAGTGAATAATATTCTTCATCATGAGTCCTTTGGAATTGTGGTAGATCATCATGATCAGAATTACTAAGTCTTTCATATTTAATTATCTTTATTTTATATATATACATACATACAAATAATAGCTTTATAATATATCTTGTAAATTGTTCTGTCTCTTTTGATGACTCTGCTTTAGTTCATATAAAATCTTCCCAGATTTCTTGAAACTATCCCCTTGTTCATTTCTTTTAAAACAATAGTATTGCATCCCATACCAAGATAAGGGTGCTAGGTGGCACAGTGGATAGAGCACTGTCCTTGGAGACAAAAGGAAAAGAGTTTGAATCCAGCCTCAGACACTTACTTGGGCAAGTCACTTAACCCTGATTGCCTTGCATCCAGGGTCATCTCCAGTGGTCCTGATTTTTTTATCTGGCCATTGGAACTTGGATGACTCTGGAGGAGAAAGTGAGACTGATAACTTAGCATAGCACTCCCTCCCTCAAATCCAATTCATGTGCTTGTCATGGCATCATCTCCCTGATGTCATGGTCTTCAAGAGGACAAACATTATTATTACATCTCATTCATATGCTATAACTTGTTCATCCATTCTTCATTTGATGGGCACCCCCTAAATTATATGCCCTTTCTTTCTTTACTTTGTTCTCTTTGGGGTATAAACCCAGTTGAATAACTTTGGGGGCATAGTTCCAAATTGCTTTTCAGAATAGTTGGACTACTTCATATCTCCACCAACAGTCTCTTAATTTTAGGAAAGACATTGATTAGTTAGAAGGACTCAGTAGAGTATATCCAGGGTAATGAGAGAGAGCTTCTTGAGTTTACTCCATCTAAGGTCTTATTAAAGTAAAATAGAAATGCTTAGCTTAAAACATAGAAGATAGTGAAGTACATGATTGCTATTATCAAATTTGAAGTGTTGTCTTACTTGACCCCAAAGAACAGAATTAAGAACAATGCATTTATGTTCCATTTAGGATCAAACTGAGATTCAATGTAGGGGGAAATACCTTAACAATTAAAGTTATTTAAAGCTGGAAGAGGGTGCCTCAAGAGGCAGTGTGTTTATGCTCTCTCTTCCTGGAAGTCTCTAAGCAAAGTCTGGAAGGCCCCTTATTGGGTTTGGTGTAAGAGGAATTCATTTCTGAAAATGGGTTGTTAGATGGCTACCAAGGTCCCTTTGACCTCTGAAATTTTGTACTACAACATTCTTATGATAATAGTCTTAATTATTGTTTTTCTGTGTGATTAGAACTTGTGAAAGTGTTTAGACTGAGAAAAAATTCTTGTGAGGATTTTGATCCTAGCTACAAAACTGACTCAGGCATTAAAGATCATCTTGAAAGCTCATTAGAGCTAAGCAAGAAGGATTTAATGGCTCATTTTAGAGAACAGCAACTTTCATCCGCTGACCCAGTTTATTCTTATGAAAATACAAATGCTATGGGACTAATTCTGCAAAGGGGCTAATTTGAAATGAAAACAAAGATAAGGGTAGATTGGCTTCCATGAAAGAAAATGACTTATGTGCCCTGTGATTTCTTGGCAAAGAAGAGAAGGGAAATCTGCAGCCCAGCCAAGCTCTTCCAAAGGCAATTGAATAGTGACCATTCTCTTGGGGTGATATTTTATCCATATCTGGTCTCACACGTAACTGAGGGAAGGGAGGGGTTAAAGTTCACTGATTTCTTTAATTGTTTCACAGCTGATAAAATGTGCTATGCAAGCAATTTTTCTGTGTTTCCAAAACATGGAAATATTGAGAGGGACTATTAAAATTATCAGTAGTATGGACACTCTCCAGTGTGAGCACTTATGAGACATTCTTACCTTTACATAACCATGTGGTTTGAGGAATAGAGACATGGTCTACTGGCAAAGAAAACTCTCTGATGAGTAAGTTCTTTCCATCAATGGAGACTGATTTCTAGAGCAAGAGATTAAGTGATTTGCTCAGGATCACAGTCATCACTATGTGTTGACTTGCACTCAGATCTTCCTGGTTCTGAGGCCAGATCTTTATTATACCATCTAATTTGTCATCTATGTGGTATAATATTTATGGCTAAATGGAAGGATATTATAGAAAAGCATCTAGGTGACATAGTGCTTAAAGCATTGGACTTCAAGTCAAGATTTCAGGTATATCTTCGCTGTGTGACCCTGGACAAGTCACTTGTGCTCTGTATGATTTACTTTTGGTGCCAGCTAAGAGAACAATAATAGCATCTACTTCCCAGGGTTTTGTGAGGATAAAATAATATTTTTCAGATAGTTTTTAGAATTACACAGCATTCATTTCCATCCTTTCTTTTTTCCTTCCCTTCCCTTCCCTTTCCTTTTTCCTTTCCTTTCCTTTCCTATTTCTTTTCCTTCTCCCCTCCTTACTTTCCTTCCATTTTGTTTCCTGTTGGGAGCCAGGGTCTCTAAGCTGTTTGACAGTCGTGGCAAGAAGACTCAAGGCAGTCGCACTGCCTGATGGAACAACATTTCCTTCTTCAATATATATATATATATATATATATATATATATATATATATATATATGTATATATATATATAATATATATATATGTGGATTCCATTTATACTCATATTTATAGGTCTATTATTGATTGCAAAACTTACTCATCCTAATAGTGGAATGACTATAGAGGAAGGATTTCAGAGAAATTCCTTGAATAAAATAGATTGTGAACTCTGTCCAAATTTAACATGACTGCCTCTCCCTGAGACATACAAAAGGCTTCAGCATTATGAAATCTTTGGAAGATACAGCACTGGGAGTTCCAGGGAGATGTCAGAATATATACAGGGAAACCAGATATAAAATGGGTCAGATAGAATTCCAGGGAAATTAACAGTTTTGCCCCCCTTATACACAGGAATATATGATAAAGATGGTGAGAGAATAGTTAGTATAGGTAACCAATATGTGAACTCTAACAGCCTTAGTTTATTGGGAAAGAATAAAAAGTTATAGAAACCGTAGCGTCTACCAACAAGGGCTGAAAGAAAAATTAGTTACTGAAGGATTCAGCGGACAGGTGGACAAACATAACTATCCTCACTATAGGTTGTCAAGGAAGCATATCGAAAAACATTACATATGCGGTACAAAAACATAGAAGCATTCCATTAAGCAAATTATATCAAAGATTATTATAAGGAAAGTTCTGTTTAATCAATAAGTTTACTATGCAGCAACAAACTAGGCAACAGGCAGGTTTAGGTCATCACAGTCTGAACAGGGACAAGAAAATTAACTACATGATTAATAATCACACTTGTAACCACTACATGATCAAACTTGTAACCATATGAACTATATCATTAATGATGAAAATTGTATACTTTTGTAACCAAGGAAATGATTTTAGTTTGCTTGTTTCATATGATTCTGAGACTATAAAAATAAATCTAAGCAGCTGACAGTCAGTCAACCTGCTCCTGCCTTTACCCACTTGTTGACTTAACTCATTTCTTCGACTCTATCCCTCCTGTCAGGTTCCAAGGACGCCGCGGAGGCTGGACCCCCACAGTTTCCTTTTGGTATAGAGAAGAAATACTCAATATATTCAATAAATAACAAACTTTTTTATAAAAGAAAGATTTTATTTATTTAGAATTTTACAATTTTCCCCCAATCTTGCATCCCTCCCCCATCCCCCACAAAAGTCAGTTTGTTAATCTTTACATTGTTTCCATGGTATACATTGATCTAAGTTGAATGTGATGAGAGAGAAATCATATCCTTAAGAAAGAAAAATAAAGTATAAGAGATGCAAAATTACATAGTAAGATAATGGGTTTTTTAAAAAAAATTAAAGGTAATAGTCTTTGGTATTTCTTCAAACTCCACAATTCTTTCTCTGGATACAGATGGTATTCTCTATCGCAGATACCCCCTAATTGTGTCTGATTGTTGTACTGATGGAATGAGCAAGTCCATTAAGGTTGATCATCACTCACATGTTGCTTTTAGGGTATAAATGTTTTTCTGGTTCTGCTCATCTCACTCAGCATCAATTCATGCAAATCCTTCCAGGCTTCCCTGAATTCCCATCCTTCCTGGTTTCTAATAGAACAATAGTGTTCCATGACATACATATATCATAGTTTATTAAGTCATTCCCCAATTGATGGACACTCATTTAATTTCCAATTCTTTGCCACCACAAACATGGCTGCTATGAATATTTTTGTACAAGTGATAAATAACAAACATTTTTAAATACTTTGATGTTTAAATTACTATGCCAGGTACCAGGAATATGAAGTTAAAAAAATCTATTACCATTAAAGGTGCTTCTATTATAAATTCATAATAGCACTATTAAAAGATAAATACAATTTGTATTGTATCATAAGATAGGGTCAGAGAAAAAGATCCAGACAAAGTTCTCTAGGGAAATAAAAGGAGGGAAAGGTAACTTTCAGTTGCTGGATCAGAGAGGTTTCAGGGCAAGAAGTAATACCTGAGATGAGCCATGAAAGAAAAAGATTTCTTCAAGCATCATCAGTGATGAGTGAGAGTTCCAGGCTTGGAGATTAGCTTCAACAAATGTACAGAAATAGCCGAGGATTGGATAAAATCAATGGATGGCTAATAGTTTAGTTTGGCTAGAATGTACAGTGTAAGAAGATGAACAAGTAGTAAAAAAGCCTGGGGGAAAAAAGTAAATTGGAGCTAGGTCATGGAAAGACTCAAATATCAGAAAGAGAAATTTGCAGCTTTATCCTACAGAGTCCCTATAGAAGAGATGGCTCCAACCTCTTTGGATGTTCATATTAACATTTGCTTTGTACCTTAGATATTTTGGAGTTCTGTGGGGAAATTCCAGTGGTGTTTTTGATTGTTTAATTCTGTGAGTAGCATCTTTAAAAAAAAAGATGATTTTTTTTATCAACTTTCTTTTTTTGATTGTTTAGGATTTTTGTCCCTTACCCCTCTCCTAGGCTATGAGTTTTCATCATGACAATGTCTTTAAAGTAAACAGATGTTAGATGCATTTGGAAGAGCAGGATACTGTTCCTACCTCCAAAGGAGCTAATGGCCAAATCCTTGCTTAATTAGCTTTGGGGTTTTTGGTGTTGTTATTTTCTTGATTAGCCATGTTGTGATCCCATTTGAGGTTTTTTTGTCGTAGATGCCACTAGAGTAGTTTGCCATTTCCTTCTCCATCTCATTTTACAAATGGGAAACCAAGACAAAGAGAGTGAGGTAACTTACCCAGGATCACACAGCTAGTAAGTATCTGAGGTCATATTTAAAGTGAGATCCTCCTGACTCCAGGACCAGGATTGTATTTACCTCATCACCCAGCTGTCCTTGATCTAGGAACCCAGAAAAATATTTTTAAAATTATATCTTTCTCTTATTAACGATTTGTTTTTATACCACATTCATTTCTAGACATTTCTCTCTCCTTTCCTACTCAGCAAATTATGCCTTGGAATAAAGATCTTAAAAGAATTGGTGAGGATATTTGTGTGTGTGTGTGGGGGGAAGCTCAGCAAAACTCACCAACAAATAAACTATATTTGATGACATGCAATGTTCCATATCCAGGGTGCCTCAGTTTTGCAATGAAAGGAGGAAAAGAAATTTTCTCAGTTTTTTTTTTCAGGGATAAAGATAGTTCATAGCATTCATTTCTATCCTTTCTTTCTTCTTTCCTTCCTTCTTTTCTTCCCTTTCTCTCCCATCTTTCCTTCCTTCCTTCCTCCCTCCCTTCCTTTCTTCTTTCCTTCCTTTCCTTCCATCTTATTCTACATTCCTTTCTTTCTTTTTTCCTTCTTCCTCTCCTCTCCCCTCCCCACCCTGTCTCTACCCTCTCCTTTCCTCTCCTTTCTTTTTTTCTTATTTTCTTCCTCTTTTCTTTCCTCCTTTCATCTCTCCTTTCTCTTTTTTTTTCTCTTTCCTTTTGTATTTGAAACTCTTGGGTTAATTTCTCTTTATTTTTTTCCACTTACATTGTTATAGTACAGAGATATAATACACACACATATAGTTTTAATAGTATTTTATTTTTTCCCAATTACATGTCAAGACAATTTTTAGAATTCAATTTTTACAATATTTTGAGTTCCAAATTTTCCTTCTCTTCCTTCTTCCCAAATAGTAAGTAATTTGATATAGGTTGTACATGTGCTATCAATGTAAAACAGATTTCCATAATAGTCACAGTTGTGAAAAAGAAGCAGATCAAAAGAAAAAAACTGTGACAAAGAATAAAATAAATGGAAAAGTATGCTTTGATCTGCAGAATCCTTCAGTTCTTTATCTGTATAGCATTTTCCTTTATGAGTTCTTTGTGTTTGTCTTGTTAGAATGTGTTGCTGAAAAGAACTGAGCCATTCATATTTGATCATCACACAATTTTGCTGATACTGTGTACAGTGTTTTCCTGGTTCTGATCATTTCACTTGCCATCAGTTCATACAAGTCTATAGATTTTTCTAAAATCTGTCTATTCATCATTTCTTATTGTACAATAGTGCCCCATTACATCCATATACCGCAGCTCACTGCCCAAATGATGGGCATTCTCTCAGTTTCCAATATTTTGCCACCACAAAAAGGGCTGCTATAAATATTTTTGCACATGGAGGTCTTTTTCCCTTTTTTTAATGATCTGCTGGGTCAAAGGGTATGCACAGTTTGGTTTCCCTTTGGGCATAGTTTCAAATTGCTTGCCAGAATGGTTGATATCCGTTCACGACTCCACCAACAGTGCATTAATATCCCAGTTTTCCCACATTATCTCCAACATTTATCAGTTTTCTTTTATATCATCATATTAGCCTATCTAATAGGTGTGAGGTGGTACCTCCGAGTTGAGTTGTTTTAATTTGCATTTCTCTAATCAAAAGTGATTTGATGCATTTCTTCTTATGCCTATAGATATCTTTGATTTCTTCATCTGAAAACTGCCTGTTCATATCCTTTGATCATTTATGAATTGGGGAATGGTTTGTATCTTATAAATTTGACTCCGTTCTTTATATTTTTGAGAAATGAGACCTTTATTAGAGACACTTGCTATAAAGATTGTTTCTGAATTTTCTGTTTTCCTTTTTATCTTGGTTGCTTTGGTTTCATTTGTACAAAACCTTTTATAATTTAATATAATCAAAATTTCTATTTTACATTTTGTAATGTTCTCTATCTCTTGTTTGGTCATGAATTCTTCCCTTCTCCATACATCTGTCAGGTAGATTATTCCTTGCTCTTCTAATTTGCTTGTGGTATTGCCCTTTTTGTCTAAATCATGTACACATTTTGACCTTATTTTGGTATATACTATGAGATATTAGTCTATACCTAGCTTGTACTCTATTGTTTTCCAGTATTCCCAGCAGTTTTTTTCATATAATGAGTTCCTATCCCAAAGGCTAGGGTCTTTGGGTTTATTTAATACTAGGTTACTATGGTCACTGACTGTGTCTTGTGTAGCTAGTCTATTCCACTTATCCTCCACTCTGTTTCTTAGCTAGTACCAGATAACTTTGATAATTATGGCTTCATAATATAATTTGAGATCTGGCATTGTGAAGTCACCTTCCTTTTTTTATTGTTTTTCATTCATTTCTTTAATATTCTTGACCTTTTGTTCTTCCAGATGAATTTTTTTTCATTCTTCCTTGATCTATCAAATAATTCTTTAGTAATTTGATGGCATTTTGAATAAATGATGAATGATGGCATTCTGAATAAATTATTGTGGTTAAAATTGTCATTTTTATTATATTGGCTCAACCTGTTTATGAACAATTGATATTTTTCCATTTATTTAGATCTGACTTTGCCTGTATGAAAATCACTTTGTAGTTGTGTTGGATTTGTCTGGATAGGTAAATTTCCAATTTAAAAAAAATGTTTTACAGTTATTTTAAATGGAGTTTCTCTGTCTTTTGCTGCTGGATTTTGTTGGTTATATATAGAATTGCTGATGATTTGTGTGAGTTTTTCTTATATTCTGAAACTTTACTAAAGTTGTGAATTATTTAAAATAGTGTTTGGTTGATTCTCTAGGGTTTTCTAAGTACATAATCATATCATCTGCAAAGAGTGATAGTTTTGTTTTCTTAATGCCCATTCTAATTCGTTTGCTGTAACTAACATTTCTGATTGAATCCTAGAATACTAGATTGAATAATAGTGATAAAGTGGGCATCCTTTCTGCACCTCTGATCTTAATGGGAATAATTTTCACTTATTCCTATTAAAGATCATGCTTAGATAGATACTACTTATCATTTTAAGGAATGCTTCCTTTATTCTTATTGTTCTATAGGTTTAAAAAAATTAATTATGTAAGGCAATGGGGTTAAGTGATTTGCACAAGGTCACACGGTTAAATAATTATTAAGTGTCTGAGGCTGGATTTGAATTCAAGTCCTCCTGACTCCAGGACTGGTGCTCTATCCATTGCACCACCTAGCTGTTCCTGCTCTCTAGTTTTAATAACGTAGAGTACATTTTGCCAAAAGCCTTTTCAGCATCTTTTGAGATAATCAAATGATTTCTGTTGGTTCTGTTATTTATATGGTCAATTATGTTCAAAGTTTTCCTAATATTGAACTGTATTCTCAGTATTAACCCCATAATGTATATAATCCTTTTGATTTATTGCTATAATCTCTTTGCTAGTATTTTGTTCCAAATTTTTACATTGATATTCATTAAGGAAATTGGTCTATAATTTTCTTTCTCTGTCTTAGTGCTTCCTTGTTTAGGCATCAGCACCATATTAGTGTAATAAAAGGAGTTTCGTAGGACTTCTTTGCCTGTTTCCTCAAATATTTAACATAGTATTGGAATTAATTATTCTTTAAACATTAGATAGAATTCACTTGTGAACTCATCTGGCCCTGAGAATTTTTTCTTAGGAGGTTCATTAATAGTTTGTTCAATTTATTTTTCTAAGATAAGATTATTTAGGCAGACTGTTCCTGATGTTAATCTAGATAATTTACATTTTTATAAATATTCATCAATTTCTCTCAGATTGTCAAATTTATTGACATATAATTAAGCAAAATATTTTCTAATGATTGTATTATTTTATTATTCATTGATAGTGATTTGATCTTTTTCATTTTTGACACTGGGTATTTGGGTTTTTTTATTAAATAAGTCAATGACTTATTATCTTATTTTTTTTTCATAAAACAAGCTCCTACATTTGTTTATTAGGTTAATGATTTGTTTTTTTTTCTTTCAATATTATTCATCTCACCTCTGATTTTTAGGATTTCCAATTTGGTGCTTAATTTATTTGTTCTTTTTCTAGTTTTTTTTTTAAATTTCATGTCCGGTTCCTTGATCTGCTCTTTCTCTACTTTGTTGATGTAAAAATTTAGATAAATAAATGTTCCTCTAAGTATGCTTTGTTTGCACCCCATAAATTTCAGGATGTTGTCTCATTCTTTTTTAGTGAAATTTTGATTGTTTCTCTGATTTTTCTTTGGGATGAAATTATTTAGTTTCAAATAATTTTAATCTATCTTTCCACTGTTCTTTGTTGAATGCAATTTTTATTGCATTATGATATGAAAAAAACTTAATATTTCTGCCTTTCTACCTTTGATTTTTGAGGTTTTATGTCTCAGTTGGCAGTCAGTCTTTGTAGGTGTCATGTGCTGCTGAGAAAACATATTTCTTTCTGTTCCCATTGAGTTTTCTCTTAAAGAATTGTCATATCTAACTTTTCTAATATTCTATTCACATCCTTAATTTCTTTGTGGGTTATTTTTTTGTTATATTTATCGAGTTCTAAGAAGGGACTGTTGAGTTCCCCTGCTAGTAAAATTTTGCTGGTTTTTCCTGGAACTCACTTAACTTTTAATTTAAGAATTTGGATGCTATACCATTTGTTGAATGTTTAATTTTGCTATTACTTCATTGTTTGTACCTTTTTTCAAATGTGGTTTCCTTTCCTTATGTCTTTTAATTACATCTATTTTATCTGAGATTAGATTTGCTACTCCTTTTTTTTCAACTGAAACATAGTATATTTTATTCCAGCCTTTTACCTTTACTCTTTGTCTCTGCTTCAAGTTTTTCCTATTTTTTTTTGCAAGGCAATGAGATTAAATGGCTTGCCCAAGGCCACATGGCTAGGTAATTATTAAGTGTCTGAGGTGGAATTTGAACTCAGGTACTCCTGACTCCAGGGCTGGTGCTCTATCCACTACGCCTAGCCACCCCTCAAGTTTTTCTTCTAAACATATTGCAGGATCCTGGTTTTTGATCCACTCTACTGTCTACTTCTGTTTTATGGGAGAATTCAGCCTATTCACAGTTATGATTACTGAATATTACCCTCCATCATATTTTTAATCTCCTGTTTGTTCTCTCTTTCCTTGTACCCTTTCTCTTCTCACCAGTGTTTTCCTTATGTCTACCACCTTCCCCCATATGCCCTCTTCTTCTCTCACTCCCCACTTCTTTAATTAATTTCTTCCCCTCATACATCCCTTTTAGGTAAGATATATTTCTATTTTCAACTGATTGTGTTTATTTTTCTCTCTTTAGCCAATATTGATGAGAGTAAGGTTCAAGTGATGTCTTTGCTCACCCTTCCATCTTTCCCTTCACTGTAATGGATTTTTCATGAATCTTCATGTGAAATAATTTACCCCATTCGACTCCTCTTTGTCATCCTCAGTCATTTTTATGTCATTCCTTCAAATTCATATAGTACCTGTACCCTCTGGCTGATGTTTAATCCTTCTAGTTATACTGTTAGTGGTACAATTTTTAAGAATTATAAATATCTTTCTATGTAAAGATATAAACAAGTTCAGTTCCATTGAATCTCTTATTTTTTTCCTTTTCACTATTTTAGGCTGTTCATTGGTCTTGAGATTGGAGATCAAAATTTTTGTCCAATTCTGATCTTCTGAAATCTTGAAATCCTTCTCTCTCTTTTTTTTTTTTTTTTAGGTTTTGTTTTGTTTTTTTGCAAGACAATGGGATTAAGTGGCTTGCCCAAGGCCACACAGCTAGGTGATTATTAAGTGTCTGAGCCCAGATCTGACCTCAGCTACTCCTGACTCCAGGGCCAGCTCTCTATCAACTGCACCACCTAGCTGCCGGAAATCCTTCTGTTTTATTGAATGATTGGTAGGTTATTCTTGGTTGTAGTTTTTTTTTTTTCTTTGCCTTCTGGAATATCATGTTTCATGACCTCCAGTTCTTTAATGTTGCAGTTGCTAAATCCTCTGTATTTCTGATTGTGGCTTACCAATATTTGAATTGCCTTTTTTCTGGACACTTGCAGAATTTTTTTCCTTGTCCTGATCATTCTGAAATTTGGTTGTAATGTTTCTTAAGATTTTTTATTTTGGGATCTCTTTCCTAAGGTTATTGGTAGATTCTTTCTTTTTTTTTTCCCTTCTTTTTTTAGATTTTTGCAAGGCAATGGGGTTAAGTGGCTTGCCCAAGGCCACACAGCTAGGTAATTATTGTCTGAGAACAGATTTGAACCCAGGTACTCCTGACTCCAGGGCTGGTGCTTTATCCTCTGCGCCATCTAGCTGCCCCTGGTAGATTCTTTCAATGTCAATTTTGTCCTCTGGTTCCAGGATATCAATGTAGTTTTCCTTGATAATTTCTTTCCAGATCCTCTTTTTCATTAAGGCTTTTACCTAGTCCAATGACTGACATTGTCTCTCCTGTATCTGTTTTTCAGGTCAGTTATTTTCTCAATGAACTATTGTAGATTTTCTTCTAATTTTTAAATTTATTTGATTGATTCTTGATGTGTCATAGAGTTATTAGCTTCTATTTGCCCAGTTCTAACTTTCAAGGATTTGTTTTCCTTGGTTAATGTTTGAACTTTTTCCATTTGGCCAAATGTACTTTTTAAAGAGTTGTTTTCTTAAATGGATTTTTGTATCTTCTCTTCCATTTGACCAAGTCTATATTTTAAGCAGTTGTTTTCTTTTACCAAGTCCATTTTTTTTCATAATTCTCTTGCTTCTCATTCTCAGTTCTTTCCCAATTTTTCTTCTACTTCTTCTTTAAGAGGATTTGAGATAACTTCCCATTTTTGTTTGGGGCTTTGCCCATAGGTGTCTTGACTTTGTTGTCTTTTCTGAGTTTTTTCTGACCTCTCCTGCCACCATAATAACTTTCTATGGTTAGATTCTTTTTTGTTGGGTTTTTTTTTTGCTCATTATTTTTGAACTTTTTCCTTTATTTTAAATTTGATCTCTGCTTCTGAGTGGAAGGGACATTGCCTCAGGCTTCCTGTGACAGGAGCTATTTACCTGGTGTTGCACTGTTATTGCCTTGAAGCCTACAGAGAACCCTCGTATCTGATGCTCTGCTAAGGAGGTAGGGTGCTAGGTAGCTGGCACTGCTGGAGGTGGTAGGGGTCTGACACTTATGGTGCTGACCTGGGATCCTGTACTGGTGTCTGGCATATGCTAAGGATGGTGGAGTATTTCTGAATTTCCCTGGGGCTACACTGAAGCACATAGAGGTTTGGCCTCTGGATGCCGGAGGCTACCTTGTTGCCCAAGGTTACTCTGAAGCATGGGATGGTTCTTGGAGCTGGACTCTTTCTATTCCCTGGCTATGCTGAGGCTCATGGAGGTCCTGGTGTTGGTCTTTGCCTGCTCCACCCACCTTGGGGTCACAATCTCCCACAGGTTTGCTGAGGTGGGGCTTGCTGTTGACTTGCTGGGACACTTTCTGCCCTGGACTGTGCTCTCCTTTAACCTGAGTGAGAAGATCCTGCCGACCTTCAAAGTTTCTTGGGCTAAAAAGTTATTTTGCCCTTACTTTTTGCTGGTTCTGTTGTTCCAGGATTTGTTTTGGGAAGCTAATTGAGGGTTAATGGGGGATGAATATGATGATTTACTATTTACTATTTACACTGCAATCTTAGCTTCTGGAAGTCGATAGAGAGAGAGATAGAGAGATAGATGATAGAGATAGACAGATAGATGCATGAATGAATAACTATGTGTGTGTGTATATATATGTCACATATACATATATACAGATATTATGATTTTACTTATTTTATTCTTCATCAGTTCATTTAAGTCCCAAAAGAACATTTTAAAATGATATGAAAATCAAATTTAGAGAGGGGAATAAAACATAATAGGTTTTAATTGGAGCCATCAAAGCTTATTTGAAGAAAACTATTGTATTTCTTCAAAAATCTCTCTTTTCAGATTCAACAACACAAATGACTTCTGTCAGTTTTCTTATGGCTTATCTGCTAATCTCTTCACCATTTTAGTTACCTTCTTCTGGGCTCTGTCAACATCCTTCTTAAAATTGATGTCTAGAAATGAGTGCATTGAGCCAGATATGGTCTGAGTAACACAGAATATGGTGAAACTGTTGACTTTCTTGTCTATTAATGCAGTCTGAGATTTCATTATGTTTGTGTTTATACTTCCTTTATTTAATGACCAATTGGTTTATGTAAATTATCGCTGTTGTTGTATCACAGAACCTTGTATTAATTTACACTTGAATCAAATTTTGTTGGATGAGAACCTTTAGGGTTGCATTTTGATCTATGAAATCAAATGTATGGTTTTTTTTAATAGTCAGGAAGCAATGAATACAGCGCATCATGTATTCTCAGAATTGTTATAAATTTGTGACTGTGAAAATATGGTCTTTACAATGTCATTTGAAAAATTCTGGGGTGTGGCTAGGTGGTACAGTGGATAGAGCACCAGCCCTGGAGTCAGGAGTACCTGAGTTCAAATCCAGCCTCAGACACTTAATAATTACCTAGCTGTGTGACCTTGGGCAAGCCACTTAACCCCCATTGCCTTGCAAAAACCTTAAAAACAACAACAAAAAAAAGAAAAATTCTGTCTCTTTTCAAATTTTTATTGAAGTTCTCCTTGATATTTATGTCAACTCCATTCTTACTAAAGGGTTTTGTCCCTTTTTAAAGCATGTCCAACATGGAGTGCAATAATCTTTATTATTATTATTAATTTATTATTTATTATTATTAATCTCCATGTTATGGAAATGCTTATTTTATTCCATAAATTAAAAACAAAACAAATAAATAAAAACAGGAATATTTCCCCATAGGTGACGAGGTCCTTCAAATGTTTCTATCCAGTAATCAAAGACAATTCTAAAAGACTTGTGATGGAAAATACTATTCACATCTGAAGAAAGAACTATAGATTGAATGCAAAGCAAACTCACCATTTTTCACTTTAAAAAATTTGTTTCATAGTTTTTTTCTTCTCATTTTTCCCTTTTTATTCCAATTCTTCTTTCACAACATGACTAATATGAAAATGTTTAACATAGTTGTATGGAATTATTTGAATGGATCAAGATATAACATTACAAAGATTTAAAATTAGAATTATTGTCATTCAAAATCTAACAATCAACAAAAGAAGAAACAAGTAGATGTAGACTGCCTATTGTTGAGATTTTGGAATGCAATAGGAGAACTCACTTACTGAGGTGATAGTTCAGCAGGTATATCTTAGATAGACACAGAAGGATTAAATAAGAGAAAGGGAATAACCAGATTGCATTTGGAAAATTGAAGTGTTTTTCTGGGAATCTAAGCTTCTCCAACCTTCTGTCTTTAAGACCAATATTCTGATGATGCTTTGTATATATACAAATGATGGCATACCACAGTCCCCAAGTATTCAAAACTGTGATTTCTCCAAAGGGTAGCAGACAAATGATGAGTATAAATGAGCTGTGGCCAATTAACAGTGATAAGTTGCATGCAATAAATGTTGTTAAAAATATCCAAGAGCCATAAAAGTAGGTGAGCCAGTCATGTAGCAAAAATGAAGGGAAACAGATGTGTACATCACAAAGGAATCAGGGAATGAATGCACTGATGCCTACATAATGTTAACTGGAGGAAGACTTCCAACACTTCGGTTAGACCTCCTATCGGGCTTTTAGGGGAAGTTGTTGTCTATCAGTCGACTGACAAATGATAGCAAGTTCCTCTAAAAGCCCGACAGAAGGTCTACTTTGTGACACTGTTTGGGGTTTTCTTGACAAAGATACTGGACTGATTGGCCATTTCCTGCTCCAGTTTATTTTACAGATGAGGAATGGAGGCAAACAGTATTAAATGACTTGCCCAGGATCATATAGCTAGTAAGTCTGAGCTCACATTTGAATCAGGTCTTCCCTTTTTGTCTTAACTCCTCTAAACTATAAAATTAACTGGAAAAGAAAATGGCAAATACTCTCAATTCCAGACCCACTTAGCTGTAAACCTTTTTGCCAATAGTCAGTTACTATTGTATATTCTAAGAAATGTGTGTAACAAACGTATATTCTAAAATTATAGACAAGCATACCTCAAAGATTATTGCAGATTCAGTTCCAGACCATCACAATAACGTGAATAATACAATAAGGTGAGTCATATTCATTTTCTGGTTTTCCAGTACATATAAAAGTTATGCTTATACTATTCTGTAATCATTAAATGTATAATAGTGTTATGTCTTGAAAATATATGCATGGTTTAATGAAAAATATTTGATTGCTCGAAAATGCTGACCATTATCTGAGCCTTCAGTGAATCTTCATCTTTTTTTGCTATAGTAGTTGCCTAAGATAAGAGTGGCTGTTGCATTTTGATTGATTCTTCCTTTCATTTACTTAAATACTTAGAGACTAACATAAAGTTATTATTAACTGACCTAATTTCAATATTGTTGTTTCTCAGGGAATAAGGACATCAAAGGAAAGGGAAAGAGATTAGGGAATGGCCAGTCACTTATTCAATCAGATCACACAACTTTCATCAATTAAATTTGCCATCTTGCCATCTTATATGTGTATTATTTGTGGTGTCCAAAACAGTTACAATAGTAACATCAAAGACCACTCACTGATCACAGATCATCATAAGATATGATCATATTGAAATTAATCTGAAATATTGTGAGAATTATCAAAATGTGACAAAGACCCAGTCTCAACACATACTTTTGGGAAAATAGCACTAATGGACTTGCCCAATAAGGTTGCCCTAAACCATCAATTTATAAAAAAATTAGCAAAATAAAAAAATGCAACATCTCAGAAGAAGCAATAAAATGAAACACAACGAAAGGAGATATGCTTATAGCATCATAATTCCTCCCTCCCTACCCTGTCCTTGGGACAATGTTTATAGGATGGTACCTTCCAATTCATATATATATATATATATATATATATATATATATATATATGTATATGTATATATACACATATATATGTATATATATAATGTATATACACACACATATATATGTATGTACATACATATATATATGTATATATATATGTATTATATGTTTAGACATTACATTGGAGAAAAGAATTAAGTTGAGAGGAACTATTAATTTGTGAAGTTATTCTGAAAATGAAAATGGTAAATGAATTGTAAAAATGTGAACTATGTAATTGACTCCCAGCTGTGTGTTTAGCACAATAAGACTGCAAATGTCAGAATTCATTTTCCCACTCACTGCTTTGATACAGAGATAATCTACTGCTAGTGTACACAATTGTGCCTTTTCAAGCCCTCAAGCTTTTTATCATTAGAGATTAATTTCCCTTTTCCCACTCCAAGCTGTTTAGCTTTTGGCAATGAGACAGGATAACTCCTGCCACCACTGGTTCACTCTAATCTGAGGATCAGGCAGGAGTAATGATAATGCACTAGACCATTGATTATTCAGGGTCTCTGATTATTTAGGTTCTTTGCTGTTTTTTTCCTTACTGACTCACTTCTGAACATTTTGCTATTCATCAGGATCCCCACCAGAGGACAGGCAAAAGAAGTTATAACTCCTGCTAATTAATCTGTCTCCTGGTTAGTAACTATGATTGTGGCAGGGAGCAGGTGGAGGACAAACATTGTTTAGAGCTGAGGGAAATTGTAATTATTGGCAAAAAAAAGAGGTTAGGGATTCTGAGAATTTCAGTTCTCCAACCTTATTAACATGGATAATTGTTCATTGACTGTAAGTAATCATGGGGCACAATTTGTGGGGAAAGCTGAAAAAATCCTTCCGGATATTTTTCAGGCCTTTGGTTTCTGATGCCCTTAAAAAAAAAAAAGTTTTGTTGTTACAGCACAGAAATTTCTGGACATATCTCCACCACCTGATAAAACAAAGAAAAAAAATAAACAAAACCAACCAATATTATCACTAAATCTGATAATGTGTGCAGCATGCCATTACCCATAGCCCCCTACTTCTCCACCCACAGGAAGGAGATAGATGTATCTTCTCATCTGTTCTCACAGATATTATAATAATTATAGGTTATAATTACCATTATAACTATATTATATTATATTATATATTATATTAACTATAGATCATAATCACCATTATGAGTATATTATTTTATGTTATAGTGTATATGCTATAATTACCATTATAAAGATATTATATCATTATATGTTATAATGTATTAAATTACTTTATAATTATAGGTTATACTTACCATTATGAGTATATCATATTATACTATTATAATCATTGTAAGTTATAATTGTTTAGTATCATTGTAGAATTCTTTTTGTATACAACATCATAATCACCCCTAGCACTAATTTCTTTTCTCACCATCATCAGCTTCCGTCTATCTCAAGTTTCCTCATCTATAAAATGAAGAAACTTATATCCCAGGGTGAATTAAAAAAGGATTAAATAAGAGTATATTTATAATTAGTGCATGCTAGCTATTGGTTTTTTTTGTTTGTTTTTTGTTTTGTTTTTTAGGATTTTGCAAGGCAAATGGGGTTAAATGGCTTTCCCAAGGCCACACAGCTAGGTAATTATTAAATGTCTGAGGCCAGATTTGAGCTCAAGTACTCCTGACTCCAGTGCCGGTGCTCTATCCACTGCACCACCTAGCCGCCTCCATGCTAGCTAATGTTATTAAATAGATCCACTAAGCAGAAATTAGATATTGCTCCTCTTCTATAGACGCTTGAGAATCTCAATGTTCTCTTTGCAATATATTATTACTTAACATTCTATCTGCTAACATCGTTCCTGCAGAACTTGGACTCAGAGAACTAGGAGGAAAAAAAGAGATTATAGAGCAGAAGATCCTGAGAGAGGCAGAAGCCCATGAAGTGTCATGATGTGACGGCTCCCTAGTTCCCTATTTGCTCTCAAGTTAGCTATCCTAGCTCCATTTTTATCCTTCAGCTCAACCAGATGATTATGTCTCCTTTGAGACATTTAAAGAAAACTTTTCTCCTTCAGAAGAGAAAAAGGTTTAAAGCTTGTCTTTCTACAAAACTATTTCCAAGTGAACCTGCCTGGCAACTGTGTTAGAGCAACAGTTTTCAAAAGGTGTCTCATGGACCCCAGGAGAGCCCCCAAATTCTTTCTGGAAGTCTACAAGATCAGAATTATTTTAATAATAATATTAAGATATTTTCATTTTTAGTATTATGAATGTTTATAGCAAACCTGCATAAGCAAAAGTTCTTTGAGGAGTTCTCAATAATTTTAAAGAATATAAAGAGGATCTGAGACCAACATTTTTGAGAAATGCTGATTGAATTACCTGAAAACTCCTATTTAAGGTTTTCTTGGCAGAATTACTGGAGTGGTTTGCCATTTCCTTCTCCAGCTCATTTTATGGGTGAGAAAATCGAGGCAAACAGGGTTACGTGGCTTACCTCTGGGTCACACAATTACTAAGTATTTGAGACCAGATTTGAATTCAAGAAGATGAGTCTTCCTGACTTCAAGCTCTTTTTATCTGCCCCTCACCACCAGAAGACCTAGGTACAAATCTCAGTTTTGCTACTTAGGTCTGTTGCTTAAATTCTCAGACCCTCAATTTTCTCCTCTCCTTTGGCTACCATCATGGTTTTTCCACATAAGGAAAATTTCCAAATAATTTCAAGTTTAGCAGCAATGCTCTAAAATGTAATGATATGTATTACCCTACTTTCCTCAGGAGTAAAATAAGCCAAATTTAAACTTTTCTGAGTTCCTCAGGTCATCATTTTGAAAAATAGAAAGCATGCTATAGTAGAATGACTGCTTAGTTTCAGAGGATCTGGCTTCAAATTGTGGCCCTGCCACTTAATACATACATATATATGGAGAGAGAGAGAGAGAGAGAGAGAGAGAGAGAGAGAGAGAGAGAGAGAGAGAGAGAGAGAGAGAGAGTTGGGGCAGTTATTGAACTTCTCTGGAGTTCAGATTGCTCATTTCTAAAATGAGATAATTGATTCTTTCAAGCATCAGATGTAGTTATAATGTCAGTTGTTTTTTGCTTTACTGCTTTTCTTTGTTATAAGGAAGGGTTCAGTTTTGAGGATGGGAATGCTGAGTATATGGGTGTACATCTTGAAATGACTAATATAAAATAAAAGGCAATAAAATATTTTTTAAAGAAAAACCTTTTAAAAAGTGAATGAGTTGGGGGCAGCTAGGTGGTACAGTGGATAGAGCATCAGCCTTGGAGTCAGGAGGACCTGAGTTCAAATCCAACCTCAGACACCTAATAATTACCTAGCTGTGTGTCCTTTGGCAAGTCACTTAACCCCATTGCCATAAATAAAAAAAAATTTAAGTGAATGATTGGACTAGGAGAACCCTAAAGTTAGGGGGGGAAAAACAGTATCTATCATCTATAAAATGAGAGTGCCAACCAATGTTATTTTAAGTCATAGGCCTCAGAATTTCTAAGAGACTATGAGTAACTCTTGACCCATGACCATCTTGACCCTTAGTAGAACAAACATCTCTGATTCCCAGTGGAAACCCTTCCACTCTTTTCTGTAGGGAGTTGTTACCAGTGAGCTAAGTGATCCCAGAAAATCCATCTTGGTCCTGTTGTCCATAAAGAATTTGCACAAGACCATGAAACCTGGGAAGTTTTCTTCTCCATAAGTAATAAAAGCAGTTGGGAGAAAGGAGTGGAAGGCAGACTTGTACAGGTATGTCCAGCTGTGCCACATGCCCAGACATTATTACATGCTACATTTTGTTATTATATTTATTGGTAATATGTGTTACGTTGTGGTCATAAATAAATATTAAATTCAATATGCAGACCTTGAAAAATTTTTGTTGGGCAATTGCAGCCCAGAAGAGCTTAAAGATAGAACACCCAATAATGGTCTCCAAAAGGAGGACTTCTCACTTAAAGAGCTGCTGGAGACAAGAATCTGCCTATTCTCCCAGACTCAGAGATCTGTGACAATTACCATAAGGACCTCTGTGGTCTCTGGAGCCCTCTACCGGTAGGCTTGCCTTATCATATGCAGTTTAATATTGCCCATTTGGGAGGAAGGATTATTTTCTTTCCTGTGAAGACTGAGCCAACAAAACTGCTGTAGTTATTAGACAAGATCCCAGGCAGGGAGAATGACGTTTCCCATTATGGTCAAGGAGATGAAGTCTGAGTTTGGAGTGGGGTAAACATAAACTGAAAATCCTGGTTGTATTGTACCAGGTACCAAGGTTCCACATGGAAATACCTGGTGTCAAAAAGGGATTCAAGATAAAGGCTTAGGAACCCAAAAGGCAAGAACTAACAAAGGGTTGAACATTTGTATGACCCAACCTGATTCCTGAAAGTCTCTTTTTTTTTTTGCTTTTTTTTGTTTTTGTTTTGTTTGTTACATATTTCTTAATACTATGCCTCTATTAACCAGTGTAGCATTTCTCTAATTTTTCTAATGGTAGATAACTCTCTATGAGTAATTCATGGGCAAAGTCTAGCTTGTTCCTCATGGTAGTTAACTGCAACTCCTGAATACATTAGCAGGGTTAATAGGAATGATAAATGAATGGAAGATTATTGTTACTCCATGTCTACAGCCCAGGCAGCCAAACTTGCTTGTCTTTTTTCCTGGAGTTTGTACTCTGAATTCCCTCTGACACATCACACCTGGAGCCACTTAAATTAGGAGCCCTCAGTGATCCTGAAGACTCGTTTTGTGAGTGCCTAGGAGGTAATTCAGCATCCACACTAAGGAGGGGAGGGAAAGAATGAACCTCCATGCAAGATTGCAGAGTCCCAAAGAAATTTATTAAATATTTTGGAGAGTTGACTGAAGTCTCATGAGGGCTAGAGAGTGAAGTATCATGCCATAGTCTTGGTTACCAGATTTCCTTTTTTTAAATAGGAAAAAATGCCATCTTTGACATGTTTTCTTCTTTTTTTGGAAGGGAGTGCTCCAGTATGATCATTGGTGGGTAGCAAGGTGTTATCTGCTACCTCTACTTCCAAATTGGCACTTTGAAATCTCATATGGTGATTGATGGAAGGGGATGAGAATATAAGATTGGAATATGGTATTTCCCAGTTTTCTTAAGGTAGGAGCACAAGGGGTGGTTGGAGAATCTTCTCTGTAATTCCAGGTCCTATTGAAATTTTTCAAGAAGTTTATTCAAGAAATTATAATGGGGGGCAGCTAGGTGGTACAGTGGATAGAGCACTTGCCCTGGAGTCACCTAGCTGTGTGAACTTGAGTAAGTCACTTAACTCCACTGCCTTGCAAAAACCTGAAGGAAAAAAGACATTATAATTGGGGAATTTGTTGGGATGGGGTGGGATGACTTATGGAGTGAAAGTAAAAGAAAGCAACAAGTAATTAAAACAAACTAGAAAAATAGGACAGCAGACAATTGAAATGGTCATAGATCTTTCCTGAGAATTCTATCTCTTAACTTGCTTATTGGTTCCAGGAAAATGACCTTTGGGTTGTTCTGTCTAGAAGTAGTTCAAAGGAATTGTTTACTGGTTTTCCCTGGGATTCAACATAAGAATGTTGAACATAAGATTGTGTGGGAGACTAAGAGCAAACTTCCAGCACATAAAGATGCTAACAATGGAAGCAAGTCCATCATTATTCCTATGAATGAATGAAAAATTTTAATAAGTGATTATTAGGTGCAAATCACTAGACTTGATAAAGGAGATAAAAACAGGACTAGCTGTTAATAGTTGGAATTTTTTCATCAAATCTCTAAGGGAGACATTTGTGTTTCAGATAGGAGGAGAACTAGATAAACTAAAGAGGCAACATGGTGTAGAAGATAGAGTACTTTCTTCAGGATCAGGAAGACTTGGGTTCTAATCTTGTTTCTAACATGGTTATGTGAAACTAAAGAACTCACCAAACTTCTCAGTTCCCCTAGGAATTCTTTTTCAACTATAAATTGCAGAGAAGGTGCTGACCTGTTTTGGTGGAAGGATTTTCCCCACCTGGTAATCCCCCAATGAAATCATCATCCTTGTCCCTAAGGAGCTCACATTCCAATGAGAAAGACAAAGTATAAATCAAGTTTCTAAAGGAAAGGTCCCATGATCTTGAGGTGGCATGCAAAGTAGATGTAATATATTTTCTTTAATTCCATTTTTGATGTTGAATCATTTGACAAGCCATGGCATATGGTAGTGAAATTCTGTTTTGTAGCTGTGGTTCCTAAGGATGGTGGGACTTCAGGACACACAGAAGCCCTTGCAGATAATATCTTCACAGAGATTTTTCATTACCTAAAAGATGTTGTCAGGAACTGGGTTAGGATGTAGGACCAATGGTATGGGCAGTGTTACCCTTCTATGAGCCTCCTAGGCTTCATCAGAAGTAGTTGCTGATGTTGCTAATGGTAAAGATGACCTCAAAGGTTGTTCCTTTCAATAAAAGTTGTGGGAACCAGGATAAAAGCAGGATTGTATATAAATACATGTTTGTATGCATATATGCATGCTTGTATGCATACGTACAAAGCTATATAATGCTTGTCTGGGGGAAATTTTAATATCTATATATTAAATATATATTTATATATACATTAAATATCTATTCCAACCCCTTCATTTTATAGGTAGAAAAATTGAGGCCCAATATCTATCTCTACCTATAACTATGGATATCTATTTACCTATATCTAGCCATTGTTATCAATATAACAATATATCAATAGATATCAGAGGTCAGAGTTTTTTTTGTTTTGTTTTGTTCTTCCTAACAAGCACTTACCCTTGCTCTGTGACTGGGCAAGTTACTTCATATCTATGAACCTCTGTTTCCCCACCTGTAAAATGAAGGCATTAACCTTCGAGAAAACTAGGTAGTGCAGCAGCTAGCATTCTGGTGTGAGAATAAGGAGGAGGAGTTGAAATCCAATTTTGGATACTTATTGGGAAAGCCACTTTAACCTTTGCCTGTTTCAGTTTCCTCATCTATAAAATAGTGATGATACTAGGATCTCCATCAAAGGTTATTAGAATAAAATAAAGTAATATTTGTCAAATGTTTTGTTAATCTTAAAATGCTGTAGAAAGATTCTTAGATGTTTTCTAAGATCCCATTCTTACCTAATATTCTATGATGTTGGTAATTTCCAATTAACCAGAATCAGAACTATTATTTCTCCCAGCATTCTGAGTTAATAGTTTATTGTATTAAGATTTGTCCCCCCCCCACACACACTAATACATTGTAGACAGAGTTGTGAACTAAATCTTTCTGGAGAGCAATTTGGAATTATGCCCAAAGGGCAAGAAAACTGTGCATTCCCTTTGATCCAGCAACACCACTACTGGATCTGTATGAAAAGGGTAAAAAGGGTAAAAATATCACTTGTACAAAAATATTCATAGGGGCGGCTAGGTGGTATAGTGGATAAAGCACTGGCCCTGGAGTCAGGAATACCTGGGTTCAAATCCGGTCTCAGACACTTAATAATTACCTAGCTGTGTGGCCTTGGGCAAGCCACTTAACCCCATTTGCCTTGCAAAAACCTAAAAACAAAACAAAACAAAAATATTCATAACAGTTCTGTTTGTGGTGGCAAAGAATTGGAAATCAAGGAGATGTCCATCAGTTGGGGAACAGCTGAATAAACTGTGGTATATTATGTAATGGAATACTATTGTTCTATTAGAAACCAGGAGGGATGGGAATTCAGAGAAATCTGAAAAGATTTGAACTGATGCTGAGCAAGATGAGCAGAACTAGAAGAACACTGTTTATCCTAACAACAACAGGGGGTGCTGATCAAGCATGATGGACTTATTCATTTCAGCAGTACTATAATCAAAGAAAATTTTAAAAGACTTGTGATGGAAAATACCATCCATATCCAGAAAAGGAATTATGGAATTTAAATGAAGACCAAAGCATATTATCTTCTATTTTTAAAAGTTTTCTTATGTATTATGTCATTTTTTTATCTCTTGTTTTCTTTCTTCCTTTTTGGACCTGATTCTTCTCTCTCAACATGAACAATATTGATCTAGGTTTAGCATGGTTATAAATGCAAAGCCTATATCAGATTTCTTTGTAAAACTCAAAACCTTGCAAAAAAAAAGGATTGTAAAAACTACTGTTGCAGTTGAAAAAAACAAATAAAATATTTTTTAAAAGAGGCATCCAGTTGGGGCAGCTGGGTGGTGCAGCAGGTAGAACACTGACCCTGGAGTCAGGAGTACCTGAGTTCAAATCCAACCTTAGACACTTAATAATTATCTAGCTGTGTGGCCTTGGGCAAGTCACTTAACCCCATTTACCTTGCAAAAAAACCCAAACCTTAAAAAAATAAAGAGGCAGCTAGGTGGTGCAGACTATAGAACACTAGCTCTGGAGTCAGGAGGATCTGAGTTCAAATCCAACCTCAGATATGCAGCCTAGCTGTATGACCTTGGACAAGTCACTTAACCCCATTGCCTTGCAAAAAAAAATCCCAAAAATATTAAGAAAAAAAAAAGATTTGTTCCCCCATAAGAAGATAAACTCCTGAAGGTCAGCAGGGATCTAATGGAGAGGCCAGGGATAATTTACTTTAACATCTGAACTGGGTCTTGAAGAAAAACATGTCTAGTGGTAGAGGCATGGAGATGTCTTCAGGTATCGAAACTAACCTGCAGTAATTCATGCAGGCAGAAGAGGGCAGGGCAAGACTGGAACACAATGGCTGGAGGGTGGTGCTGTAAAGAAGAATTGAAAAGGAAGGTAGGAGTCAAGTTGTGAAAGGCCTTCAATGCCAAACTGAATTTTCACTTTTTTTTTTTTGCCATCTATCAAAAGTAGATAGTGCTATGGCAAAGGAGCACTGGCCTTGGAATCAGGATGGGAGTTCAAATCCAGTCTCAGATACTTGCCACTTACTAGCTGTATGACTTTGGACAAGTCATTTAACTCTAATTGCCTCGTAATCAGGACCATCTCCAGTCATCCGGATTCATATCTGGCCATTAGACCCAGATGACTCTGGAGGAGAAAGTTAGGCCGGAGACTTAGTACAGCACCTACTCATTCAAATCAATTCATTTGCTTGTCATGGCATTACCTCCCTGATGTCATGGTCTTCTTCTAGGAGGAAGAACAAACATCAGTTCAGGCATTAGAACAGGGATAAAAAAGTGGTTAAAAATATAGAGTAGTTAAAGGGAAAAAGTTTGAGAGATTGCGGAAAGTCTTTCCCACTTAAAAAAAAAAGCAATTTTACCCTTCATTTAATTTTGGTGGACAATAGGGAGTTACAGAAGAGTGATATAAGTAGAATAATGCATTTCATAGATTACACTGGAAATGGTATGAAGGATTGATTGGAAAAGGTATAGATTAGAAGCAGAGTGCCTTTCAAAAATAAAGTGATTTTTAAAATGCTCTTCAAAAACCAACCTATCCATTACACTTATGGCATAATGGGTAGATTATGAGGACTGGAGTCAGGAAGACTCATTTTTCTTGAGGTCAAATATAACCTCAGATGCTTATTAGCCATATGACCCTGGGCAAATCATTTTATCCTATTTGCCTCAGTTTTCTCCTCTGTAAAATGAGACAGAGAAGGAAATAGCAAACCATTCCAGTATCTTTGCAAAGAAAACTCAAATGGGAGCATGAAGAGTTGTATACGACTGAACATAATTGAACAAAAACATCAACTTCTTAAGTATAGAAGTTTTCAGTTATTTAGTTCAAATGCCAGTCTTTGAATCAGGAAGACCTGGATCCAAATCAGGTCAAATTTCCTCATCTGTCAAATGGTGATAATAATGGTACCTTCCATCAAGGATTGTTTTGAGGATTAAATGAGATAATATTTGGAAAGTGCTTTGTAAACTTCAAAGTGCTATAAAAACATTCTTAAATGCTTTCTAGGATACCATCCTTACGTAATATTCCATGATGTTGGTAATTCTCAATTAACTAGATGGTTAATGTAAATAAAACAATTTCTTCTATGAAACATGATGGGCGTATGACACTGAGCAAGGCACAAAACTTCTTGATACCTCTAAGGAGTTCTCTAAGATTTAAGTTTTAGAGAAAGTGCAGATCTGTTTTAGGAGAAAGAGTTTCCTATATCAATGAATTCAACAGCTCAGTTCTATTCGTGGTCCAAATTTGACATTTTGTTTATGAGGAAACCAAGCTCCTTGGAGGAAAAGTAACAATCTTGTCTTATACTCAGTATCAGAGCTAGTCTTAGAATAAAAATCTCCAATTCATTCTTCTTTCTACTATATCACACTGACCCTTGTGTACTTGATATTGTCTCTGGATGAAGGATCTTTGTCTTCCATTGGTTTGGTTAAAACTACTGAAGAAGACCTTTGTAGATATAAACACTACAGTCCACTGAAGTCTTACTCCTTCCTTCAGGTCATTTGTACATAAACTAAAAAAAATAACTGAACCCAGATTCTGAACCAGGCCCTAAGTATACTGATGAAATTGGATTGTGTGATTAGTCTTATCTTGTAAATACAGTCTGTTTCCTACAATACTCATAGTATATTAAGTGCCCTGGTTTATTAGATATCAATGCCATGGGACATTTTTGTAGACTATGAAAGAAATTCTTGAAAACAAGAGATGTCTTTTGAGGTTTATCCTAATGATTTTCCAGTGTCATTTAAGACAGGGTTTCCAAAACATGCCCCACAGGGCAATTTTATGCTCCACCTGTAGGTTTTTGCTAAATATTTTAGTAAACAATGTCAAGCTACCACAAAGCTCTCACTAAAATGGCAAATCAAAATATATTGTCTATTGTTTCAATAAAAACTTTTAAAAGTAAAGTTGGACAGTCCTAATTTAAGAAATAAAGAAAATCAGATGTCTAGATAAGACTTCTTAAACTGATGAGTATCAATAAGTTCCATTTTTGTTGGTTGTTTGATAGATGGCTTCTTTATTATTTTATTATATTAATTTATAATGCTAAATACTCTTAGAAAACTAATGGCAATAAGCATTGGATTTTGTTTTCTCTTAACCTTCACTTTTGTGACTATAATGATGTAATATACTATAGAATATAATTTGTTAAAGTCTACATCTTTTGAGGGACTTGATGTTTTTCAATATATGTATAGATTATAATATTAAATATAGAGACAAGAAAGCCTTTTTATTGTTAATAAGGTCAATTATTTTTCTAAGATTTTAGTATCTTCTCTTTTATGTGTTTAAGAATCATCCCCTGGGGTGGCTAGGTGGCGCAGTGAATAGAGCACCGGCCTTGGAGTCAGGAGTACCTGGGGTTCAAATCCAACCTCAGACACTTAATAATTACCTAGCCATGTGGCCTTGGGCAAGCCATTTAACCCCATTGCCTTGAAAAATCTAAAAAAAAAAAGAATCATCCTCTCAACTTCTAAAGATTATATTGCACCATCATAATCAACACTGCATACATTTGGTCAGATCCCTTGCCTTTTCATATTTTTGCTTTTGTTTCTTATTAATGCCATTTCTACTTTCTTATTGTGGACTGTGACATTAAATTCCACTGTGATGGATTTATTATCACTGATAGAGGAAAAAAAGTTTCTTGACAGATTTTTTTGCATTTTTTTGGTCTGTTCTTTGTTCTCTAAACTTCATCCTTACATGTCCTCAGGATGACTTGGTTTAAAGTGTTATCTTGCAAGGTTTTTGTAAGCTCTTTTTCCCTTCCATTGAATCATGTCTATTTCCTTCCACAAGATTTTTGCAATCAAATTTATATTATGTCATTGTTTCCTTATCTTTTTGTTTGTCACAAAAGTTGTTCTTTCTGTCAAAAGTTTTTGTACCCTTTTGGTTTTTTCCCCTTGTATCAATTGATTTGCACAATTGTCATTCTTAAGGAATGAACTGTTTTGAAGTTCATTCTTCTTTCCATTTCCAAGTATATCCATTTCCAACTTGTTTAAATAGGTCATATTGGAGTTGCCTCAGTTGTGTACCATGTTGTCTCATTTCTCTTTATCTAATATAATATAGTTTCTTTACACTTTCTCTCTCTCCACAAATCTATGTGTATATATATATATATATGCATACATATATAATATGTATGTATGTGTATGTTACATGTATTTATATTTAATGTTTAACAAAATAATAACAAAACTGTTCTCCTGTTTTTCTTTTTAATTCTGTGCATTTTAAAAATGTTTAATAATGTTCTTTCTTTTCTTATCTATCACTACCCTCTACTCAGTGGTATATTGATCAATGCTTAAAAATTAACTCTAAAAACAACCCATTGCTGTACCTGTAAAATACTTAATTTTTTCATTATTTTATTGATATTTTGTTTCTTTCATATTACAATTATTCTAAGTATCCCTTCCTCTCCCTCTTCTAGAAAGTCATCCTATATAACAAAAAACATTTTTTTTAGGGAGGAAAAAAATCAGCACTACTTATTACACATTGAAAATATCCAAAAGCATGTAGAATGTTTACCAAGGGGTAAGTTGTACATGTCTTCTCATTTATCTTCATTTGAGTCTCATTTGAATTTTTAAAATTTGAGTTACAATGTCTTTGATATTTTTAGTGTATTGTTCTTTCTATTTACATTGTTTGGTAGTCAAAGTATATTTTTTCCCTTGACTGCTTATTTCACTATCTTTCAGTTCATAAAAGTCATTCCATGCTTCTCTATATTCACCAAATATATCATTTCTTACAGGACAGTAGTATTCCATTCCATTTAAGGATTACAATTTGTTTAACCATTGCCCAATTGATGGGCATATCTACTTTGTTTCTGATTCTTAGCTATCACAAAAAGTACAGCCATAAACATTTTGGAGAATACGGGGATTTTCTTATTGATGGCTTCCCTGAGGTTTAGGGAGTCTTTGGTTCAAAGCATATGAGCATTTTAGTCACTTTGTCTATATAAAAGATTACTTTCCAAAATTGTTGCATAGCTCCACCAACCATGGTGTATTCCTATCCTTTTACAACCCTACCATCATTGACTTGTAATTTTTTATGATTTTTTTGCCAATTTGAAGATTGTAAGGTGAAAACTCAGTATTGTTTGAGTTCATTTATTTATTCATGATTTGGAACATTTTATGTAGTTGTGAATACTATGAAATTCTTCTGAAAACTTCATATTCTTTGACTATCTGTAGGAGAATGTATACATATATGTGTGTGTGTGAGTTTTGTGTGTATGTGTGTTGTTTATATATCTACTCTTCATCAAAGAAATTTAATTCAAAGATTTTTTCCATTTGCCCACTTTCCCCCTTATCCTAGAAGCATTAATTTTTTCAAGTTATCAAAGTTATATCTTTTATCTTTTATCTTTATGTATTGGTTAAGAACATATCTCTTACCCATAGATGGGTGAAATATTTGATCTGTTTTTCTTATAATTTTTATAATATAATCTTTAACATTAAAACTTTGTATATACTTAAAATATTTTGTGGAATTTGGTGTAAGATATTTATTTAAGCCTAATATCTACCAGACTGCTTTCTATTTTACCCAGAAGCTTTTATCAAATAGTTTTTTCCCCTAAGTAATTTATATTTTCCACATTATTGAACACTAGATTATTGAGTTCATTATTTCTGAATCTCCCTTATCTAATATGTTCCATTGATTTAGCTCTCTCTGTACTTTAACTGATGGCAGATGGTTTTGATGAATGCTGCTTTATGATATAGTCTGAAGTCTGGAAGTACTATTCCCCCTTTACCCTTACTTATTTTAATCATTCCCTTGATGTTCTAAGTCTCTTTTTTTTCCTGAATGAATTTTGTTAGTTTTTGTCAAGGTCTGTAAAGTATCTCCTTGATAATTGCAGTGATATAGCATTAAAGGTATAAATTAATTTTAGTAGTGTTGTCATTTTTATTATATTGGTATGAACCAATCTTGAGCACTAACTATTCTTCCACTGAACTGTGTTACTCTTTATTTTTTTAAGGATCACTTCAAGATTAAATCCTTTATTTAAATTAATTTATAAATATTTCATAATAATTCATTTTAATAATTATAAAATTATTATATATACTTAAATATTTATAATAATAATGAAATAAATGATAATGCATTTATACCTAATTAAATCTTTTGTTTTCTTTGAGATGTTGATCTCCAGATATCTTATGCTTTTTATGATTATTGGAATGGGGTTTCTCTTTTTATTATTGCTTCTTGTATTTTGTTATTACTATGTAGAAATGCTGTAGATTTTTAAGGATTGATTTTATAGTCTGCTGAAGCTGTTGTTATTTATATATTTGCTGATTCCTTTTAATTTTCCAAGTAAATCATCCTATCATTAACCAACTAAGATAGCTTCATCTCATCTTTACCTAACTTTATGCCTTTGTTTCTCTTGTTGTTACTAATGTTTCTAGAAATTCTAGTGGGAAGAGTAGGTATTCTTATTTCCCTCTTGTGTTTATTGGAGAATGTTCTAGTGTATCTGCATTGCAGATGATTCTTACTTCTGATTTTAAATTGATGTTTTAATTTTTTTTAAATCCCTCTATGTCTGTACTTTGTTGGGTTTCAGTATATTAGCCAATCTGATAAAAATGATAAGGCCTTTATCAGAGTAACTTGTTGGAAATTTTGCCCCTAGTTTTCTGCTTTCCTTATAATTTTGGTTGCATTGGTTTTGTTTGTGCAAAACTTTTAAATTTTATACAATCACAGTTATCTAGTTTATATTTTGTAATGCTCCCTGTATTCTCTTTGATCCTAAATTCTTCCCTTATCCATAAATCTGACAAATGAATTATTCCATGCTTTCATAATTTGATTACAGTATCATGCTTTATGTGTAAATCATGTACCCATTTTGACCTTATCTTAGTACAGGATGTGGGATATTTGTCTAAACCTGATTTCTGCCATACTGTTTTATAGTTTTCTCAGAAGTCTTTGCCAAATAATGAGTTTTTGTTTCAAAAACTTGGATATTTGGGTTTATCATGTATTTGATTTAGTAATAGATATTTACTATAATATAATGTATACCTAATCTCTTTCATTGATCCAACACATTCTCTTAGCCAGTATGAGATTGTTTTGATAATTACCACTTTATAATACAGTTTGAATTCTGGAATGGCTAGACTATCTTCCCTCACATATTTTTTCATTGGTTTCCTTACTATCCTTGATCTTTAATTCTCTCAGATAACTTTTGTTATTATTTTTTCTAGCTCTATAAAATAATTTTTGATGAATTGATTGACATGATTTGAATAAATAGATTAATTTAGATTGAATTATCATTTTGGTTCAGCCTACCCATGAGCAATTAGTATTTTTCTAGTTGTTTAGATCTGACTTTATTTGCGTGAAATATTATTATATAGTTTCTAGATTTATCTTGGCAAATAGACTTCCTCATATTTTATTGTCTTTACTTATGTTAAATGGAATTTCTCTATCTCTTAGATAGAAAAGCAGAATTTCATTGGTAATACATAGAAATGCTAATGATTTATTTGAGGGATACTTTCCTTCTATCTTTTTCCTTCTTGGGGCACATGCCCATGAGGAGTTTGACTAGGTCAAAGACCATACTACAGGACTTCTAATTAGAAGTGTCCAAAAGATAGTCAGTTATGTAGGATTTAATGAAGCTCAGGAGAAAGACTAGACCTTAATATAAAAATTTGTCTGTCATCTGTCTACCAGGGATAGTTGAACCTTGGAAACTATTAATACTTTGAGGGAGAAGAGGTAAGGATTCAAGAATGATTTTTTGGTTTGAAGATATCCATGGATGGGGTATAGAGATATGTGACTGATAATGCAGAAAAAAAGAAAAAGCATCAAGGAACATATATGTAGGAAAAGAATCAAGAGAGCATAAAATTTCAGTTATTCACTCAAGGCAAGATTGCATAGGCCCAGATTGAGCCTTCACTGCACTATATATAACTTTACCAATCACAAGGTCTTCATATCATGGAGAAGGAATTTTTGGCATAAAAGTATGCATATATATATATTTAAATTTTAATAAAAATTGTCCTTATTCTGTCCTTTTGTCTACTGTGCTTTAGACAGTAGCCTGGGTTCTCTGCTCAAGTCCTGATTATGATGTTGTAGAAGAAAATGAAAGCTTAGCAACAAAGAATCATGGAAATCATCAGTGAGAGAAATTTTGTGAAGCATTCTCTTGACGCTTCATTCAGTCATTCAATCAAAAACCATGTGTTAGGTGTTTTTTATATGACAGGTACTATACTAGAAGCAGCAAGGTGGCACAGTGCGTAGAGTGATGATCTAGTGTTAAGCATATAACCCAAAGACCAAAACATTCCTGCTCTCAAGGAGCTTACATTATGATGAGAGAGACAACATGTAAATAACCTGGTGGTGATGGTTGTCTTTAGTTCAAAGAGGACTAAGGATATCAAAAAGTTGAAGTCTTGATTTTTGCCTGAATTGTTGTCAAATGAGGTAGAACTAGGCAAAGTCTTTAGCCTCTTCCTCTCCTCCAGTCTCTGAAGGGAGGGAACACAAATCTTTTGGCAGTGAGAATTAGCCAGGGAAAATTCAAGGAGAGATATGGTAGAGTTCTGGATCAAAATGCTTGGAAGTAAAATGTTAAGAGGAATAGAAATTTAGGAAGGGGGTAGGTTGTGAAGAGGTTTTTTTTTTTAATTTAAATTTATTTTTATTAAAGATATTATTTGAGTTTTACAATTTTCCCCCCAATCTTGCTTCCCCCCCCCCCCCACAGAAAGCACTCTGTCAGCCTTTACTTTGTTTCCATGTTGTACCTTGATCCAAATTGGGTGTGATGAGAGAGAAATCATACCCTTAAAGAGAAGTCTAAGAGGTAACAAGATCAGACAATAAGATATCTGTTTTTTTTCTACATTAAAGAGAATAGTCCTTGCACTTTGTTCAAACTCCACAGCTCCTTATCTGGATACAGATGGTACTCTCCTTTGCAGACAGCCCAAAATTGTTCCCGATTGTTGCACTGATAGAATGAGCAAGTCCTTCAAGGTTGAACACCACTCCCATGTTGCTGTTAGGGTGTACAGTGTTTTTCTGGTTCTGCTCATCTCACTCAGCATTAGTTCATGCAAATCCCTCCAAGTTTCCCTGAAATCCCGTCCCTCCTGGTTTCTAATAGAATAATAGTGTTCCATGACATACATATAGCACAATTGGGTAAGCCATTCCCCAATTGAAGGACATTTACTGGATTTCCAATTCTTTGCCACCACAAACAGGGCTGCTATAAATATTTTTGTACAAGTAATGTTTTTACCCTTTTCCCTCATCTCTTCAGGGTATAGACCCAGTAGTGGTATTACTGGGTCAAAGGGTATGCACATTTTTGTTGCCCTTTGGGCATAGTTCCAAATAGCTCTCCAGAAGGGTTGGATGAGTTCACAGCTCCACCAACAGTGTAATAGTGTCCCAGATTTCCCACATCCCTTCCAACAATGATCATTATCTTTCCTGGTCATACTGGCCAATCTGAGAGGTGTGAGGTGGTACCTCAGAGAAGCTTTAATTTGCATTTCTCTAATAATTAATGATTTAGAACATTTTTTCATATTGCTATGGATTACTTTGATCTCCTCATCTGTAAATTGCCTTTGCATATCCTTTGACCATTTGTCAATTAGGGAATGGCTTTTGTTTATAAAAATATGTCTCAGTTCTCTGTATATTTTAGAAATGAGTCCTTTCTCAGAATCATTAGTTGTAAAGATTGTTTCCCAATTTACTACATTTCTTTTGATCTTGGTTACATTTGTTTTATCTATGCAAAAGCTTTTTAATTTAATGTAATCAAAATCATCTAATTGGTTTTTGGTGATATTCTCCAACTCTTCCTTAGTCATAAACTGTGCCCCTTTCCATAGATCTGACAGGTAGACTAGTCCTTCATCTTCTAATTTGCTTATAGTATTGTTTTTTATGTCTCTGTCCTGTAACCATTTGGATCTTATCTTGGTAAAGTGTGTGAGGTGTTGGTCTAATCTAAGTTTCTTCCATACTAACTTCCAATTTTCCCAGCAATTTTTATCAAAGAGGGAGTTTTTATTGCAATGGCCAGACTCTTTGGGTTTATCAAACAGCAGATTACTATAATCATCTCCTGCTTTTACACCTAGTCTATCCCACTGGTCCACCACTCTATTTCTTAGCCAATACCAAACAGTTTTCATGACTGATGCTTTATAATATAATTTTAGATCGGGTAGGGCTAAGCCACCTTCTTTTGCACTTTTTTTCATTAAGCTCCTGGCAATTCTTGACTTTTTATTTCTCCATATGAATATACTTACATTTTTTTCTAAATCATTAAAGTAATTTTTTTGGAATTTTGATTGGTAGGGCACTAAACAGATAGTTTAGTTTTGGTAGAATTGTCATTTTTATTATATGAGCTCTACCTATCCATGAGCAGTTGATATTTGCCCAGTTATTTAAATCTAATTTAATTTGTGTGAGAAGTGTTTTATAATTGTTTTCAAAAAGATTCTGAGTCTGTCTTGGCAAATAGACTCCCAAATATTTTACACTGTCTGAGGTTACTTTGAATGGGATTTCTCTTTCTAGTTCTTCCTGCTGTTTCTTGCTACACATATATAGAAGAGTTGAGGATTTATGAGGGTTTATTTTATAACCTGCAACTTTGCTAAAATTGCTAATTGTTTCCAGCAGTTTTTTAGATGCTTTCTTGGGATTCTCTAGGTAGACCATCATGTCATCTGCAAAGAGTGAGAGTTTTGCCTCTTCCTTCCCAATTCTAATTCCTTTAATTTCTTTTTCTTCTCTAATTGCTGATGCTAACATTTCTAATACAATATTGAATAGTAGTGGTGATAATGGACACCCTTGTTCCACCCCTGATCTTATTGGGAATGCCTCTAGCCTCTCCCCATTGAATATAATGCTTGTTGATGGTTTCAGATAGATACTGCTAATTATTTTAAGGAACAGTCCATTCATTCCTACACTTTCTAGTGTTTTTAATAGGAATGGATGCTGTATTTTGTCAAAAGCCTTTTCAGCATCTATTGATATGATCATATGGTTTCTGATAGGTTTTTTGTTGATATAATTGAGTATACTAACAGTTTACCTAATATTGAACCAACCCTGCATTCCTGGAATAAATCCTACTTGATCATAATGTATTATCCTAGTGATGACTTGTTATAATCATTTTGCTAAGATTTTATTTAGGATTTTTGCATCTATATTCATCAGGGAAATAGGTCTATAATTTTCTTTCTCTGTTTTAACTCTTCCTGGTTTAGGTAACAGTACTATATTGGTTTCATAGAAAGAGTTAAGCAGAGTTCCATCTTTCCCTATTTTTCCAAAGAGTTTATATAGGATTGGAACCAATTGTTCCTTAAATGTTGGGTAGAATTCACTTGTGAATCCATCAGGTCCTGGAGATTTTTTTTTAGGTAGTTCAGTAATGGCTTGTTGAATTTCTTTTTCTGAGATAGGGTTGTTTAGGTATTTAATCTCTTCTTCATTTAACCTGGGCAACTTATATTTTTGTAAATATTCATCCATTTCACTTAGATTGTCAAATTTATTGGCATAGAGTTGGGCAAGATAATTTCAAATTATTACTTTAATTTCCTCCTCATTGGTGGTGAGTTCACCTTTTTCATTTATGATACTTAGCAATTTGGTTTTCTTCTTTCCTTTTTTTCATCAAATTGACCAGAGGTTTATCAATTTTATTGTTTTTTCATAATACCAACTTTTGGTTTTATTTATTAATTCAATAGTTTTTTGCTTTCAATTTTATTAATTTCTCCTTTAATTTTTAGAATGTCTAATTTGGTACTTAATTGGGGATTTTTGATTTGTTCTTTCTCTAATTTTTTTAGTTGCATGTTTAGTTCATTGATTTCCTCTTTCTCCAATTTATTCATATAAGCATTTAGAGCTATAAAATATCCCCTGAGAGTTGCTTTGAATGAATCCCATAGGTTTTGGTATGTTGTTTCATTATTATCATTATCTAGGATAAAATGGTTAATTCTTTCTATAATTTGTTTTTTGGTCCACTCATTTTTTTAAAATGAGGTTATTCAGTTTCCAATTTGTTCTGGTTCTATATCTCCTTGGCCCAGTATTGCATATGACTTTTATTGCATTGTGATCTGAGAAAGATGTATTCACTATTTCTGCCTTTCTGCAGTTGATCATTAGGTTTTTATGTCCTAGTACATGGTCAATTTTTGTATAAGTTCCATGTACTGCAGAGAAAAAGTTATATTCCTTTCTATCCCTATTCAGTTTCCTCCATAAGTCTACCATAACTAATTTTTCTAACAATCTATTTACCTCCCTAATTTCTTTCTTGTTTGTTTTATGATTCAATTTATCTAGATCTGAGAGTGGGAGGTTGAGGTCTCCCACTAGTAGAGTTTTGCTGTCTATATCTTTCTGTAGTTCTTTCAGCTTCTCCTCTAAGAATTTGAGTGCTGTCCCACTAGGTGCATATATATTCAATATTGAAATGACTTTACTGTCTATGGTACCTTTTAGGAGGCTAAAGTTTCCTTCCTTATCTCTTTTAATGCTATCTATTTTTGCTGCTGCTTTGTCTGAGATAAGGATCGCTACCTCTGCTTTTTTTACTTCAGCTGAAGCAAAATATATTTTGCTCCAACCTTTTACCTTTACTGCATATTTATCTCTCTGCTTCAAATGAGTTTCTTGTAAGCAGCATATTGTAGGATTCTGGTTTTTAATCCACTCTGCTATTTGCTTACCTTTTAAGGGAGAGTTCATCCCATTCACATTCAAGGTTATGCTTAGTAATTCTTTATTGCCCTCCATGCTATCTTCCCTCTGTTTGTATTTTGCCCCCTTCCCCCCTTTTATCCATATTCCCCAGTCTTTTGTTTCTGAAAACCACTCCCTTCAGTGTGTTTGCCCTCCTATATCACACCCTCTCCTTTCTTTCCTCTTTCCCTTTTTCCCTTTTCCCTTCCCTTCCTTTTGTTATTTCCTATTATTTCCTCCACTCTCCTTCTCTTTCTCTGTCCCCCCTCCCCTTTTCCCCTTTTCCCCTTTTAATACTTGAAAGATTAGATGTTTTATAAGCTGAGTATATGTAGGTTGACTTTAAGCCAAGTCTGATGAGAAGAAGATTCAGGTGTTTCTCCTCTGCTCCCTTCTTCCCCACTATTACCATAGGTTTTTTGGTACCTCTTAGTGTAATGATTTCTTTTAAGAGGTTTGTTTCATGTGATAGATGGGGAAGAGATCAGGAGACTTTAGAACTGTGCCTGTCTTCTCTCTGCCATGTTGGCCACGTGAAGAGGTTTAAAAATCAAATAAAGTTTTTTATGTTTTGTTCTGGATGTGGAGTCAGTTCAGTGCATTTATCAAGGGGAATATATTAGATAAATCTATACATTAAGTAAAAGACTTTGGTAGCTTAGTGTATGATGGACTGAAGTAGTGAGAGACCTGAGACAGGGAGATCAGTAGGTTATTTCAGTAGTCCAGATGAGAAATAACAAAGACATGAACTAAGATGAAGGATGATGTCAGAAAGGAGAATTTTGGTCCTCTTGCCTCTTCTTATATTGTAACCTTTTTCAACTCAGGGTTGGAACAGGACAAAAACATATAACATATATGTTATTATCCTTGCTTACAGGATATATGGATCTGCTCAGAGAGCCCATCCTACATTGTTCTTCCTATCACTTAGCCATCTTTCTTGGTTTTCAGGTATCTGGCTGTCTTCTCTCATGTTTATTCCATCATTCCTAAAGCCACTGAAATCCTACCCTTTTCAAGGAAGTTTTCTCAGTTGATCAAGATGAATGAACTACTTTCCTGTAATATCTGCACTTGGAATTCCTTAGTCTTCCTTCAGCCCTCTGCTGCTTACTCAAATGATGCCCACATCCTTACCTCACATTCTAGTTTCCACAACCTGTTTATGGTGACTTTTTAGTAATGTATTTGTTGAGAAACAAAGTGTAGGAAAATTGACTCTAGAGTCAGAAAGCACAAGAGTAAAAAACATCAGAAGGAATTAATTCTCACATTTTTTGGTTTCTAGGAATCCTTTTCTCCATTTATAATGTCCTCAAGAAGTTTCATTTAGGTATAACTCTCTGCCTGACCCTGAGGGTCAGAGTCTTGTAAAATCCAGAGCTAGTGATTATCTCTTGACTCCTTCAGGGATCAGAATCACTAAAACTACTGGTGTCCTCGTGGTTATCTCTGCTTCCTTCCACAATCTCTTTCACTGCCATCTGCCACTACTGCTCTAGCAGCTGCTGCTACTGCCACAGGTCCAGCTGCAAATGGTCCCTCTGGACCGTCTGAACTTAGAAGGTTGCTGTTTTAGAATGATTGTTTTGTCTGAGAACAGGAAATAATAAAAGAATGGTCACAAAGAGCCAAGAGTGTCCATATATTCACTGCTACCATAACCAAGTAGAAGAAAAGAATGCTACATCTTCTGAACATGACTCTTGGGGCCAGATTTGTTCTGCCTCATCACAGCCAAAGAGAAAAAAAAAACTTGACTTGACTGTGAACAGTCCCTATTGTATACCTATTCAGTTCTGGTTCTGAAATGTATGAGATAATAATTCTTTCAACTCCACAACCAATTAGAAAAATATTTCCTTTTTACATAGACAAATCTATTTTACATTGTCAGAAATTGGCTTTCCCAGCATTCCACCTGGTAGATTGAAAACAAGGATGGGATATCTATACAAACCAGGAAAAACAAATCTAATTGTGCTTTGTGTGTAATACTTGCCTAACATGCACAAGGCATGCATTTCTTTTTAGCAGTGAAGATAAATGATCATCACTTTGAATTAGGCATATCAGTTTGATAGGTATGTGAAACAAAGTCTGAGAGGAATGGGACAGAGTTAAAATTAAGATGATGTAATAATCTAGGCAAGAAATAATGAAATCCTCTGATGTGCATATTAATGGAGAAATGTAGATGAAAAGGACTTGGCTGTTAATTGGACACAGAAGGTTAGTGAGGTAAGGAAAGATTTCCATTCAAATAAGTTTGAGCTAGAATCGCAGAATGGCTCTAATTTGCATTTTTCCAAATAAATTTTAATTTGGAACATTTTTTCCCCACATGTCTAAGATAGCCTAGGTTTCTTCCCTTGAGAACTGTCTGTCCAAAGTACTAAACCATTTCTCCATTGGGGGATGACTCTTTCTTTTAAATGTGCATCAGCTCCTTATATATTTTGGAAATGAGACTTTTTTCAATTTGATATAATGAAAATGATCTGCTTAATTTTCTGTGGTGCTCTCTTTTTCTTGTTTGGTCACAAAATTTTCCATTAACCATAAATCTTATAGATAATTTTATTTCATGTTTCTCTAATTTGTTGATGAAATGAATTATCTGTCTAGGTCACACATTCATTTGGAGATTATTTATTCATAAGGAAGGAATAAAGTTTTGATATGACTAATTTCTTCCATCTTCCTATCTACTTTTGTAGTTTCTAATTCATTACTAAAGCAAAAATTGCTTCTCTGAATTTTATAGGGTCCTTTCCTTTTTCCTTTTTCCTTCATGGTAATATGCTTGCTAGTACTAGCTTGACTAGGCAAAAGGGTATTCCAAGTTTTTCTAGTTGGAAACGTCTAATAAACAGTTGGTGGTGTAAGACTGTAATTCAGGAGGAAATCTGAGGGAACATCAGCATGGATATGAAAATTGAATCAGTGGAAGTGAATACTACCTAGAGCTAAAGTTCTTCATGTCTTTTGTTTCATGGATCCTTTGGCAGTCTGATGAATTCTATGGGCCTCTTTTCAGAATAATATTTGAAACCCACTCTCATAATTGAAAGAAATACTAAATTTCAATTAGACATTATTGAAAAGAAAGCTGTAATACTGTAGTCCATCTGATTTCATGGAACTCCTGAAGTCTATCCCCAGGAGTCTTAGATATCCATGGGTCCCAGATTAATATTAAGATCTGAAATCTAGCCACAGGATCCTTAGAGAGATCCATGGACTCCAGATTAAGACTGAATCTTGAAATCTAACCATGAGATCCTTAGAAATACATGGACCCCAAAATTAAGATCTTGATTAAAATTAAGACCTGAAATCTAGCCATAGGAAACTTAGAGAGCCATGAACCCCAGATTAAGGAAGAAAAGGAGAAAGTCCAAGACTAAACTTTAGGGGGAAACATTCATAGATAGGACAAGGGTGATAATCCAGTAACAGAGATTGAGTATAAGTCTTCATTTAGGTAGAAGAACCATGAAGAATAATATCATAAAACTCAAATCAGGTCCCTGGAAAGTGCATTTATTTCCCTGAGGCAAAGTTATAAGATAGAAGCCACCCCCTGACCCTGTGTTTGGTTGTTCTGGCAGGTGTTCTGGATGCTCTGTTTGCCTCTTCTTCAGCCTCATCTCCATTAATCTTTTTTTTTGAGTTTGGATAGGCAAGAGTCAAGTGTTTTTCACTTGCTGCTCCTGCCCTGCTTGGAGCACATTCTGATTTCCCACTTACATCTTCTATTATCCTGTTTCCCTTGGTCTTCAGGTACCTAGAATCCTTATTCTATCTAATCCTCTGCTCTTCCTATTATTCCTGAATTCCCACCCTTTCCAATAAATTATGCCAGTTTGATCAGGATTAATAAGGTGCTTTCCTAGCCATAACATCTGAAATTGGAATCCCTTATATTACCCTCAGGCCACTGTCCCCTACCACAATAATGTCTACATTTTAACCTCACATTCCAATTAGCCACTATATTTCTGTGTGTGTGTTTACTATATATATATATATATATATATATATATATATATATATATATATATATATATATATGTGTGTGTGTGTGTGTGTGTGTGTGTGTGTGTGTGTGTGTGTGTGTATGGACAGAGAGAGAGAGAGAGAGAGAGAGAGAGAGAGAGAGAGAGAGGTATTTATTGAGAAATAATATGCATTAGGTAATAGAGAGTCAGCCTCAGAATCAGGAAGACCTGGTTTGAAGGTCCTGCCCCTACAGTAAACTGATTGGGTAACTTTTGGGTAATTCCCCTAAATGTGAAGTGTTCCCACACAATCATCCAAGTATTTAAATTGTAGAACAGTTGTATTGTTAGAGGGACTTTCTTCACTGAGAGAAAATGAAACCACATAAAATCACCACCCAGGTCTTCCCCTCAAAATTGATTTTCACAATTTTATTTTATTATACATTGACCTTTATTTCTTCATATTAATGTTGTTTGTCTCATAAACTTTGACAGGGAGGGCCTGGGTGTATTTATTCTCTTTGCCAGACACCCAAACACAGGTAACTTAAATGAAAGCATGGTGATGGTGGGAGTTGTTCTGATGAAGATCCTTCTAGCTTCTCTTTCCCATCTTGGTTAAAAGAATGATGGAGATGAATCTGTAAAGTCCTGTCAAACTCTGACTTTTTTTAATTCTTATCCCAGGCCACAATTAGGCTTTCAGGTAAGGCTTCATGATCCACAAGACAGGAATATTCGAATTTCTTTTCAAAAGGAACTGAAATAGTTATTGATGACTCATAAGTGCCATCTTCTCTGGACTGTTTATTTCCAACTTCATTCTTGAGGAGCTTTCCATCATGAATCCAATGCAAGTTAACATTGTCTGGATAGTAATCAGAAGCCTTGCACTCCAAAATCTTGTTTCTTCTAGAGGCTGGATAATAAATGAGATTCACCTTGGGAGGAACTATAAGAGAATGAAGCAGGTAACATGAATAGTAGAACTTTGATTTCCTTTCTTTCTTATCCAACACTCCCAAATTTCTTTCTAGGTCCAGTGAAAGTCATTTTGAATCTTCTAAAAATCTCAGCTCTACCAATTCAACAGATTCTATTAGAAAGGCACTCTGCTAAGCATTGAGAATACAGTAAGAGGCAAAAGACAGTTCCTAACCTCAAGGAGCATACAGTCTAACATGGGAGATAACATACCTATAAATATATATAAAATAAACTAAAACAGGATAAATAGGGAATAATTTAAAAAAGGAAAGCACTAGAATTAAGAGGAGTTGGAGAAGGTTTCCTGTAGAAGAGAAGATTTTAGTTGGGACTTAAAGGAAGGAGAAATAGGTCCTGAAAGATAGGAAAGAATGGAGTGAAGGCATTCCAGGTGAGAGAAACAACATAGAACAAAGGCCCAGAGCAAGAGCTGTTGTGAATGTGAGACCTGGAAAATGCCTTTTTTTTTTGACTAGTAAGAACAGAATTTGAGGACTAGTCATCAGGAATGAGATTTGATGAAGGGAGGGAGATAAGGGGAGAATTGAGTTATAATATAGAAAGCCTTGATGCCCAAGCAAAGGAGTTGGATTTTAATATGATAATGGGTTCTTTGTACATTCTTGAATAAGTATGATGAAAGTGGTTTTTCTAATACCATTATTTTGATAATGATCTGCAGGATGAATTTGGAATAGAGAATGAAACTTCCCTAAAAGGCAATTACAGTTATCTCTTCCACATCACAACTTTCCTCATTGTGGTTTTGAGACATCATGAATCTGCATAAAAATTAAAATGAGAATTTTTTAGGAGTTTTGTAGAAGCTACAGATCAGAAGATAGCAGAGGAAAAGTTAAAAAACTCTGAAATGTATAACTATATGTATAGTATTATGTAATATCAATATATTTTATCTTTTAATAACATAATAATTCAAACTTCTCTGGTACAAAGAGAGGGTCAAAACTTTTATGTGGATTTTCCAGATTATGAGGGGGAAAAGAGCCTCTAATCCCCCCCCCCAGATGTGGATGGGATAACTGTATAATACTATTAGTTTTATATATATATATATATATATATATATATATATATATAGTTATCTAGGCCTAGAATAAAAAAATATACCATATTAAGGCTAGATGGACTTATGAAATGATGTGGTTCAACTAGTACTTTGAGAGTACTTTTCTACCATTGCTGACATCTTTTCTTGTAGTGATGAAGAGCTCCCTATATCTTGAGGCAAACAATTACATTTTTGGATATCTCTAATTGTTATGATGGGGTAACTAGGTGAAGCAGTGGATACCTAGCTTGACATCAGGAAGACTCAACTTAGTGAGTTCAAATCTGATCTCAGATACTAGCTGTGAGATCCTGAGAAAGTCACTTCATATTGTTTGCCTCAGTTTCCTCATTTGTTAAAAATGAGCTGAAGAAGGAAATGGTACATAGCTGTATTATTTTTTGCCAAGAAAACCCCAAATGGGATCATAGAGAGTCAGATGTGAAAAAAAATGATTCAACAATTTTTAGGGGGCAGCTAGGTGGCACAGTGGATAGAGCACTGGCCTTGGAGTCAGGAGTACCTGAGTTCAAATCCAGCCTCAGACACTTAATAATTACCTAGCTGTGTGGCCTTGGGCAAGCCACTTAACCCCACTGCCTTGCAAAAAATAAACAATTTTTAGGATGATTTTTCCTAAAATTCTGCCTCCCTGTAACTTTTAGATATCCATTGCTCCTAGATCTTGAGTAGTTAGTAGAGAGAAGATATCAGTTTGAAAGAAAAGTAACCACACATGGTAACCCATTGGGAATAGAGAGAATGAAAGAGAGTAGTGATAATAAACTAATAGAATCCAGGTGATTGAAATAGTTAAGTGATTCTTTTATTTTTGGTCTAAACCTGTGATTTCATTAGCATAGGGAATGCCCTATGAAAATATTTTTTATCAATGTAGATCAGCAACTCTTTGGCAAATTACAGTCTTAGAGATTTGCAGAAAGGCACTGAGACTTTCTAGGACTTACCCAGAGTAACTCAGAAACTGAACCTCCATCTTCCTGACTTTGATGCCTGTACTCCCTAACCACATTTTTTGGTATCTTTACTCATGTGCAATGGAAACCTTCCAGTGGATCTGTGGTGTTGACCCACTCCAGTAAGTTAAATTTCAAACAGGGATAAAACTTGGCTACTTTTCTGGAACATTCCCTTGATCTACCTTGATCAAGGTAATCAGTAACACTGGGCACACAATTTCCTAGAGGAGGAGATCCTCCAAACCTGAGAATAAAAGTGGAATCATTAAACTCTTTTGACTCCCTGTTTCCCTTCAGATTAAATATAAATGCTTCTATTTGGTATCTAAAGTTTTTTATTATCTGGCCCATTCCTTCCTTTCCAACCTTATTGTGAAATTATTTTCCACATACTTTATGGTTCAATCATATTGGCCTTTTTGGCACTCCCAATAATGATATCATACTCTTGATATCATTAGTCCTTTTTGAGAATGAAGGATCAACACCAACAAAACACATTCTATCTCCTGTCTCTTTGCCTTTGTATTGACTGGAATACTCTCTCTCCTCATCAGTACCCCCTGGGAATCCCTGGTTTGCAAGATAACCCCCAAAGTATCCTTTTCAACATGATGCCCTTCCTGGTCCCCCCAACTGCAAAATATCTTGTGCTCTAGGGTTACCTTGTATCTAACTACTTTATATGTATTTTCTATTCATATGAGTATACTTCTGTGTGTCTATGATATATTCCCCTCTCTTAGAATCTGAGTTTATTCGTGGTAGGGACTGTTTGGATTTTGTCTTGTTGTCTCTCAGGTCTTCTACAGAGACTGATACATAAGAGAAATATAATAAAATATTATTTGATTAATTAACATAACTTTATTACTGAAGGGACCAGGAACCTCCTTTCTGACAGAAATGATCAACTAGAACTGAGGTTTCTACCTCAAAGGGTTCAGATTATAAGACTAGTAGAAATGATTAACCTCACCATCCTTCAGCTTTCTTAGTTGTATTAGATAATTTCTATGATCCTTTCCAGTTTTCAAATCAAATGATTCTCTGATTCTTTTGACAATATCCTAGTTAGATCATTTTAGGCTATCTATGCTCTAACTATAGACCATAACCAAATGGGTAATTCTCTGAAAGAGATAAACTTTGCAGTAGAGGTACATCTGGCTGTGTCCTCTCCAGTAGGCAGACAATCACTAAGTGATTAGTTCCTTTGTGTTGATAGGAACCAAAGCTTGGAAGGGCTTCCTTGAGCATATTTTGCCCTTCCAAAGACAGTATGAGCAGGAGACACAGATGGACAACAGCCAGATATATGAGCTTTCATTATATTCCTAATAAGCCCCAATCATTAAATCCTCAACCCTAGGAGCCTAACCTCTTTTCTAGCCTCCCACTTTAGGGACTGGGAACAATTTTCAATCACTTCCAACACAGCTAAGGAGAGTTCAGAAATAATTCAAATCCCATTTTCAAGCATCTTTGTTCCCTAGTTATAGGAAATGGAAGGGGGGAGGAAATAGCTAGAGGTTAGTGGAGACTTGAAAATATGAGTAGTTTCATTTTGATAGCCTCCAAGAGCTATTCAAGACCTATGTAGGGTGAGTAGGAAAAAACAATATGGATAGGTACTTAGTTTTTGCAGATGAGCCTTCCCAAGCTCCAGGTATCTTCGTAGTGTTCCAATACACTCTTCCTCCAGATAGGCCTTGGCTCTATACACAGCACCTGGATCTGCTTCCCACCTTTGTTTGATCATGTCAGCTGCAGGATCCAAGGGGATCCAGGCTGGTATCTCTGTGGTGTTGAATTCAATGAAGTCCTGTCCATCAAACTGATACTTCCAAAATCCCTTTATGAAGTTATCATCACAAAATTTACAGCCAAAACGTCCCTTAAAGATATGAGACCCTGGAAACATACCAGACAAAGAAGATGCAAATCTCTGGTTAAGTCTATGTTTCACTGCTCCCCCTGCCCCAATCTCTAGCCCCTTTTTTTTTTTTTAACATTTCTTTGTAAAGCTTTGAATTCCAACTGCTATCCCTCTTTCTTCCCCCCTTTCCCTTAACTGGTAAGCAATCAATTATAGTTATACATGTTCAATTATGTAAAACATTTCCACATTAGTCATTTTGTACAGGAAGTCATGAAGAAAGTTAAAAAAAAGAAAGGAAATGGAAAATTATCATGCTTCGGATTGTATTCAATCAATATCAGTTCTTTCTATGGAGGTGGACAGCATGCTTTATCATTAGTCCTTTGGGATTGTCTTTGATTGCTGAGAATAGTTAAGTCCTTCCCAGCTGATCATTTTACAATATTGCTGTTACTGTATACATCATTTCACTAGTTCTGTTCTCTTCACTGTGCATCAGTTCATGTAAATTTTTTCAGGTTTTTTTAAAATCATCCTGCTTGTAATTTTTTATAGCATAATAGTATTCATTTATAATCATATACCATAACTTGTTTAGCCATTCCTCAATTGATGGGCATTCCTTTGATTTCTATTTCTAAGCTACAACAAAAAAGACTACTAAAAATATTTTTGAACAAATAGGTCCTTTCCCCTTTTTTTAGATGTAAATGGGAGATATAGCAGTGCTGGTTCAAAGGATATTCACAGTTTTATTGCCCTTTGGCATAGTTCCAAATTGCTCTCCAAAATGGTTGGATCACCAACATTGCATTAGTCACATCCATGTGAACATTTATCATTTTCCTTTTTTGTCATATTAAACAATATGATAAATGTGAGGTGATGTCTCAGAGTTGTTTTGTTTTTCCATAGTGATTTAGAGCACTTTTTTTCATATGACTATATAGCCTTGATTTCTTTTCTTTCTTGTTTTGTTTTTTTAGGTTTTTTTGTAAGGCAAATGGGGTTAAGTGGCTTGCCCAATGCCACACAGCTAGGTTATTATTAAGTGTCTGAGACCGGATTTTAACCCAGGTACTCCTGACTCTAGGGCCTGTGCTTTATCCACTATGCCACCTAGCTGCCCCTAGCCTTGATTTCTTTGTCTACAATCTGCCTGTCCATATCCTTTGACCATTTATCAATTGGGAAATGACGTATATTTTTATAAATTTGACTTATTTTCACTTTTGAGAAATGAGTTCTTTATAAGAGATACTTGTTGCAAACATTTCCCCCAGTTTGCTACTTTTCTTATAATTTTGGTTGCATTGGTTCTGTTTGTGCAAAAACTTTTAAATTTTATATAATAAAAATGATCTATTATACATTTTGCAATGGTTTCTACATTTTCTTTGGTCCTAAATTCTTTTCTTATCCATAAATCTAACAAATAGCCTATTTCATATTCTCTTAATTTGCTTATAGTATATCACCCATTATGTATAAATCTCGTACCCATTTTGACCTTGTCATGGTGTATTTTGTGACATAATAGTCTATACTTAATTTCTGTCATAATCTTTTCCAATTTTCTCAGAAGTTTTTTTCAAATAAACAGTTATTATTTCAAAAGCTTGGATGTTTGGATTTGTCATGTACTAGATTATTCTGATCACTTATTATAATGTAGTTTGTAGCTAATCAATTTCACTGATCCACCACTCTATCGTTAGCCAGTACCAGATGGTTTTCATAATTAATGTTTTATTTTTTGAGTTTAAGTTTTGAGTTTGAGATCTGGTAGAGTTAGATCACCTTTTTTATACAGTTTTTGCATTGATTCTCTTGATATCCTTGACTTTTTGTTCTTCAGATGAGTTTTGTTATAATTTTTTCTGACTTCTAAAAATAATTTTTGATAGTTTGATATGGTGCTGAATAAAATAGACTTAATTTAGGTAGAAACTGTCATTTTTATTATATAGGCATAGCTTATCCCTAAACAGTTAATATTTTTCCAGTTGTTTATATCTGACTTTATTTGTGTGAAAAGTGTTTTTTAATTGTGTTCATATAGTTCCTGGGTTTCTCTTGGTAGGTAGACTTTCAAGTATTTTATTTTGTCTATAGCTATTTCAAATGGAATTTCTCTTTCTATCTCTTGCTGCTGAACTTTGTTGGTAAATGCTAATGATTTATGTGAGGTTTTATCCTACAACTTTGCTAAAGTTGTTAATAATTTCATGTAGTTTTTCATTGATTAGAGAATTATTTAATTCTCTAAGTATACTCTCGTATCATCTGCAAAGTTTTGTTTCCTCATTGCTTACTCTAAATTCCTTTCATTGCTTTTTCTTCTCTTATTACTGTACCTAATATTTCTAGTATAATATTAAATAATCAATGTGATAATAGGCATCTTTACCCCTGGGATACTGGGTTAGCTTCTAGCTTATTGCCATTACAGATAATACTTGCTGATGGTTTTTGATAAAATGAATATTTTAAAGTAAGCACCATTTATTCCTATACAGTTTGTCAAAGACTTTTTTTTCATCTATTGAGATAATGATGTGATTTCTGTTGGTTTTGTTATTGATTTGGCTAATTATGCTGAGTTTTCTTAATATTGAACCACCTTGAATTACTGATATAAATCCCACCTGGTCATAGTGTTTGATCCTTGTGATATATTGCTGTAATCTCTTTGCTAGTGTTTTGTGTAAATTTTCCCATCAGTATTCATTAGGGAAATTGGTCTCTAATTTTCTTTCTCTGTTTTGCTCTTCCTGATTTGGGTATAATTACCATTTTTGTGTCATTAAAGGAATTTGGAAAGACTCTTTCTTTGCTTCTTTTCCCAAATAGTTTATATAGTATTGGGATTAATTTTTCTTTAAATGTTTGATAGAATTTACTTGTGACTCCATCTGATCCTGGGCATTTTTTCTTAGGAAGTTCATTACTGCTTGTTCAGTTTCTTTTTCTAAAGATTGGGTTACTTAAGCATTTTATTTCCTCTTCTGTTAATCTTGGTAATTTATATTTTTGTAGATATTCATCTATTTCATTTATTGGCATATAATTGGGTAAAAATAGCTCCTTATAATTGTCTTAATTTTCTCTTCATTGGTGGTAAATTCACCCCTTTCATTTTTGATACTAGAATTTGACTTTTTCTTTCCTTTTTAAAATCAGTTTAATCAATGATTTATCTATTTATTGGCTATTTCATAAAATTAACTTCTAGGGTTTTTTTTTGTTTTTGCAAGGCACTTGTCACATAAAGTCAGATCTAAAAAACTGGAAAATATTAACTGCTTTGGGATCAGCTATGCCTACATAATAAAAATGACAGTTTCTACCTAAATTAAATTTATTTTTGTTTTTGCAAGGCTAAGTGACTTATCCAAAATCATACAGCTATTAAGTGTCTGAAGCTGGATTTGAACTCCATTCCTCCTGATTCCAGAGACAGTGTTCTAGCCACTGCACCACCTAGCTGTCTCTTCTAGTTTTATTAGATTATGGTTTTCTCCCTTTTAATTTTATTAATCTCTCCTTTGATTTTTTTCATGTCTTCCAATTTGGCACTATATTGGGGATTTTTAATTTGGTTTCTTTTTTTTTGCTGGTTGTTTTTAGTCGCATGCCCAATTCATTGATTTGCTTTTTCTCGATTTTATTGATGTAAGTAATCAGAGACATAAAGTTTCCCCTAAGTACCACTTTGGCTGCATCCCGTAAATGTTGGTATGTTGTTCCATTGTTGTCATTTGTTTCATTGTTGTCATTTACTTTAATGAAGTTAACAATTGTTTCTATGATTTATTCTTTGACCCACTTTTTTGGATTAGATTATTTAATTTCCAATTAAATTTTAATTTCTCTATTGTCTATTATTGAATGCAATTCTTATTGCATTATGATTTGAAAAGGATGCATTTACTCCTGCTTTTCTGTATTTCGTTGTGAGGCTTTTTTTATGTTCTCCTTTCTCACAGCACAATCCCTCCCTGTCTTCAGTTGTCCTGATCCATATCTGGGCCAAGATGGTTCTGGAGGGGAAAGTGAGACAGGTGACTTGGCCTAGCACTCACTCACTTAAATAAATTCACATGCATATCATGGCATCACCTCCCTGATGTCATGGTCTTTTTTAAGAAGAAAGGACAAGCAACAACAACAAAAACTTCTAATGTCCTTATAATTGGTCAGTTTTTGTGTAGATGCTATATGTTACTGAGAAAAATTCCTATTTCCATTCAGTTTTCTCCAGAGATCTATCATGGCTAACTTTTCCAGTATTTTGATTACCTCCTTAATTTCTTTCTTGTTTAGTTTTTGGTTAGAAGTACTTCTGAGAGGGGAAAGTTGAGGTCCTCCTCAAGTATAGTTTTATTATTTATTTCCTCCTATAACTCAAAAATTAGATGCTATACCATTTGGTACACATACACACACACACACACACACGTATGTGTGTGTGTTTAGTATTGATATTACTTCATTGTCAATGCTATCTTGCAGCCAGATATAGTTTCCTTCTTTATCTCTTTTAATTAGATCTAGTTTTGCTTTTGCTTTGTCTTTTGTTGTTGTATTTGTTGTTAGCCTTTGTTCTTGAAGAAGACTGTGACATCAAGTAAACGATATCATGATATGCGTGTAATTTAGATTAAAGTGGGAGGATGTTAAAAGACACTGTTCTCACTAACTCTTCCAGAACCATCTGAACCCAGTCAGGAAACAAATTTCAGAAAGAGAACAGCTCTAAATAGGTCAGGGCTTCTAGATGGATTTCTAGCTAGATCTTGGGAGCTCATAAACGTATTTTTAAAAGTATTTTGAAAATTATATTACAATATAGTTGGTTTTTCTTTGTGATCCTATATGTTTTATTTAATAAATTTTTTTTATGATTCTGGGAAAGTAGCCATAGACTTAACCGGTCAGCCAAAAGAGTTAATGTCACAAAAAGGATTAACAATCCCTCATATAAGTTAATTCCCTCTATCTTTCTAAAAAGGTGATGCTAGTCATATCTCCAAGTTAGGAGCAAGTAGTGTGTAGGTCCCTGAAGCCTCTCTTAGGCAGTGGGCCCCTTGACCCATGTTCTTTGTACCATTGATGTATCAACTCACCATTCCCATCATTGTAATAGTCAATGATACTTTGCATGTTCTCTAAGACAAAGTCTTCTCTTCTTTTCTGAAACTGAGTTTCCTTCTGCCAGTCATTTAGTCCTTCCACTTGGTCCCATGGTGGCAAGGGTACTGCCCTCTGACTCTTGCTGTCATATTGGTAGAATGACTGGACATTGAGGTAGCCGATGTTTGTGAAGTTGAACTGTTCTGGTCCAGGATTTGACAAAGCCATGTCCTCATATGTTAGAGAAGAGCACCCTGAGTGAAATATTGGGAAAACTGGAGTGAGACATGTTATTACTAATCCTCTAAATAAGGAACTTATTCACTGAGAGGTGGAGGAGGAAAGGGTGGAGTCAGAAATGAGGGGCTGGGGATAGCTAGTTGGCATAGTGTATAGAGCACTGGATCTGGAGTCAGGAATACCTGAATTCATATCCAGCCTCAGATATTTAATAATTACCTAGCTATGTGGTCTTGGACAAGTCACTTAAACCCATTGCCTTGCAAAAACAAAAAACAAAAAAAGAAATGAGGGACTGGATGAAATCTGGGCTTTAGTCACCCGGATCCATGGCATCCCTTCTTCAGCTTCTAATTTGTCTAGTCTGTCCCCCAGCGAGCATTGGCACCTCTGGTGACTTCATTCTCATTCTTCTCCTAATCACATTTGAAGTATGTCTTGGATTTTAGGAAAGTAAATGACAAAGTTGATTGGTTCCAGAAGAAGTTAACTAGGATAGTAAGTGTGACATTTGTGACATGAAGACCAATTGAAAGGAATGTTGAGAAGAGAAGGAATGTGGGTGGGGAAAGAAAGGGAAGGGTATATGATATCATATGATATCTACTTTAAATTTTTAAAAGTGTGGTGAGATTTGCTTTATATCCTTCCTAAAACACAATGAATGATTGAGGTTATAGGGAAACAGCTTTTATTTGGAAAGGAAAGAGATTATTAATTCTGGAGTTCTCTGGATTCCTTCTGAGAGAGTGCACTCTCATTTAGTGGAAAAGCAGAGGGTGGATAACCACTTGCCTTGCAGAAGTTGGACTAGATTCTCTCTGGCGATGTTTTTATCTCTGGGATTCTATTAAATTTGAATGCCTAAAGTCCCCTTTCCCATCTCTCAGCTGAGTAGTTCTAAGGTATTTTCCCTATTACTGCTCTGAGAGACCATTGAGTCAATCTTGTTAGTAGACCCTGATCTTCATCTAGAACAGGGCTGTCCAAAATGCAGCCCACAGAGTGCTTTTATGTGCCCCCCTGTGGATTTACTAAATGTTTTAGTAAATGAAGCTGGACCACCTTAGAGCTCTCACTCAAATGGCAAATCAAAATATTGTTTCAATAAAAACTATCTTGTTTCAATAAAAACTTTTAAAAGTAAGGTTGGATAGTCCTAATCCAGAAGAAAAGAAGTAGACTTTTGGGGTACAGACAAGATGTGCAGTGTGAAGCTAACATGCTTGTGGAGCTTTTCTCTACACAACTCTCAATGAAGCCTCTACACAGACCTTGAAGCTTCAGATTCCTCAACTCAAGATATCATGGAGGATCTTAGGGGTAAAGGGGAAGTATAGTCCAATGTAGGTGGGAGACTGGGAAAGCCAGCAGGAGGCTCTAAGCAAAGTGTAATCCAGGTCCTGACTCAGTTAGAAAATAGGGCAGCATGGAGGGTACTATCTCTAGACAAAGTCTAAGCTTTGGAAATACTGGGGCAATTGACAGGACTTTGTTGGGAACAAACTACTGCATAGGTAAAACCTAAGCATAAAGAAGGAAACAAACTTCTGCATAGGCAACCCACGTGGTCCCTGCACCAAAAACTTGGGACCATACTCCCTTTACTATCAAAATGAGCAAAGAAACAAAAATAGCACTAACCATAGAAAATTACCATTCAGATAGGGATGATAAAAATGCCATCTCAGAAGAAAGTAGTGTCAAATTACCTACAAGGGAAGTCTCAAAGGAATTTATGTATTGGTCCCAAATCCAAAATCTCATGGTTAAAAAGGATTTTTAAAACCAAAGAAGAGAGGAAGAAAAAAAATTGGGGAAAATGAGTCACACAGGAGAATTATGAAAAATTGACTTAAAAATCAACTCCTTTAAAAGTAAAAATGAGCAATTGGAAAAAGAATGTAACTTATCAAAAAATAAAATCAACCAACTGGAAAAGCAATACAACTTATCAAAAAAATAAAATTGACCAACTGGCAAAGGAAACACAAAAGCTAACTAAAAATAACCCCTAAAAATTAGAATTAGAAAATGGAAACTAATGAATCTGTGAGACACTAAGATTCCATGAAACAAAATCAAAAGACTGGGAAAAAATAGAAGAAAATGTAAAGCACCTTTTAGGAAAAACAAATGACCTGGAAAATAGATTCAGAAGAGACAATTTAAGAATTATTGGTGGGGTGCTAGGTGGTGCAGTGGATAAAGCACCGGTCTTAGAGTTAGGAGTACCTGGGTTCAAATCCGGTCTCAGATACTTAATAATTACCTAGCTGTGTGGCCTTGGGCAAGCCACTTAACCCCATTTGCCTTGCAAAAAAAAAAAAAGAATTATTGGTCCACCCAAAAAGCCAAAATCAAAAAAAGAAAATACCTTTCAGGAAATTATCATGGAAAATTTCCCTAATATTCTAGATCAAGAAGACAGAATAGTCCTTGAAAGAATTGTCAAAACACTGGAGTGGGGCAGCTAGATAGTGCAGTGGATAGAGCAATGACCCTGAAGTCAGGAGTACCTGAGTTCAAATCTGGCTTCAGACAATACTTGCTTAGCTGTGTGATCTTGGACAAGTCACTTAATCCCAATGCCTTGCAAAAATTCAAAGGAAAAAAAAAATCACAAAAATAAAAGAGACAGAATAAAAACTCCAAGGAATATTGTAGTCAAATTCCAGAATTCTCAACTAAAGGAGAAGATACTGCAAGCAGTCAAAAAGAAGCAATTTAAATACCAAGGAAGAATAATCAGAATTATATAGTACTTATCAGCTTCAACATTAAAGGCTCAGAGGGCCTGCAATATTATATTCTAGAGGGCAATTGGATTACAACCAAGAATTAATTACCCTTCAAAATTTAGCATATTCAATCAGGGGAAAAGATGGATTTTCAATGAAATAGTGGACTTCCAAAATTTTCTGATAAAAATACCAGAGCTGAACAGAAAATTTGATCTTCAAAAACAAGACAACTACATCAAGTTGCATAAAAAAAGGTAAAACAGAAAGAGGAAAAAACTCTAGTCAAGAACATTAAATTGTTTATATCCCTATAATAAGGGAAGATAACAGTTGTAACTCTTGAGAATTGTATTTCTCTTAGGATAGTAAAAAGAAGCACACTTAGAGTATAGCTTGACCACAAAAGTGTTGAATCTTTAGCCAATACCTCAGCTAATGAGTGCTGAATATAGTTGAAGGGATTGTATTTTAGAGGAAATGGGTATAAATGAGGCATGAAGTGATGTTGATAGGATCTATCCTATTGGGATAGAAGGAAGGAGAATACTTAATGGGTCTATACATAATTAAATCATGAAGTGATTTTACTCTACTAGATGCTTTAGTTAAAGAGGGTTATAGTACAATAGGGAAAAGGGGTGAAAGTGTATTTAGAAGGATTGGACATAAATATATCATGAAGTGATCTTGTATTATTCCACACTTTAGTTAATAAGGGTAATAGGCTATAGTTGGAATACTATAGGAACAGAGGGAGAGAGAGAGAGAGAGAGAGAGAATACCTGATATTTTGGTTGAGAAGGGTTGTAATGCTATGGTTGGAATAGTGACAGAGGGAGAGAGCTACTTAGAAGGACTGGACATGAAAAGATCATGAAGAGATTTTTGCTTTGTTTACAATTGGATGGAGTATGCTTGGGAGGTGGGTATAAATGGTTCATGAAATAATTTGGCTTTGTGTGATGCTTTGACTCATGAAGATTGTGTGTTCAGAAAAGATAATTGAAAAGATGGGTATAGTATAAATTGACTATAACTTGATTTGATTTATGACTCTTGGGAAGTGTTTTTCTAATAGGACTTAAGAGGAGAGTGTACTTAGTGACTATGAGACAATGCCGCTTATCAATCAACCTTGAAAAAGGTATTTCTATCAGATAAAAGGAGTATATTTTGACAGAGGGGTTGTAGGTACAAACCAAGATTAAAATAATATAAACATGAAAAGAAGGATTATGCTCAGAGAAGGTTAGGCATTAGAGGATAAATAACATCACATGAAGAGGTATAAAGACCTACTATAGAAGAGAGAAGGAAGGGAGGGTGTGAAGAGAAAATCCTACAAACATTCTCATTTGAGTTTAAAAATCTGTCCTATCCTTTAGGGAAGTTAGGGGGGGAAGGAAGGGGAACAAAAAAGGAAGAAGGAAATGATAAAAGAGAAGACTCAAGTAAAAGAAAAAGTAAAGTTAAAGTTAAAATTAAAATTAAAAAGAAAAGTTAAAGGAGGAAGGGAGCAAAACATTGATAAGGAAGTATAAGAGGAAAGGAAAGAGGATAGCACAAATGGGGAAAGACAGCATGAAGGGAAATATAGAATTAGTTATCTTAACTATAAGTAGGAATGGGATGAACTCTCCCATAAAACAGAAGCAGATAGCAGAATGGATTAAAAATCAGAATCCTACAATATGTTGTCTACAAGAATCACATTTGAAGCAGAGAGATACACACAGGGTAAAGGTAAAAACCTAGAGAAAAATATATTTTGCTTCAGAGGAAGTAAAAAATCAGGGGTAACAATGCTGATCTCAGACAAAGCAAAAGCAAAAATTGATTTCATTAAAAGGGATAAGGAAGGAAACTGCATCTTCTTAAAAGGTGCCATAGGCAATGAAGTTATATATATTATATATATATACACATATATATATTATATATATAAAATATATGTGCACCAAGTGATATAGCTTTCAAATTCTTAAAGGAGAAGCTAGGGGAGGGGGACAGAACCAAGATGGGGAAGTAAAGGCAAGAATTCCTGGAAACTCATTCCCCCAAAACTCCAAAAGCCATCAAATTATGACCATAGCCAAAATTTAGAGTGGCAGAACTCACAGAAAGACTAAGTGATACAATATCCCAGTCCAAGACAACTTAGGAGTTCCACAGGAAAGGTCTATTCTACCAGTATCAGGGGTTGGAAAAAGCATAGTGCAGCTGCAGCCACAGAGCAGCACAGCCGGGATGGGCACCTGGGTCTGTGGCAGGAGGGGGTGTTTCCAGACCTCTTGGCCCAGGGATCAGCAGGGACAGCAGGAAGGGGTGGTGAGAGAAAACTCTGCTTCACCAGAGTGGAGAGTAGAGTGCCAGCCTCAGAGTAGCCCTGTGTGAAAACCTGCAGTGAGAGTTAGCAGAGTCACCCAGCATGTCCAGCACTCTCAGCCCACAGATGGTAAGGGGGTTGAGGGAGACTGCAAATGTCTCTCTGCTATCCTCAATGCAGGACTTGGCTGTTTTCCTACACTCAGATCCAGTTTGCACCATAGCCGAGCAGGGACCATCCTCACAGCTCCAGGGGAATACCTGTGGTCATTCACATATCAAAGCACAGGCAAGACAGCAGTCAGAGACTCTCACAAGACCTTATAGGAATTAAAGTCCCAGTGGGGTGTCCCCAAAACCCCCCAAAGCCTTGGAAGTTCAGTAAACCAGTCATAGACTGAGGAAATGAGCAAACAACAGAAAAAGAAGAATATGACCATAGAAAATTACTTTGGTCCCATGGAGGATCAAAATACATACTCAGATGATGACAAAATCAAAGCTGTATCCAAAACCTCCAAAAGAAATAGAAAATGGGCCCAGGCTATGGATGAACTCAAAAAAGACTTTGAAAAGCAATTAAGGGGGATAGAGGAAAAAATGGGAGGAGAAATGAGAGCAATACAGATAAATCATGAAAACCAAGTCAACAACTTGGTGAAAGAAATACAAAAAATACTGAAGAAAATAATATATTAAAAACCAGTTTAGGCCAAATGGCCTAATGGGGAAAAATGGGGAAAAAAAGCAACACAAAAGGCAAATGAAGAGAATGTCTTAAAAACCAGAATTGGTCAGCTGTAAAAGGAGATAAAAGAGCTCTCTGAAGAAAATAACTCCTTCAAATGCAGAATGGAACTAAAGGAAACTGAGAACTTTGTGAGAACACAGGAATAAATAAAAGTATGCCAAAAAAATTCCAAATTAGAAGAAAATGGGAAATATCTCATTGAAAAAACAACTGACCTTGAAAACAGATCCAGAAGAGATCATTTAAAAATTATTGGGCTACCTGAAAGTCATGACCAGGAAAAGAGCCTAGACTTCATTTTTGAAGAAATAATACAGCAAAATTGCCCTGAGATCCTAGAAGCAGAGGGTAAAATAGAAATTGAGGGAATTCACCAATCACCTCCTGAAAGTTATCCCAAGAGAAAAACTTCCAGAAATATTATAGCCAAACTCCAAAACTCCCAAGTCAAAGAGAAAATTACTAAAAGCTGCCAGAAAAAAATAATTCTGTAGTCAGGATTACATAGGATCTGGCAGCATCAAAGGCTTGGAATATGATATTCTGGAAAGCAAAAGATCTTGGTTTACAACAAAAATCAATTACCCAGAAAAACTGAACATCCTCTTTCAGGGGAAAAGATGGACTTTCATAATCTCCTACTGAAACAACCAGAGCTCAACAGAAAGTTTGATCTTCAAGTACAGGACTCTGGTGAACCATAGAGGGGGTGGACAAGAAGAACTAACTATGAGGACCTTAATTATGTTGAACTGCTTGTATTCCTGCTTGGGAAAAAAGATACTGATAACTCATATGAACTTTCTCATTTATAAGAGCAATTAGAAGGAGCATATATATGTAGACAGGACATAGGAAGGAGCAGAATATAATGGTAGTAAAAAAGATGTAGTCAATGGGTGATAAAGGATAGTACTGGGAGGAAGAAGGGTTTAAGATATTTCACATTAAGAATCAAGAAAAAGCTTTTACAGTGGAGTGGAATGGGGGGAAGGCAAGGGGGAATGAGTGAGCCTTCAATCTCATCAGAAATGGCTCAGAGAGGACATAACATACACTTGTTAATAGGGTATAGAAATCTATCTTACCCTAGAGAAAAATGAGAGGAAAGGGATGGAATAAGGGGGAAAGGGGGGAGGGAAGGGGGAGTAGGCGATAGAAGAGAGGGAAAATTGTGGAAGAGGGTACTCAGATACAATACACTTCTGAACAGGGAAAGGATGAAAGGAAAGAGAGAATGGAATAGTTGAGAGTGGGGAGGAATAGATTGGAGGGAAATACAGCTAGTGATAGCAACTGTGGGAAAAATATTGAAGCAACTTCTCTGGTGGCTATGATGAGGAAAGCAACTCATCCCAGAGATAGTCTTTGGAATATGAACACAGATTGAAGTACACTTTTTTTTTCCCTCTCTCCCTATTCTTGAGGTTTCTCATCTTTGGGGGGGGGCAGGAAGGGGGGCTTATAATTACTCTCACAATAAAATTATTGTAATAATATGAAAGAAAAAAGAAAAAAAATAAAATAAAAAAGGAGAAGCTAAATGGATTACAGAGAGACATAGGCAGCAAAACTATAATAGTAGGGGACCTCCACCTCCCTCTCACAGAATTAAAAATAGCTACAAAATAGAAGAAAGGAAACTAAAAGAAAGAGGAGAGAAGAGGAAAGCATTGTGGGAAAGGAGCCACTTAAACCCTCAAAATGTCATCTCATCTGTAAAATGAAGACAGTGATATTGGGATAACTTAATCTCCAAAATTTTTAGGGAAGATTGTGATAAAAAATAACTAACATTTTTTAAAGTTTGCAAAGTATTCAAAGATATTGAATAACATCTTTTGATCCTCACAGCAACCCAATATTATTCTCATTGTTTCACAGATGAAGAATTGGAGGGCAAAAGATAAAGAAATTTGTTCAGGATAACATAACAAGCTTCGTGTCTGAGGCCAGATTTGAACTCAGATCTTCTTATCTCCAAATCCAAAATTCTATTCACCAGCTATCTCTCTGGAGCAGTAGATTTAGAGGAACTGGTTTTTGAATCCTGGCTTTGCCACTCATTACCTGTTTTATCTAATTAAATCATTCTGTGTCTCTATTATTAAATTATTCTATGTCCTTGGTCCAGAGTGCTAGATGCTTTTTCACTTCTTTCCAGCTCTACAGTCTATAATACAGGATTGAAATATTGTATAAATATCTAGTATTATTATTATTATTTCCATTTTTTTGACTTTCCTAGACTTCCCTACCCTCTAACTTTCACCCTTCCTCCTATCCTCAGCAATTAGATGTGAAGAAGTCTAGTTAGGGTGATGGAAGATAGGACTAATTGTTTTCACTAGAATCAGAAATAATTAGGAAAAAATGCTATAAAGACCATCCACCATTTTTAGCTCTTCTTTCCATGCCCCATGTCTTTCTTTCTTGGGAACAGGAGACATTAAAAAACATAGAGGAGGAAAAGAGAAAGATCAGAAGATATTTGAGATGAAATCCAACCTGAAAGCTATATTGCCCCCTTCACCCTTCCATGTCCTTTCCTCAAGTAAATGGTTCTTAATATTTAACAAGATGGTAAAATCTATGGACACTTTTTTAGAATGTTTTAAATATATAAAATATATAGGAGTAGAAAGGAAACCAATTATGTTGAAATGTCTCTAAGTTCACAGACCTCCCCCCTCCCTGAAATTTATTGACTATTAACTTTGATAAGGAATCCTTTCATTTAAGTTTTAGCTTTAAACCAAGGCCCACCCCTTCCTTGCATATGAAGGTAAGTCTATGCCATAACAGTATCACTGTTGCTTCCTGTCCCAATGCATAGAAATATTAGATCCTTTTCAGATCGACGAAAGTAGTATTCCGATAATGATTTATTTAAAGTTTGCTAACTTTGGGGGCTTTCTCCTACCTTAAAAGGTCTTCGTTTTAAAGTACACTTCCAAGAAAGAACATAAGTCTATCCTTCAGTCCTTACATAGCAATTACTGGGTGACAGGTCCACAAAAGTGGAACAGTCCGTGCCTTGAAGGAACCTATATTCTATGGAGGAAACAACATACAATAAATTCATGGCAATTTTTTTATGTAGGGGAGGAACTACCAGCTAGGGATCAGAAGGACTTTCTGTAGACGGAATTCTAGCTAATTTTTTTTTCTTTCTTGATTGCCATTATTTCAAACAGTTTTTGAGATAAAAAAGAATTTGTAGAAGTGAACAGTAAATGCCACCTCCAACACATTCTCTGCCTGACATCTGCCCAACCTGATTGCTGTCCTTTGTTCTCAAAGAGGACCAAAGTTACATCACTATGTTAAGAGTCTTGCAGTATGTCCTATTGTGGCTCCTGAGACCAATACAAGCTTGAAATGCTCTACCTCAGGTCAGGCACAAATAATTCATGTGAAGACATGGGATAGATTTTCTAAACTTGTGCATCTCATGTTTTCTTTGAACTGTTTCAATCCTGCTTCACTCATAGAACATATCACCTCTCTGATGAGGACAGCTCATGTTGTGTCAGTATCTCCCATGTTACATCAACAATTCCAAAGAAAGGGTTTGGAAGAAAGGCACAAGGTATTGTGGAAAGACATATAGGTCAGTAGACACAAATTTTAATGTTCTTGTTTCTCCTCTCCCCCAATAAAATGAAAGCTCTTTGAAGACAGGGACTATTGGGTTTTTTGGGTCCCCCCCCTCTGGGAGACAATATGAGCCCCCCAGACATCCTTGGACAAAATACCATCCCAATCACAACTTTTTACTGTTGCATTCTGGACACAAAAAAAGTTAGAATGAGGTGACTCTTAAGGACCAAACCTTCCCTCTCTTCCAAACTTCTGCTCTTGACATAACTTATGGCTGCAGTTCTACAGTATGTAATGTCCAGACCTGGAGGAGAACCAGTGTCCCAGAAGGTCCTCCAGTTATCGTTATATCATTCCTAGTCTATCTTCAATGTCCCTGGTTTTGAGGAATAGTACTTTTCTGCCTCTTTATTCTAATCTTTGAACCCTTGCTTGGCTACTAAATGGTTAGAAGGTCTAGAAACAGGAGGGCTATTCCTCAGGAACAGTAGAGTAGGCATCTCTATGACCTTGTGTGAGTCTGTGTTTTTTTCTGTTGATCTCTCTGGCTGACTTGAGTAATGTGATGCTTGTGCAACTCTGTCCCACTTAAATCCAGTTCACACAATTTAAAAATAAATAAATAAATGAAATGAAATTGAGAAAAAAATCTAATTTACACTAAATTGAAAACAAATAATTAACTTTTAAAATTCAATTCATGCATTAGTCAAGACATTATTTTATGATATCTCTTTGAAAATGAAGGATGAAAAACATCCACCACCTACTATTTGTGCTTTCTCCAAGGGATGAAGGAGGAAAGACCTGAGCCCTTAAGAGACTCATATCCATGGCATTGTATCTTGGGGAGGCCAAAGTGGCTTATGAGACAAAGGTCTCTCTCTTCCTTTCTTCTTTCTCTTCCATTACTTCTTGTTCTTTAGATTTCCTTTTTTTTTGGGGGGGGTGCAAGTCCAATGAGGTTAAGTGGCTTGCCCAAGGCCACACAGCTAGGTAATTATTAAGTGTCTGAGGCTGGATTTGAACTCAGGTACTCCTGACTCCAGGGCCGGTGCTCTATCCACTGTGGCATCTAGCTGCCCCTCTTTAGATTTCCTACAGCTTCTATCTTTCCTCTCTAATATTCCAAGACAGAGCAAGGTGATTGATTGTCCCCAAACCCTGCCCAGCACTATGGCAGCATTGAGGAGCTTGTGGAGCTCCATTTTAACTCTGAGGTCTCTCTACCCATTGAATTCACATTCCAGGGTTGAATGGGGCTTAAGGGGGCAAATGATTCAAACTCCTTCATTTCACAGATAAGGAAATATGGATATTAGAGATTAAATGACATCCTTAATAAATGGCTAAAGGCAGAACTGGATCTCATTTTCAGAGCCCCAAAGTCCAAATTTAGTATTCTCATAATTTCTCTGTGATAGTATTCTCCTCACCACCAAAACAGCTCTTTCCCATTTGCTCTACTCACGAGATCTTGATTCCTTAGGCATTGTGATGCCTGTTAAAAACAGCAGAATAAATACAGTGGTCAGGATCCCCATTTTTCCAGTTTGGGAGATTTAATTTGCCTCAGTGTCAGATTCCACATGGAATTGACTCTGGTTCTCTTGCCTTATATCTTGGACTGATAAAGTGATTTCACCAAATCAGGTGAAACTGTCCAGTAGAATCCAATGGCCAATCAGAGTTTCGGGGTGGAATCCACCCCCTGAGTATTGGAAATAAAACAAATTGAGACTTAAAAAACCCAAATAAACAAACAAAAACAGGCATGGCAGATCATTAAAAAGAAAAGGAAAAAAGAAACTTGGATAGGAGTAGGGTTTAATAGAGTACAAGTTCCAACCATTGAAGTTGTCCTCAAAAAGAAGTTAATTAGGCCACATGACCCTACATAGAATCAGAGGATAAGATACAGAAAAACATAGTGACTCCTTCAAATACCTAAAATTTTGTCCCATGAAAAAGGAAATACACCTGTTCTCTGTGGTTACAAAAGGAGGGTAGAACTGAGGGTAGAACTCAAGTACAAGTAACAGGGAGACATTTCAAATGAAGGAGGTCCAGAAATGGAATGGGCTGCCTCAGCACACAGGGAGTATTCTTTCTTCTAAAGACCTTCTAAGAGGAATTTAGGACAGCTACATTACTCAAAGGAGTATCTTCCTAAATTCAACTCTGGTCTCAGGCACATTTTTAGCTATGTGACCCTAGACAAGTCACTTGACCCTGTTTGCTCAGTTTCCTCATCTGTAAAATGGAGAAGGAAAACAGCAAACCACTCTAGGATCTCTGCCAAGAAAACCCCAAATGGGATCACCAAGAGTCAGACACAACTGAAACAACTAAACAAAAGTAACAACAAAAGTGAAAGTTATAGAATGAATTCATGCCTCAGATAGGGATTAGACTAGAAGACCTTTTAGGTTTCCTCTAACTGAGAAAGTCTGGAATTCTGGAGGCATGATATTTGCTTTAGTGCTGTGGAGACGGTGAGATCAGAATGACCACAATAATGAACTTTACTCTGGTTAGAAGTTACTTTAGTTAGAAGTCCTATATCTAGGCCCATGGGATTTAGCGATAGGAAGTGAGTTACAAGAAAGCATGTTTTAAGGACGGCTAGGTGGCACAGTGGATAGAGCACCGGCCCTGGAGTCAGGAGTACCTGAGTTCAAATCTGGCCTCAGACACTTAATAATTACCTAGCTGTGTGGCCTTGGGCAAGTCACTTAACCCTATTGGCCTTGCAAAAACCTAAAAAAAAAGCATGTTTTAAAATGAATGAGGTGAGGGAAACTATGGGAAAACCTAACAATGCAGTGGCTTTAAAAGGGCTAAACAGGGAATAGGGAGCAACCTAAAAACTCTTTTTTTTAAATTGAGTTAAACTTTTTATTTAATGTCACAAAAAATATTTAGTCAAACAGACCAAAGCCCAAGTCATCATTGGACTCCCTGAATTATTTTTTTGTACTACCTCTTTTTTCTCCTCAGCTGGGGCAGCTGTGTAAGCTATAGTGCCTCCATTAGGGGCTGCACACCAGACTTCCAATATTTATATTGAATAGGACCTTTAAAATAATCCAGGCCAGATGGTTCAACATTTACATCTTCTGCTTTAATGAGGTCACTGATTAATCTCATCTTCATGAAGAATGAGGGCAGAGTAGATGCAAGGGAGGGCAGAGACAGCTACTTCAGGAGATGGATGCAAATTGTTTGTAGGGGTGCTTATCATTGGGTTCACCCAAATGAGTCCTTAGCTTCCAAAGAAGAAGCAGGCAACTCACAGAAACCTGGAAAGAGAGCACCTAAAAATTCTTGTTGGTGAAAATCAACTGATAATCCCTAAAGACCCCAAGATGGAAAGAAGCAAAACTCATTGATTCCTCCATATTTGGAAATAATAATGACCATAACTTGTTTTTAGCCTGTATGTTGTTCAGTTTCCTGGAAGATATAATTGAATTCTAGCATTCCATTTATAATCAACTTAGTAGTTCTTACCCCATAAGAACTCAAACACTGATGGATTGACTGGATGAGCTAAATTGACCAAATTTGAAAAAAATTAAACCAATTAGGTCCCTACATGGAAGACTAGGGAATCAATATGTGCAGACTTATTTGCCTTACCATGGTAAGACAAAGTTCAAGAACATTTAGTCTATTATCTGTAACTATTTCCCAGTATCCTCACATAGCCACTAATTTGATGAAAACCTACTTTGTTTAGAAGTTATTACTATGATATAAAGTGATGGGGAATATGGGAAATCTGAGTGATACTTATTATATTAGACCTTTCTTTTTGTCTTTGAACTTCTTGATATATTTGAGTAACATCAGTCTCTGAGTTATTTATCCAAGTAGCACCTTTATTGTCAGGGTGAGTCTGTTATAGTAAACAAAAACAAATAGATATATGAGGAAGTCACAAGATCCAAGAAGAAAAAGGAATGGATTTTTGCAAGTTAGAAAGGGGAAAGAGAAATTTAGGAATTGCTCTTTTTTATAAATTTCAATGAGTTCTTAATTTATCTTTGGAAATGAGACTTTTGGTAGTTGGGTATGTGGGAGCCAATATTACTTAGAGCAAAAGTTCTTTACCTTTTTTATGTCATGGACTTTTTTTGGGTTGGGGGCCTAGAGTTCTAGTCTCATTCAGGGGATTGCAATGATAGAGTTCTTTGGAAATCTGTCAACAAAGTTTGGGCATATGCTGATGTGTGAAGCTGAAGGGATAACACAGAGTCAGTTGTTTGAAGGCCCCACAGTTACTGTCATTATTTTGTTAGGCCACATTCATCTTGAATCTTCTTGAATCTTCTATCAATGTAGAAATCTAGTGGGTGACTTAACTAGTTCTCACCTCAGGGATTAAAAAGAATCAGGCATTGTTGTTCTTGAGCCTCTACCAATATCTTTCCCATAAATAATCAACCACTTGACTGCTTTAGTCTTTAAAATAGGGATTTACTATTGATTTTTATAATATTGATGTCTTAGTATTAATTGTTCTGGTCATGTTTACTTCACATTGCATTAATTCATACAAGTCTTTAATTGTCTTTTTGAAATAGCTATTTCTTATGTTACAATAGTATTCTGTCACATTTATATGCTAACAATTTATTTAGCTGCTCCTCAATTAATGAACTTCCCCTATTTTCTAGTTTTTGAAGGTTATTTTTACCACCACAAAAAGAGCTGCTGTGAATATTATTGTTTGTGTAAGACATATTCTTCTTTCTCTGATTTCTTTTTGGGCATAACATATGCAATATTTGTTCATTTTATGTATGTAATTCCAAATTGTGCTCCAGAATGGTTCTAACCACTCACATGTTTATCAACAGTGGATCAATGTGCATGCTTTCTCATAACCCCTTCAAAAATTATCATTTCATTTTTTGTCATCTTTACCAAAATCTTTGGCAAATTTTTTGATTATTTGACAAGTATAAGGTAAGAATCTCAGAATTGTTTTAATTTACACTTTTCTGATTAGTAGTGATTTGGAGCATGGATTTAGATAACATGGATTTCTGGTCTATTGATATACTTAGAGCAATTTAGGAATTGCCTTTTTTTATAAATTTCAATGAGTTCTTAATTTATCTTTGGAAATTAGACTTTTGGTAGTTGGGTATGTGGGAGCCAATATTATTTAGAGCAAAAGTTCTTTACCTTTTTTTTTATGTCATGGACATTTTTCGGCATTTGGTAAAGTCTATGGACTCAGAATAATTTTTTTTTTGTCAAGGCAAATGGGGTTAAGTGGCTTGCCCAAGGCTACACAGCTAGGTAATTAAGTGTCTGAAGCCAGATTTGAAATCAGATACTCCTGACTCCAGGTTGGTGCTCTATCCACTGCACCACCTAGCCGCCCTCAGAATAATTGTTGTTGCCTTCTTCATAATTGAATAAAAACCTAAATTTTAGCTAGAAGTTAGTGAAAACAAAAATGTATTTATTTTTCCATCCATGGAACTACTGAAATCTTTCCACAGACCATCCTTGGGAGGGGGGGTATATGGACCAGAGTTAAGAACAACTAATTTAGACAGAGAATAGAAGTCCCAAGACTGAGCTTTGATGGGGTAACATCCAAGGCCTGAGGACATGGATGACAAGACATTGATGGTGATCCTGTAAAGAAGACTGAGTAGCAGCCATCATCTCTGCAAGAAAAGAACCAAAAGAAAGATATCAGAAAAGTCCCCTTAGGTTACCAGGATAAGCCATTTCAATGTTTTCCCATTCATAGGAAGACAGAACTCTCACTGCAACATAAGTGACTTACTTAGTACAGATGCTATAAATGAGGGAATTTTTGGCAGAAAATATTTTACAAAGTATAAAATTTCATAGAAAATTGTTCCTTACTGGATTCCTCTGCCCATTATGCCTTAAGACCAGGGATGGGGAACTTTTTTTGCCAAGATCCATTTGAATTTTTATATCATTCACCTGCTATATTTGGTCAAACAAAAAATCTCTTGGATTCATTGAATTTCCAGTCCCACTTGCAGTTGCTGTGGCAGTGCCAGACTATGGACCTTATATGGCCAGTAGACCAGATGTTCCCCTCCCCTGCCTTAGATAGTAGCCCTATTTTGCCTACCTCTAATCCTATATTTGATGTCCTGGGGAGAATTAATATTACCTAATAATAGGTAGCATTTACATTTCACTTTTAGGATTGCAAAGAATTTTCCATACATTTGAACCTAACATCTATATGAAATTAGGCCTGCTTTATCCCCACAAAATTAAATGACTTGCACAATTAATACTATGACATCTATTTTTAAAAAATCAATAGTAAATCCCTATTTTAAAGACTAAAGCAGTCAAGGGTTGATTATGTATGGGAAAGATAATGGTAGAGGCTCAAGAACAACAATGCTCTACTCTTTTTAGACAGTGTTTGAACTCTATTTTCCTGACTCCAAACTGAACATCATAAACACTGCACCACCCAATAATAAAAGCTAATGCCAAAGAATTATGAAAATTGCCAGTGGAGAAAATATTGAGGGATCTGGAAGTCTTCCTTTGTACCTCCAATAAGTAGATTAATTGCAAAATGGCTGGAGGCAGTTATTCTGGAAGGGTGGATACTCTATTTGACTCTTTCTCTACCTTAGACCAGCCATCATGTCTTGAGTTAGAAAAGAGCAAGGGCTGGGGCAGCTAGGTAGCACAGTGGATAGAGCAACGGCCCTGGAGTCAGGAGGACCTGAGTTCAAATTTGGCCTCAGACATTTGGTTGTATGACCTTGGGCAAATAACTTAATCCCACTGCCTTGGGAAAAAAAAAAGATCAGGTGTCAATTTCCCACTCCCTGTTCATTGACCCAATTGGGACACATTCTGCTCTACTTAGGCACAACTGATCAAAGCCCTCATATGGTCCCCCTCCTATTATCCAGATGCCTTTCTGGTGCCCAGATTTCCAGAAAATTTCTCCCAACTGCCATCTATCATTATTACTGCTCTTGAAATTCCACCCTTTCCAAAAAGTTTTCCCAATTTGAGCAGGATGAATGAACTGCTTTCCTAGCTCTACGCTGTCTGAAATTAGAATTCCTTAGACTACCCTCAGCTCTTTACTGCATATATCCTAATTATACCCACATTTTTGTACCACACTTCAGTTAGCCCCAACATGAATATATTTACTTTTTAGTAATGTTTTATTTGAGAAACAGTGTGGCTCACTGGATAGAAAGCTGCTCTAGAAAAGAATTACATAGGCTCAGATCTTGTCCTCTCACAATTTACAGCAGGAAATAAACAACATTAAGTTGGACAAATAAATGTCCATGTAAAATGAAGTAAAAGTCATAGAGCATTTTTAGGTCCATTTCTATGGTTTCATTGTTTTACAGTAGTTCTAGAAAGATTTCTTGTAACAATGCAACTGTTTCACTAAGTTCTGATATTCTATACTTGACTGAGTATTGAGTATTGGTAAGTGACTTGACCATTAAATATAAATGATCTGTTTTTAAAAATCATGTATAAAATGAGTTGGAGAAGGAAATGGCAAATCACACCAGTATTTTATTCAAGAAAACTCCTGGTGGAGTCAGACATGACTGAAACTATTGAGCAACATTGTCTTGACTCCAGGTCCAGCTTTCAGGTACAGAGATAGGAATGACTTTATTTTTGGACTTGGGTGATGAGTAAACCTGACTGCCAGTAGTAGAGGATGTATGCATCAGTGGTTAAATGAGTGATGCTCAGGAATGTGGTAGATGAGTTTCTCTTCAAACTTTTAAGTTTTATTTAACAGAGAGTCTTACAGTTGGATAGGGAGTTCAGTCTTACGGTGGAAGACTTGTTTTCTATTCCCTATATCTTCCTGATTATCTGCCACACAATTTTTCCCTGTAATTCACACAATGCTTAGTTGAGAGAGACCCCCACCTATTAGACATCCCTTCCAATAGAGCAAAAGAGGACTCTAAGGAATCTGAATTTACCTTTTCAAGCTCCACTGTTCCTTAGTTAGTGAAAATGGAAGTGGGAGAAATGGTCTTAAAAAAGGCTGGAAACCATGAACTCTCTTCAGACCCTCTATTGGAAGTATTTCCAAATGTCCCCTGAACTGACCCAGTCATAGTGAGCAAGACAAGATATAAACAGATTACCATGACTTGTCCAAGTTAGCTTTCCAGTATTCTAGATATCTTTGGAAAGTCTCAATTCAATCTTCTTTAAGATTAGCCTTGGCCCAATTCATAGCACCTGGATCTGCTGCCCATTTACTATCCTAAAAAAGTTCAGAAAAATGACTTCCCTCCTCTGGTCTTCAGTTTTCCCATTTGTAAATGAGTAAGTTGGAATAGATAATGGTCAGCTGCAGGAGGCAGGAGCATCCAAACCTGTATTTCCTTATTGAACTTAATGAAGTTTCATCTGTCATATTCATACCTCCAGGATCCTTCGGTGATGCTGTGCAAGCAAAGTTCACAGCTAAAATGTCCAAAAAGTCACAGTCTGATGATCTGTCTGAAATACAGCAAAATGCATTTTCAAATATTTGACCTTCCCACTATCTATTTGCTCTTAGTGCTGGGATATATCGGGACACGTTATTAAGAGAAAAGGGTATTCTCTTAAAGCAAAATGCCTAATTCTTTCCTTTTGGCAGGTAAGGCATGTTGAATCAGACAGGAGAAATTTCAAAAGAAAAAAGAGTAGTTCAGTTTAGGGTAATGTTTTTCATTTTTCTGAATCTCAATCCATTATCTCCACTGTAGAAATAAAGATCAAAGAGGAGTAAAGAGGAGTAAAGGAGTTAAAGGAAGAGATAACCTCATTATCTATCCCAACCTACTCATATACAGATAAGGAAACTGAAGCCCAGAGGCAAGAAGTCTTTCTGAACCTTTTAGGCTAGTAAATCAGTCACTGTTCAACACCTCCCCAAAGAAGCATACTTGGGTTTGTGTTTTTGTGAATTTATTGGGTTAGAAAGCAATTGAATGATTTGTAATAAATATAAATGGTAGAAAAGGGGGAAAACATGGTTAGAGGTAGGAGAGGAAGATCAGAAGACACTCCATATGCATTCTAGCCTCTGCAGCAAACAAGCCCTACTCTTTTCCATGTCCTTACCTCTAAGTTTTGACCCTCAGCCAAGATCTTGATCCTTTACCTGGAAGAAGCTAGCCCATACTGAGCAAGGGCACTATTGTTTTTCCCTTATCAACTCATAGTAGTATTTGGGTCTCTACCATACCCAGAGACACGATATGTTTTATGTAAATGTAAGTTATTATTAATGCAAAAATGTTAAAACTTAAGAATTAACCCCTGGGTTAGGCCAAGTATTCTCTCCTCCTGATCATATTTCTCTCAGGGTAACTAGGGGACAAAGAACATGTGATTTGTCCTCCATAATATCTACCCCAAAGAGGATTCAACATTTACCTCAGGCCCCAGTTTCTATTCATTAGAAGTTCAAATACATATTTGAGCTTTAGGGTGACACCCACATACATAGGAATGGGAGCTATTGACCTCAGTCCACTAAATTCTGTTCTTCCCCCCATCTGATTTTGGTATTCTCTGAAAAACGGCATTATAAGCATAGAATAATAACAAAGAGAACTGTTAAAAGGCCTTAGGAACCACCTCCCTTTCCCTCCAAGATCCAACACCTCTCTCTGCCTCCTAACATACAGTCACAGCCATATTGCATTGACTATTCCTTCTGTATAGCCCTGGAGGAGATTCAGTGTCATATGAAGCTGCTCCAACCCTCCCCCTATTATTCCTGTTCTTACCCTGACTAGTTTTCCCATTCCCAGCATCAATGATTATCTATATCTGTATTTTCATCTCCATCAACTTCCTTGTAACTAGAGGGTTACTAGAGAGTCTAGAGACAAGAGAGTAATTCCTTAGGAATAATGGAACATGTACCCTTATAATTAATTTTTTGAGTGGGGGGGGGTTGACACCTGCCATATAAATGTGTTGGGGGTGATGGTGGAACAATGCCTTGAGAACCTCATAGACTCTGACCTATGATCTGGTATTTTGGTGATGCCATCGTAACTTTTGGGAAATCTTTATTACTTCCCTCTTCAATTCTCTCTCTCTCTCTCTCTCCTTGCTCTCTTCTTTCTTCTTGTATATTTCCTCTATCATTTCTCTTAGCAAAATGAGTTCACCTTCGATAAATTAACAGAGACTTGTGCCAAAGGCAAATATTGTTGAGAGTCCTGCCCTATCTTTGATGTCCCTCTCCCTAGAGCAGTGGTATCAAAGTCAAATAGAAACAAGAACTCTTAATCCATATGTAATGATCTTCATAGATGGCATATTGACTTTCTTTTAAAATGTAATATATCTGTGTTTTATTATATTTTTATTTTGTTACATACTTCCCAATTACATTTTAATCTGGCTCTGGCTTCTCTAGAGATGATTTAGGATGGAGGTAGAGGGTGAAAATAGGCTAAATGCATTGTCCCAGGTCACAGGGGTGGTAGAGCAGAGTCGGAATTAGAACCTAGAATCTATGATCTGAAATTCAGTACATATCTCTCTCTCTCTCTCTTTGACTGTATCCTCCCACTTACCCCAACCAAACAACTCTTTCCCATTTGTCCTACTCACAGATTCTTGATTCCCTCTGCATTATGTCCTATAAAGCAATAGTCGGAGAACAGTGATCAAGGGTTTCATCATGCCAAATTTAGAGGTTTATTTTGATCAGAGAGAAGATTCAGCAAGATCTAATGACTGTCTCTTGCTGCTATATTAAATGCTGTGGGACTCATCTCTGGAGATGACAATCCAAAGGCCATGAGAGTTTCAGGGTGGAATTTACCCTCTAGATATGGAAGATAAGCAAACAGAACCTGGAATTTCTGAAAGCATATGACTTGAATATGTCCCAAGAGTAGTTCATGTAAAAAAAAAAAAGACCTGGGGAGTCTTAGTGGACAGTAAGTTGTAAGTAAGTCTATGTGTCATGTTTGACTCTTTGTGATTCCATTTGGAGTTCCATTGGCAAAGATACTGGAATGTTTGCTGTTTCCTTTCCCAACTCTTTCCAGATGCAAACAGGGTTAAATGTGTCCAGGGTCACACAGCTAGTAAAGGTCTGAGGCCAAATCTGAACTCACATCTTCCTATTTTCAGGTCTAGATTCTATCCATTGCATCTCCTATCTTCTTGTTGAGCCAGTGCTGCCAGCCACCATAATTAAACCAAAGAAAACCAAACTAGCAGAATCTCATAATGACTGAACCTAAGTCAAGGGTATCAATGAAGGGCCTTGGAGTATAATCATTGTTCATTCCACATGATTCAGAACACAAATGGGATATTTTATACAATTCTAAATGCCACATTTTAGAGAAGATATTGGCAAGTTTAAATGATTCTAGGAGAGGAGAAACAATTTAGAATAAGCAAAAATCAGTTCATAGAACAGAGGATATTTACTCAGGAAAGATAAGGACCTAATGCTGTCATATACTGAAAAACTTTCATAAGAAAGAGGAAATCTATTGCATAATTCCAGAGATTTGTTGTTGTTCATCCTTTGTTCTCACAGAGGACCACTATCATTCCAAGGGTGATATCTTGAAACAATAATCCTGAGGGCAGAATCAGGTCCAGAGGCCATATCTCAGAAGTAACTGAAATAAATTTCAAATGGAATTTCCCCCTAAAGAGGGCCCTCCAGAAATATAAAGGGGAGCCTTGGCAGATGATGAGTTTTCTCTCTACTGAAGGTCTCCCAAGAGGAGATTGTGGAGAGAGAATGCATGTTTCATATTTGGAAGGGGAAGGGAGGAAGTGGCAGATGAAGTGGAGGCTGTGGGACCTCTAACTGAACCTCCAGTGCCCAGGAGGGGCAGGAGTCTGTCTGCTTGGGACAACTGTCCACGGAGGTGCTATAGGTTAAGCCTACAGATTGCAACTTCACTGCCAAAATGTCATTGTCTTCTACTGCAGATTGTTCAGCATCTGAAAATGCTTTCAGGATTTCACCAGAACAAGTCAATCAGATATGACCAAAATTGCCACTGCTAAAAATTTTGCAAGCAGCAGGTGCACAAGGTGAAATATTCACAGTAAAAGAGGTCATGCATTATTCAGGCCAGTATATAATGGTGAAACAGTTTTATGAACAGCAAGAACAACATATAGTATATTGTGATGGAGATCTTTTAGGAGAACTCTTAGAACTTCAAAGCTTCTCTGTGAAAGATCCAAGCCCCCTTTATGGCATGCTAAGAAAGAACCTGGTTACTGCAACTCTTACAGCAAAGTAGAGAAGGAAGTTCTGACCCCAGGAATGAACCTGAAGAAGGTGGTGCTCCTGCTTTGTCTACCTCACAATGCAAATGCAAAAATCCAAGATCAGATGAAGACTTGATAGAAAAATTAACCCCAAACAAGCCACCTAGGCTAGACCTTATGTTCGAGGAATGGGATGTAGAGGCCTGCCTTGGTTTTTCTTAGGAAACTTAAGAAACAACTACACACCTAGAAGTAATGGCTCGACTGACTTACAGACAAATCAGGACATTGTTTTGAACACTACAGATGACTTGTGGTTCCTGAACAAGTCAGGATCAGAGCACCTGAATGTTGCAGTACAAGTTGAAGCTCCTGATACTGAGCAAATGAAGGAAAGAAAGAGGTCAAAAAAAGTTGATTGAAGTTAGGATATTTGATGAACTTGAGGACTCTCAGTGTTCAAGTGATGATACAGATACAGAAGTTACCTCTGATGGTGAATGGCAATGCTCCAATGGTGAGAAGTTTAACACTCCAAGAAAAAGGTACTGTTTTTGATGCTGGGCATTGAGAAAAGATTGGTATTCAGTTGTCCCATTTCCCTTTCTGTGTCCAATATCCCTGCCTGCAATCAAAGAAAGATGACCAAGTAATTGATATTCCTGATTGCTGAAGAACCATCTCTGACCCTCTTTTCTGACCCAAAGAACCATATAAGACAGAAGAAAAGCCCAAACTTCTGGACCCTTGCAGCTCAGTGGAATTCTTGGATTTGGCCCAGAGTTCTGAAAGCCAGGAGACTATTTCAAGCCTAGGGGAGCAGTCAGAGAACCTTTATGAAAAGAATACAGATACAGCAGCTATGGAAAATTGCAAAAATCTCTTTAAGCCATGCAAATTGTGTGAGTAAGAAAAGACCACGAGATGGGAACATCATTCATGGGAGGACTGCTCACTTGGTGGTTTGTTTTTGCTGTGCCAAAAGATTGAAGAAGACCAAGGCTCCATGTCCTATTTGTAAGAAATCAATTCAGACGGTCAAAAAAATCTTTGTGGCATAGCTTTTTAGCTAACTTGAATTTTACAGACCTGATAACCAGCCATATCAGGGTTCCAGACATCAGTGTGAATATCTACACTTCATGAATAATCTTAGCATATATGTCCCCTCTTGCTTGTGTTCCATTCCTGGTGAAGTCACCTGGAGTTTGAGCAGGTCATCTTTGGGACTAGACAGTTTTTAATAAAGAGTCTCTTTTGAGCCTGTCAGTGGTTAACAGTTTTTCAGAAATTACTCACCTGAATGAAAAATACACAGGATAATTAATTGTCCTCCTGTCTCACTGGTTGAGGTAAATACAGTGGTTGAGAGAAAGGAGGGTCCTAACTGAGCATGATGTAAATATGAACCTTCTTTTCTAAGCTGTTAAGAATTTCAAGTTCCTGGGAAATTCATATTGTTGATAAAAGTTTCTAAAACCCAGTTTGATTGGGGAAAAAAATCAAAGTTGGTAATTTGAAAACACAAATGTTAATCTTAACATTATTCTCTCAGCTTACTGCAGTCCAGTAGATCTCTCTGTTCAGTTGTAAGATAGATAAAAGCCTTGAGCAAAGCAGAGTAGCCACTGATACTTTTTCTTTTCATTGTTCTCAAGACTGAGCTGTTCTGTTTTCTGGGCCTCCTCCCCCCATTAAAGTGCTAGACCACACAAGAACCCATGGAATTTGTACACAAAACGATATTCCTGAAATAACATTTTCAGAGAACCATAGAAGAATGATCGCTAAGATCTAACAGTACTGACTTTCATGTTTCAAATGAAAAAAGTAAAGTTTAGAGATACTGTCATTTACTTAAAGTTGACACAACTTGTGACAGAATTAGGACCAGGATCCTGGATTACAAGAAATAGAAGTATTTAAATTGTGCATTTGATTGAAATTCCATGTTATAATGAAATATTTTGAAGAGTCTTACCATTCAAAGATTGCAATAAGATCTTACCAGCAAGTGGTAAATTTTGATCTTTAACACTAATTACCTAAACATATTGTGATTATCCTAAGGCTGGAGAGAGCTCTTAAACATCTTTATTCTCTATATTCTCCATGAAAATGTCCCACAATTTAAGCAGCCTCTAGTTTTTTTTTTTATTTTGCCATATCAAAGGGTTGCTTTTGAGAGTAGACTGGTTTATTAAAAGTATATGCTTAGGGATTTGTGCTTCTTGTATCAGTTATAGAACAAATTCAATTTTGCAGCCATTTATTAACCACTTTTTATATACAAGGCACTGTACTAGGTCCTGGGGCTATGTAAGGACTCAAATCCCTGCCCTCGAAGTTTTGTAAGTTATATTTTTATAGAGTGAAAATTAAAAGAATTTAGGGAGGAAAATATATATTGATATAGTAATAAGAAAGCTTATATATTCAGGAAGGCTTAAATTCAGACAGCAATGAGAACATATATGTATATATATATATATATATATACATATATATATATATATATATATATATATATATATATATATAGTCTACAAATTTAATGTAGTATTTGAGTTCTGTAAATCTTTCACCTCCTAAATATTCAACTTGTCTTTCTTTAAATTTTATCCTTTGTTTTTCATTTGTCCTGTCTGGGCCAAGTATTATTCTCTGAAGAACCTAATACATGCAACCCTAGCCTGATTGCTCTTGGGTCCTTCCTTTGAAGACCCATCATCAGAATCTGATTTTGATTGTTTTCTTTTTCTTATTGCTAGTAAAACGAGTCATGCTGTAGACCTGGTAGGATGGGATTGTATCATGGAGTCTAGAGAGGGAAAGGGAAGGCCATATCTAGACAGACTAAAGCTGGAACAGCCTATAGTTATAAGCCTATAGTTTTACAATATGCTAGACTCTACTCTTGATTTTGAAAAGATTTTAATAGTACTTGTCAATAGAAGTGATCTATTTGCCTGTTTCCCTTTTACTGATCTTTCATGCGTTTCTTTTGTGAGCATTGAATCATCACATAATGTATACACATGTATTTGTGTGTGTTTTATAAAAACAAATGAGTTAAAAGGACTTAGAAAGTTAGTGAATTTCCAAGTTTTGTCTGAAGAGATTTCCTGACCATATTAACTTCATGTTCGGTATACTTAAAAGTTTTGTACAAGTATTTAAGACTTCTAATCTTTAATACTTTAATAAGCATCAAAAGGTCAAGTTTAACTATTGATAGTGTCATTTCTTAGTAATATATTGAAAGATTTTTAGATTTCTATGTTAAAAGGACTTTAGAAAGCTTTCTCCTCAATTTCAAAAACCTCTTTTTTTAAAAGATTTTTCAAGGCAATGGGGTTAAGTAGCTTGCCCAAGGCCACATGGCTAGGTAATTATTAAATGTCTGAGGCCAGATTTGAATTCAGGTACGGCAAACCTCTTTTTTAAAAAATATTTTATTTATTTATTTTTCCAACTACATGCATAGATAATTTTTGGTAAGGTTTTAAGTTAACATTTTTCTCCCTTCCTCCCCCCCTCCACCACGGAAGCAAATTAATATAGGTTATCCATATATACTAGTGCATAGTTTCTAAAAGGTGAAATTAACTTTGTTCCCTGCTGCTCTGACAGTAGCAGATTATGGAGAGATTTTGTTCTGGATGCGATTGTGTGTGTGTGTGTGTGTGTGTGTGTGTGTGCATTGTGTTTGGGTATATGTATATTTGTAAATAAGTATTATATGTGTTATGATATTTTTTTGAGGGAAGTACTCTGAATTTATAATTGTGTTTTAAAAAAAAGAGAATGCATGTTTCAAATTGAAGTTAGACAAGAAGATTTTGAAGGTTTCCTTCATCTCTGAGATCTCTGACTCTGGGGGGCAAAACATTGAAGTACACTTATGTGAGAGAATGCTGTGGATTTAGTTTCTACAGATCATTACCACACTGTAGGTTACAAAAGCAGGGGGCCTTTGATTGATGAGACTCAGGAATATAAAACAAGATAAGAAAGGTGGTAAAACATGCTGAACAATTAAATATCTAGTTGAATTCTTTAAACCCATCTTGAAGACGTTCATATCCAAACCAACTCTAACTGGACAGGGGTCAGGAGAAGGTCTCTGACCTGTCACAAGCACACATGCTTAATAAGCTTCATACATATTAACTTACACACCCTCTATGAGAGTTGAGTTTCATTAACATAACATGCATCATAAGGCAAGAGAGGAAAGAAACATATCCAGAGTGGTATGGGGTGATTAGAGTGTACCCCTGAAGGCAAGGACTAATCCTGGCTCTGAAGGGAGGAGGAAGACTCTCCAAACTATATATAAGACTGAACCTTGTTTCTGTTCAGTGTGCCCCCTCATTGGGGAGTGGGGGTGGGGGGGTGCCTATTTCTCACACTCCAGAATGTTTCATTATTAGAAACCAAACACTCCACTCTGTTAAAAGTAGGTTCTGGGGTTTCATTTCTAACACTTACTACAGGACTGTGGGGAATGTATGGTCATAGCCATGAGCTGAAGACTGGTTAAAGAAGGCTAGACTTAGAATTGGGCACATAATGTACAGGGGTGAGTGGAGAGGAACTATCAGATGACGAGATAGAATCTTCTGAATTGGGGGTTGTGGTGTGATTGTGAAGATTCCTGTGTTTCATGTTCTTCTAGAAGTGATAGATACAAGAAGCAATCTTTACATGTGATTTGCTTTTTGCCCCAAGGATCTCAAGATAGAAAGAAGCTAAACTAAGTGATTGTTCCCTATTTGGGAAAATTTTTTTTTAATTTAATTTTATTTCCCTCCCAGTTACATGCAAAAACAAGTTTCAACATTCACTTCCAAAAACCTTGAGCTCCAATTTCACTCCTTCCCACCCTACTCCCCCTCATTGAGAAAGCAAGTTATTTGATTTAGGCTAAAAATATGTAGAATGGGAAAACATTATTACACTAGTCATGTTGTAAAAGTAAACGTAACCCCCTCCCCCCTAAAAAAGAGAAACCTCAAGAAAAATAAAGTGAAAAAAAAGCTTGAATCTGTAATCAGTCACCATCAACTCTATCTTTGGGATGGATAGTATCTTTTATCATAAATCCTTAGAGTTCTCTAGAATCACAGCATTTCTGAGAAAAGATAAATCATTCACATCTTATTATCCTGTAATATTGCTGTCATTTTGTATACAGTACATTTCCCGTTGCACCTGCTCATGTAAATTTTTTATCGAGAGCATCCTGTTTATCATTTCCCATAAGAGAACAACATTTCATCTCAGTCACATACCACAATTTTTTTAGCCATTTCCCAACTGCTAGGCAATCTCTCAATCTCCAGCTCCCTGCTACCAGGGATTTCATCTCTTCTGGAATATAGACCTAGCAGTGGCACCACTAGGCCAAAGAGTAATTTGGGCATAGTTCAGAATTGCTCTACAAAATTGTTTAATCATTTCACAACTCCTCCAAAAAATGCATCAACATCTCTATTTCCCCACATCTCTTACAACATATTTTCTCCTATCCTATTAGCCAATTCAGTAAGTTTGAGGTAGTATCATAGGATTATTCCAACCCACATTTCTCATATCAGTAGTGGGTTAGGACATTTTTTAAAAAATGATTTAAATAGATTGCATTAATAACCTCATCTGAAAACTGTTCATATATCTTGATCATTTATCAATTTGGGAATGGCTTTTATTTTTCATAAATTTGACTCAGTTCTCTATGAGAAATGAGATCTTTATCAGAGAAACATTTTTCAATATTTTCCCCAAAGTTACTATTGGTAACTGTATTTCCCTCCATCCTATTCCCCCCACCCCCATTTATTCTATTCACTCTCTCTCCTTTCACCCTGTCTCTCTTCTCTCTCCTTTCACCCCCTCCCAAAATCTTCCCTCCTTTTTATCACCTATCCCCCCTCTCTTTTCTCCCATCCATTTCCTTTCTTGCTTTCCTCTTGGGTAAGATATATTTCTATACCCATTTAAATGTGTTTGTCATTCCCTTTCTGAGCCAGTTCCAAAGAGAGTAAGTCACATTCACTACCCTCACCTTTCCCCCTTCCACTTCACTACAAAAGATTTTTCTTGCCTCTTTTATGTAAAATAACTTACCCCATTCTACTGCTCCTTTTCCTTTCTCCCAGTACATCTCCTTCCTCACCCATTAACACTGTCTTTTTAATATATTATACTTACATATTCAACTCCCATATGTACCTTGTCTACATAGGCTCCTTCTAACTGCCCCGATAAATGAGAAAGTTTATGAATTATCAGTATCATCTTCTCATGCAGAAATATAAATTATTCAACATTATTAACTCCCTTATGATTTGCCTCCCCTAGTTAACTTTTTTATGCTTCATTTGAGACTTGTATTTGAGGATCAAATTTTCTGTTCAGCTCTGGTCATTTTATCAGGAAAGTTTTAAATTCCTCTTTTTCATTGACTGTCCATCTTTTCCCTGAAAGACTATGTTAAGTTTTGCTGGATAGTTGATTCTTGCTTGTAATCCAAGTTCTTTTACCTTCTATAATATCATATCCCAATCCCTATAATCCTTTAATATAGAAGCTGCTAATTTTATATTATACTCTATTTGGGAAATTTGGAAAACAATCCTTTGTGACTTGTGTGGTTGGAAAACTGGAAACTAAAATTGAAATTCCAATGTTCCTGTTAAAATCAATGAATAATTAATTAGGTTATAAATCAATGAATAATCAGTCAATAAACATTTATTAAGTGAGAACTATGTGCTAAGCACTAAGATGTAAAAAGAGGCAAATCTAAAGGAAAAGGCAATAATAATTAGAATAAGGAAGACTCCCAGGATAAGAAGGAATTTTAGGGAGGACTTAACAAGAGACTAGTATATGGAGAGGAAAAAGGCAAATGACTTATCATGATAATGCAGAGACCCTTAACACTCTTCCTATAGATGGGCTGGCTAACCAAAGCTTCCCATCTTGGAAAAGGCTAAACCAAAGATTTGGGTGCCAGTTCTATTGGAAGTGAAATCATTCTGCTGAGGAAAATGATAGAGAAACTAGATAATGAAAAAGGGAATTCAGAGAACAAACTGAGATGGAAGTGAAAGAAGACAAAAAATAAGGGGAGGGTTTTCCTTTAAAAAATCATCATGTTGGGGCAGCTAGATGGTGCAGTGAATAGAGCACTGGCCCTGGAGACAGGAGGACCTGAGTTCAAATCTGGTCTTAGACATTAATAATTACCTACCTGTGTGACCTTGGGAAAATCACTTAACCTCATTTCCTTGGGGGATAAAAAAGAAGAATCAGAATCAATGGGGGAAGAAAAAACACAAGAAAGAATAAGTACTCATGTCATTCTCAAGATATCAGAATATAAGTCAAAATCTATTAGAATCTCATGTCATTGCTCTACCACCATTCCTTGGGATTATCTCACAACACATTCTCCTCAAAACACTGAGCAGTAAGTCAATTTAATATTATCATCTCCATTTAAGAATGCTTAAGTCAATTAACTCCTTAGTGCTCCCATACCTCCACATAAGTATTTAAATTGCATTGTTAGAGGAAGTTTCTTGATTGTGACAATACTAGACCTTCCATCCCCCTCCTTTCACATCTCTCCTCCGTGCATGGCTGATTTGCACAAGTTAATTTTGTTATAGGTTGACCTTTATTTGTTCATCTTAGAATTGTCTGTTTCATTGTAAACTCTGAAAGAGCAGGATCTGGGTGTATTCAATTCTCTTTGCCACATACCTGAACATAAGAAACTATTGAATAAAAGCAAGAGGAGCATGATGGTGCTGCTGGAGCAATTGGGGCAGGAAAATCTGAGGGGGCACACTGGTGGTTTGTTTTGGGTGACAAAATCACCAAACTCTACTTCAAGGAAGTAAGAAAAGCTTAGACTTTAATCCAAAGGCTGCACAAAAGTTTACAAGGTATTACAAAAGTTTACAAATTAGGTTCTTTGAAAAAGTTTTGAAATAAAGGAAAGAGGCTTAAAGGAAAGGCTGATTGGTAGAAGCTGAGGAAAAGAAAGGCTAATGTGGAGGCAGGAAACCACTGATCTCTAATGACGGAGAGTAGTCATGTGGGAATCAAGTTTTGATTCTGTGATGAGGTAAAGAGGATGAGTTGAGGTAATAAAGTTAATAAGAGGGAGTTACATGCTGGGGAAAAAAGTGAGTTTCTAAGAAAGTAGTGGAATTAAGCAAAGAAGAAACAGCTGGATGATAATAGCAAAGAGGATAGCCAAGTTAAGCAAAGAAGAAACAGCTGGAGGAGAATAGCAAAGAATTTAGTTAAGTTAAAGAAAGTGAGTTTTTAAGAAGGTAGGATCCAACCACATGGATTTGGAACCACAAGGGTTCAACAGCATGGAGCTGGGATACCATGGATTTAGCCTAGAGAAAGGAAGGGGGAAAGAAACAGGAAGCCCAGACAAGTCACATCAGAAAAGGAGAGCAAACCTAGCTTAAATATATTTTTGTGGTAGGGGAACAGGGAAGCATTTAAGGAATGGATAACACCTGGTGTATGTGTGGTAGCATCTGCTGTATATACGCCAATGGTGGGGGCTTAATCAATACCTGGTGTATAAACATTTACTGCACATGAATGGTGTCAGCTGCCCCCGACCCCAGGATGGTGACCATACTGTGGCTCCCTATGGTCTAGTGTTCAGGATTAAAGACACAGAACAGTACAAAAAAACTGTAAGATTTGTTTCCAATACAAAAGAGTTACAACAGTTCCCTGGGCCCAAAATTCCCCTGCTTCAAGTGGAAGTGGTTATAATAAAGGGCCTTCCAGCTTCTTTTTTCCTACCCTGGTTGATAGGATGATGGAACTCCATCTTTAAGAACCTCTCAATCCCTAATTTCTTGTTCCTCATCCTAGTCTACTCTCAAGTAAATTCTCATGCTCTATCAACACCCCCCCCCAAACCGTTAATCTTTAACTACAGTTATCCACTGATAAGTGTCATCTCCATTGGCCTAGGTAGCCATGAACCTCAAAACTTCCATTAAAAGAAGGAACTGACTTCAGACATTTCTCACCTGGCTGCTTTACTCTGGGATTTCTCTAACTTTCCATCTTCTCTTCCAAATTCAGCCCTTTTGTTAGGTACCAGCCTTTTCTGTTTCCTTTTGTATGTTAGTTTTTTCCCATTCAATTGTAAGTAGGGACTCTCTTTTTTATTTGTATCTTCAGTACCTGGTTCATAGGAACATTTTAATAAATGTTTATTGATTATTATTTACTATTTAGTAGCTTCACATAATCATTGGCACACACACAGCAAAACAGAGAGAATAGACCTTCAGATCAGGAGCCCTGTGTTTGAACCTTACTTTGGACACTTAATAGCTGGGTGGTCAGAGCAAGCAAGTCATTTGATCTCTATGAATCTCAGTTTCTTTATCTGGAAATGGAAATTTATAGGGTTTATATGAATTACTACCTACATGCTTGCTTTGGAATTTCAAGTTTGTTCCATTGTAATTGATTTTTATTAGAAAACATTTTGAGAGTAAGGTGAATTTTGGTTTGCTTTTGCTTTATTTCTTCATTGAGAATCAGTGAAAATTTAAAAAACTGCCATTTCACAATTATACACAAGCTACAACCCTTTCAATGCCCACATCCATGAGCAAACTTCAGGTCTTTTTTCAAAGTGTCATATTTCTAATATATCTTTTTTACTATATTAGGAGCTAGACGCTTGGGAATTTGGTCACCTTCTAACATGGCCTCCAGCTCTAGGTTGTCCAATTTGCTAAAGAGTTATTGGCCCTGGAGCATAGACTGAAGAGCAACCTGAGACCTTGAATACTGCTACTATTTATTGTAGTTTTTATGTATTCCTTAATCATTTGACATGTATAAAATTGTGCTACCACTTTTATTAAGTTGTCTGTTTTTATTATTCTTTATATGTCACTGATAGACTTTTTGGCTATAGTTCCCCTAACCTCATCTTCCCCCATGGTTTTGGAGGAATGTATATATTTGATAGAATTACTATGAGGAAATAATTTTGCAAACCAAAAGAAATCATGCTAACTAAATATATTTTTAGTGTCCAAATGTAAGATTATAAGAATTGTTCTTAGGTTCTCTTATGGGGTCACAAGAGAAACATGGAATTTGTCCTCCATGATATCAGACTCAGAAGATTTAACTTTTATCTCATATTCTCCATCTTCCCTATATCTCTGTTTTTGTGCATTTCTGAACTTAAAGGTGATACCTCATAAGAATGGGAATGAGAGCTCTAGACTTCTTTCTCCCAACTCCTGCCCTACAATATTATAGCCATATACTTTTTGGGAGGTGGCACAGTGACCATTCTAGAGGAGAAATGATTAGAACAGGAATATCAAATGAAGGAAAGGGGGATATTTACTCCAAAGGAGATAAAACTCAGTCCAGACATACTGTTTTCAAATATCTAATAAAGGATGTAATGTGGAAGAGGGAAATGACTCATTCTCTGTGACTTCAGAGAACAGAACCATGGTTAGAGGTTAGCATTCAGATACAAGTTATAGAGTGGCAGATTTCAAATGCAATTCTCCATCTGCCCCAACAAGAGCCATCCAGAAATGTAATGGGGAGCCTCAGCAGACAATAAGTTCTTTCTCTAATTATAGACCTTACAAGACAAGACTGTAGAGAGAAATCATGCTTCAGTTTGAGGTTAAAATTAAGCTAAAAGATCTTTGAGTTTTCTTCCATTTGTGTGAATTTGGAGGTCAGTATATTCAAAAATACTTGATAGAGAAGATGGGGAAGATAAAATCATTGTGGTCCTTTTCATGAGCTATGTGTTGACTGGAGATAACTAAGGTCTAGAGCTAGGAGTTATTGGATATGTGACCCTGGGTGATTCACTTAACTCTTTATCAGGGCTAGAATATTAGGAGTTGCAGAACAATCTGCATTATTACAACAAATTTCATTGCTGGGACTGCTTTATACCAATGATATCAGAAATCTGTATGCATATACAAACATGATGCATGACTTTTATTTAGTTTTATAAGGTATTTAGTTGTGCAGCTTATTGTTGCTTGTTTCATATTGTAAATTCTGACACAAAAGAATCTGTGTCTCTACAATTCTCTTTGCTGAAAATCCAATGATAACTAATGTAAAAATGATGGTGGTGGTCATGGTGGTGGTCATGCTAATTAAGATCTTCACAACTTCATATCTTCTCTTCTTGGTTGGAATAAAAATAGAATTCCCCCTCAGTCTTGGCTACCTGATGAAACATGGTAATTACCCAAGTAATTCATTTACTTATATTATTCTTCTATGTTTCTCTTCCTCTCCCCCAGGTCTTCATCTGAGAAGTTGACAATGATTATTCCCTACTTTTCTAGTGGGTCCTAGCTTCTCAACTTCACCTACAACATCCCACCCACCACCAACTTCTTCCAGACTTCTTCTTTCCTAATATTCTTCCATCTCACAGTTTGCTTTACCTATTTCATCCCAAGTCAGGATTTATAGCCTGTAAGATTGATTGTTTCCAATAAGTTGTGGCCTCTTCTCAACATTCCCTTATCCTTTATACCTCTCCTCTTTACATATTTTACCACTAATTCATAAGCAAATTCTTTTGAATCTCTACTAATGTCAATATTCTTCTGCACACTATAGGGAGGGCAGGCAAAGGTAAGATGTGATCCAAGCCCTTATATTCAGGAAATATTCAGGAAAAAAAATGTATTTCTAAATGAAGTGATTCTTGATCATAAAAATGAAAGAAGACCGGAAAAGGGAGAGTTCAGATAGCATTTGAACATGTTTTAGAAAATAGAAATGCTTTAGATAAGTAAAAGAAAGTGATGGTATTCTAGATATGAGAAACAGCACTAATCAAAAAGGAAAGAAATGAGTTTCCTGCCCTCAACCCCAGGGAGCACCAAGCACAACTTGGAAGATCAGCAGAGAGACTCTACCAGATCAAGCACAAAACCCAGGCCAGTATGACCCTCCACAGCCCTCAGTGCAGCCAAGATCCAAGGAAACAGAAGCAGGCCCACAGAACCACCCAGCTAGAGCCATCTGGCAGCTGTGCCCTGAGTGCTCAGCCCACAGAAGATAAGGGAGTGGAGGGAGACTGCCAGGGTCTGTCTTCTGTCCCTGGGACATGACTCTGGAGATTTAACCATATTCAGATCCTGGTGGCAGTCTGTGCCCCCCACCCCAGACCAGGAGAGCAGTCAGAGCCTCACACACTGAGGTACTTGCGGGGTGTCCCAATAATACTCAAAAGCTCAGGAAGCACCCCCAAACCAAGCACAGGCTGGGGAAATAAGTAAACATTAAAAAAAGAAACCTGACTATAGTCAATTACTTTGGTCCCATGGAAGACTAAAATACTCAATCTGAAGACGAGAACATCCAAGCTTCTGCATCTGAAAACTCCAAGAAATATAGAAGTTGGGCTCAGGCTATGACAGAACTCAAAAATGATTTTGAAAATCAAGTAAGGGAAGTAGAAGCAAAAATGGAAAAAGAGATAAGAGAGATGCAGGAAAAACATGAAAATGAAGTCAGTAGCTTATTTAATGACATACAAAAAAATGCTGAAGAAAATAACATATTAAAAACCCATTTAGGTCAAATGGATAAAAGAGTTCAAAAAGTTATTGAGGTGGGGCAGCTAGGTGGTGCAGTGGATAGAGCACCAGCCCAGGAGTCAGGAGTACCTAAGTTCAAATCCAGCCTCAGACACTTAGTAATTACCTAGCTTCTAGATGTCTATACTCTATTGAGTGTGTATGCTGCTTCCTCAAGTGACAAGGCACTTAACCCCATTTGCCTTGAAAAAAAAAGTTATTGAGGAGAAGAATGCTTTAAAAAGTAGAATTGACCAGATGGAAAAGGAGATAAGAAAGCTCTCTGAGGAAAACAAATCCTTCAAATGTAGAATGGAGCTAAAGGAAGCTGATGACTTTACGAGAAATCAAGACACACTAGTTCAACATCAAAAGAATGAAAAACTAGAAGAAAATGTGAACTATCTCACTGAAAAAACAACTGTTCTGGAAAACAGATCCAGGAAAAGATGATTTAAAAATTATTGGAATACCTCAAAGTCATGATCAGGAAAAGATCCTTGACCTCATTTTTTAAAGAATTTCTACAGGAAAATTGCCCTGATATCCTAGAAGCAGAGGGTAAAAGAGAAATTGAGAGAATCTGCCAATCTCCCCCAGAAAGATTCCCCCCAAAAAAACAACCTCTAGGAATATTTTAGCCAAGTTTCAGAACTTCCAAGTCAAAGAGAAAATATTATAAGCAGCCCAAAGGACACAATTCAAATATCATGGAGCTACAGTCAGAATTACCCAGGACTTAGCAGCAACTAAGGGCTTGGAATATAGTATTCCAGAAGGCAAAAGAGCTTGGAATGCAACCAAGAATCAACTAACCAGTAAAACTGAACATCCTCTTCCAGGGGAAAAGATAGACTTTCAGTGAAACAGGGGAATTTCAAATGTTCCTATTGAAACAGCCAGAGTTGAACAGAAAGTTTGATATTAAAGTACAGGACTCAGGTGAAGCATAGAGAGAGTGGTCTAGAAGGGTAAATTATGATGAACTACATGTATTCCTGCATGGAAAGATATTGATAATACTCATATGAACCTTCTCATTTAATAGAGCAGGTAGAAGGAGCATATGTAGACAGGGCATAGGAGGGACCTGAATTTGAAGGTATAATATATTGTAAAATATATTGTAAAATATATTGTAAAAATGGAGTCAATGGAGGAAATGCAAATGTACTGGGAGTAAGAGAAAGGAGAGGTGGAACAGGCTAAGATATTTCATGTAAAAGATATATGTAGACCAGGTGAAGAACCAAGGATGTCTGAGCTGGAGAAAGAAAAGAATTGATGTGCACTCTGGTTCAAAATCACCTGACAGCTGTCTCAAGTATTAGAAGGGTCATCATATAAAAGAGGGCCCATCTTTGTTTTGTGTCATTCTGGAGGACTTTGTTTTTGAAGGAGGATGGGTAGGTTGGAAACAGCTCTCAACTCAGTAAATTGGAACATGCTAAATCTTTCATTTGTCATAAAATGGACTGTTCTGCCTTCTGAAGAAATGAGCTTCTAAAGTATACAAGTTGAAACTGAATGACCACTTTTTGGCAAATGGTAGAGGCCATTTCTATGTTGACTGGAAGATTGCACCTCATTCTTCTCATGAAGAATCTGGGACTTCATAAAGTTCATAGCCCTAGGGGCCCTGTACTTCTTTCCTGTTGATGGTCTGAGAGGTTGGGCAGCCTCTGCTCCTACTGAGGAACAGGCTGGTCTCCCTCTAGAAGAAAAAAGACTTGAAAGAAAAGAGAAGAGGGGGTATTGTGGGAAAAGAGCTGCTTAACTTCTCTAAGCTTTGACTTTCTCACCTGTTAAATATAGATGGTAATATTGGGATAACTGACTGCCCAGAGTTTTGAGGTTGGTATGCTATTTCACAGAGTTCTGGGTTTAGAGCAACTGAGTTTGAATCCTGGCTTTGCTAATTAATACCTGTATAATCTCAGGCAAATCATTTTAATTCTCTAGACTTCAATTTTCTTCTCTGTGAAACAGCAATCTGAGAGGTGTGAGGTAGTACCTCAGAGAAGCTTTAATTTGCATTTCTCTAATAATTAATGATTTAGAGCATTTTTTCATATGGCTATGGATTGCTTTGATCTCCTCATCTGTAAATTGCCTTTGCATATCCTTTGACCATTTGTCAATTAGGGAATGGCTTTTTGTTTTAAAAATATGACTCAGTTCTCTGTATATTTTAGAAATGAGTCCTTTGTCAGAATCATTAATTGTAAAGATTGTTTCCCAATTTACTACTTTTCTTTTGATCTTGATTACATTGGTTTTATCTGTGCAAAAGCTTTTTAATTTAATGTAATCGAAATCATCTAATTGGTTTTTAGTGATGTTCTCCAACTCTTTTTAGTCATAAACTGTTCCCCTTTCCATAGATCTGACAGGTAGACTAGTCCTTGATCTTCTAATTTTCTTATAGTATTGTTTTTTATGTCTATGTCCTGTAACCATTTGGATCTTATCTTGGTAAAGGGTGTGAGGTGTTGGTCTAATCTAAGTTTCTTCCATACTAACTTCCAATTATCCCAGCAGTTTTTATCAAAGAGGGAGTTTTTATCCCAGTGGCCGGGCTCTTTGGGTTTATCGACATCTCTTTTTTTCTGTATTATATGGTACTGAACTCCTCAGGAGATTTCAATCCAATGGCCAAAGAGAATTTGAAGATGGAATCCACTCCCTGAAAATAATAAGCACTACAAATGGGACCTAAAATTTCAGAAAGAGCACCATCAGCTTGTATCCCAATAGCAGGTCATATGAAAAAAAAAATTCTGGTTTTAGTGTGCAGCACCAAAGCAAACTAAAGTAAATCTAATGTAAAATGAACTGCATGAACCTAAGTATGGGATCTAGAGGAAGAAGCTTTGGGTGTGATCATTCTTCTGCATTCTGCTCTATTCAGACTATATGTAGAATACTGTGTCCAGTTCTAAAATCACATTTTAGAAGGGGCAATGGCAAGCCACCAATTGGGGAATGGCAGAACAAATTATGGTATATTAATGTTATGGAGTACTACTCTTCTGTAAGAAATCAGGAGCAGTCAGACTTTAGGGAAGCATGAAAAGACTTATATGAACTGATGCTGAGTGAAGTTCGCAAAACCAAAACATTGCTCACATTAATAACACTGTGAGATGATCAACTATGATGGATGCAGCACTTCTCAGCAGTTCAGTGATCAAGACAATCTTGAGAGATCTGTTATGGAAAATACCATCCACATCCAGAGAAAAAATTTATGTAGACAATGCAAAACAAAACATATTTGTTCACTTTTAAAAACTTCTTTTATGTTTTTTTCTTTCTTATTCATGTTTTTCCCCTTAGTTCTAATTCCTCTTTCTCAATAGGACTAGTATGGAAATATGTTAAACATGGTTGTAGAAGTACAACTTTTACCAGATTATTCACTGCCATTGGGGAGGAGGTAGGAGAGAAAATGGGGGGGTCGGGCGGAGGTTGGTGGAGGAAAGATATATATATATATATATATATATATATATATATATATCATAAATTTGTCATTGGAAAAATGTTGAAAGCAACCTTTGCATTTAATTGGAAAAATAAAAAAAATTAAAGGAAAAAAAATACAGGCATTCCACTTAAAAAACAAACATATACAAAAAATTTGATTTAATAAACAAAGTACTTGGGGCGGCTAGGTGGCGTAGTGGATAAAGCACCAGCCCTGGAGTCAAGAGTACCTGGGTTCAAATTCGGTCTCAGACACTTAATAATTACCTAGCTGTGTTGCCTTGGGCAAGCCACTTAAGCCTGTTTGCCTTGCAAAACCCTAAAAAATATATTGAACTGGGCCCTCCTGAAACCCTTGGACTATTTTATACCATTGTTATCAGAAATCTGCACACATATAAACATACATGAATACACACAAATGATGCATGACTTTTATTTTATTTTATAAGATATTTAGTTTTGAAACTTAATGCTGCTTATTTCATATTCTAAGATCTGACATGGAAGAATCTGGGTCTCTGTAATTCACTTGCTGGAAATCCAATGAAAGAGAACTTAAGAATTGTGGTAGTGGTGATGGTGGTGGTCATGGTGATGAAGATCTTCACAACTTCTCTCTTCTCGGTTGGGATGAAAATAGTTTCCCCCTCAATCTTGGCAACCTTTTGAAACATGGTAATTAGCCAAGTAATTAATTTATTTATATTATTTTTTCTATTCTTTCTCCTCCTGTTCCCTGGTAACTCATCTGAGAAGCTGATAATGACAGTTCCCTACTCTCCTTACAGGTCCTAGCTTCTCAGCTTCAGCCATAACATCCCACCCATTACCAACTTCTTCTGCTTCCTTATTTATCAATATTCTTCCATCTTACAGTTCTATTTTCTATTTTATCCCAAGTCAGGATTTGTATGGTAGCTTGTAAGAGTGATTGTTTCCAACAAGTTCTGGTCCCTTACTGACATTCCTTTCACTTCTATATCTCTTCTCTTTACATACTTTATCATCAGTTCATAAGCAAATACTTTTGAGTATCTACTAATGTCAATATTCCTGTACACATTATAAGGAATGTAGGGGAAAGTAAGATATGTTTCCTGCTCTTATATTCAGGAAATATTCAGAAAAAAATGTATTTCTAAATGAAGTGATCCTGATTATAAAAATGAAAGAAGACAACAGAAAAGGAAGAGTTCCTGCGGCATTTGATACAGGTCTTGAAGAATAGAAATGTTTTAGTTAAGCAGAAGAAGTGATGATATTCTAGATATGAGAAATAATACTAATCAAAAAAAGGAAAGAACCAAGTATTTACTAAGGGCTTACTATGTATTAGCACTTTAGGAATAGTATCAGATTTGTGTTTTACATCTTCTTGGGGAGATAATTGCTATTATTATCCTCATTACAATTAAGAACACAGAGGTTAAGTGCCTTTAGCTAGGGTCACACAAGTAGCAAGTATGTTGCTTTTGTTGTTCAATTGTTTTAGTTGTGTCCAACTCCTCCTGACCCAGTTTGGATTTTCTTGGAGAAAAAAACATTTCTTTTTTTACAGATGAGATAACTGAGGCAAACAGGGTTAAGTGACTTGCCCAGGGTCACACAGCTAGTAAGTATCTGGGGATACCTTTGAATTCAGGTCTTCCTAACTCCAGACTTAATGTTCTAACTACTGTACTACCTAGCTACCCAAACTAAGTGCATGAAACTTGATTCAATCTCTACTCTTCCTGACTCCAGACCCAAAACTCTGTTGAGTTGACCACTTCTAAGCATAGCAATAGTAATAATTTTGTTTTGGGGAATGGAGCATGGGGATTCCCATCAGAAGCTAAATTAGAGCATGTCATGACATCACCTCCCTGATATCATGGTCCTCCCTCTTCAAGAATGAGGGACAACAACAATATGGTAGAGTAGTTCTCTGAGATTTGATGAATGGAGAAAGGTAGAGCAGGATGAGTCTTATAATGAAAGACTTATTTTCTGTTTCCTACACTATCTTACCTATCTGAGCCCAATAAAGAGAGACCTGGTCTCAGTGGCTTTTGACTTCAATTCCCATAGAGATGAAGAGGCCTCTGAATTCATATATTCAAGTTCTGCTATTCCCCTAGTTAGTGAAAATGGAAGAGGGAAGAAATATATTGAAACCCTCTAATGATACTATTTCCAAGTATCCCTATCCCCTAAATTGACCCAGCTATGGGGACAATAAGAAATAGATAGATTACCTGCTTTGTCCTAATTAGTTTTCTGGTGATCCCGGTATTGTTTGAGTTTCTCAATACATTCTTTTTCTAGATAGTCCTTGGTCCGATTCACAGCACCTGGGTCTTCCTCCCATTTTTTTTTTATAATCTCAGCTGTAGGAACCTTTGGGATCCAGGCTAGTATTTTTGGGTTGAACGTGATGAATGGTTTTCCATCAAAGTTAATATTCCAGAAGACACTGATGGCATCATCCTTGCAGAGTTTACAGCCAAAGTGTCCACTCAAGACATGTGAACCTGAAACATGCAAGACCCAACTATGGTGAGCTCATTGAAGTACAGCAAAATATGTTTCCAAATAAAGATAGTCCTGGGATAAATACGGATATTCTCATAAATGAAAAGGTGTTTCCTTAAAACAAACACCCAATTCTTTTCCTTTAAGGAGTTAAGTCCATGAAGAACTAGACAGGAAGCAAGATTAAAAGAGAACAGTTCTTAGGTTACTTCCTTGCCTCAGTCTAAATCTCATTGATCCATGTCTCTGTTGTTGGACTAGAGAAAAAAGAACAGTTGAACATAAGGACTGTTCGAGTAAGAGCTAGAAATGTCCTTACCATGACCTATTCCACCTGGCTCATTTACAGATGGGGGAACCTGAGGCCCATGGGAGTGCAATGATTTTCCTGAGCTTTTTAGGACAGTAAATAACAGAACCAAGATTCTACCTTAGGTTATCAGACACAATCCAGAATCCCTTCCATTTTAATGAATTGCCATAACCTGTGACTAACAATTATAAGAGCTAATCTGGCCTGCTCTTTTGTTGCCTGATATAGACAATGGGGAATACTAGCAGTGGTTGGGTGGAAAAAGGCCTAGATTGGGCGATTGGACATCATGAGTCTAGGCCCGACTTCGCCACTAACAGATCTGATTTAGATCAATGATTTAGAGATAGATGGACTATCAGAGGTCAACTGAGCTCCTAAGTGAGCATTCTTGCCACTGTCCCAGGTATTTTTCAGTTCTAACATTCCATCAGTTCTAAGGGTCAGGAGCACATCAGACAACAGTGTGGTCCCTTGTATAAGAGGTCCAAGTACCCAGTGGTGCAAGAAGAGGGCACATCTTACCTAAGCTGGTAACTAAGAAGCAAGATTTGTTCTATCCCCACTTCCTGTTTCTCTAAGAACATTTTGTCTGTTAGACTACCAGCAAAGAGAGAACAGAAAGAAGGGAAATAAAGAACAAAGTTGTGTTTTGGAATGACTCTATCTCTATCTCTCTCTAGATTCATTCTCCCCACCTTGCATGTTATGTCAGTCACTGCTCCTCCCCATTTCCTGCCTTGTCTCCTTTCCCTCTCCTCCCTTTTTTAATCCCTATATTGTTCTACTAATAAGGTATAGCCTCTGTTAGGCAGAAGCCTATGGGGGGACCCTGACCCCCTTCCTAGTCATTAGGGTTCTGGGTCCCTGTCCTATTTACCTGTCTACTCACCATTGACATCTTTATCATAGGCCATGATTTCTTCCAGATTCTCCATTGCAAATATTCCTCTTGCTTCCTGGACCTGACTTTCCTTGTTCCAGTCTTCCACATCAACCCATTCTGGTTCAGGCACTGCCTTTGAGGTATTGCTACTGAATTTGTAGACAAGTTGTTTATTGAAGTAGGCTTCATTTGTGAATAAAGGTATGGGTTTTGACTGAGCATAATCCTTATATGTCAGAGAATAACACCCTGAGAAAAGCAATAGAGAACTGGATGAGACATTTTAATTCTAATCTCTCAAGCAAGGTCTACTTATTTGGGTGACGGAGGAGAAGTAGGTTAGAAAATAGGTTAGGGGGGTGGCTAGGTGGCACAATGGATAAAGCACTGGCCCTGGAGTCAGGAGTACCTGGTTTCAAATCCAGTCTCAGACACTTAATAATTACCTAGCTGTGTGGCCTTGGGCAAGCCACTTAACCCCATTTGCCTTAAAAGAAAAAAGAAAGAAAGAAAATAGGTTAGAAAATAGGCTAGAAAGGAGATACCAGGATCAATAGCTACCCATTGAAAATACTTCTCCTGGTTCCTTCCTCTTTTATCTGTCTCTCACCCAGGAGCTTGGACACCAAATGATCTCAGTCCTATGTTACATTTGGAGTATGCCAAGCATTTTAGTCTAGCTACAAATAATAAATGAATGAAAGAACCAGTGAGCCAAAATTATTTTATTAAATCCTTAATATTTACCAGTGCTATACTGTTTTGAAGATAGACACAGAAAGAAAAGTTAGTCCCAGATCTCAAGGATCTCACATGCTAAGGGAAGGACAATGCACAATAGGATTGTTCAAAGGAGGATGTCCAAGATGAAAAAATAACTCAGAATTGTCATTCAGACCAATTGAAGGAACCAGGGATGTCTGAGATGGAGAAAGGAAGGAACTGATGTTTGTTTTGGTTCAAAGACACACTATAGTGGTCTCAAATGTTAGAAGGGTCTGTGTTACTGGAAGATTTTGTTTTTGAAGGAGGATCATTGGTTTGGAGGAAACTCTCAATTCAATAAAAAAGAACCTGCTAAATCTTTGATTTGTCATAAAATGGACTGTGATGCCCTCCAAAGTAGTGAGCTTCTAAAGTATACAAGTTGAAACTGAATGACCATTTTGGCAAATGGTAGAGGCCATTTCTATATTGACTGGAAGATTTCACCTCTTTCTTCTCATGAAGAATCTGGGACTTCATAAAGTTCATAGCCCTAGGGGCCCTATCCCAACTCTGAGCCCAGTAGCCCCATGATGTTTCTTTCCTTTTAGTAGTCTGAAGGGTTGGACAGCCTCTGCTTCTACTGGAGGAACAGACTGATCTCAATTTAGAAGAAAAAGACTTGAAAGAACAGAGAGGCAGGGGGCATTATGGGAAAGGAGTCACTTAACCTCTCTAGGTGGCTTTCTGACCTATAAAATGCATATGGTAATAATGAAATAAGCAACTGCCCAGGGTTCTGAGGATAGTATGCTATTTCACAATGAGTCCTGAGTTTAGAGCAACAGAGTTTGAATCCTGGCTTAGCTTATCAATGCCTGTGTAACTTTTTAATTCTTTAGACCTCAATTTCCTCCTCTGTGAAACAGCGATTATATGATTTGCTCTACTTCCTTCAGGCTGCTCTAAGCAAACTTCTTTGCAAACTAAAAAATTGTGCATTATAAATTTAAAATATTATTAATGTACAGAGGTAGCAACATAAGAATTGCTTTCCTGGGTCACTCTAAGTATTCTCCCACTCTGATTATATCTCTGACAGGGTTACCAAGGGACAAGGAGCTAGAATTTATCTTAGAGACCATATAGTTCACTCTCCCCCTGCCCCCATTTTCCCAAATTGGTCCATAGAGATCAAATCACTTACCAAAGGTTACACAGGGAATAGGTAAAACTTGAATTAGAACCAAGATTCTCTGACATTAAATCTAGTCATTTGCTCTCTACCTTCTAATTTCACCCCATCTCTCACCTTCCAAAACAGACATCCTATTTGCTCTACGCACCTTGTCTTGGTTGATTTGTCCCATGTCCAACAACTGTGGTCCCTGAAAACAGTAGCAGGAAGAAAACAATCTTTAGGGACCCCATAATTCCAAATTCAGCACGCAAGTCAGGTCAAATTCAGTTGAAATAGGATGGATGTTGTGAGAGTTCTCTTTTCCCCTCTATATATGCTACTGAGTCCGCCTCAGAACATGTCAATCCAATGACCCATGAAAATTTCAAGTTGCAATCCACCCTCTGAATATGACAAACAAAACAAATGAAACCTGAAATTCCAGAAAGAGCAGCAATAGGATATGTCCCAAGAGTAATTCATATGAAAAATATGTTGGGTGTCAACATACAGTAAATTCAGGATGAGACAATGCAGTTGGTCATGATAACCAAAGCAAATTAAACCCAATATAACATGAACTACATGAACATAAAAGTATGGGATCTAGAGGAAGGAACTTAGGTTGTGATCATTCTTCTGAATTCTGCTCTATTCAGACCATATATAGAATAGTGTGCAGTTCTAAAGACACATTTTTAGAAGGGCAATGGCAAGGTGGAATGATTCCAGTCAAGGAGAAACAGGATGGTGAGCAGATTAGAAGCCAAAAAGGTCAATTGAAAGAACAGGATATATTTATTCTAATGATTAGATTCAGGAAGGTCACACTGAATCTCTTCAAATACCTAGAGTGTTTTCACACAGAATACAGAATAGACTTCTTCTCTGGCTACAGAGGACAGAAGTAGGATCACAATTATGTCTCCAGACATAGTGGGGAGCACATTTCAAATGGAACTTCCTACTAAGGAGAGCCCTTCAGAAGTTGAATGAACTGCCTCAATGAGTTCTCTCTCTGCTAAAGAAGAGGCTGTACAGTGAATTCATACTTAAGATCTGAGAATGAAGTTTCCTCCATCTCTGAAAATCTGTGACTATGGGGCAGAGCATCCAAACACATTTTCTAGAGTATTTTGGGTAAGTGGGCATAAGTGAGACCACAATTCAGGGCTGGGTATTGATTGGAAGATGACTAGTCCTAAGAGTTAGGAACATGTATAAAGTGTTGGTGTAGCAATTGTCAGGGTGTCCCAACCTAAGATGCTAAGTTATGCTGGGGTAGGGATAAGTGTAGTATAGGAAATTGTGTTTTTGATCAATGTAAGTGTAGGGAATAGGGAGCAATACATTAACTCCTCTAGTTCACCAACTTGCTGATTTCCCCCAAGGAGTTAAATTAATTGACTTTTCCCTTTTGGGGAGATGTGGAAATCAATTCTTTGGAACCTTTGTAGAGGGAGAAAAATTCAGACTTCTGACTATAACTGAAATGAAAACACATATTCATTGAAGGCCCTAAAATTTTTCCTTCTGATGGATAGACCAATTAATGAAATGTACTCTAAATAGAAATAACTTAAACCACATGACTCCCTATTTGGATAACTTGGAAAGCACTTCCTGGTGTCTTGATTTTAGCCACAAGGTGTTAAAACTAATATTTAGCACTTCAGTCACAAGTGACTAACTCTCAATCTCCTCACATGACCACTTTCATAATATTGATAAAGATTTAAGAAATTGTTATTTTTAACTAAGGAGTTTTGCCTTGAGGAAATAATCAGTGACTTCAGGAGCTGGAATGTTATTTTAAATTTAAGAAGTTTCCTTGTTCTAATAGCCTGGTCTTGGCGCAGGCTGTAAATGATCAAGAAAAGTTCATGTATAGTGGATAGAACACTGACTGGGACCCAGGAAGAATCATCTTCCTGAATTCAAATCTGGCCTCAGATACTAACTAGATGTGTGATTATGGGCAAGTCACTTAACCTTGTTTGCTTCAGTTTCCTCATCTATAAAATGAATTGGATGAAGGAAATAGCAAACTATTCTAGTATCTTTGCTAAGAAAACCTCAATGGCAGAGTTGATCACAACTGAACAATAAGTCTGTCACTAATATGGTGAGCTTTTTGGGGGTGATGTGGTATGGACTCCAGCATGTTTAGGGAGAGCTGAACAGGTCTGACTTGGAATCAGAACAAAGCAAAACATCCATCTCAATAAGCAGTTTTGTTTTCCTATGAGAAGCTTCTGCATTTTCATCATGATGGGTACCAATCCATGCAGCCAAGATTAGAAGTAATGAAGAAAACAGAGAAACAATTTTCAGTTAGTGTTTCTGTTAAAAAAAATCATTTCTAAATATATAGAGATTTGAACAAAATCTATAAGACCACAAGTCATTCTCCAATTGATAAATGATCAAAGGATATGAATAAGCATTTTTCAGATGAAATTAATGCTATTCATAGTCATATGAAAAAGTACTTCATTATTATTAAGGGATTATTGATTAGAAAAATGCAAATTAAAACAACTTGGAGGTACCACCTCACACTTATCAGATTGCCTAAGATGACAAAAAAAAGAAAATGATCAATGTTGGAAGGGATGGGGGGAAATTGGGATATTAATACTCTGTTGGTTTGAGTTGTGAGCTGATCCAATCATTCTGCTCTCTGCTGAAGAGCAATTTGCAACTCTACTCAAGGGCAATAAAAATGTGTATACCCTTTGATCCAGCCATCCCACTACTGGGTCTATATCCCAAAGACATCACAAAAAATAGGAAAAGTTCCATATGTTCAAAAATATTTTATAGTAGTTCTTTTTTGTAGTGGCAAAGAACCAGACACTAAAGGAATGTAAGAAATTTCTGTAAGAAATCATGAGTAGTTGGACTTTAGAGAAACATGGAAAACCTTGTATGAACTGTTGCTGAATGAAGTGAGCAGAACCAAGAGAACATAGTTCACATTAACAACATTGTGAGATGATCAACTATGATGAATGCAGCACCTCTCAGCAATTCAGTGATCAATGACAATTCTAAAAGACTTGGGATCAAAAATTCCTTCCAAATCCTGAGGAAAAAAAATCTGAATGCAGAGCAAAGCATCTTCTGCTCACTTTTTAAAACTTCTTTTATGTTTTTTCTTTCTCAAGGTTTTTTTCCCTTCAAAGGGGAGAATAGGGCAGCCAGATGACCGAGTGGATAGAGCACTAGACTTGGAGTCAGGAAGAATCCTCTTTCTGAGTTCAAATCTGGTCTTTGATACTTAGTAGATGTTTGGCCAGGAGAAAGTCACTGAATCCTTTTTGCCTCATGTCCTCATCTATAAAATGAGTTGGAGAAAGAAATGGCAAGCTACTTCAATATCATTGCCAAGAAAATCCCAAATGAGATCTTGAAAAGTTGGATACAACTGAACAACAGCAGTAACAAAGGAGAGAATTAATAATAATAAAAGGTAATAATACCTAGAATTTATATCATATTTTAAAAGTTGCAGAACACTTTTCATATGTTATCTCATTTGAGTCTCATAATAACCTTGTGAAATATTATTATTCCCATTTTACAGAAGAAGAAAAATAAGTAGAGAGAGGTTAGATTACTTATGCAGGGTCACACTCAAAACTGTCACATGTATATCAGCAGAAGGATTTGGACGTATTTAACCTGAAGAAAAAGAGGAATAGATATGAATTTTGATGTGGGACTTCTGGCCAAGATGGCAGAGAGAAGCTAGGCACTGTCATAAGGTCTTCTGGCTTTCCCTCAGAACTAATATGAACCAAGCCTCTTAATAGAATTTAGATTCACAAAACCCAGAGAACCAAGGAAATGAGTATCTACCAATAAGGTCTGTCTCAGGGGAGCACAGGTAAGCTGGGGGCAGAGATCAGAGAGCCAGCAGAGGGGTGGCAGGGTGAGACCCAGGGACCAACCTGAGAATAGTAGCATAAGTTTTGGCTATGTGAGCAGCAGGTGGGAGAGTTCCAGCACAGTGGAAAGAGAGCTCCAGCTTGTGACTAGACATCAATCCGGTCAGCTCAGCTAGTCTGCCATATTTTCAGCAAAGTCCCTATGTTTCCAGTTAAGTCCCCGCCCCCACATTCCTGTGGGAGAAAGTGACTCTTCCTAGCTCTGAGTGAGGATTAAGGAGATTATATAACCCGAGGGTCCAGCCCACATTGTTCGAGGATAACTGAGATCCTGCTGCACTCTTCACTTTCCCAGGCCTAAGGAGTGGGCCACTAATCAAGATTACAGACACTCCAGAAAAAACATTTAACATTCCCTACTGTCAGCCCATCAAGTGAGCAAAGCCTCTATGGATTTCAACACCAAAGATCTGAGAAACAGCCCCTCCCACAACACAAGATCTTAAGAAAATGAAGAAAAGCCAGCAGAAAGGGGGGTCCATTGAAAGTTACCTTGAAGACAAAGATCCTAACTCAGAGAGATCTAGAACTCCTGAGGAGAATATAAATTGGTCTCCAGCCCAGAAAGACTTCTTAGAAGAAATCAAGAAGGAGTTTAAAAATCAATTGGAAAAATAAATGCAAGAGAAAATGAACACTCTGCAAGGGAAAATTATCATCTTGCAACAAGAAAATGAAAATGCAATTGGACCAATGCAAAAAAAAAATAATTCTCTCAAAACCACAATTGGGCAAATGCAAAACTCCTTCAAAAATAGAATTGACTAATTAGAAAAGGAGTTGCAAAAGGTAAATGAAGAAAACTATTCTTTTAAAAAAAGATTGGAATCTGTGGAAACTAATGACTTCATAAGTCAATAAGAATCTGTTAATAAAAACAAAAAAAATGAAAAAATAGAAGAAAATGTAAAATGCTTCATCCAGCAAAACTGACTTAGAGAATAGATACAAGAGAGACAACTTAAGAATCACTGGGCTTCCTGAAAACATTGAGGAGAAAAAAAATTGATACTTCAGGATATAGTCATAGAGAATTACCCTGATATCATGGAACAAGAGGTCAAAATAGTTATTGAAAGAATACATCAACCCCCTCCTGAAAGAGACCCCAAAATGGAAACACAAAAGAATATTATGGTCCGATTTCAGAACTATCAGATAAAAGAGAAAATCCTTCAAGCAACCAGAAAGAAATGATTTAGATATCAAGGAGCCACAGTAAGGATTACACAAGACCTGGCTGCATCAAAATTAAGATGTCAAAAGGCCTGGAATCTGATATTCCATAGAACAAAGGAACTTGGAATGCATCCAAGAATTCACTATCGAGCAAAACTGAGCCTTCTTTTCTAAGGTAAAAGATAGACATTTAATGAAATAGGAGACTTCTGACTTTTCTGATGAAAAGACCAGAGCTAAATAGAAAATTTGGATTTCAAACAGGAAACTTGAGAGATACATGAAAAAGTAAAAAATGGAAAAGAAAAAAAGCTGTTATCCAATAAGATGAAACTGGCTATATCCCCACCTGGGAGAAAGATTCTCATAACCCTTGAGAATTGTAAGTCTATTGGTGAGAATATACTTAGCCAGAAGTAATGGACTTATTGGTGACTCTGATAGAATGATTTAAAAATATCTTCCTAGAAAGGGGGACAGCAAAGAGAAGGGGGGATGAAGGAGACTGAATGGGGTAAATTACATTACATGAAGTGGTACAAAGGACCTTTTGCAATAAAGGGGAAGAAGGAAGAAGATGAGCACTGCCTGAATCTTACTCTCATCAGATTTGGCTCAAAGAAGGATTAACATACACTCAATTAAGTTTAGAAACTTATCTTACCTTTCAAGTATTAAGAGGGGAAGGGGGAGAGGGAGGGAAAGAGGAACTGACAGAAGGAAGGGAAGGAAGAAGGGGCAAAGGGAAAGGGGAAAGAAAGGGGAAGAAGGTTGATATAAGAGGAGGTGGTATTCAGAAGCAAAATACTGAGGAATATGGATAAGGTTAAAAAAGGGGGGGAATACAAACAGAGGGAAGATAATATGGATGGCAATAAAGATATAGTAATTATAACTTTGAATGTGAATGGGATGAACTCTCCCATAAAATGTAAATGAATAGTAGAGTGGATTAAAAACTAGAATCCTACAATATGCTGCTTACAAGAAACTTATCTGAAGGAGAAACATACATACAGAGTGAAGGTAAAATGTTGGAGCAGAATATATTATGCTTCAGATGAAGTGAAAAAGGCAAGAGTAGCAATAATCTCAGACAAAGCAGCTGTAAAAATATATCATTAAAAGAGATAAGAGGGGCAGCTAGGTTGTACAGTGGATAGAGCACCGGCCCTGGAGTCAGGAGTACCTGAGTTCAAATCCAGCCTCAGGCACTTAATAATTGCCTAGCTGTGTGGTCTTGGGCAAGTCATTTAACCCCATTGCCTTAAATATAAAAAAGAAAGATAAGGAAGAAAACTATATCTTCCTTAAAGGTACCATAGACAATGAAGCAATTTTAATGCTAAATATGTATGTACCAAGTGGTATATTCAGATTCTTAGAGAAGAAGCTGAATGAATTACAGGAAGACATAGACAGCAAAACTCTACCAGTGGGACACCTCAACCTCCCCCTCTCAGAATTAGATAAATCTAATCATAAAATAAACAAGAAGGAAGTTAAGAAGGTAAATAGAATGTTAGAAAACCTAGACATGATAGACCTTTGGAGAAAATTGAATGCACATAGAAAGGAATATATACCTTTTTTTTCTGCAGTATATGGCACCTGCACAAAAATTGACAATGTCCTAGGGCATAAAAACCTCACAATCAAATGCAGAAAAACAGAAATAGTAAATAATTCCTTCTCAGACCATAATGCAATAAATATTACGTGCAATGATGGACCATGGAGAGTTAGTCCTAAAACTAATTGGAAACTAAGTAACTTCATTTTAAAGAATGAGCAAATCAAACAACAAATTATAGAAAGAATTAATGATTTCATCCTAGACAATGACAATAATGAGACAACATACCAAAACTTATGGGATATAGCCAAGGAGGTTATTAGGGGATATATTATATCTTTAAATGCTTACACAAATAAAATCAAGAAAGAAGAAATCAATGAATTAAGCATGAAACTAAAAAAATTAGAGAAAGAACAAATTAACCCCCCAATTAAATATCAAATTATAAATTCTAAATTTAAAGGAGAAATTAATAAAATTGAAAGCAAGAAAACTTAAACTAATAAATAAAGCCAAGAGTTGGTTTTATGAAAAAAAAATAAAATAGATAAACCTTTGGTTAATTTGGTTAACAAAAGAAAGAAGAAAACCAAATTATTGGTATCATAAATGAATTTTGATGTGAAAAAACATAAAAGTTATCTTTAAATGTTTGAAGATTTATCAAGTCATAGAGGGATATTTGTTCTGTGTCATTCTGGAGGACTTTATCTTTGAATTAGAATCAGTGCATTGAAATTATAGAAAGACTAAAACCCAATATATAGAACATCATGCTAAATATTAAGATGTCTTAAAATGGGCAAGGATAAAGGAGTAAGCAACTATTCCCTGAGGCATTTGAGTAAAGGCTGGATGATCACTTCTATGACATATGGTAGAAGATATTCCTGCATCAAATGGAATATTGGTGTAGATGCTCTCTAAGGACCCTTTAGAATCTGGGATTCTATTAAACCTTTGTCCCCAGGGGCTCCCATCCCATCTCCAGGTTCAGTAGCTACATATCCTATTGCTGGTCTGTGGGGCTATTCATTCTTTTCTTCTACTTAAAGGGAGCAACTTGATCTTCATCTAGAAGAAAGAAAGGAAACTTAAAGACAGAGGAGAAAAGGCAGGGATTGGGGAGGGGGAGGGGCATACATTATGGGAAAAGAGGCACTTGACCCCTCAAATTTTCACCTTTTGTCATCTGTAATATATAGGTGATAATATTGGGATGATTTATTGCCCAAGGTTTTGAAGAGATCATTTTGTAAGATGGAGAAGTCTGAGTTCAGCTATAAATTCTTTGATATAGGAAGTAAGTTATTATAAAAAATATTATCTATTATTATCTATACTTCCTTGACTAGCTTTCCCCAGACCCCCTTTCTCCATAGGGAGTATATGGGAAGTACTCTGGTTTAGGAGTAATGTAATGTGAAGATAAGGTTCCTCTCTAGACTTAAAAATAATTAGGCAAAATATAATACACAACTTTGAAAATAATATTTTAGCCACTGGCTACTTGAGTTCAGTTCTGCCTATGAGGAATCATTCAGACTCAGGAAAGCATGGGTGGAAATAAAACAAAAATTTATTAAAAAGGTTACAAGACATAGGAAGGGCTAGGGAGAGAGAGAGAGAGAGAGAGAGAGAAAAGAGAGAAAATAACAACCAAGCAGCATTGACTGGATCATGGTAAAAGAAGACTGGCCCTGAGCCAGGGTCAAACTCAAGTTTTTATGTCTTGCCTGTCATCCATAGGGCAAAAGGTGAACTCCCTTTCTCTATACTGGACCCAGAATTAGGTAGAGGATAAAGCCTAAGGAGATCAGGATACAAATTTTACATTCAAGAATGGGGAGAGTCTCCACCCAAGTAGCTTTTAAGATTGTAATTGTTTCTATTACAATCATAATTCTCTACTTCAAGTCAATTTACATCTCAAGAGTCAATTTACATCTCCACCTAAATTCTTTCTGTTACATTCACAATTCTCTTCATCTTTTTCCCTGCACATCAGTATTGAATTGATTATAAACATTTTTTCCTATTTTTTTTATTTTTTTAGGTTTTTGCAAGGCAATGGGGTTAAGTGGCTTGCCCAAGGCCACACAGTTAGGTAATTATTAAGTGTCTGAGGCTGGATTTGAACTAAGGTACTCCTGACTCCAGGGCCAGTGCTCTATTCACTGCGCCACCCAGCCGCCCTACAAACTTTTTTTTAAAAAGTAAGCTGTTCATAATAAAGATTCATAGTTTATGTGCATCCCTCTTTTTCCAGTCTACTTTCTTATTTGGTTAATTTCTTATTTTTTAATTAAAAATATTGATATATACCATCTGTATCTCTTCCTTATCTTCCTCCTCATTCTCTTAGGATAGGAGATATTAGAGAATGTGATATAAGAAGTATCAGAAAATATTCAAGATGAGTCCCAGCATATTTTCAACATCCTACTCTCTTCCATGTTCTTACCTTTAATTCTGATCCTAGGCTAAGACTTGGATCCCTTGCCTGAATGAGGAGGCTGAGTCTGTTCCTGGACAGGATCACTGTTGCTTCCCTCAGTCCCTCCTCAGAGTATCCCAGATCCACAAAAGGGCAGTGATCAGATAAGCTGATTTATTTTAGATATCTATTGAGTCTTAATGGCTTCATCTTATCTCAGATGGTTTAAAAGTAGAAACAGGGAGAGTTCCCTGAATCTTACTTCATTTTATAAAATAGAAGTGTTAGTCAAGAGTCTAAATGACTTGCTCATAATAATTACATAGTGTTGACCTAAAACTGAGAACCTTAAAACAGAGTTAAAATAACATAACAACAAAAATGAAAAATAGATTAGACACAAAAATTTTTGTCTCTGAGATTTCCCTATCACATTAGGTAATAGAGATCATCTTAGAATGATCTCCTGGAGCTGAGGGCATCAGAAAATTGATACAAGCAATATGGGGAGGGAAAACAGAATATATTAACAAGAGTAGACAAAACCTTAAACTTGCCTGAAGACCATTCTATTATTTGATCTCAAGAAAAGATCCTTCTACAAAGCTATTTTCCTAGAGAGACAGTACTGGGAGGGCAGGGTATGTAGATAGATAGATAGATAGATAGATAGATAGATAGATAGATAGATAGATAGATAGATAGATAGATATAGATAGATATCTATATCTATATCTATATAGTTTTTGATGTCCAAAGTTAGATTCTTTCTTGATTTAAGGGGTGAAAGATAAGATTTTCATTTCAAATTATAAAGGAATGAAAGAGAGTAGGACAAGTCTTCCTTTCAAAGTTTAAGGACGCATTCTTTTCTGAATTAAGGAGGGCAGGACAAGTCTTCCTTACAAGGTTTAAGGAGGACTCATTCTATTCCTCACAATTAGCTAAGAAAATTCATCAACCTTTGACTAGGAAAATGGTTATAAAAACTAATAGTAATCATTATATTTTAACAATAGCTAATAAATAAATAATAAAGAAATAAATAAAAGCAAATACTAAGTGATGCGGCATGCAAACACAGACCTTCCTGAATTCAAGATTTGTGCCCTACCTGCCATTCATTATTTGCCTAAAGAGGACAGATACATTAACAAAACTATCAAGAAGCATTTTTAAACAGCTACTATGCCTTCATTCAGCATTCACTCTGTCAATCCTATTCTGTCTCTACAGCTAGTTTTCCTGATACCAGGTCACCCAGAAGGCGATGCCATGACTTTCAAATGTGTCAGGATCTGAGAAAATAAAGAAAAAGTGAAATATTCCTGCCTTGAAGGAGGGTTTTATTGAAGGTGTTAATATGCATACATGTCTACAAAATAGATACTAGGTGATTTTGAGTGGGAAAGCACTATGAGAAAAGTCTTGGACAATTGTTGAAGGAAATCAAAGATTTTAAGAAACAGTGTTGAGGAAGTAGAGTATTCTAATTATCTGGTCAGCCTGTACAAAGGTGTCTACATAGGAGATACAGTGGCCTGTGTGATAATCACTAAGACAAGTTCCTCTGGATTATAGAGAATTAAGAAAATTATGAGTAATAAGTTTAGATAGGTAGCTTGTATCCTGATTGTCAATGCCACTAAGAGTACCATTCATGTACACACATTCATACATACACATAGACACACATACAACAGCAAAGTGTAAAGAACAGACTTAGACTTTCAGAATAGGAGCCCTGAATTTGAATCTTAGCTCAGACACTTACTAGCTGTGTGTTCATGGGCAGGCTACTTTTATTCCCAGAACCTATTTCTTTCCCTGTAAAATGGGTATTTATATGATTTGTGTCACTAACTTGATAGGGTTGTTATAAGGAAATTATTTTGCAAACTCTAAGAAATGGTGATGTATAAATGTGTAAATTATTATTATTATTGTACAGATGTCAGAATATTTGATTAGTTTTCTTAGGTTATACTAAGGGTCCTTTCACTCTAATTATGTCTTTGATACTATTACCAGGGACAAAGAGCATAGGATTTGCCCTTCCCTACCAAGATGTCTACTTCAGAGGGTTCAACATTTACCCCATTGCTCCAATTTCCCTTCATTGGCTGCTTTTGCACATCCCTTAGCTTTAATGTCTAATAAGGATGGGAATGGGAACTCTAGACCTCAGTCCTCCAAACTCCTCCTTTCTTCCATCATTTGTACTCTCTGAGAGGTGTCACTGTGAATCTTGAATGTTGACTTAATTCTTAGCATTAAATTTTAGGGACTATATCCCTTCTCTTTAGCCCACCCTTGACCCCTAATATTATTTATGACCACAATCACATCAAAGACTATGCCTTCTGCAGGGCCCTGGAGGAGATTCAGTAAACTTGAAGGTTCAGCATTCACTATATCATTCCTATTCTGTCTCTACAGCTAGTTTTTCTGGTACCCTGAATCAATACTTTTCTATCTCTATGCTCTCATCTCCATCTAGAATTACAGAGTTGATTAAGAGGCAAGTGATGGGAGTCATTTGGAAAACCCCCTCTTTTTTCCTTCACTTTGCCTATTTCCTCTATTATCAACAGAATAAATTTACCTTCACAAACACAAGGTTAGGGAATGACACCCAAGGTAAGAGAGCTACCCTAACTAAAAAAGTATCATAGATTTAGAACTAGATGAGGTCAAAGAGGACATTTTGTCTAGTCCTGCCCTGAATTTATTGGTAAGGAAGCTGCCCTACATAGGGTAAATGTCTCATCTAAGGTCAAATAGGTAGTGAAGAAGAGCTAGAATTAGAACCCAGATTTTTCTGAGTACAAACAAGTACTTTGTTGTTCTCTGATTGTACCCCATCATCTCTCAAGCCCCAGATCAGACAGCTATTCCCCACTTGCTATATTTACATCCTCTTGATTTATTGGATGTTGTAGTCTTTGAAAGAAATAGCAGAAGGAAGACAGTGGCCAGGGGCCCTATCATTTCAAGTTAAGAGATTTATTTTGATTATGAGTTAGTACAGTTGATGGAACTTATGTTTGCTTTTTCTTCTCATAGATTATATACTGTTGACCCCCCCCCCCCTTTAGAAGAAGATAGTCCAATGGTCAATGAAAGTTTCAGGGTGTGATCTACCCAGGAGACTGGAATCAAAACAAACAGAACCTGAAATTCCAAGAACAAAACCAAGAACAGTTCTTATGAGAAGGTCCTGGAGATTTTAATGAACAACAAGCTCAGAGTGGGTCAATGTAACTGACTTTCATAACCAAACCAAACCAAATCCTAGTACAATATTGCACTGCATGAACATAAGTGCAGGATCTAGGATGAAGAGGCTTGGGATGTGATCACTCTTCTGGATTCTGCTCAATTCAGACCACATGGGCAATAGAGTAGCTAATTCTAAATATCATATTTTGGAAGAGGCCTTGGTAAACTATAATGCTGCTGGAACAGGGACAGGGAACATCTGTTCTAAGGGTCATGTAAGGCCCATGAAATCATTTGTTCTGGTGCTGCTATAGCAACCACAAACAGGACTTGAAATTCAATAAATCTAGAAGTTTTTTAGGAGTGAATTAAATGTTTGACCAAATATAGTAGACGGATGATATAAATATTCAAATGACCCTTGGCAGAAAAGAAGATTCCCAAGCAGGATGTTGAGCAAACTAGAAATCAGAAGGAGCTGAGGATATTTACAATGGAGGTAAATGTGACTAGGGAAGGCCACCCTCACTTTCTTCAGTACCTAAAAGGTTATCAGCTAGAACAGAGAATGGATTTATTCTCTAAGACTACAAAGGAAAGAACACAGGTAGAAATTACAGAAAGGCAAATTTCAAATGGAATTTCCTACCAAGTAGAGCCATTCAAAAAAGGAATGTAGGCCAGAGAGAAGCTCACAGAGAGTAGGTTCTCTCTCACTCAATATTCTCCAAGAGAAAGTGGTAAAGGGAAGTTCATGCTTCAGTTCAGGCTTATACTAGATTAACTCTGGGGTTTCCCCCAACTGAGAATCTTTGACTCTGGGAGCAGGGCATCCAGATATTTAATACAATGCTGTGAGGAAAGTATGGTCAGTATGGTTACAACCCTGGGCTGAGTACTGATGGGGAATGGGGAGGGGTGACCAGGCCTGGAGTTATGTCCAAGAGTGACTGGGGGTTTAGTTTAGGTGTCGGGAATGGGCAACAGCCAGAACCTGAATCCTAAACTCTTCTTGATCTTCATTTACTGACTGTTGACAATGCCCCAAACTAGAAAGAAACTAAATTAATTGGCTCCTTTCTATTTGGGAGATTTGGAAATTTTTTTTTATGCTCTGTATCAGTAGCTAATGGGGGCAAAGAGACAGTAAAATTGAAAATTAAGAACTCTGGTTTTAGCACTTGCATGAATTTACAGGATGCCAGTGCCCTAAAAATTTCCTGTTGGTAGAATAATTTACTGACCAAAGTTTCCAAAATGGAAATAGGCTAAACCAGTTTGATTTAGCCCCTTATTTGGAGGACTGGGGCATCGATTCTTGGTGACTTGCGGCAGTAAAGTTCAAATTCAGAGGCTAGAGTCAGCCTAAGTTCAAATCTGGCCTTAATTCTGCCTTAGTTCTTCATCCATAAAATGAGTTGAAGAAGGAAATGGCAAAGCACTCCAGTATTTTTGCCAAAATCAAAACAAGAACCACAGCAACAAACAAATAAACCCAATAAGATCATGAAGAGTCAGATGTGACTAAAACCAGACAACAAAAACTTCCAATCCCCTCATCATGTCCATTCTCAAGAAATTGATAAAGATTAAAAAAAAATCCTTCATAATTAACCAAGGAGTGAGTACTAGCTTTATCTTGAGAGGAAGCAAATGAGTACACTGATTTCGAATATCACTTGAAGTTTGAGAAACTGCCGTGTTCTAACAGGATAAGCTTGGCTCTGTGGATTAGCAAAGCTGTAAGTGATTAAAGAGAGTTAACTCAGTTCTGTCTTCTTTAATGTTCTTTCCCTTGATTATATTTTGTATATGGGTTTTTCTGTACAAAATGTTAATTGTGTTAATTGATAACTTTTGTTCTTTCAAATCCAATTCAACAAACATTTATTAAGGACTTACTCTGATCCAGACATTGTGCTAAGGGCTGGAAAATATAAAATACTTGCATAGAGAAAACAGTGTTTTACCTCAAGGGTTTATATTCTTTTTTTTTAGCTGTGTGACCTTAGAAAAGTCACTTAACTTTACTGAAATTTCATTTAATTTTTCAAATTACGTGCAAAGGTAGTTTTTGAAATTCATCCATTTGCAAGTTTATGAGTTTCACATATCCTCATGGCAGTAAACAAACTGGTAAAAGTTGTACCTGTACAATTGGGTTTAATATAATTTCAAATTAGTCAAGTTATGAAAGAGGAATTAGAATTGAGGGGGGTGGGGAGGAACATAAGCTAAAAAAGGAAAAAGTATAATAGATGAGTTTTTTAAAGTGAACATAGTATGCTTTTTTTACATTCATAGTTTGTTTTCTGGATATGGATTAACAGGTATCAGTCACTGAACTGCTGCATCCATCACAGCTGCATACATCATAGTTGATCATCAAGGAGCTTACATTCTAATGAGGAAAGGAGACTTCATTAGGAGAATTAGTTTTTCTTAAACACACAAATACACTCATATGGGAGTGAGTGACGTGTAGTTTATAGTTTTGGTGTCAGGAGACTTAGTTTTGAACCTCAGATACTTCTAACTGACCACTGAGCACAGACCTATCTCACAACCTATTTCTACATCTGAAATGGCAGTTGTACCACCCACATGTTTACTGGGTAACATGACAGAGTTGTTGAGAAGAGAGCACTTTGCAAACTATAGATGCTCTGTAAATGTAAATTATTAATAAAAATAAATATAACTGTTAGAATTATCATATTGGGTTAGAACAATGGTTCACTTAACCTAATTATATCTCTGACAGAATCATCAAGATTGCTGCCTTTATGGGGGGAGCTTGGGATTTGTCCTCCATGATTTCTACCTCAGTTCAGAAGTTACTTCATAAACCCAAACTTCCTTTTATTCCCTATTCTTGAATTTCCTTAAACTTTCCATGCCCAGCTGCACTTGGACTTGTAAATCCTTTAGGTAAAGATAATCTTTTCTAGGACTCCCAGTTTCATGACTATTTACCCTTCCCCAGAGTCAGATTGTCTACTGATCTTTAGCTAAGCCAGAAAGTCGAACATTTACAATTCTTTCTCAGTGGTTCAAAACTGGTTTTAGTGGCTGCAAGCATCTCCAAATTCAAATGCTAAAGTATATTGGCAAATGATCACTACTATGTCAAGCAGCTGTGGGCTTCATAAGTCCTCCTGATTGTCTAATTTAGAGTGCTACTTCATGGACTGAAAAAAGAGAAGCTCTATGTTCACAAAGTTGACATCATCATATTAGAATCTTTGAAAGACATATCAACAAATACAACTTTGTGCAAAGACCGTCTGATACCAAATATAAAGGAAGCAAATACATACTGGCCAAATGTTATGGAGAATGCCCACTACAAGGTCCAAATCAAAGAAAGAGGTATTCACTATAATGCTATGACCCAATTCCCTAGAGTGCTGATTCTATTAAGTTAAAGATTCTATTAATTCAAAGAACCTCCTCAGTGAGATCCATAATTATCCAAAAGAATACAACTAATTACCCACAGAAGTAGAAACAAGAGGATAAAGACCTAATGTCCAGTTTAGAATATGTAGTTGGATGACCAACCAATAACACTCATCCTACAATACATATTCTAGAATAAATATTAAAAATGATAATTAACTTGGTCCAGAATTGAACAGGTGGTAAAAGGGGGCTGGATTGTCTTTTAGAAGGTGCACAGATTGTTTAATGATTCAGATCTTCTCTCTGAACCAAAGGTCCATTTTTTAAAAACTTCAGTATTCTTTAGGTGATATTGAGTTGTTACATGTAATATAATACCAAAACTTCTACAGAACTGAAGTTAAGGTACTTCCAATGAGCAATGGAAAGCTGAATGGTGCATGTAAACAGAATTATTGCAACTTTTTTTCAAAAATTCACATGGGAGAAATGATTAAGGCTGTATTATCAGAGTAATATATATCTAGTGGGTTCAGTCTTGTCCAACTTTTCTTAATCACATATGGAGTTTTCTTGGCACAGAAATGGACATAAATTTTTTCTTCTCTTCTTCAGGAATAAGTTTTATCATCATAACTCAGGAAGAAGTCTAATGTTGGATATATAGATCTGGGCATCATTCACATAGAGATGATGTTTGGATCCCCAAGGAGTTAATTAAATAATCTAAAAAGAGAATACAGGACCTAAGATTTTGTCTTGGTGGGAAGTGGGAAGGAGGGAGAATATTCAATTTTATGTAGAAGTCTTTCAGGTTGGGTTTTTTTTTTGTAATCAAAATGATTTAGTTTAGGGTTGGCTAGGTGGCGTAGTGGATAAAGCACTGGCCCTGGAATCAGGAATACCTGGGTTCAAATCCGGTCTCAAACATTTAATAATTACCTAGCTGTGTGGCCTTGGGCAAACCACTTAACCCCGTTTGCCTTGAAAAAAACCTAAAAAAAAAAAGATTTATTTTATCTTTTTCAATTTGTTCTAGCTCTTGTTTGGTTAAGAATTCATCCCTTATGGGCAGCTAGGTGGCGCAGTGGATAGAGCACCAGCCCTGGAGTCAGGAGGAGTTCAAATTCAACCTCAGATACTTAATAATTACCTAGCTGTGTGACCTTAGGCAGGTCACTTAACCTCATTGCTTTAAATAAATAAAAAATTAAATAAAAACTAAAAAAAAAAAGAATTCATCTCCTATCCATTTGACAGGTATATGAACCATTTCTCTTCTAATTTTTTTTATGGTAAGATTGTTAAGATTCAGGTCACATATCCATTTAAAATTTGTTGTAAAATAAGATGTATTAGGCATAATTTTCTAAGCTAAAAATGAAATAACAAAAAGTTATCTTTATCCATGAAGTTTTATTCTCTAGGCTCTTACTGAACCCAGGGGTGGATGGTATCATTAAAGATACCAACCAAGAGGAATGAAAAAAGTAATATTTATAGAAATCTCACAAAAGATTGTAAAATTTTGGCAGTCAACCAATCAGGTTACACATTAGTATATAAAGGTGACATTGATTACTGTATGATTCTGCAACCCATCCATAAAATCTATTCTATGTCAGAACTGAAAAAAATCCAATTAGCAACAGGACTACAGGTTCCACTTCTGATTTGATATTTTATGTTTGTTATCACACATATATTGGAATTAGACATATATAAATTGAGATTTCTCCCTTTCCAAATGTCATAAGTTTAAGAATTTATTCAGTCTTTTTTAGTGATTAACAAGACCAGTTTCCTGCCTTCTCAGGTTGGTCCTTACTTTGATTGTTTTCACAACTGTAAAAGCCCAAACTTGCAGATACAATTAGAGGGGGAAATAGGCTGTTTACAAAGACAGTGCATGCCTTCAGATTTATAATGGAGAGACATAGACCTTGTGAGGACAGAAGCTAACATTTAGACTTACAAATCTTGATTAGAGGCTGAGAAAACAATTTTTTATCAGAAATAATTAATTAAAGAGTATCAGACTCAGACAGGTGGTAAGACTGGAATCTAAGCCTAATTTCTACTAGATCTCTTTCTGGTTTGTCCTATAGTTCTTATTGAATAAAGAAAACTTTCATAAGTAATTTATGCTTTCAGATTTATCAAACACTGAACTATTGAATTTCATTATTTCTAATTTTCCTTTGTGTGGTCTGTTCCATTGATATTGTAAATACTAAAAGTATAAAAACCTTAGAAATATAAGGCTAAAACAAAATTGACAGAAAGTATAGATTAAGACAAGAAGTTTTTTCCCTCTGGGATTTACATCTAAACCTTAAGGTGAAAGCTATTTCATGAAAATGAATGTGCTTGAACTGGGAAAAAGTAGATCTTTTATGCAGAAACAGTGAATATGGAAAATCATTAATCTCCTTTGTGACCTAACCATCAAAGTCACACAATATCTCTGACCAAAACTGTTCCTCAAAGACTGTCATCCTTGTACAATACTATCAGATCTCTTGTCTCTTCTTGATAGGGCATGTCTCCCAGTATTGCCAGTGGCTTGGGGTCACCAAATTTAAGATTAAAAGGCCTTGAATAGTGAATGAATTCACACATATGACTGGGATTAAAACTGCTTAAGGTTTATTATACAGGTCTACAAAGCGTACAGATTAAAACCTTTTCTCCTCCTGGAAAAGCAATATGCACTTTGAGGACAGATGTGGATAACAAAAGATTAAGCTAGATTTCAGAGAAAGAGAGACAGAGAGAGAGAGAGAGAGAGAAAGAGAGTCATCCTTGCAAGGTGAAGGTAGAGTCAAGAAAAGCAGAAAAAGTGGACCAGCACTTTTCTTCCTGACTTAAATGCACTTCTGTAGTAGATTGGATAAGAATGGTTCTTGAGGAGTGGTCTGGCACCTGACTCCAGGTGTTCTTCAATAGGCAAGCTACATACTGGCCCTTCCTATCCCAAGGTGCCTGACCTCTAAGTCCACCCGTCATTGGCCAAAGTCAGGTAGGTAGAGACTGGAAGTTGGAGGAAAGGGGAGCAAGGCTAGGCTATTCCCATCCTTCAATGGAGTCATTTTGAACAACAGTTTCCCAGATAGGTATTCCCAAACAATCTTTTTCCTTCCACAAAATTTGTTCCTAATCACATCTGCCATGTCCATAACTCCCTGCATCAGCTTTAGATGTTTTGTTTTTTTAACACAGTTGTGTAATTTTTTTTCTCTAATGTTTGACTATACTTGAATCCCTTACATAAATCCAACTTAACCATAATGTTATATAGTGGTATTAATCTATAGCTTTTTTTGCTTTGTCTTCATAAAAAGAGTCTGATTCAGGGTAACTTTTATTAATTTTTAGAATAAAATGTGTAGTATTATACTATAAATTGTTCTTTAAAGTTTGAAAGATTCAATATTAGAAACTTTCAATCATCAAAGCTATTTGGTCTGACTAAGAAACAGATTGGAGGATCAGTGGACTAGATTAGGTACACAAAACATAGTAGTAAATGACTACAGTAATTTACTGTAATCTATTGTTTAATAAATTCAAAGTCCAGTTTCTGAAATAAAAACTACTGGAAAAACATAAAAACAACATGGCAAAAATTAGTCATAAACCAATAACTCACCCCATGCCAAGATAAAGTCAAAATGGGTACATGATTTAGATATAAAGGGTGATACTGTAAGCAAATTGAGAGAGCAAGGAACTGAAAAGTCAGTATTTAACAAAGTTTCAATATGTATGTATGAGCCAGGCATTTAGCTTTCTGAGGAAGTAACATTTAAAATGTTTTGAAAGACATAATTTCTGGGTAATTTAATCATTTTATTAATAATACCAGCATTCTAATAAAATGATGGCCATTTTTCTTAGACCCAAGACCCCTTATGGGAGTGGGCTCAGTTTATATACTGTTTTAGGAACAGATATTCATGGGGGTGCAATCAACTCTAATTGGTTAGTGCGTGGGATGAGTTTTCTGGCTTAAATAAAACTAGATTTCTCAAGGTATGAAGAGAAAAGTTTTATTCAATTCTCAAGAACTGGATCCTGAAAGAGCAGGAAATCCAAGATCCATTTATCCAAGTGAGATCCGCCCCCCAACTGATCCATCCTCGTTAGTGAGGAATGTGGTCTTCACAATCTATACGCATAAATTACTCTAAAGAATAAGCATATAATTCAAACTGAGACAGGTTCTCCCTCTCCAGGACAAGAAATGTAGAGCCATCTGGACTTCAGTCCAGATAAGATAGAGGCAGTTTACTCTTTACATTCTGGTCAAGGTAACATAAAATTGGGGCAGCTAGGTGGCGCAGTGGATAAAGCACCAGCCCTGGAGTCAGGAGTACCTGGGTTCAAATCCTGTCTCAGACACTTAATAATTACCTAGCTATGTGGCCTTGGGCAAGCCACTTAACCCCATTTGCCTTGCAAAAACCTAAAACAAACAAAAAAAAAGGTAACATAAAATTGCTTGTCATGGGGAGGAGGGGCAGAAGGGACATAACACACCGCTTAACTATTTCTAATCTATAATATTCTACTGAAGAAATCTCAGACTTCATCCCATTCAATAGCAATTAAGGAGAAAATAAATATTTCAATGAGAGGGTGAGTTGTATTACCATTATAATGAGGAACTTGACTTGGATCACCCAAATCTTGATCAAAGAGACTTACCAATTTCTACATTTTCCAGACCTGTATAAATAAACACAATGAGCTGGAATTCACTCATTAAACCAAACTGAGAATTTCTTTTACTGTCTTTGATGAGATCTTGGCCTGGGCACATTTTGAGAGAGATTTCTCACAATGTATAAATTTCTGAAAAAAGAATTAGAAAAGGAGAAAAACTGTGGCCCTAATACAATAAATGGTTATTAAATACAAGTCAGAAATAATCATTTCCTCACAAAATGAAGGTCTGTTCTGAAGCCCAGAAGATAGCAACTACCAGAATCTTGAATGGTTTTGAATGGATCTCAAAGAGGAGTTTACTGAGTGATAGTAATAGAGAAAGCCTAAAAGTAGCAACAAAAGAGCAAGAGATTTTCTAACTCTGTGGTCAATGAGTAAGGGGGTAGGACACAATGTGAGCAAAAGTGCAACCAGTCTTGAAAATAGTGGTCGGATCATACTCAGTGTCTCGGGCTAGGATCTGAATATGAGCATTTCTTGCTTTCTATATAAACCTGTATTGTTTTGGATTCTATACCTCCACCCCAATCAAACATACTTTTGCTTTGTGCCAGTTGTGAGCAAGTATTGTACTGAAGGAGTCTTTTCTCTTTGTGGTCAGTCTGAAGTATCTGAATACAATGGAGGCTGAGAGTCTAAGTAGATGGAGCACTTGGAATCAGAAGTTTAAGTCCCAATGCAACCATGAGCTCTGTGATCTTGGACAAGTCAGGTATCCTTTAACACTCAGATTCCTCCTCTGCAAAATGAAAGGACTGGAGTGAATGACCCCATTATGGTCTCTTCCTATTCTAATATTTAGTCTCTCTACCATGGCCTAAACAATTATTATCAAGGAGTCTCCAGGCAAAATTAAACTTAGATGAAGCCAGGGGGATGTTGACTTTTTTGGGGTTTTTTTTTTTGGTTTTGGTTTTTGCAAGGCAATGGGGTTAAATGACTTGCCAAAGATCACACAGGTAAATATTAAATGTCTGAGTACAGATTTGAACTCAGGTCCTCCTGACAGCAGGACCAGTGGCTCTATTCACTGTGCCACCTACCTGTCCCAATGTTGACTCTGATACAAGTTCTTAAAGCTGTCTAGCTGAATACTCAGCACATAAATTGTTTTTACTAAGAGCAATTATTTTGTATTCCTTTACACAAAGTAATCACCTCAGTAAACAGAGAAAGCTAGAAAATCTATAGTTAATAAAGTTTATATAAGTTCACATTTATAAAGACTTGTAGAAGACTTTATATTATCTCTAGACCTTCACAACAACACAATGAGGTAGACAATACTAATTTTGTTATTCCCATTTGACAGATGAATAAGCTGAGGTTTATGGAGCTTAAGTAATACACATATCCATGGCCATCCAAGCAGTTAGATAGTAAGTATCAAAAGCAGAATATGAACTCAGATTTTCATCTTTTTGTGCATGCAACCTTTCTACCTTTTTTGAACACTTTTATATTTTAAATTCACAAACACTTAATTTCTTCCCTTCTCAGTCCCCCTTCACTCCACTACAAATTGGAAAAAAAGTAAAAGAAAAAAGGAAATTTATGTAACAAATAGGCATAGTAAAGAAAAACAAATTCCTGCATTGGTCATGTCCAAAAATACAGGTCTCATTCTACATCTTGAATTTCATCACCTTTTTGTTAGGAGATAGGTTGCATGTTGCATCATTAGTCCTCTGGAATCATGATTATTATTGCAATGACAAGAGATCTTGAGTCTTCAAAGTACTTTGACTTCATAATATTATTATTATTATTGAATAAATTATCACAGGGTTTTTTTTTATTTCACATCTTTCAATGTATGATGTAACTTTCAGTAAATTCCAAGATTTAGAACTGGAAGAGAATGTGAGAGGTAATCTAATTCATCTTCCAGATTTTACAAATGTGGAAACTGAAGTACAGAAAAATCAGTGTACTTGAGCAAAGTCACACAAATAGCAAATAGAAGAGCTCCATGATCCCAAACTCAGCACTCTTCTTACTTGCCATGATGCCAAATACATTCTTGTGATCTTAGAGACAGAATAGTTGTTGCCATGGAAATCCTGCCCTTTCTACCTTCCCTTGCCAACCAATCTGTGACTGCTGAATCCAAGGGGGTGATGGATTAATCATTCTGAGAGACTCCCAGAGTAAATGATCTTGACCCCCTGCCTCTTAGCCAACAGAGCTTTAAAATTGAAGTGTCTTCTTTTTTTTCTTCATAACACCTTAGAGTCACATAATTCAACTCCCTAATGATTCAATGGGTAGTCTCCCTATCAGTGTCCAGACTGGAGATAATAGTTGGTAAGAATTCAGTCCCAACAAGGTCAGAGTCACAGGTCTGAATCCTTATGGGGTCCATTTAGCCTCAGGACTGGGACAAGAGACCTAATTATTGCTCTTTTCATCACACTTCCCAAGAATGCATTAATGTAGCTCACCACTACTCCTGAAAAATCAGTTCAGCATGTTGTACCCATTAATGGAAGGGCAGTAGTGTCATCTTAATACACCAAGAGTAGTTCTCTTTTCATAAGCACTTAGTAGAAAATGTCCTTGCAATTAATGGGGCTCTAAATCTTCTCATACTCCAAAAAAAAAAAAAAAAGTACATAAGTAGGTTGCTTTTTTCACCCTTCAGACTTCCTTTTAGCTAGGCAGATACTTCTCTTTTTGTGTGAACACTTATTTTATGCATAATTTTATGTGGAAAATTAGTTTTATTCTTTCTGCCATCTATGCTATTCATTAAGTCTATTAAGTCCCTAATGTGCATTGGCTTCCTTTAAGACTCAGCTCAAGCACTGCATTCTTCTTCTGACCTGTTCTGGTTCCTCCAACTGCTAATGCCATAGTTTATAGTCTGGGGTGACTAGGTGACACAGAGAGTAGAGCACTGGCATTGGAGCCAGTTGGACAGTAGTTCAAAAACCTCTTTTCAGACACAACACTCACTAGCACAGTACCCCCTCACTGAAATTCAATTCATGTGCTTGCCATGGCATCACTTCTCTGATTGTCACTGTCTTCTTCAAGAGTGAATGACAAATCTCTCTCTCTCTCTCTCTCACTCTCTCTCTCTCTCTCTCTCTCACACACACACACACACACACACACACACACACACACACACACAGACATGCAACCACTCACTCACTTACTCTCTCTCAGATGTTCTAGCTTATAAATTGTCCAATTGTCTCACCAGAATGTAAACTCCTTAAGGGTAAGGACCACTTTTTTGTATCACAGGCACTTAGCACAGTGCCTTACACATTTAACAAATTATTGCTTGATTGATTCAGGGCACTGAATCAGTGTTGAAAAACAGAAAAGAAAAATGGTCTAGTTCCTTACCTTCAAGAAGTCTATTGGTGGGGGCTAAGTGGCACAGTGGATAGAGCGCTGGCCCTGGAGTCAGGAGTGCCTGAGTTCAAATCCAACCTCAGACATTCACCTGCTTTGTAACTCAGAGTAAGTCACTTAAACTGTTTGCCTTAATCCTCTAGAGAAGTAAATGATAAACCGTTCCAATTCCAAGAAAACCTCATAGAGAAGATTGATGGGCAATGGTCCATGTAGTTATCAAGACTCAGATGTGACTGAATAATTGATCAGATACAAGGCAGAAGGGAGTCATGATTAGTCTGATTCTCTGGGGAAAGGACTGCTCCCTACAGGACACTTGGCATCCTGATGCCCAGTCCAGAAGGAGAAGTCCATAAGACTGGCTGTGGGGGAAAAAGAAGAACACAACTCAGAGTAGTAAAGGAAGAGGTAAGGCAAAGATGATCTCAAAATTTACTTCCAGACCTTCAATCTCTATTTCTTTGGCTCTAGAACTAGAACCAGTTAGCTCTGGTCTCTCTAATTCACAATACTGGAGGGTAACTAGAACAAATAGTAATATCCCATTTTGCAAATGAGAAATCTGAGACTCAAGAGACTAAAGTGACTTGGTTGACAATGTTAAGCAGTTAGTAAGCGTCCAGAATTTAAATTCCTTTTACTATGCTTTCTGAAACAAAAACCATTAAAATATGGAGGAAGAGGAAATGAGATTAAATTGTCAACATTTCCAATTAGAAAAGTTTTTCCAATGTCACATATTGTCCCCAAGATAATTCTTTTCTTGTAGTTCTCTATAATATCCAAATATTATATTTTCCCCTTTTCCATTCTCATTCATTATCTTCAATTTCCAGAACACTTTCAAATATGGTATAATCAATAATAGTTTACCATTTTCATAAGTCCATGAGTTGCTTTTTCAGTGAACGTACTTGAGGCTTTGCAGGTCTCTTATTTATTCTGCTTAATCCCATTGATCAACAGCTAGGTTATTAAGTTCTCTCCACTGGTACCTAAGCGAAGGTGTTCTCTCATTCAATTTATTTCAAGAAAAAACTAAAAGGGAACATAGAGATCATCCCTTCCAACTCCCTAATAAGAATGAGGAAATTAAAAGGTCAAGTGACTCACCCAAGATCACACAGGAAGTGTCAAAAGTGGGATTCAAACTTGAGGCTATAAATCTCTTACTCTCTCCACTATACCATTTGTCCAATCTGCTTTGTATTGTGTTTCCAGTTCCATCCTATAGTTGTACAAGCTTGTTCTTTTATCTGAAGTGCAGGGATTTATATTTATATCTGTTAAATTTCACCTAGTAAGTTTAGGAATCAGATTTTCCTTATTGATCAGCACCAGATCAAGAGTAGCAGTTTCCTTTATTGTTTCTTCCAACACTTTTCAGTGCTGTAAACCTCCTTGCGCGTGGTTTCTTTTTTTAAAAGTACCAAGCATTTATTTTTTCTCCCTCCTGCTCTCTCTCTCCTCACTAATAAGAAATAAAAAATAAAAATAAAGTCTTGTTAAATATGTATGTATAATTAATCCTTATTTTGACAGTTTTAAAAACTATGATTCTTCAACTTTTGAAAGCTCAAGTTATTATTAAGGCAAAGGAAATCTGGGGAGCTATATAATTATATTCATGATAGAGGAGAGGAAAGACAGTCTGATAGACACACTAAATTTGGGGAGTACAAATTTCAGAATTCAGAGAAAGTATAAGGAGAAAGTCTTACTAGCTGGTGTGGAAAGGAAAAAGTAGAATTGTAGGAGAAAAAGGTTCAGAGTCAGAGGAGAGGCAAAAGGAAGGGTCTGCTCTAGGCCTCCTTTATTCCCATCATTTGTAGGGGACCCAATGTGGATCCTTAAAGTGAATAAACATGAATCTTCTGGAATTAAGCCATAAAATTTTAGTATTGGTTTGAATGTCCCAGGAGATGGAGCTTAGAGCTTGGAAAGCTTTGACCAGTTGTCCCCCTCAACCTCATGGTCTTTCTACCAATGCCTTACTTTGTAATAGAAAGAGCACTAGATTTGAACAGAAACTGGGTTTAACTCACTCAAAACATGTATTCTCTTAGATTCATGATCCCCCAGTCACTAGTGCTGGCTTCTTCTAGCTATTTTATATTTACTTCTATATAAACTTCCTAAAGGCAGAAACTATTTTTCTTTTTCCTTTCATATACCTAGTATTCTTTTATAGTACTTGGGAAAAGGAAGGAGGAAATAAAATTTTATTTCTAATTTACTTCTACTATGAACTTATTTCTAATTTATTCCAGGAATTGTGCTTAGTGCTCTACAAATATGATTTCATTGATCCTCACAAGAATCCTGCAAAGTAGGTGCTGTTTTTATCCCCATTTTGCAGTTGAGGAAACTTGTCCAGCGTTACATAGTAACTGTCTGGGTCAGATTTGAACTCAAGTCATCCTACTCAAAAGAAACCATCTTAATAAATGCTGATTGTGGGGCAGCTAGGTGGCACAGTGGATAGAGCACTGGCCCTGGAGTCAGGAGGACCTGAGTTCAAATCCAGCCTCAGGCATTTAATAATTTCCTAACTGTGTGACCATGAGCAAGTCACTTAACCCTACTACCTTGCAAAAAACAACAAAAAATAAATACTGATTGTTCAGTTGATTAATTAAATGATCTAATGATGATAATTATGTTAGTCCTTCATTCTCAAAGAATTCCATGACATCAGGGAGGCAATGCTATGACAAGCACATGAATTAGATTTGAATAAGAGGATACTATGCTAAGTCACCAGTCTCACTTCCTTCTCCAGAGCCTTCTGGGTCCAGTGACCAGATGTGAATCAGGATGACTGGAGGTGACTCTGGATGCAAGTAGTCAGGATTAAGTGACTTGCCCAAGGTCACACAACTATTAAGTGTCAGGTATTTTTTTTTGTTTTGTTGTTGTTGTTGTTGTTGTTTTTAGGTTTTTTCAAGGCAAATGGGGTTAAGTGGCTTGCCCAAGGCCACACAGCTGGGTAATTATTAAGTGTCTGAGACTGGATTTGAACCCAGGTACTCCTGACTCCAGGGCTGGTGCTTTATCCACTGCACCACCTAGCCGCCCCTAAGTGTCAGGTGTTGAATTTGAATTCCATGCCTCCTAACTCCAAGGCCAGTGCTTTATCCACTGTGTCACCCAGCTGCCCCAAATAGTCTAATATTTCTTAGGGGAAGTACTCAAGAAGGTTAAGAAGGTCTCACATGTGAAATTATTAAGACAAAAGAAGTAACTTGGATGAGGAAGGAAAATGAGAGCTATCCAATAAATCAATGTGGATATGTAGGGAATTCATCCCCAAATTAGTAATGTTTACTTTAAAATAAGAAAACTAGTTGAAATAGGGACAATATCTGACAGTGTATGGACTACTACATACCTATTGTCACTTCTGTCTTCAACACAAAAATTGGTTGCAGCATTCAACTTTGTTTTATTTTCTCTTTTGTTTATATTATTTGGTCATTGTGTGTATTTTTCATGATTCTTATTTCACTGTACATCAGTTTATAAAAATTCATATTTTTTCCAAATTTCTCATAGACATCTTTACTTATAGCTCAATAATACTCTATTATATTCATGGTCCATAGTTGGTCTAGACATTTTTCAATCAATAAGAACTACTTTGTTTCCAGTTCTGTGCTACTACACAAAAAAAGTACAGCTATAAATATTTTCCTATTGAGGTCTTTCTTTCTGTCTTTTTCTTCCTTGGAGTATATGCCAGAAGCAGAATCTCTGGACCAAAAGTAATTGCTTTTCTAACAAAATTCCAAATTATATACAAAATGATTGGACCAGTATAAAGCTATATATCAACATTATCAATTCATATTTTTTTGCAAATTTTTTTCATTTTTTTCCAGTTACAAGTAAAAATAATTTCAACATTCATTTTTTGTAAGAATTTTGAGTTTCAATTTTTTCTCCCATTCTCCTTCCCTTCACCCTTTTCTAAGATGGCATGTGTGATCATGTAAACATATTTTCATATTAGTCATGTTGTAAAGGAATAAATAGAACAAAAGAAAAGAAAACATGAAAAACAAAAACAAAAAATTGAAAATAGTATGCTTGATCTACTTTCAGACTCCATAGCTCTTTCTCTGGATTTGGATAGTAATTTCCCTCATGAATTGCATTGTTGAGAAGATCTAGGTCTATCATAGTTGCTTATCATACAGTGTTGCAATTACTGTATTCAGTGTTCTCCTGGTTCTGCTCACTTTACTCAGTATCAGTTTCTGAATGTCTTTCCAGGTTTTTCTGAAATTTGTTTGCTCATCTTTTCTTATAGCACAATACAAACTCATATTTTAAAAATACAAAGCTAAAAGACACCTATCTGAAGGCAAATATAAAAGAGTAGTTTGATCATGTAAGAATCTTGTCCATGAGCTATCAGGTATAAATACTAAGTACAACAAGAAAGGGATTTATTTAGTCATCCTGGGAACAAGAGGTGGATCAAAGAATGGACAATACTTCTGCTTGGAGTAGATGGGATAATACTGAATGATGATAAGTAGGTAGGAGTATTCATCTTTAGCTTTGTTTCTGCTTATTTTTCCAAAGAGAATTATCTCTGGTCTGAGGAGGGGGGTGGGAAGGCAGGGTGGTTAGCAGGGAACAGAAACTCAATTACAACTGAAAAGACAATAAGACAGTATATGACTACCTTCAAATAAATGCAGGCCTCAGGCCCAAAGACCTTGGGTTCTGAAGGAAATAATAGTTACAAATGAGGAGCCACTGCTGGAAATCAGTGGATCAGTGGAGAATGAGAGAGATGCTATAGGACTCTAAGAAGGCCAATTTTGTCCAGATTTTCCAAAAACAGAAGATTGATTTTAAAAACCATGAGTTGAAATAAGCCTTAATTCCTGGAAGAATTCTAGAACATATTATTAAAGGGATGTTCTATAAGCATTTATAAAAGGAGGCAGGGAGCTAAGACTTCAACAAGAACTAGCCATATTATGCTAACTCTATTTCCTGTTTGGACAGGATTACTACTAATATATTATGAGATTCTTGGAGATAAATATTATATTTATATAAGGTATTTAACATAGTCTCTCATGAAAATCTTCTCAACAGGGTGGAAAGATGTGGGTTGGATGATAGGGTAGTTAAATATACTGAAAATTAATTGAATGACCAAAGAGCAATTATTTAATGACTCAGTGCCAGATTTGAAGTTCTCTTGTAAAGTGCTCCAAGAATCTGTCATCAGCTCTGTTCTGTTTAATATTTTTGTTTTGTTTTGTTTTTATCAGTAACTTGTATGAAGTCACAAAAGGCAGAATTGTAAAATTTGTATATAACATAAAGCTGGTAGAATAACTAACATATGGAAGGCAGAGTCAAAATATAAAATGATCTCAAGTAGCTAGAACAATGGGCCAAATCAAAGGAGATGAAATTTAACAAGGACAAAGGAAAAAAAATCTACTATGGATTTCAAGAAAGCAACTTCACCAATACAGGTTGGGGAATGTATGTCTAAATATTGGTTTCCGTGGAAAGGATCTAGAAGTTATAGTGGATTGTAAACTCCAGATGAATCAAGGCTATGACATGGAAGCTGAAAAAAATTAGTGCCCTTCTAGTGAAGCAAAGGAAGGAACATTCTACTATACTCTACCGTAATCATTCCACAGATGGAGAACTGTGTTCAATTCTGAGTGCCTCATTTTTTTCTGGGTGCCTCATTTTAACAAAAACATGGAATAGTCAGAGCATGCCCCAAACAGTACATCCAGAATAATGAAGAAAAAAAAGAGCTAATGCTGTTCAAGAATCAGTTGAAGCTAAACTTTGAAAAAAATAGGCAAAGAAGGAGTATTGCCAAATTCCTTTTATGATGCTGATACCAGTAAGAGATAAGACAGAGAAAAAAATATAGCCCAATTTTCCCAATGAATATTGATGCAAAATTTTAAAATAAAATATTAGCAAAGAGATTACATCAAATTACTGGGATAATACACTATGATCATGTAGAATTTAAAGTAGGAATATAGGATTGGTCAATATAACAAAAACTATGAACATAATCATATCAATTACAGAATCAACAGAAATCATATGATTGTATCAATAGATACTGAAAAAGCTCTTGACAAAATACAGCACCCATTCCTAGTAAAACCACTAGAGAGCAAAGAAATAAATAGGGGTTCCATAAAATAAGAAGCAGTATCTATCTAAACCCCCACACACACACGCACATATATATGGAGATAAATTAGAAGCATTTCCTATAAGATCAGGGATGAAACAAGAATGTTTGTTACCACCACTAATATTCAATATTGTATTAGATATGTTAGCTTTAGCAATAAGAAAAGAAAAAGAAATTGAATGAGCTAGAATAGACAACGAGGAAACAAAACTCTCACTCTTTGCAGATGATGCTATGGTATACTTAGAGAATCCTAGAAAATTCAACTTAAAAACTACTTGAAACAATTAACAACTTTAGCAGATTTGAAGGGTATAAAATAAACCCACATAAATCATTAGTATTTCTATATATGAACAATAAAGCCCAAAAGCAAGAAATAGAAAAAGTCCCATTTAAAGTAACTATAGACAATATAAAATACTTGGGAATCTACCCTGTAAGACAAACACAGAAACAATTGCAAAACACTTTTCACACAAATAAACTCAGGTTAAAATAATTATAAAAATGTCAATTGCTCATAAGGAGGCCACACTAATACAATAAAAATGGCAATTCTACCTAAATCAAATTACTTATTCAGTGTTATACCAATCAAACTACCAAACAACTATTTTACATAGCTAGAAAAATAGTAACAAAATTCATTAAGAGGAACAAAAGGTCAAAAATATCAAAGGAGTTTATAGGAAAAAAATGCAAAGGAAGGTGGACTAACCATACCAGATCTAAAATTATAAGCAGCAGTGCCAAAACTATTTGGTATCGGTTAAGAAATAGAGTGATAGATCAGTGGAATAGATTAGTTGCAAAAGAAATAGTAGTCAATGACTATAGTAATCTATTATTTGATAAACCCCAAATTGTCTAGCTTCTGGGCTAAGAACTCACAAAATAATTGCAAAACTGGAAAATAGTATGACAGAAAATAAGGTAGAAATGTGTACAGGATTTAGACATAAAGGGTTATAACATAAAACAATTTGGAGAAGAAGGAACAGTTGTCAGGTCTATGGAGAGATAAGGGGTTTATGACCAAACAAGAAATAGAGAACATTATAAAATGCAAAATGGATAATTTAGATTACATTACATTGAAAAGTTTTTACACAAATAAAATCAGTGCAACCAAAATTAAAAGGAATGTGGGGAACTGGGAAATAATTTTTATAGCTAGCTATAGAGTAGTGAGCTATAGAGTAGTAGAGCTATAGAGTAGTGAGCTATAGAGTAGTAGAGCTATGATAGAGTACTCATTTCTAACATATATATATATATATATATATATATATATATATATATATATAAAATGTCCTTCCTCAATTGATAAATGGTCAAAATATACAAATAGTTTTGAGATGAAGAAATTAAAACTATCTAAAGTCAGGTGCAGCTAGGTGGCACAGTTGATAGAGTACCGGCCCTGGAGTCAGGAGTACCTGAGTTCAAATCCTGCCTCAGACACTTAATAATTACCTAGCTGTGTGGCCTTGGGCAAGCCACTTAATCCCATTTGCCTTGCAAAAAAACTTAAAAAAACCCTATCTAAATGAAAAAATGCTCTAAAGCATTATTGATTAGATATATGCAAATTGAGACTACTTTGATACCACCTCATGCCCATCAGATTGAAAAATATGATATAAAAGGAAAATGATCAATATTGGAAGGAGTTGTGGGAAAACTGGACACTAATGCATTGTTGGCAGAACTATGAACTGATCCAACCATTCTGGAGAGCTATTTGGAACCATGCCCAAAGGGCAATAAAACTGTACATACCCTAGGATCCAACAATACCTTTAGTAGGTCTGTACCCCAAAAAGATCACAAAAAAAGGGAAAAGATACACATGTTCAAAAATATTTATAGCAACTCTTTAGTGGAATTTGACTGAACAAATTGTGGTATATGAATGTGATGGAGTACTATTGTTCCATAAGAAAGCATGAAAGGGTGGACTTCAGAAAATCCTGGAAAGACTTACAAGAACTGATACTGAGTGAAGTTAATAGAACCAGAAGAATATTGTACACATTAACAGTAACACTGTGTGTTGATCAACTATGATAGATTTAGCTATTTTCAGCAGTACAATGATCAAAGGCACTTCTGCAGGATTTTTGATGGGGAAAAAAATCATCCACTTTATGAGTAAGAATTATTGAGTCTGCATGCAGACCAATACATACTATTTTCCATTTTTCAAATTTATTTTGTTTTATTTTTCTTTCCTTTTCAATTTGATTCTTCTTTCACAACATGATTAATAAAGAATTATGCTTAATATAATTATACATGTATAACCTATATCAGATTACTTGTTAAGTGGAGGGGAGAAGGAAAAGAAGGAGGGGAAAAAATGTGGAATTCAAAATCTTACAAAACATGTTGAAAACTATCTTTTCATGTAGTTAGAAAAATAAATAAATTTAGATATAGATTTAGATACATAGAGATTTTAAAAAACCTATTGCAGCAAATGGGCATGCGTAGAAGAAGAGGGGCAGAGAGGAGAAAATGAGAATGGAGGTTAGCTATCACCAAAATATTTCAAGAATTGTAATGTGGAAATGAGATTCAGTTTGTTTTGCTTACTCCTAGAGGGAATAACTAGAACAGGTGGATTTAGGATGGATATAAGGAAAATCTCCCTTAAGAATTTGTTGTCATTCAGTTGTTTCAGGCATGTCTGATACTTTGTGATCCCATTTGGAGTTTTCTTGGAAAGATGCTTGAGTGCTTTGCCATTTCCTTCTCCAGCTCATTTTACAAATGAGAAAACTGAACCAAATAGCATTAAGTGACTTGCCCAGAGTTACTTGCCCACAGTTAGAAGTATCAAAGGATACAGAGAGATAAAAAAAAAAAAGGATAAGAATTGGGAAAAGGTCAAGACTGGCAACATATTGGCAATTAAGAGATCATTTGAAATTTTAGAGAGAGTAATTTCAGTCAATTGATAAGATTGGAAAACAGATTTGAATTCAGATATTCCTAGGCTTGGCACTCTATCCACTGCACCATCTAGCTAATTCATCCCTAAGAATTAAAGCCATCCAAAAGTGGAAGACAGTAATTTGCCTTTTCACCAGATGTCTCCAAGCAAAATCTTGAGATTATTGTAGAGTATCCTGGGTCAAGACTGGGTTGAACTAAACAGGCTTTGAGGTATCTTTCAACTAATCCTGAAATTATACGTAGAAACTTCCTTTCCTTGGGTATTTGGGGGGGGGGGGATGAAATATATATATAACATTAATTTGATACACAAGAAGTTTGATACACATTATACTCCATAGTCGAATAAGGGAGAAGGGTGCTTGATGGCTGCAATCTGACCATCCTTTGAGGGATGATAAGATTTCTATAAATGGAACTGGAGGTAAGAGGATAGAACACAATAGAGAATATGATGATTAGAAACAGGACACAGGAAGGAAAAGGCAAGAAGAATTCAAAAGATGCTAAGGAGTACTTCAACTCCTTCATCCACAGAGTGAATTTAGAACAGTAGAAATGATGATATTAGTGAGTCTCCTGGAAGGAGTTAATTTTGGAATCAGTGATTAATATGATCAAACCTAAAGAAGAAGAGAGAACAGTAAAAACAGAAAAACAGAAACAGAAAAAAAAGACATGACTTCTAAAACTGAAATGTATCTTCCTGTTACTATAAGATTTGAAACTGAATCTCCCCTCTGCCTCTGCTTTTTTGGAAAAATGACAGTAGACCTTTTTTTTATAAATCTCAGAATTATTGAGCTGGATGATGATCTTGTTCAAACCTCCTATTTTATAGATAGGGAAACTTAGTAGTGAGGTGACTTGTAGTTTACTCAGCTAGTTAGCAGCAGAACTGGGACCAGAACCTTGTTACTGAGACCCAGAAAAGTTAAATGAATTGTCTAAGGTCACATAGGGCAAAAATGGCAGAGCAGGCATTTGAATTAAGGTCCTCTGATTCCAAATTCAGGACTTTTTACATTGCACCATAACTAGAGGAGTTTTTCCCTAAAGCCTCAAAATAATGAAAATTTCCCATTCCGTTTTGTTTTCTCAGTAGCATTTTCTCCCATAATATAACCATCCTGTACCTAGGCTCTTCAGGGTTGCTATGGTACATTGTGTAATTTTTATCAAATGTTCAAAATAATGTCCTACTAGGAAAAATACAAAACTGTCCATGAGTGTATGAAGTCCAATAGCAAGCAAGTATATTCAGGATAAATTTGGGGTTGTTTCAGACGGAAGAGACTAAGATTAAGGAGAACTAGGAAAGGCATCTTGTAGAAAACAAGATTTTATTTAAGGCCTAAATAAATCCAGAGAAGCTAGGAGGTGGACATGAGAAGGGACAATATTCTAGGTATGGGGGATGGTCAATAAAAATGCTTAAATTTGGGAGATGGATTGTCTGATATGAGGAAGAAGGAGGCCAGTGTCACTGGATCACAGAGAATATGAAGAGGAATAATTTCAGGTTATGAAAGGTTTTAAAAGTCAAACAAAGGATTTTATATTTGATCCTAGAGTAATCTGTAATCCTTGGAGTTTATTAAATGGAAGTGTATATGACATTGTCAGACTTGTGCTTTATGAAATCATTTTGACAGTTATGTGGAGGTAGAACTTGAGTGAAGAAAGACTAGGGACAGGAAGACCAACCAGCTGTCTATTGCATTCATCTAAGCATGAAGTGATAAGATCCAGCCTCAGGGTGGTGATAGTATATGAAGAGGGAAAGGGGAAAGTGTTCAGGAGAGATGTTATGAAAGTAGAAACAATAGGATATAACACTTGATTGGATATGGGGTGAGAGAGTGACACCTAGGCTTCACATTTGAGGGACAGGGTGAATGGTGGTACCCTCAACAAGTACATCCTATTTAAAATGTAAGAAAGGCTGTTGGAGATACAAGACTAAAGTTCAGGAGACAGGTAAGGATTGAACAAGTAGATCTGAGAATCATCTGCATAGAGATGATAATTGAAACCCTGACAATTGATGAGATCAAAAAGTGAAATATTATAGCTGAAAAATAAAAGAAGATCCAGGACAAAGCCTTGGGGTACACCCAAGGTTAGGGGATCTAGTGTGGTTGAAGATACAGCAAAGGAGACAAAGGAGTAATCATAAAGGTAGGAGAAGAATCAGATGAATGTATTGTCATAAAACCTAAGATAAGAAAATATCAAGAAGTTGACAGTATCAAAGGATAAGAGAGATCAAAAAGGATAAGAATTGGGAAAAGGGCAAGACTGGAAACATATTGGCAATTAAGAGGTCATTTGCAATTTTAGAGAGTAATTTCAGTCAGTTGATAAGATTGGAAAACAGACTGCAAGGAGTTAAGAAAATAGTGAAAGGAAAGTAAGTAGAGGCACCTATTGTAGACAACCTTCTTAAGGAAGCTAGTCACAAAAGAGAGGAAAGAGGATGATAGACAGGATAGACAAACCAAGTGATTTTTTTTAAGATGGGTGAGATATGGGTATATGTAGGCAGATGGAAACAACCAATAGACACAATAGAGATTGATGGGATGATAAAGGGGAAATTGGCTGGAGAAGATGGAATGAAATCACTTAGGTACACCAGGAGGTTTGCTCCCCAGTCACTCACCATCAGTATATTTTTATTTTGTGTATATCTTGTGTTTAACTCATCTTTGAATATGTTGAATCCCCTTAGTAGAAGGTAAGCTCTCTGAGGGCAAGGATTACAGCACAGTTCCTGGAACAAAATAGATCCTTAATTTTTGCTGATTTACAGTGGAGTGGGGAAAAGGTCTGGACTAGAAGGAGTCAGGAGACTTGGGTTCTAATCTCAACATAGCTTAATGAATAAGACCTTGTACAAATCTCCAGGCTTCAGTATCATCATCTGTAAAATGGTGTTAAATTACATGGTTTTTTAACTTTCTTCCAGGTATCACCAATCTATGAATCTATGAAAAAAAGCTTTCCTAATTTTCATCATTTATTAAAAACTCAATATGTACAGAGCACTATGTTAGATGTAGAGAGATAAATTCTAAATAAGATACATTCCCTGACATTATGAACCTTTCAGTAGAGTAAGGACCTAGGATATGTATACACATAATAATAAGATGAAATAATACAAGATACTTGCAAGAAAGATACAAAATGCTCTATAAAATTCAAGAAGAAATTTCTGACTAGTCTAGGGAAAAAGCAGAATGATTTGCTTGAAGCGACTTGCATTCAAAGATCTTTTGAAATTTTGTCTCCAAATTAATATTACTATTAATTCATAATAATAATTTTAATTAAGAATAATATATTTCTTCTAATCTTTTTGATTAGAAAATTTTATTTAAACCTCTCAAACACCATGATTGCTCAATAATAATAATAGTATGGTGGTCAGTGGATAGAGTGCTGAGCCTGGACTGAGAAAGATCTGAGTTCAAATCCAGCCTTAGACATTTATTAGCTGTGTGACTCTATGCAAATCACTTAACCGTGTTTGCCTCAGTTTCCTCATCTGTAAAATGGGGACACATGTTACAGAAAGCAATGCCAAACCATTCCAGTATCTTTGCCAAGAAATCCCAAGTGGGATCAGAAAGAGTAGGACATGACTGAAGCAACTGCACAACAAAAATATTGCCTGTCCTTCTAAAGCTTATAGTTTAGTGAAAGGATAAGCTGTAAACATACATAGACAACTATAATACATGATAATGTCATTTTTAGATAATTTTTCTACTGCTCTTTTGTCAGTCCATAAAAACTAAGACTTTGATCCCATAAATGCCAAGGCCTTCTTACATTTACTCCTCTCTCCTCCCATTTTTGTTTCCTACAGGTTTTGGCATGACAACACCAGCAACTGTGGGAGGCAAAGTTTTTCTGATATTTTATGGTCTCATCGGATGTGCAGGCACCATCTTGTTCTTCAACCTCTTCTTAGAGCGTCTCATTACAGTCATTGCCTACATCATGAAGTCATTCCATGAGAGGCAGCTCAAAAAGAAGGGGGTACTGCAATCTGATAACCAAAGAGGTTCTGGGACCTCGGAAGGGGACAGCACAGTGGGATGGAAGCCTTCAGTGTATTACGTCATGCTGATCCTGTGCATGGCCTCCCTCATCATCTCTTGCTGTGCCTCTGCTATGTACACACCCATTGAAGGTTGGACCTATTTTGATTCTCTTTATTTCTGCTTTGTGGCCTTCAGCACCATTGGCTTTGGTGACCTTGTCAGTAGTCAGAATGCCCAATATGAGAGTCAAGGGCTCTACCGCTTTGGCAACTTCATCTTCATTCTCATGGGTGTCTGCTGCATTTATTCTTTATTCAATGTAATCGCCATCCTCATCAAGCAGTCTGTCAACTGGATCTTGAAGAAAATGGAATGTCACTATTGCCAGTGCCAAAGAAAAGCCTTACTCTTACGGAGAAATGTAGTAACTCCCAGCAATGTGCGGAACGGGCAAGAAATCTCCATTGAGACAGATGGTGTGATTGAGAGCGAAACAGATGGGCGTCGCCTCTCTGGAGAGATGATCTCCATGAAGGACTTCTTAGCTTCCAACAAAGTCTCTTTAGCCATATTGCAGAAGCAGTTGTCAGAGACAGCCAATGGATGTCCTCGACAGGCCACTATGTCAACACGACACAAGGGTTTTTCAGGAGGGGTGGGAGCCCTGGCAATTATGAACAACAGACTGGCAGAAACAAGTGGGGACAGATAGAGAGAAGCTCTGGACACTGGAAGTCAAATAGACAACAAATTGTCATCAAGGAGGCCAAGTGAATGGAGCAGGACTGTCTGCCCTTAAAGGCCTTGGCAATAGCTCTGTAATATTGGATGCAATTTGACAACATCTACAGTCTTGGCCTTTGGCAGAATTTTGTTCCCCTAATAGATACCTTCCAAGAGACCTGTGTTGAATGAAATCCTATCATATTTCTGTTGTCTTTTCTTCCCACCCCTATATTTATATATATATGTGTGTGTATATGTGTATGTATTTACACAAACACACACACATATATATTTATTTCTTAAATCTGAAACCAGCTCTAAAAACTAATCACAGAAGCATCACAGAGATTAAACTTTCTTCTTCTGAGTCAGCTAATGCCTTAAAATTGCCTTATATTTGGATAGTGCTTTACACTTTGCAAAGAGAGTTTCCATTTACAGTATCCCATTGGATTCTCACAAATGAATAGGCCTCAAAGTGCTGGGCAAGTATTATTGTCCCCACTTTTTAAAAAAAACAGGGGAGAAAATCCTAGCATTGAGAGCCCAAGCTTACGCAACAGTAATAAGCAGGTGAAGGTGAGACTACAATTCTGACTCCATGTTAGCTCTCCTGCTGAGGGTTAAATGTCATACAGAATGGTACAGTTTAGTTGGTGAAGAGGAGAGGAAAGGGAAGGTTGTACGCTTAAAGGCTTAATTTCTTGCTGTTTGGTATCCTACAAATGAAAGAAGAATCTTGATTCTTGCTTTGCAACTTAAGAGTCACTGACCTGTTAACAAATGTCACATTATCCCTGCATTCCACTGGTTAATATCCAGCTCTTGTTCTCTCCCTTCCCAGTCTTCTCTAAAGTCCATAACTCACTATTTTTTGAAAGGAAATTGTTGCTGCTTAGAGCTAGAAGCTGACAGTGTAGCATTTCCACATCCTGTGGGAAAAAAGCAACATTTTTTTGTATATGTAGGTTTTAATGGGTTTTTTAACTGGTATTTTCTCCTTTAGGGTTTCTATTTGAGTGAGAACTGACCAAGCAGTCAGATTCCATTTTGGCTTTTGAATTGAAATGAGAAAAACACTACTCTATTACTGCTTGACTGCTTCCTTCCTGATTCTCACGCAGGTCTATTTCTTCTATTACAAAGACTAGATCTTGATTAGAATTCCTGTTGAACAAATCCATTTTTTTCCCAGCAAAATTAGCTGAGCACTTGTCAGGGACCGAGAGAGAAGACCTAGATTAAACAGAGAAAGAAGGGAATGGGGGGGGGGGGGGGGAATAGGGAAAGAGAAATTCACTGAAGGCAGATAAGAAAGCTGAAGTGACACTCACCTGTGCCTTTAAAAGCCATCCAACATCATCTGGGTAATTACAGAAAGACCCCCTAAGGTGGTTAAGGAAATGAGACTGGGTCACTTTTCATTCTTTTCATGTTTTGGTCTTTATGAATAATTTTAGAGCTATTTCTCAGTTTTGCCATTAAGGAGAAGAAATTCCAAATAACCTTTTTTTTTTCATTTTTCCTTTTTTAATATCAAAAACACTTCAGTTCCCAATGGGATTTATAAAGCTAAGTAAAGTAGAAAAAGGAAAGAAAGGGAAGAAATGGATAGAAAAACTAGGAAGGAAAGAAAAAGAAATAAAGAGGGAAGAAAGGAGAAAGAGAAAGGAAGAAGAGAGGAAGGGACAGAGGGATAGAAGGAAGATAAAAGAAAAGAAAAATAAAACATGAAAGGAAATAAAGGAGGAAGCAAGGAAGAAAAGAAAAAGAAAAATAAAGAGGTGGGAAGAAAGAAAAAGAAAGGAAAGGAAAGAAGGCAGAGAGGGAAGGGAGAAAGATGCAAGAAAAAAGAAAACACTAAAGAAAAGGAAAGAATGGAGGCTATGTCTCTCTCTATATCTATCTATCTATCTCTTTCTCTCTCTCTCCCCTTTCTTTTTCCTTTGGAGGAAATTGGGATAAGGGTCTTGCCAAGGGTTTACCTAGCTAATAAGTATCTGATACTAGATTTAAAGACAGCCCCTCGTGACTCCACTGTGCTTGCCTCTAGACCAAGTGACTTTCACAAGTATATTTCATGGGTAACTGGTAGAGGGAATGAGTGAATGAATGATTCTGTGCATATCCAATCCAACCAACTGCAAAAAAAAAAAAGAGAGTGTAAGGCATGCTTGCTCCCACAGTGAATCTCCTTCCATGATAATGGGAAAAGATGAGAATTTTTTTCATGGTGGCAAGAATAAGTAAATGAATTCAGACAACTTCATTTTTTTTCTTTTGAGGTATTTGTTTTTTGGATCAGATTTATAATTTCATTGGTATGAACTGAAGAATTCCCAATGCAGAGTAGCACCAACTCTGCAACCACTAGCCTTGGGGTACCAAGGTTAATTGATATGCCAAGGGTCATGTCAGTATTTGTCAGAGACAAGTACTTGAACTTTGGTCTTCCTTACTCCAAGGTCATTTCCCTAACCACTAAAGCCACATTGTTTCTTGGCCACCTTCTTTTTCAATGCACTACCAATTGTATCCCCAAAAATGGAAACCCAAGAGGAAAATATGGGAAAGAAGATAAATGAAAAAACTTTCATGGAAAATAAAACCATTTTTTAAAAAATCTGTTTGATTGCCAAAGAGCAGTTAGGTTGCCCAATGGATAGAACACCAGACCTGGAATGACACTTAGTAGCTGTGATCCTGGGCAATTCACTTTTTTTTGGTAAATTAATACTTTCTGGTTTGCTTCAGTTTCTTCATCCGTAAGATGAACTGTATAACAAGCCACTCTATTATCTTTGCCAAGAAAATCCCAAATTGGGTCCCAAAAAGTCAGACATAACTGAAATGACTGAAGAAGATTGTCACAATAGGACATCTGCCCTGGGGAATAGCTTGGATAAATATCAAAAAACCCAAAAGGGAAGACCAACATTTATTGAAGAAAAATGAATTGAAGTGATATTTTTAGAAGAGAAATCTTGCATAGGTTCCTAGGGCATTGTTTAAGAGAATTCTGCTTAAACTTAAAGTTCTAAAGTGAATGTCATTCATTTAAGGCTTCTGCAATCAGCTACTCAAGTGTGAGCACATTTGATCCCAGAATGCTAACATTAAAAGAGGACTTCAAGGTCCCATAGTCTTCACTGTACAGAGAACTGAAAGACCCAGAGAAAAGTGATGTGTCCAAGGTCACACAGCTTAGCTAAAGTCCACTGAAACTTTAACACCTCTTTTCCAGGGCAGGGTTGTCTCCACTCACCATGCTGCCTCCAGACCTTGTTCTCTGTTTCCCCAACAGGCAACAATGCTCTTTCAGTCAGCAGGCCTGCCTGGGCTCCTGCTTGTCTCTTCAAAGTGCCCAACTATGTCCTGGGCTTTCTCCTTTGCCCTTGACTTAAAGGAAGCCTCACTTTCCTCATAGAAGGAAAGAAGTTTAGTGCCTACTTCTCTCTCTGCACTAAGCCAGTATATTCCAATGGACCAGAGCAAATATTTATGAGGTGAATAATATTTAATCAATACATATGTCTGCATATTGTTCAGCAGTGGAGAGTAAGATGAATTGGGCAGAGGGCTATATATATACTTAGGGGGCAGACAAGGCTGCTTCATGTGAAATAATCAAAGAGCAAGATGATTAAACTGTTATTCCAGACTCTGATGTTTCTCTCTTAAGGTGGTAGCTGGGCATTGATGGAACACCTGCCTTATGAGTAGTTTATAAATACCAAAAACATAAGGAAGAGAGAGTATTGTTGCTGAAGAGAATTGAATTGAACTGATGTTCTTGGAAGAGAAATCTTACATTTGTTCCTAAGGCATTATTTAGGAGAATTCTACTTAAAGCGTGTGTCTTTCATAGTGATTCAAATGAAAGTGTCTGCAATCAATTAATCAATAATTATTTACAAAATTCTTTCTATATGCCAGATCCTGTACTGGGATATATCCTGAGAATATAAAATCTAAAAACAAATCAACTCTGCCCTCAAGAAATTTACATTCTATCAGATGAGATATCTATACATATGAGTGTACGTAAAATAAACAGACAGAGATGAGCAAGTGTGTATTCTTGGCAAGGGACTCAGCCAGCTCAAAGGTACTTAGCTGGAATGCCTAGTATGGGGTACAAAGACTAGATTTTAGAGTATTTCAAGGAGAGTTATATGTAATAAATATGGAAAGATAATGTGGAGCAGATTTTGAAGGACTTTAAAAACCAAATAGTTTATATTTGGCAATAGTCACTGGAGTTTATTGAGTAGAAGAGTCACATGGACAGAACTTCCATTTGAGAAAATCACTTTTGTAACTGTTAGCAGGATGATTAAAATTGGAAGAGACATTTGTGAGGCAATATTTATGTTTTGGTCAGTCCTGTAACGACCTCCCAAATCCTCTCAATTTTTCCCTACTCTTATCCCTAGGGTTCAGTGCCATCTAGTCAGTCAGTGGTAGTGGGGGATGGGGCAGGGAAATGTTGAAAATAATTTCAGAAAAGCAGAATTCAAATCTCTGACACTCACTTGTTCTTTGATGGAAAAGTCTCTTCACCTCTCAAAGCCTCAATTTCTTCATCTGCAAAATGTAGTGCTCCTTCGCAAGGGTTGATGTGAAGATCAACTTTGTAAACCTCAGAGCACTCTAGAAAATTTGTCATTTTTTAATCAGTTGTCACCTCTCAGAATATTGTCATTTAATTGCCAACTTGACTACCTTCCCTTTGAATTACTGACATCCATCTCCCTTTTCCAAAATTGCATTTGATAATGGACACGATTTATGGTTTGACAAAAGACAGACAGTTCAGAGACAGCAATGATTGCGGGCTATTGTGAACAATATCACCTGGAAGAACTGATGCCAAGGCAATACTTAACTTAAATCATGGTGTTCAATTATGGCCTTTCGTACGTTCTTTGAGTCTCAAAGGTAATTGGACTGGAAATAACCCCTCTCTTCTGTTGAAAGAATACATAAACATTTCTGAATGGGGCATATTTTTTCTCTTTTAGGAGGATGTTTGTTCCTAATGCTTTTTTTATAATTAAGCAAGTAGAAGATTTGTCACTGGTTCCAGAGATACCTGGAAATATTGTAATTTGCAGTTCATTAAGTAGCATTATTTATAATGAAATTTTTGCATTCCACGATTTCCCTCCCAGAAGCATTTATTAAGCTAGAAATTATGCTTGGCTAGTCATCCCAAGGAACAGATGTTTCATATTCAGTCAAATATCCCACAGCAGGTACCTTATTAATCTAATCATAGATCATAGAATATTAGAGCTGCAAGGACAATAAAATCATAGTGTGTCAGAATCACAAAATCTAGTTAAGAAATTCTTTATTTTTCTAGTCATTGTTATCACAGTTATCTAGTCATAGTTATCATCCCATCTGCTCAAGAGGTGAACTAATCCCTTTGAGGATCTTCCACTTAGCCTGCACATAATTTAAGTCTCAGCTCACTCTTTGGCACTACTGATGCTATTCTTATAGAATTATGTTGTTTTCATAATTATTCTTCGTTACTTGCTTCATCTTTTCTAGACCTTATAAAAATCCGAGTTGAGGGATGATTTTCTGCTGTATCCAAATTTTTTCTCTTTAGACATCTCCCCTTTTTCTTCCTCTTTAAAATAATACATGTTTATGTTGTTGGTATTTCATTCTCCAGAGATTTCCTCATCTCTTAGCCCCAGTTTCTCCTGGAGAACACATTATGCCTGGATTTCTTCTCCTTCTCTATCACACATTCAAAGTTGAAGTGGTCATTTCCTCCTAAGGTTCCCATCAACAAACAACTCATCCTTATTTATCAGAATAAGAACCAGAACAGCTCTTCTACACCTTTTGAAGCATTGAATTATCATTAAGCCAAAACAAGAATTTGTCAGCTCCTCTGCTTTGACAGATGTACAGATAGTTGAAGTCTTCCATAACTTTCTTGTGTTTACAAACTATTTAATTAAACTCCTTTTCTATTTCTTCCTTATGTCCAGATAGTCTGTAGTATGTCCCCCTGAGTAGTAATTCTTTTTTCCCTTCCAATCATCTTTATTCATGTATTCTCCACCCTCTAGTTTCTGAATTTCCTGATACATTTTCTTAATCTATGATGTTACTTCTATATGTAGATAATAATAATAATAACTTATATGTATATAATGTTTTATGTAAATTATCTCATTTAATTCTTACAACAGTCCATGAAGCTGGTACTAGAAGTATGATTCCCATTTTATGAATAGGCTGCATAGAGCTCCTTATGTTGCTCTCCGGGTATTCTTCTACTATCAAGAAGAAGCAAGAAGCACTGTCTCCCCAGCATGTTGAGTGAACCCCCTATAGTTAACTTATGGGAGAATATGGATAACAGTCACATAAAATGTATAGACATGACTGAACTACAATCTGCATCACAGGAAGGAAGACCCATATCTATGAGATCATAAATCCATTTGAGTATTTCAGTTTTATATATGGAGAAACTGAGGTCCAGAGAAGTTATATGACATAGTCAAGGTCATACAGTTAGGAAAGTGCTAAAGGAGAGGTTCTACTCCTGGTTTCTTCAAACTCAAGTCAACCTTCTCATTTCAGAAGTGATCTCCACAATTCTAACAACTCAGGGATGCTAGGAATCAATGAACATCATTAAATCTTGGCATTTTGCTGGGACCAAATGATCTGGGCTTGGTCACAGTGCCTAGAATAGGGTCAGAATTGGGGGAGGTGCTGTTGAAGTCTCATTATTGTACCAAACTCATTCTCAACTGAGGCCATCATGTGCCATTTACAACAGTATTTGAGATAGCCAGGAAATTCAGGAATGTCTTTCATGACCTTACCCTGATCTTCTGAAGTTTTAATTATTCACCCATCATTTGAGCCTAATTCAGATTCCAGTTCCTCTTTTGAAGCCTTCCCAGGCTCCTGACTCCCACACCTAGGATTAATAATTGTCTTTTCTCTACCCCCAACTTCACATAGCACTTTATCTCTTATATACTTAAAAGGTATAGTTTTGTACTATAGTTACAGTAATTCATCTCTGTATCATATACCCCTTCTAAGTTGTAAATTCTCTGTGGACAGACTGTGCTCTTCAATCTTTGTATTTTCTGCCCCACCCCCCCCCCCCCGCCCCGGCCTAGCACAGTGCTCTCTCCTCACATAGCAAGCACCTAAAAATGTTGGGAGAATGAATAATGTCTGTCAATCCTCTCTAATTGCACCCCTTGAAACTTACCCTGCTCCTCACTACCTTGAGGGTAGGGACCGTTTGTTTTTATCTTTGTATTCCCAGGATCTTGCCTGAAAATTAATAAACAATATGTTGAATTAAATCTGCAGTCCGACTCTTGATCTGAACCACTTCTAGGTGTGAATGTCTTGATACCCCTTTAAACTGTCTTTTCTCTGGAAAACTCTTCCCTGACTAACCCAAACTGATGTGAATTCAAGTTTTCAAAGAGAAAAATTTCAGAAATTATGAGAATTTATTCATAAGGATTAGACAGCAATTGGACAAACTCCATGGCCTTCCCCAGTCTTCACAGAGAACAATGTCACCAGGACCCCAACAGTATGTTTCTAACATGGGACAATAGGACCACTTGTCTGAATACCAGTAGGATGGTCAGAGAGGAGACTCTTCTTGTGATGCCAGGTCATGTTAATGTTATCCAGTGATAGCAACAGTCAAATTGCTGCCCAGAAACATCAAGGCTGCTTGTAGAAAAAAGATGCTATTATTTTTCTCAGGGTTATTTCTGATCAAACTGAATCATACAGAACAAAAATAACCAACAGAAATTATGCTTCAAGTGAGCAATAAAAGAAAAGAGGCTCATTTAATGGGAAAGAGAAATAATACTTTTCAATTTATCTTAAAGGATTTTTTAAAGGCTGTGACTCTCTACAATCTTCAAGGTCCAATTCCACTATAAACTACTCTTGGAAGATTTCAATGATTATAGGCAGCTTCAGAATTTTATTTTTCTTGTTTAGAATCTTTCTCATAGCAAACAATCTATAGCACCAATAATTATTATAAAGCATAATTCTACCTTGCAGCTTTAAAGTACTGTAAGATAAGTAGGGTTAGATATGACAGTAGATAAGAGTCAGGATTTAGAGTCAGAAAAATCCAAGTTTTAATCCTACCTCACAGATGAATGGTTATCAGCTGTATGACCCTGTGCACATCACTTGGTCACTGTCTGCCCCATTTTTCTCTTATGTGAAATGTGGGATGGTCTCTGTCAACTGAACCAAACTGGCCTCTAACCTGTGGATGACCAAAGACAGGACAGTCAGGAATCAAAGAGAAGTTTCATTTCAAAGTGAGGGAAATGGCTTGCAAGTCCTCTTTAATGTGACTGAACCTTGATTTATTTATACACTTGTGACTAGGCAAAGACTCATTGTTGTAAAGCAAAGTAGTAAGACACAACAGTGACAATGAGATAAGGTTGTTTAGTGACATAAAGTCATTAGAAGCAAAGTTTCATGTTTGAGCCTGTCTGTGCTTGCCCAAACTCAAAGACCATCAATTCCAGAAGATAACTGATGGTCTTTGAGTTTGGGCAAGCACAGACAGTGTGCAAAGTGCAAAGGACTGTTGTTATGCCAATCTCAGGGCAAAGATTTCTTGCTGGACTTTAACTCTGTCAAATAGAGTGTCTCCTAGTATCCTGACACCTCTAATGTCCCATCTATTTTATAATGAATAAACTGGGTCTCCAAAATTTGGAGATATTTGTACAGACACACACTCTTATACATTTACATATATGTGTATATGTATGTAAATGTCTCTTTCTGAAGAAGGGAGAGCTAGCCACCTTGAAGAAGAAACTACCCTTTGTCCTCCAAAAAATAACAATGAGGTAGACCCATAAGTGCTGACCCAAAGGGTCAAAGGAAAAAAGAAGTAAATAATGGTGTTTGGTGATTCCCTGATATGGACTACTGAGGTAACTATTTGTCATCCTAACAGCAACAGAAAGGTCTTTGGTCTTCCTGGAATGTAAGACTTGTCAAATGAGGTGACTAGGACTTGAGTCTAAGAATTCATATGGGCACAAATGATGAAGGCAGAGGAACCAGAGAGCATCACTGAAGATGATAAAGTCTTGGGAAAAGAAATAGAATACAATAAGAACACAGGTGATATTTTCATCACTACTGCCCATTGACAATAAGGGACTCTGAAGAGAAAGGCAGATTTGGGAAGCAAACAGCTGGATGAAAAAATAGCATTTTAGAATGGCGTTTGGATTTTGGAGATAAATGGTATGCTCCTATACAAGGATGGAGTACATTTAATAGTAAGAATGTATCTTCCTGGAGCTTTGAAAAGTCAATCAAATAAAAAGAAAGGGGGAAAGAGAAAGTTACTGCCATCAAGTTAGCTGTCTTAGAGTGTAACTATGATCCAGAAAAAAAACAAGTGGTAGTTCCTGTAAATGTATGCCCTGGTGGTGAAAGGTCAAGATAAAAAAGTAAAAATAAAATAAAAAGGGAAGGCCTTCCAGTGTAAGATAAATATTCCTTAACTTAGAAATGGTTGGAGGCTTAAATAGTTTAATTCCATTACCTGCATATGAAGAGGTCAGCAAAGTCAAAGAACTTTCTACCAGGACACAGGATATATTTATATCTTTAATCATAGTCACTCATTTTCCTAAGGCCCCAGTAGTATTAAAGAAAGTATAGCTGGCCAAATTGGGAACAATCATAAGTCAAGTCATAAGTCATAAGTCAGAGAAATGGCTTGAGAAATCAGTCCTAGAAGCAGAAGAGGTTATTTAAAAAAAAAAAGAATTTGAACTTCCCCTATATCCTGCCTAGAGATGGCAAAGAGAATGGATGATCTGAGAGATCTAAAAAAGGCTCCTGTGAATCTTAGAATGAATTGTTTCTTTTATAGAAAGAACAAAGTTATATTCCATCTGAAAAGAACACTATAACACATTCAGTTGAAAAACATGCACTACCACCAAGCCAGGTCAATAACTTAAAATGGTGAATAGCTGTAGCTATATTTATCAAAGAGAAAGCCTAGGGACAGTAGCAGAATAACTCATCCAGCAAAGACAGGGTCCATGACAAGAGCACCTCAGGGAACACTATATCCTAGCCCACCAGTAGTAACTCAGGGGCAGGATGTTGAGCTCAGTTCAGCAGAAGTCCAATGACAAAGTACTATCTTCTCTGTCCATCTCAGCTGCAGACAAATCCAATGAGGAGCCAGTTCAATAGTCAAATGACCTGTCTGACCCAGCCAGCAAGGAGATTAGTTCCTCTAAACAAGTTAGAGCAAGTTAGAGCAAGTCAGAGAAACTCATCCATGACTAACAGCATGCCCTTTGAGGATACCCTCCAGAGAAAGAAAGAACATTGAGACCCTACCTTATTAGAGCTGTGAGTTCCTTTGGTCCTATGTATTCCATACATGTATACTTCATTATTATTGTAGCTTAAGTTTCTATTCACTGTCTTCCCCTTGCCCTACCACTCTCTGTGTGTATTTGTTGGAAAGTGTGTCATTGATTTGGAGGAAAACTCTTTGTAACTACTATTTTTAAAATGCCACTTGAATAAATACCTTTGCTAAAGAATTACATCTACTGACTGATTTTTAAGGGGAAACCACTCATTGACCCCAATGAATCATGAATCAGTATTAGGAAAATAACTACTTATAGGGCTACCATCTATAATCCTGAAAGTAACAGAATGGCCCCTCAAACTGTCAGTACTAGTATCTGCCAGTAAATTGGGGGAGAAAGAGACATTCAAGAAAGGAGCTAGATCAATTGTCTTAGACATCCTGCATAAATGAATGGACTACAGTGGCAGAGCCAAGATGGGGGCATGAATCTAGGAAGCAATCAAAGCTGTTCCTGAAACAACTTTAAATGAAACTTCTTCACAAACCCTAATGCTACAGATGCTACAAAAAAAATGAAAATAGTTCTCAGTTCACAGAATCATGGAGAAACTTCATTAAAACATAAAAGGGAAGTATAGCCCAGCACAGGTAGAAGAACTACAAAGCCAGTTGGAGGCTTTTAGCCACAGTACAGCTCAGGTCCAAGCTCAGCAAGACAGTGGTGCAGCAGGTCAGCAGTGAGGGTCCTGGTCCCAGTTCAGAAGACATGGTTCAAGGCCTGGCAACACTGGTGCCACAGATGGAACTGAATTGGACTACCTAAAGGAAGGAACAAACATGCATAGGCAACAACTTGGCTAATGAAAAACAAAGGCTATCCTAAAGGAGAGAACAAACCTCTGCATAGGCAATATATTGGCAAGCAGAAAGCCAGAGCTACCCTAAAGGAGGGAACAAACTGCTAAGGTGTAAGTATAAAAGAATCATGCCATAGGCAAGCAATAGGCCAGGGACCAGATGCCAGCCCCAGTACAAAAAGCTTGGAACTATACTCCCTTTGCTCCAGGAGCAGAGCTCAACTATCATAATGAGTAAAAACAAGTCAAAACAAACAAATTAAAAACCACTAAGCATACCTGAAAAGTATGATGAAAAGCCATCTCAGAAGAGGAAAGATGAAATGCTACATGTGAAGCCTCAAAGGAGTTTATGAATTGACCTCAAAAAGACTTCTTAGAAGTGCTCAGAAAGGATTTTAAAAACCATAGAAGAGAGGAAGAAGAAAAATGGAGAAAAGAAATGAGAGCCATGCAAGAGAATTATGAAAAACTGACTGAAGAAATTAACTCCTTTTAAAAGCCAACTGAAAAAGGAATACAACTCATTTAAAAGCAAAATTAATCAACTGGAAAAGGAAACACAAAAGCTAACTGAAGAAAATAAAACCCTAAGTCTTAGAACTGAACAAATGGAAACTAATGACTCTATGAGACACCAAGATTCTGTGAAACAAAACCAAAAGGTTTAAAGAATAAAAGGAAATGTAAAGTAGCTCTTAGGAAAAAGACCAACCTAGAAAATAGATCCAGGAAAGATAATTCACAAATTATTGGTCTATGTGAAAGCCTTGCTCCAAAAAAGAGCCTGAAAAAATATCTTTCAGGAAATTATCATGGAAAACTGCCCTAATAATCTAGAAGAACACAAAATAGTCCTTGAAAGAATCCAAAGTAAAATGGAAAAGGTAAACAGAAAGGAGGAAAAAATCTTGGTCAATAACATTAAACTGGATACATTCTTACATGGGAAGACAATATTTTGTAATTCTTGAGAATTTTATTTCTCTTATTTAGATTGATCATGAAAGTGAAGATGCTTTAGCTGATACTTTAGTTCATGAGGGTTGTATACAGTTGGAAGGAGTGTAGGGTATAAGTATAAAAGAATCATGAAATAATTTTGCTTTACAGGTACTTTAGCTCACAAGGGTCGTATTTCTCTTGGAATAAAAGGAGGGTGTGTACTTAGAGGTCTAAATATAAATGGATCATGAAGTGATTTATATATATATATATATATATATATATATATACTTTAGCTCATGAGCATTATATTTCTATAAAGGGCACTTGGAAAGAAGAAGTGATATAAATTTATTATAATTTGATAATGTTTATGGTTCTTGAGAATGATATTTCTAATGGGACAGTTGAGGGGAGTGTGCTTGGATATAGGTTGTGATAGGTTGTGAATGGTTGGATATAGGTTGTGAATGTTAATGAACTGACTATGAGGTAATGAGGCCTATAAATCAATCAATCAACCAACCATTGAGAATATCAGGACAGATAAAAGGAATATATCTTGACAGAGGTTGCGGGTACAAGTCAAGTTTAAAATAACTAAAATGTGAAAAGAAGGATTATATAAGGAGAAGGTGAGGCTTTAGAGGATAAATAATAATACATAAAGTGGCACAAAGTCTATTTTAGTAGAGGGAAAGAAGAAAGGGTGTGAGCACTGAGTAAATCTTACTCTCAATAGATTTGGCCCACAGAGGGAATAATATAGATTCCCATTTTGGTTTAAAATTTTATTGCAGCTTACAAGGAAATAGGAGGGGGAAGGGGAAAAAAAGGGGAAGAAGGGAATGATAAAAGGGAGGGCAAAAGCAAGAATAAAGGTACAATTAAACATAATGTAAAAGTCAAAATGAAAAGTAAAGGGGGAAAGGAAGAAGAAAATGAAAAGGACTGATAGAAAAAAAGGTTGATCAAGAGGCCACAGTCTGAATCAAAGCATTGATAAGTAGAAACAAGGGGAAAGAAAAAAGAATTCTACAAATGGTGGAAGATAGCAGTGAGGAAAATACAGAGTTAGTAATCATAACTGTAAATTAGAATGGGATGAATGCTTCAATTAAAACAGAAGTGGATAGCAGAGTGGATTAAAAATCAGAATCCTACAATATTATTGTTCACAAGAAACATTTAAAGTAGAGAGAGATACACAGAAGATAAAGGCAAAAAACTGAAACAAAATATATTATGCTTCAGTAGAAGTTTAAAAAAGCAATCCTGATTTCAGAAAAAGCAAAAGCAAAAATAGATCTCATTGAAAGAACTAACCAATATGGTGCTGATACCTCAGTCAGGAAGAGCTAAAACAAAGAAAATTTTAGACCAATAACCATAAAGAATATTGATGCAAAAATTTTAAATACAATTTTAGCAAAGAGATGACAAGTTAAATACTATGGTAATACACCATGATCAGTTAGACAAGGATGGCTCAATATTAGGATAAAAATAAGCCCAATTGACCTTATCAATAACAAAATTAACAGAAATCATATAATTATCTCAATAGATGCTGAAAAAGCCTTTGACAAAATACAGCACCCATTCCTAACTAAAAACACTAGAGAACATAGGGATAAATGAAGTTTTCCTTAAAATGATAAGCAGTATCTATCTAAAATCATCAACAAGCATTATATGGATTGGGGATAAACTAGCAGTATTTCCAATAAAATCAGGGGTAAAACAAGAATAACTATTATCACCCTCTACTATTCAATATTGAATTAGAAATGTTAGCTTTAGCAATAAAAGAAGAAAAATAAATTGAAGAAATTAGAATAGGCAATGAGGAAGCAAAACTTTCACTCTTTGCAGATGATAAGTATTATGGAATACTTAGAGAACTCTAGAAAATCAACTAAAAAGTACTTGAAACAATTATCAACTTTAGCAAAGTTGCTGGATATAAAATAAGCCCACATAAATCATTAGCATTTCTAAGAAATAAAAAGAGAAGTTCCATTTAAATTATTACAGACAACATAAAATACTTGGGAATCTACCTCCCAAGACAAACACAGAAACTATATGAATACAATTACAAAAAATACTTTTTACATAAATAAAATCAGATAATTGGGAAAATGTCAATTGTTCATGGTTAGGCTGAGCTAATGTTATAAAAATGATAATTCTACCTGAAATAAATTACTTATTCAAGGCCATACCAATCAAACTACCAAAAACCTATTTTACAGAGTTAGAAAAAATAGCAACAAAAGGATGGGAATATCAAAGAAATTGATGGGAAAAAAAGGTGCAAAGAAAGGTATTCTAGCTGTATCAGATCTAAAACTATACACTATAAAGTGGCAGTCATCAAAACTATCTGGTACTGGTTAAGACATACAGAAACAGGGGTGGCTAGGTGGCACAGTGGATAGAGCACCAGCCCTGGAGTCAGGAGTACCTGAGTTCAAATCTGGTCTCAGACACTTAATAATTACCTAGCTATGTGGCCTTGGGCAAGCCACTTATCCCCATTGTCTTGCAAAATCCTAAAAAAAAAAAAAAGACATACTGAAATAAATCAGTGGATTAGATTAGGTACAAAAAGAACAGAACTAAAGGACTATAGTAATATACTGTTTGATGAACCCTGGGATAAGAACTTGCTATTTGACAAAAACTACTGGAAAAACAGGAAAACAGTATTGCAAAAACTAGGCATAGACCTATATCTCACAAATACACCAAATATATTTACACCAAATTCTATAATATAAATAAAATCAAAACAGGTGTAGGATTTAAACATAAAGAGTGATAACAAAGATCAATTAAGAGAACATGAAATACTACATCTTTCAATCTATGGAGAGGGGAGAAATTTATGACCAAAGAAGAAATAGAGAACATTATATGCAAATTGAATGATTTCAACTACATTAAATTAAAACATTTTGCACAAATAAAATCAATGAAGCCAAGATTAGAAGGAATACAAAAAACTAGGAAATAATTTTCACAGCTAGCATTTCTTATAAAGTATTCATTTCTAAAATATATAGAGAAGTGAATCAAATTTATAAGATTACAAGTCATTCTTCAATTGATAAATGATCAAAGGATATGAACAGTTTTAAGTTGAAGAAATTAAAACTTTTTATATGGGGAAAAATGCTCAATCATTATTGATTAGAGAAACATCTCTGAGGTATCACCTCATACCTGTCATACCTATCAGATTGCCTAAGACAAGAAAATGGTCAATGTTGGAGAGAATGTGGGAAAATTGGGACACTAAAGCATGGTTGGTAGGCTTGTGAACTGATCCAACCATTCTGTCAAGCAATTTGGAACTATGCCCAAAGGCAATAAAATTGTGCATACTCTTTGATCCAACAATACCACTACTAAATCTATATTTAAAAGAGAGCATAAAAAATTGGGAAATGCCCTACATATTCAAAAATATTTATAGTAGCTCTTGTTGTAGTGGCAAAGAATTAGAAATTGAGAGGATGCCCACTAATTGGGGAATGGCTGAACAACTTATGGTATATGAAAGTTATGGAGTACTATTGTTCTGTAAGAAATCATTAAAGGTAGACTTTAGAGAAGCCTGGAAAGACCTGCAAGAACTGATGCTGAGTAAAATGAACAGAACCAAGAGAACATTGTTCACATTAATAATAACATTGTGAGAGGCAGCTAGGTGGTGTAGTGGGTAGAATACTGGCCTGGAGTCAAGTTTAAATTCGACCTCAGACATAATAATTGCCTAGTTGTGTGACATTGGGCAAGTCACTTAATCCTATTGCCTTAAATTTAAAAAAAAACAAAAAACAATAACATTGTAAGATGATCAACTTTGATAGATGAAGCTCCTCTTAGCACTGCAGTGATCAAGGACAAAACTGTTATGGAAAATGCCATCTACATCCAGAGGGAAAAAACTATAGAGTCTGAATGCAGAACAAAGCATATTATGTTCACTTTTTAAATCTTCTTTTATGTTTTTTCTTTCTTACCCATGGTGTTTTTTCCTTTAGTTCTATTTCCTCTTTCATTGCCATGGGGAGGGGAGAGGAAAGTGAGGGTGGTAGAAAAACATGGACCTTATAAACTTGCAACTTATCTTTGCATGTAATTGAAAAATATTAATAAAAATTTTTAAAAATGAATGAATGAAGAATAGGTAGCAACCAATCTGATCTAGAAGATATAATTTAAAAAAGCAAATGTGAACAAACTAGGAAAATTTCACCCCATGCAAGAATTCCAAAGTTGAATGAATTAAGTTCCTCAGTACATCATCTCTCAGGGTCTAAAGGGTTTCAGAAACAGAACAAGTGACAAGAATATGTCTGGAGTGGATGGCTGATGGAATGGGAAGATAAGGATAAATGCTTGCTCTTTTGCAATTTAATTTTTCATCAGTAATCTAGATAAAGACAATAAATAATATGATTAAGCAAATTATAGGTGTCACAAGACAAGTAGCACTTGTATTACAAAGTCAGTCTTCTAAAAATGTCTTGATGTGTTAGAACACTGGGGTGAAATTAATAAGAATAAATGTAATAAGGATAAATGTAAAATTTTACCCAGGTTGTAAAAAAAATTAACATAAATTCAAGATAAAAGAGATAGACAGATAGATTGCAGTTCACGTGAAGAAGAGAAGGTTTTAGTGGATTTCCTATAAATCAGCAATATGATAATGATAAGGTAGCCCAGAAAGAAAATTATGCATTATACTCAGGACCAGGTTGGAGATCACACAGCCCTTTTCTTACCTGTCATATAACATTTAGAACTTAGTATTCAGCTTAGGCAGAGGGATAGAGTATAGGAATGATCATATTTCTGGAAAGATGTGGATAAGTTCAAGAATATATAAGACTAAGTTATTTTAGGTATAAATATTCAACTACAAATACTATTTACCTATTAGAAATACTCAGATCAACTACAAAGGACCTATAAAGGAAAATACTATTCAACTTCAGAAAAAGAACTGATAAATAGAAGTATGCATAGCATGATTTTACATGTACATGTGTATGTGTGTGCATATGGGTGGGTAGGTGTGGGTGTTCTTTATGTGTATGGAGACATATACATATATATATATATATATATAGAGAGAGAGAGAGAGAGAGAGAGAGAGAGAGAGAGAGAGATAATCTGTATCAATGGTGGCCTTCTCTAGTGTTCAGTGAGGAAGAAAGAAAGGAGAGAATTTGGAATTTAGAATACAATGAAAAAAGAAATTTAATTTTCAAAAATGAATGTGTAAGACACCACAACCCATGGGTTGAAGAACTTGTTCAATGGATAGAGTTTTTGGTTGTTCAGTCATTTCAGTCATGTCTTATGCAACTCCACTTGAGCTTTTCTTGGCAAAGATACAGAGTAGTTATCTATCTCCAGTTCATTTTACAGATTAAGCTTCTTAGGCAAACAAAGATAAATAACTTGCTCAGTGCTTTATCCACTGTGCCATCTAAAGACTTGAGGTCAAATCCAACTTCAGAAATGGGTGACTCTAGGCAAATTCTTTACTCTCTGCCTCAGTTTCCCTATCTATAAAATAGAGATTATACTAGCTGCTTCCTCACAGAGTTGTTGTGAGGATAAAATAATATTTCTTTTGTTTGTTTGTTTTTTATGGGGTTTTTTTGCAAGGCAAATGGGGTTAAGTGGCTTGCCCAAGGCCACACAGCTAGGTAATTATTAAGTGTCTGAGGCTGGATTTGAACCCAGGTACTCCTGACTCCAGGGTCGGTGCTTTATCTACTATGCCACCTAGACGCCCCTAGTTCTTTCAACAATTGTAATAATAATAGCTAGAATTTATATTGTACTTAAGGTTTGCAAAGGACTTTAGAAATATTATTTTAGGAGTGGCTAGGTGGCGCAGTGGATAAAGCACCAGCCCTGGAGTCAGGAGTACCTGGATTCAAATCCAGACACTTAATCAGACACAAATCAGACACTTAATAATTACCTAGCTGTGTGGCCTTGGGCAAGCCACTTAACCCCATTTGCCTTGCAAAAACCTAAAAAAAAAAAAGAACTAGGGCTGTTTAGCCTGGAAAAGAAAAGATTCATGGGGGGGGGGAGCTTTTTTTAAATTTAATTAATTTATTTTGAATTTTACAATTTTCCTCTAATCTCACTTCCCTCCCCCACCCCCCACAGAAGGCAGTCTGTTAGTCTTTACATTGTTTCCATCATATACATTGATCTAAGTTGAATGTGATGAGAGAAATCATATCCTTAAGGAAAAAGTAAAATATGATATAGCGAAATTACATAAGATAATGGGGATTTTTTTAAATTAAAGGTTTTTGATCTTTGTTCAAATTCCACAATTCTTTCTTTGGATACAGATGGTATTATCCACCACAGATACCCCAAAATTGTGCCTGATGGTTGCACTGATGGTTGCAGTGATGGTTGATCATCACCCCCATGTTGCTGTTAGGGTGTACAATGTTCTTCTGGTTCTGCTCATCTGGCTCAGCATCAGTTCATGCAAATCCTTCCAGGCTTCCCTGAATTCCCATCCCTCCTAGTTTCTAATAGAATAATAGTGTTCCATGACATACATATACCACAATTTGTTCAGTCATTCCCCAATTGATGGACATTCATTCAATTTCCAATTCTTTGACACCAACAGGGCTGCTATGAATATTTTTGTACAAGTGATGTTTCTACCCTTTTCATCATCTCTTCAGGATATAGACCCAGTAGTGGTATTGCTGGATCAAAGGGTATGCACATTTTTGTTACCTTTTGGTCATAATTCCAAACTGCTCTCCAGAAAGGTTGGATGCAATCACAGCTCCACCAACAATGCATTAATGTCCCAGATGTCCCACGTCTCTTCCAACATTGATCATTGTCCTTTCTGGTCATGTTGGCCAGTCTAAGAGGTGTGAGGTGGTACCTCAGAGATGCTTTAATTTGCATTTCTCTAATAAGTAGTGATTTAGAGCAATTTTTCACATGACTATGGATAACTTTGATCTCCTCATCTGTAAATTGCCTTTGCATAGCCTTTGACCAGTTGTCAATTGAGGAATGGCTTGTTTTTTTTAATCTGACGCAGTTCTTTATATTTTAGAAATTAGTCCTTTGTCAGAAATGCTAGTTGTAAAAATTGTTTCCCCAATTTATTAAATTTCTCTTGATCTTGGTTATAGTGGTTTTGTCTGTGGAGAGGTAGCTTTCTTAAAGTACCAGAAATTCTTTAACATGGAAGAAGAATTAGTACTGTCTTGGCTAAGACGTGTAAAAAGCAATTGAAGACTCAAAACGAGGTCAGGAGAAAAGTTAGGACTGAATAAGTGAATCTGAGAATCATAATAATCAAAACTGACATATCATCTGGCAGTTGATAAAAGATAATGAATTTCTGGTACATATAAATGGTGCTAAAACACACACACACACACACACACACACACTCACACAGACAAACTGCAAGCTGCAAAAATTTAGCACAGAATACATCCTTCTGTTTCTAATATAGAAAGCCACAAGACAATCATTTGTTCCATGCTTCTTTGATGGAATTCCTGTGGATATTACTACTAAAGGGTCTTTTGATTCCATTCCATCTCTCTCTTGGGAGATAAATCACTTTTGGTTCTATGCAACAAATCCAGTGGCATATGCCAAATGCTAGCCTTTATTATTGCTCAAAGTAATGTCTGTAGTTCCCAAAGTATTTTTGTAATTTTTAAAATTGCTTATCAAGTTCTTAAAAACCTTTCCTTTCTTTCTGGTAAGAAAGGGTGCATTTTTCTATAGCTGATTTAGGGTGATGTACCCCATGTTTCATGAGGTTTTAGCTGGGGTAGTTTCTAAATCAATTATTACTTACAATCTCAAAAGTGTATGTTGCCTTATATTGCCCCCCAAAAAAGACTGAAATTGAAAAGGCATTAATTGCTTTTATGTGATTTTTCTTTTCAGTGTTGACTCTAAGATTTCAATACATCTTGACATTCACAGACACACTTCTATCATTATTATTATTATTATTATTATTTTATACTTAATGCTTATTAATTTTGTCTGGAAGAGATCAAGATATTTATAAGTATTGCCTTCAGAGGATGCTAGGTGGTACATTGCACAGAACACTGGGTCTGGAGTAAAAAAGACCTGAGTTCAAATTCAACCCCTTATACTTACTCACTATATGACTTGAACAAGACACTAAACTTCTATTTGCCTCAGTTTCCTCAACTGTTAAATGAAGATTAAAAATAGCACTTAACCTGCATTATTGTTATGAGAATTAAGTGAGATAGTATTTGGTTTTGGTTTTTTTGCAATGCAAATGGGGTTAAGTGGCTTGCCCAAGGCCACACAGCTAGGTAATTATTAAATGTCTGAGGCTGGATTTGAACTCAAGTACCCCTGACTCCAGGACTGGTGCTCTATCCACTGCGCCATCTAGCTGCCCCTGAGATATTATTTATAAAGCATTATATTGTAAAGTACTTTCCTTGGAATTCATAAGAATTTTACAATTGTCAAGTCACTTCAGCTGATCCAAAATATATTTTGCTCCAACCTTTTACCTTTACTCTATATGTATCTCTCTGCTTCAAATGAATTTTTGGTAAGCAGCACAATGTAGGATTCTGATTTTTAATCCAGTCTGCTATTCACTTACATTTTAAGGGAGAGTTTATCCCATTCACATTCAAAGTTATAATTACTAGCTCTTTATTGCCCTCCATGCTATCTTCCCTCTGTTTGTATTCCCCCCCTTTTCCCCCTTTATCCATATTCCCCAGTATTTTGTTTCTGAAGACCACCACCTCCAGTGTGTTTGCCCTCCTATAACCACCCCCTCCCCTTTCTTTCCCCTTTCCCTTTTTCCCTTTTCCCTTCCCTTCCTTCTGTTAGTTCCCTTTTCTCCCCCCCGCCCGTGTCCACCCCCCTCCCCTTTTCCCCATTTTAAAACTTGAAAGGTAAGATATTTTTTTTAAGTTAACTGAGTGTGTGTGTGTGTGTGTAAGTTAAATTTAAGCTAAGTCTGATGAGAAGAAGATTCAGGTGTTTCTCATCTCCTCCCTTCTTCCCCTCTATTACAATAGATCTTTTGTACCTGTTAATATAATGAGATTTATTCCCATTCAATCCCCTGTCTCCTCCCATCTCCTTTCTGTCTCCCTTTTTAAAGGAGGAAGTATTTTTAAATTATTCTAAGTCATAGAAAATCCTGAGTATCCATCACTTCTGGCTTACTATATTCTCTCTAATTGAATTACAATTCTCAAGAGTTATGAGAATCTTTTTCCCATGATGGGATATAGCCAGTTTCATTTTATTGGATAGCAGTTTTTTTTTCCTTTACCCTCTTTTTTAAACCTCTTTTTATGTGTCCCTTGAACCTCCTGTTTGATGTCCAAATTTTGTATTTAGCTCTGGTTTTTTCATCAGGAATCGTTGGAAGTCTTCCATTTCGTTAAATGTCCATCTTTTCCCCTGAAAGAGAAGGTTCAGGTTTGCTGGATAGTGGATTCTTGGCTGCATTCCAAGCTCCCTTGCTCTTCCGAATATCTCATTCCAGGCCCTTGAATCCTTTAATGTTGATGCAGCCAGGTCCTGTGAAATCCTTACTGTGGCTCCTTGGTATTTAAATTGTTTCTTTCTGGCTGCTTGAAGGATTTTCTCTTTTATCTGATAGTTCTGGAATTTGGCCACAACATTCCTTGGTGTTTTCACTTTAGGATCCAGAGGGGATCAATATATTCTCTCAATAACTATTTTTGCCCTCTGGTTCCATGATAACAGGGCATTTTTCCATTACTAAATCCTGTAATATTAAGTCCAAGTTTTTTTTTCTTTTCAATGCTTTCAGGGAAACCTATAATTCTCAGGCTGTTCCTTCTCAATCTATTCTCAAGGTCAGTGGTTTTGTTGATGAGATATTTTACATTTTCTTCTATTTTTTTCTATTTTTTTTGTTTTGTTTAACAGAATTTTGCTGTCTCATGAAGTCATTAGTTTCCACAGACTCCATTCTTTTTTTTTAGAGAAGAATTTTCTTCATTTATCTTTTGCAACTCCCTTTCCAATTGGTCATTTCTATTTTTGTAATAGTTTTCCATTTGACCAATTAAGGTTTTGAGAGAATTGTTTTCTTGTTGCAAGTTGTTAATTTTCTCTCCCAAATTTTCCAATTGATTTTTAAATTCCTTCTTATTTCCTGAAGGAAGTTTTTCTGTGCTGGACAGCAGGTCATATTCTCCTCAGAGGTTCTAAGTCTCTCTGAGTTAGTGTCTTTTCCTTCCAAGAATTTTTCTATAGACCTCCTTTGTGCTGGTCTTTCTTTATTATCCTAAAAACTTGTGTTGGGGAGGGACTGGTTCAGAGGGGTTTGGTGTTGGGATCCCTAGAGGCTTTATTCACTGAGTGTAATATCTCCAGCTGGTCAGTAGGTTGTGCTAGAGGTTTTGCTCACTGAGTGCAATATCTCCAGCTGGTCAGTAGGGGTGCTGGTTGCTTTCTCTGGAGTGTTTGTGATTGAGGCCCTCTCCTTTGGCTTGGAGGGAGTGATTGAAGCTGTTAAATACTTTTGTCTTCAATCAATAGTGAGCTTTACCCTGGGGTGAGGTGATCACTCTTCCTATTGTCAGCTGAGGTGGTTCTGCTACTCTGCCTTAGCTTAGGGCAGAGGTAGTATGCAACTGTGTTTGCTCTGGGAAGAGGCTTCAGCTAAAATGTAGGTGTGGACTCTGAGTTTCTCTTGACCAGAGGAGCCCAGGGATGATGTCTGCAGCTCTTCTGCACAGGAACTCTCCCTCTAGCCCTGCCGGCAAACTCCCAAGGGTCAGCACCAGCACCAATGCCTCTACTCCCTATTTGACCCAAGCCCCTGCAGTTGACCAGGCTCTAGCCCCACAGCTAATCAAGCCTGTCAGTTCTCAGGCCCTCAGTGTCCTGGGCTCCAGCTGCACCCCTAATCAGGCTAATCCCTGACTGATCCAGGCTCTCAAGCTCTCAGGGGTCCAGTGCTCCAGGCAGAGTCTGCCGTCTTTGCCTGGACTCACCCAAGATCTCAGAAGACAGATCCTGAGGTGGATATTCTTCATATTTCTCCCCCCACGATGCATTCCATATTGCGAATAAGCTGATCCACACTCTGAATCATGTATATGACATCCTATTTTGGTCAGTCATTAATAAATGATATCCATTAATAAATATCCATTAATAAATTAATAAATGATTATCCATTCATTCATTTATCTATGTACTAGGTACTATGCTAAGTGGGCATATCTCTGCATAGGAGTCCCTATGTTTGACATGGTTTCCCTCCTTATTGCAATTTCAAATAGCTATCTTCATACAGCCTAGCTTTCTTCAAGGTTCAATTCAAAGGCCACTTCCTACCTAAGGCTTTTCTGGATCTATTTCATTATCAGAGTTCTCTTTACAGGAAATAATGCTTTGTATATACTTTGCATTTGTTTATTTGCATATATACTCATCCCATTAATTTAAAATCAAATTAGCCTGCTTCCTATTCTTGCAACACACATTCCAGCTCCTGCTTCCATGATTTTGCTTTGCAAATTTTTTGTTATTCAGTCATGCTTGACTCTTCAGGATCCCATGGATCACAGCACCTCAGGCCCTTGTATCCTTCCACTATCTACCAAAGTCTGTCCAAGTTCATGTTTCTTGCTTCTAAGACACTATTCATCTCATCCTCTGCTGTCCTTTTGCCTTTAATATTTCCAAGCATCAGGGTGTTTTCCAATGAGTCCTGTCTTCTTGGTATATGGAAAAAGTATTTAAGCTTTAGCTTCAGTATTTGCCCTTCCAATGAATACTCCAAATTAATTTCTTTGAGTTTGTCTGATTGGATTTTCTTGCTATCCAAGAAACTCACAAAAGTATTCTCCAGCACCATAACTCAAAAGTGTTGATTCTGTGGTATTCAGCTTTCCTTACAATTCAATTCTCACATTCATACCTTGCTAATGGAAAAGTCATACCTTTGCCTATTCAGACCTTTGTCAGCAAGGTGATGTTTTTGCTTTTTAGTTTGATGTTCTGCCTCTTAGAATTCCCAATCTTGAAATCAGTTCAAGTTCTACCTCCTAAATTAAAGCCTTTCCTGACCTCTGAATCCTTTCCTATAATTATCTTGCATTCATACTCTATAGGTTTTGCATGCTCTCATACTATATATTATCATGCTGCTTACACCAATAGAATGGAAGCTCCCTGAAAGCAGTAACTATTATTTTTGTCTTTTTAATCCTGATACAGTGATACACACATATTAGATGCCTAATAAACTTTTGGTCTATTAGAAGACTTGGAAGGACATAATTGAAGTCTTCAAAAATATGAGTGATGATGTCAATTGCATAAAGGGGAAAGGGAATCACATTTGGATTCAGAAAAATTGAGTTCAAACTCTTCCCCAGCCACTTACTTCCTGGGTGATTCAATTCAAACAAGAATGCATTTATCCTTTACCCAGTGATTCAAAGACAAAGATGAAATGGTTCCTACTCTCAAAGAGCGGATTAGGGTAGGGAATTGAACAATACACAGATATTAAAAACAAAATTCAGTGTAATTGCAAGGGGATACTGACAACCCGAGGAATCAAAAAAGTTTTCTTGCAGAAAGTAACATTTGATCTGAGCTCTAGAGAGAGTTAGGGGTATCAAGAGGCAGAGTTAAAGAAAGAACATTATAAAAAGGGGGTGGGGTTGTAAGTAGCCTTTGGAAAGATATGGAATAATTCCAAAGCACTTAATTATGAAAAATGCTGTCTATTTCCAAGGAGAGAATTGTTGAACTCTGAGAACAAAATGAACTAACACTTTATCACTTTATTTTTCTTGTTTGTGCATGTGTGTGTGTGTTACATGACTAATATAGAAATTTGTGGTACATGATTTCATGTGTATAATTAGTATATTGCTTGTCTTCTCAATGGATAGGGAGGAAGAAAGTTTGAAACTCAAAATTTAAAAAAAAAGGAATACTAAAAATAAATGAATAGATTATAAAAGCCCTCTTAAATCATTGCCTTATCATGGCAGAAGGGCTTCTGCAGTCCATGAAACGATGAGCTGTGATGTTCAAGATTACCTAAAATGGACAGGTTATTGTGAAGAATTCAGATAAGAGGTGATCAAATGTGGCAAATCACTCAAATATCCTTGCCAAGAAAATTCCATGGTCAGCATAAAAATGACAAAAAGACATGACATAGGGGTATGAGCCCCTCAGATCAGAAAGTGTCCAACAAGTTATAAGGGAAGATTGCAGAACAACCAAGTGGCTCTGAAAAGAATGATGCAATTGGGCCAAAGCCAAAAGGAAGCTCAGCTGTGGATATATGTGGTAATGAAAGGAAAGTCCTATGCTGCGAAGATCAATATTGCATAAGAACCTGGAATGCAACCTCTATAAACTAGATGAAGTCAAGCAGGAGATGGAAAGTTGGGGTTTTTTTAGGTTTTTGCAAGGCAAACAGGGTTAAGTGGCTTCCCCAAGGCCACACAGCTAGGTAATTATTAAGTGTCTGAGGCCAAATTTTAATTCAGGTACTCCTGACACCAGGGCCGGTGCTCTATCCACTGCACCACCTAGCTGCCCCCAAAGGACATGGAAAGTTTAAATGACATTTTGAACTTAAATGGCTGGGAATGAATAAATTTAATTCAGGTGAACATTTCATATACTACTATGGACAAGAATCCCATAGAAGAAATAAAATAGCCCTCATAAGCAATAAAAGAGTGAGAAAAGCACTGGTATAATCTTAAATATGACAGAATAGTATCTGTTCAAATTCAAGACAAAGTATTCAACATCATAATAATGGGATTCTATGTTTCAACCACTGATGCTGAAAAGGCCAAAGTTGGTCAATTCTATGAAGACCTACAGTTACTTTTAAGAAATAACACCCCCAGGGGCAGCTAGGTTGCGTAGTGGATAAAAGCACCGGCCTTGGAGTCAGGAGTACCTGGGTTCAAATCCGGTCTCAGACACTTAATAATTACCTAGCTATGTGGCCTTGGGCAAGCCACTTAACCCCGTTTGCCTTGAAAAAAAAACCTAAAAAAAGAAATAACACCCCCCCCCAAAAAAGATGTCATATTCATCACAGGGATTAGAAGGCTTACAAAGGAAATCAAAGGATAATTAGAATGACTTGGAAGTTTGTTCTTGGAGGACAAACTGATATAGAGCAGAGACAAATAGAGTCTTGTCAAGTTAACTCACTGATCAAAATAAACACTCTTTTTCAACAACCCAAAAGGCAACTCTATACATGTTGCCTTTTGGTGATCTACTTTTGCAACCAAAGGTGGAAAACCTCTAAAGAGCTTAAACAAGACATGAAAATATGATTCAGATTGTGAGTTTATTGAAAAATTCAAATTGAAATTGAAAAAAGTTAGGAAAACCACCAAATCATATAGGTATTATCTAGACAACTTCCCTTATGAATATGAAGTGATAAATAGATTTAAGGATAATGAAAAGATTGGATTTATTGGAAAAGATCCTGATATTGGGAAATATTGAAGGCAAAAGGAGAAGAAAACAGCAGAGAATGAGATGACTGGGTAGTGTCAAGGAAGGAAAGAACATGAACTTGGACAGATTTGGGGATATGTGGAAGGATACAGGGGCTGAGTGAGATGCTATGGTCTGTGGGATCATGAAGAATCAAACATGATTGAACTACTGAACAACAAAAATAACAAATGATCTGAGGAGCTCTGCAGATTTTTAAACAAATCCCTAGTGTTAATAAATGTTTATTTAATGAATGAAGGCTCCAATAGATGTGATTCCCAATCATTTTTCCCACCTACTCTAAGGAGGCAGCTGTGTTGATTAGGTAGCAGACAATAGGCCATTGAAAAGTCCTAGAAAAAGATTTCTGAAGTAGGACAATCAGCCCCACATCAATAACAGGTTTAGCCTGAAAATAGACAGAGATCTGTGTCTTGACAAATTATGCCTTGGCAACTCTCAGTTCAATGAGTGAATTTTAATCTGCCAAGTCTTTTGCCAAGTCAGCTTCTGTACTTTCCCAGTACTCAGAAAGCAAGGATGAAAGAATGTGAAGCCTTTGAAGTTTTTCTCACGAAAGAGACTCTATAAACCAAAGGTAGTATTTTAATTTGATCTTAGAGTAAGGAAAAGGAATGTTCTTAAAAATAATTATAATAATAAGAGCCAGGAGTCGAGATTTTTTTCTAGACTCATCTCCCACAATTCCTCTACTAACCCTCCTCATGCTATTCCCTTCACTAATGCAAGGCTTCTAACATATTGTGACACCTTCCTGCTCTCTCCTCTCAGATTAAACTTTTGTTGTCCCTAATAAATTAACTGGGATGCTCATAGCAAAATCCTCAGTCCCAAATTTTGGATAGCTCACTTCTTGAGGCTCAAGGATTTTTTTCCAGTCTTTGTACCAAGGAGTTTCAAGAAAGTTCATATACCATTCTTAAATAATCTGAAAATTATCGTTACACTCTGAGAGTAAACATGTAACCGAATCAGTTGACCTACAATGTTACATTTACCCTCAAATATATTGTTACATAATTTTAGCAAACATATCATTTCACAAAATTCTTAGGTTCTTGCCTGACTTACTTGCAAAGATTTGTCTGAACCACAAAACAATTAAAAATAAAAATAAACATGGAAAGAAAATCAAAACTTTCTCCATTTAGAGGAAAAGCTTGATGTCTAAAGAGCTCCCAATAAGGAAAGAAAACTTCAGGTTTACTGAAAATCAGTTCCTCATTTTCTACTGAGAAACCAAACTCTCCTGGGGAAAATTCTTCTAGATCCTTTAACATGTAAGGCATCATACATTTTTTGAGAGATATCTACAATACATAGGGCATTCCACCTGGAAGTTAACACAAAAAATTTCCTCTGGGTTTCTGAAACTCATAAGGCTTACTTGAAAAAAATCAAAATCAAAAGCCCTCCAAAATATGGGGTTCTCAAAAAAGAGGATTATGCTCTTTAGGGTTGGTCACTTAGGGGTAGCTGGGATTCTAGATCATCAGGCAAACCTTATACTTTGGATCTGCAGTCCATAAGGATCTTAGATGAGCAGTCTGGACTCCTGTCAAAGAGACAAACAGAATACTGAAAAAAAAATTTTAATGAACATGAATGAGTACCCATTGTGTGCTGGAAGTGAACTGCTAGACATTAGTATTTTAAGGTTGCAACATGGGTGCTAATTTATAGCAGTTCAGAGTCATTGGCATATGGAAGGCATGAGAATTATTCATCATAGAATGGCAGGACTTCATTCTTCTATCCTCAAGGAGATAGGACTGCAGGAGATAGGACACCTGAAGTTCAAAGAAGCTTTGTTCTTCTTTGCACTAAAAGTTCTCCATATCCTTACCACTAATCTCTGCAGTCCTTGATATTTTCCCAGGTCAGTCCCCTTTTTGATCTATACTGCCCTCTCTTCTCAATGCAATTCCTTAGCTGAATTCCACTCTTCTCTCTTCTGCCTTTGATTCTACTTCTATATCCATGTGTTAACTGGATCTACTACAAATGATAAAAGCAGTACAGGTATGGGCAGGCCTTGGTGTTACAAGATGAATCTTTGGAGAGAAATCCTGACCTGATAAAATCCATTTAAGAATTCAATGATTCACATAAGTGTTCCTGGCACAGATACTAAGGAGGTTCATGAAGTCTCCATTCACTTAACTTCCACATCCATGCTTAAGTATTTTTCTCTTGTGTTTGTCTATAACTAAAAATTCCTTATTCCTCCTTATTCCTTCCCTAAAACATTTATTTTTCTTCTCTCTGTTCCAGACCCTGAGTTTGTATGTTATAATTCCTTCATTGAGTCTTAGAGATTATGGTTTCTGAAAAAACAAACTTGAGCACCAACCTCCCTGTTCTTTATAGTTAATCAAGTTTGTTTAACTTTCTGGGTTTTACTTGCATTAGGGTTCCAAAATTTGCTGCTCAGGTTTTCTCAAGAGCTATATTTAGAAGGCATAGATTCTATTAAAGGGCTTTCTTACCCTGTATGATTAAATTGGGTTTAAGTTATTCTTGGCTAGAGTCCTTTTACGTTTTGTCTTCTGGTATATTATACTCCACTCTTTTCTTTCCTTTCTTATATTTGCTTCATAATTCTTTGAAATTATGAGTGGCTTTCCTTGGTAGGATTTTTTTATTGACATAGAATATCTGGAATTTGGTGGCTTATTCCTGAGGATATTAAATTGGGAGTTACTTTTCATGTTAAGTTCACTCTGTCTTCAATTTTTCTTCTGGTTTCAGGAGTGTGGAGTACTTTTCTGTTATAATTTCTGTTTTGGAAGATCATGGTTATTTTTTTCCTTCTGTCATACTTTTTGGTGAGGCTAATCAATTTTAAAATATTTTCCATGCCAGTTATTTTTGAAAAGAGATATCTCAAATGTTTTTCAACTATTTTCCTAGTTTTGACTTTGCTCTATGGCATTAGATATTAAATGTTAGTTATTATTATTAAATTAATGTTAGTTATTATTATTGCTATTGTCATATGCCTTGTTGTATTGTTCAGCTTTTCCATTGTTATCTCTTTTCTACTTTTCAGCTTGTCTATTTTGACAAAGTATGCCAACTTCCATTCTAAACTATTTTCCTTCTAATTTTTTCCTCAGGAGTTCTAATTTGACTTATCTCTTCCTATATGTCTTTTTAAATTTCTTTTAGTACACTTTCCATCAGTCTTTGGAGTCCTTATAGTTGATCATCTTTTCTGATCTCCTATGTATAATTATTAGTGAATTATTTTCTTTTGAAATTTTGACTGTAAGTTCTTTTAACTATAATACCTTTTCTTTGCATTAGGGATTTCTTTATATTGTTTCAGTCTATTGAAGATGCCTGGTGAAGCTCCCCTTTTCCTTCATATAATACTTCTTTTGAACTCCACTTGACTTTACTGTTCTATCTTGAAAGACATGGGAGAGGAGAGGAGGGCTATTAATTCAGAGTTCTCACTCTTTGGCCTAGAATATGGCAGTTGGCAAACCTACCTGGAAACAGCTTCTTGGGACTTTCCCCTCTAATCAATTCCAGTAGGAAATGTGAACCAGAATAGAATGACAAACAAGGAAATCACGAAATCTACCCTTTCCCCTTGGCTCAGAACAGGAACTGTTATGAAATAAAACGTAGGGATCACCTAAAAGAAGAGTCTAGGACAGTTGTGAAGCTTTCTGTTGATTTGTCTTTTTTTTAATTACTTTCTTATTCATCTCCTTACTGGAAATTTACTGTCTCTAATATATCATCCTCCTCTGTAATGTTTGGAAGTAAGCCTGTACTCTAAATTGTTGTTTCCTTTGGCTGCCATGTTGCTCTGCTTGGCAAGGGGAAAAATTAAGTGATGGCTGGCTGATATAGTTTCTGAGTTCTTTCATCCTCTTCAAGGTAATTACTGTTTTGCATTGGTTATTTTTTTCAATGAATGATAATAGAGTCAATATTTTGACTGTAATCAATTTCTCAATTTTCAGATTCAAAAGTTTATTTGCATGGGTCAAGTTAGTCATGCTGAAATCACATACTATATCTTCATCTCATCACCATCCTTTCTTCTAATGTTGTATTGATTTTATTCTTTGCATTAAGGAGCTAATGATCTGGCTATTCATAGATTGCTGATTCTAAAATGACTTGCATTAATAACCAATTCTCTTCTTATCCTTGTTATCCTATCTACCAAATAACATCTCTTTTCCAGCTTTTTCAAGTATCTTATCACATGATTCCTCATCTTCTTTATATCTTCTTCAATTTTCTACAGGCATTTCGGTTAGATATAACACCTCAAAACACATACTTTCTCAGTATCAATGACTTTTTTTGACAGCCCTCTTGCACTTCTCATAATTTCATGAAAATATACCCTCATAATTCTAAGTTCCAACATTCTATTCTAATCATAGCCTAGCCTTCACTTACACTAAAGTTATTTATTATTTATTTTTAATTTATGGAATAAAACAAGTATTTCCACAATATAGCATGATTAAAAAAAAAAAGATGAAAAGTCCTGAATCTATTTTTGCCATTCCCCTGATGTCTGGTCCCTTAGCCATTCCTGTTGAATTAGTTTATTTGTCTTACCCCTTTACTTGCCTCTACACTCAGCCTTAACCTCATTGATGGACTTCACTTCAGTTATTTAATAATTACCATCTTAGAAAATTTCTCCTTCCCAAGATTTTCCTCCTAATATTATAAAGTTGTGACCAACTAAGTTGTGAAGTTAAGAGCAATTAACTTTGCTCTTACTTCCAAATCACTGATCATATGCCAATAATCCAATAAATCTGCATGGAGTGTTAAATCAGACTCTTTTGAGTGCTCTTACAACTCATTTCAGAAGCTGTGCAATATTTCTGAGACTGGATCAGCACAATGCCATATTTGTCAAGGAAGAGATTCTAATCCAAATGTTCTGAAATTGATTTGCATGGATTTTTAGCTCCTCTCTCTTCCCTCCCCCCCCCCCAATTCCTCTTATGCAAAGAAGTCACATACAAATTGGCAAGCAATATCACAGTAAATAAAAGTGAGTAGTTTGTAAAAAGTCATATCTACTGAGTGGGATAAAGTCTGAAATTTCTTCAGTAGAATATTATACGTTGTAGAATAGTTAACTATGTGCCCCTACTCCTTTGACAAAGCAACCTCTGGGATATTGGTGAAGAGTCTACTGAAGCCACTTTAACTGATGAAGTCCTGATGACCATTCAATCCCTGGGGCTAAAGAGATAATCTGGTTTGGGTTTGAATTTTATGCTCTTTTCCCTAGATCAGTTTGCTGGTCTGGATTGTAAAACCATATTCCTCATTAAGCAGGGTGGGTCAGTGGGGGGTAGGAATCCAGTTAGGATAAATGTGATTCTTGGGCCTTTTTCTTTTGCCTCAAGCTCTGTAATTGATTCTGGCCTCTTTGAGAAGGGAATAAAGCTTTCTCTTCCTACCTTGAGAGATCTCTGAAATTTCTTTAAGTGACATTTGTCCCACATATCTACTATTGGCTATCTTTGATTTAATGGGTATGCAATGGAGTAAAATAACTAGGGGAAAATGAGTTTATCTTGATCACTGTATTTTTGCAGTGATATTACTGATCAAATCTAAATGCATTCTCAGAGTAAAGCATATATATATATATATATATATATATATATATATATATATATATATATAGTCTTAAACCACATAAGTCATATATTTCTTGATAAAGTTTCTTGCAAGTGTTTTTTGGCTTTAAATATTAAAATTATTTTGTTTCTGGAATGAAATGCAATGGGCATCTTTTGACATCAGTAGAATTTGAGTCTGTAGAGAATCAATTTCCTACTAAGACTTTGTTCAGGATCTCCTCTTACAATGCTGGAGACCAGCTTTGGTAGGCATTTATGTCCCCATCTGTTCCAGTTTTATTCCTTACTTAATGTTGATCTTCAGGAGAATATTAGAGTTATCTCTCTGATTATACATGTCATAGAATATGATCTTATGTAGGAGAATAAGATTAAAAGTAAATAGTTTGAAAACTATTAAGGCAACATTTTTGACTCCCCTTTAGAGTTGATAAAAATGCTATTTTTCTAATATTTTTCTGTTTTTGTTTAATTCTTTGACCAATCTTGAGTTTATTGTTGTATGGTTCCAAGTTAATTCTGCAAGTTTTTCCAACTAAAGAATTTTTTAAATGTTATCCACAAACAGGAACATGTGAAAGATTTCACTATTTATAAGGAAGTACTCTTTAGTATGGACTTCATACCTTATCTACTTCATGATAGTAGCAACCAACTTAGTCCAACACATTGATTCCAGTTGATTCCAGTTCTTTACCTACTATTTTCAGACAAGTCTGTCTCCTTAATCCTTAAAATAAAAACTTCAGGGGGCAGCTAGGTGGCCTTGGAGTCAGGAGTACCTGGGTTCAAATCCAGTCTCAGATACTTAATAATTACCTAGCTGTGTGGCCTTGGGCAAGCCACTTAACCCCATTTACCTTGCAAAAAACCTAAAAATTAAATTAAAAATAAAAACTTCGACTAGACCCTAACAATCCCTCAAGCTATCATACTACATTTCTCTTTCCTTTCACAGCTTTTTTTTTCTTTCCTACATTGCTTGTCTACCCACTTCCTTTGCAATCTAGCTTCTGATCTCACTACTTAGTTGATGCATACAAGTTGTTTTCCTCATAAAATGTAACTCCTGGAAGGCAGACATTGTTTCCTTTGTTTTGGGTACTGTCAAACAAATAGTAAATACTTAATAAACACTTAGTGACTAATCAACTGCCAGACAGTTCCTTCTTAAGGTTCCACTTGATATGAATAATCAAAGGTAACTGAAAAAAAAGTCTTGCTTTCTATAGGAGTCCTTTCTGTTGAATATCTCCAATCTATTCTGAATATAGTTTGCTTGCACATTGCACATTAGTACATACCCCCAATTAGACTGTGAGCTCTTTGAGAGCACTATCTTTTAACTTTCTTACCTTTCCAACTCTTTATGAGATGGACAAGAGCCTACTGTGTGCCAGGACCCCACTAGGAATTTTCTCAGCAAAGCTGTTGATGTAATTTGCCACATCTAATTCATTTTACAGATGAGGAAATGGAGACAAACTAGGTTAAGTGACTCAAGGTCACATAGCTAGTAATTTTCTAAGATCAAATTTGAACTCAGGAAAATGAGACTTTTTGATTTCAGACCCAGCACTGTCGCTACTATATTACTTATTCTTAGGCCAGTTTTATTTATTGTATACCTTGCTGCCCCTTCCATGTGAGGATATAATTTTCTACTATTCTTCTCTGTAAAATTTTACAACAGTTTATATTCTATAACAATGCTGTCTTACCTCTCTGCTTGGCAAAATGAACAAATCATTGCCAATTAAAGTTTTTTCAGGTTTTTTTTCCTTCTTCCTTTTTGTAATTTCTTTATCTAAATTGATTTAGTTAATGAAACTTCTCTACAAAATTGTTTAAAAAGTTGCCTGTGTCTATTCCACCATTCATTTCCTAATTTTTAGCATTGATAATTTGTTTAAATAGATCAGGTCGGAACTGTTTAAATTATATAATATGCCTTTTTCTTTTTTCTTTCTTTTAATTAGAAAATTAATTTTGATCTTAAAATCTAAAAAGTTGGTGGTATGATCATACACAGATAGCTAATTCAGGAACAACACCCACATCAATAATGAGTCATTTTCTAACCATTAAAATAGAATTATTTCAATTTTTGTGATAAAATTTAGTGCTTGTCATAAATTCTTTTCTTGAGGAAAGGACTCATGTTGTGTAAATGTGAGACTTTCCTACAAATCTTTGACCTCCATCATTCCTTATTCCTGAACTGTATTTTCCAACATTTTGCCTACCACTCCTTGTTGACGCTCACTGTGTAGCAACCATATCTCCCCTTTCTTCCTACTTAAAGAGATATTCCTATTTCTTACCAAAACTAATTCCTCACCAAAACTAATTCCTCTACCTTTGCCTTTGATTTCATTTCTTCCAGCCACCAAATCAATCAGATGGGCAACAAGTACTTTTAAATAACTTACTACAGTTATCCCTTCCACATTGCTGGGGACAGAGGTATAGCAGTATCCCCTGCAATCTGGAAAATCCTTGTAAAAATTTTTGAATCTCCCTTTATGCTAGAGAGGAAATTTGAATTTTTTTCTTTTACGGTCTCTTTACAGAACCTTATTGTAAAATTTGCATTGATATTATACCATGCTATTTTTGCACTTCTGAGTTTCTAAACATTGTTGTTTCATCTGCTAGCCTTCACATGTTATCTATGGCTTTTGCAAAACTTCCAAAAAATTTCCACCTAATTTCTTATGCTGACCCAGGATATATGGAAACCACAATGGGAAAAGTCAGATAGCAGCTACCAGTCATCTTCTTTCACTTTCATGGGTTACTTATCTACTTACAAATATACTCATATTTCTATCAGCCTAAGAACTCTTAACTTGGATATTTTAGCCTCTTTTCAGACATTGCCTCATTTCTCCCTTCTACTTCATAGGCAAACTGCTTAGAAAAAGTAACTTATAACTAATGATTTCACTTCCTCATTACTTAGTATTTTTTCTACCACACTCTCTCCAGATAAAAGTGTATATCAAATGAGGGGAAAATACTGTACCACAACCTGAACACCTAAGTATGACATCTAACCTCTGCTTCCACAATTCTACTCTCTCCTAGATCACCAAATATAATGATTTTTTTCTTGGTTTTCATTCTCCCTAGTCTCTCTGAAGCATTTGACACGGTTGACACAAGTAGCTATGTAGTTCAATGGATCTGAGCCTCAGACAATTACTAGTTGTTTGTTTCTGGGTAAATAACTTGGTCTTTCCTTCCCTTGGTTTGCTTAATTATTATGTGGACATCATGATAGCATCTACCTCACTGTCTTATTGTAAGGATCAAATGAGGGTTTATATGGCGTCTGGCGCATAGTATTACTGCTTGTCCTGCCTACTGCTTCTTCTTTGGGATTATAAGATACCACTTTCTCTTCTACCCCTCTAAGAGCTTCCTCAAATCAGTAAAGTGAATATCACTCCAAGGTTCTGTTCTTAACCCTCTTCACATTTTTTTCCCTTGCCAATTCTACTTTCTTCTCTATCACCTCTATGCAAATGAGTCCTGAATTTAAATCTCTAGATTTGACCTTTCTCCCAAATTCCAAATTTCCAGTTGGCTTCAGGATAATTCTACCTGGATGGTTATAAATCATAATGGCAATAGCCATAGCAATAGTTTTTCCACCACACACAATAATATTAATTGATATGGGGACACTTTAAAATGTGCAATGACTTCCCCTAGAAGAATCCTCTTAGATGGTAAAACTATCATCTCTATTTTTTAGATGATGAAACTAAGGTTCAAAAATGTTAAATGATTTGCCCATGACCACACTATTAGTAAATGTCAGAGTCAGGATTTGAACCCATGTTTCCCTAATACCTTTTCTGCTACACCACAGTTCTCAGATTCAACATATCTAAAAACCAAGCTTACTATCTTTCCCCACAAATTTGTTCTTCTCTGTGTCTTCATTCATCTTCTGATGTTTTTCATCCAGATGTAACTATTGTAACACATATTCAAATAATTTATAAGATTTGTCTATTCTACTTCTATGAAATTGCTCATTTCTCTTCCCTATTCTTTGCACTATCTCCATCTCAATACAGGTGTTCATTGAGCCTAATGGGTTTTCTTTTATATATTTATATATGTATTTATATATGTATTTATATATTTATATATTTCTTTTATATATTTTTAAATGTGTTATGGATATTCTTATTTTTTCACAGTGCTGTCACTTTCCAATGACTCATGCACACCTCCAAAATAGAAATCTCTCTTTTTTAAAAAAAAGTATAATTAAGAAAAAAATCAACATGTTGACCATATCTGAAAATTATTCCTTCTTCCACATTTATAATTATTTCCAACAAAAATCTATAAACTTGGGATACTATGACCTGTCTTAAAAGAGGTGGGAGAATGTTTCAATTGTTGTTCTATTTTATTTGTTGTTCTTCTTTAAATTCTACTGGTTTTCATCACTCCTTATTATCCAATGCCCAGGGATCAATGATCTCTTAAATATCATATCTGATGATTTTTTTTTTCAATCCTCACTTGCTCGACCTACCTGCTACATTTAAAATTGTGAACCAACCTCTCTTTCTAGATGCTTGCTTTTCTATGGATTTTCATGGTATTGTTGGCTCCCGATTTTTGCCCTACCTGACTAACTGTGCCTTTTCAATCTATTTTGCTGTTTCATTATCCATATCACCACTTCTATAAGTATACCCCATTGTCCTAGGCTTCTCTTTTCCAACTATCCTTTTTTGTGACCAGCTTCAGGGATTCAATGTTCTTTTCTATGTTAATGATAGATATATGGTTGGGTGGTTAGATACATATTTGTTGTTGGGTTGTTTTAGTCATGTCTGACTTTTGAGGACCCCATCTGAGATTTTCTTGACATAAATACTGGAATGATTTGCCATCTTCTTCAACTCATTTTACAGATGAAGAACTGAGGTAAACAGGATTAAGTGATGTGTCCAAGGTCTCACAGCTAGTAAGTATTATGAGCCAGATTCAAATTCATGAAGATGAGTCTTCTTGATTCTAAGTCCAGTATTTAAGAGTTAGAAATAACTTAATGAAGTGGAGAAAAAATGGGGCAGCTAGGTGGCACAGTGAGCACTGGCCCTGGACTCAGGAGTACCTGAGTTCAAATCTGGCCTCAGACACTCAATAATCACCTAGCTGTGTGGCCTTGGGAAGCCACTTAACCCCATTGCCTTGCCAAAACCTAAAAAAAAAAAAAATGGAGAAATTATTTGGCAAATGCCTGCCAATCACAAGTATAAGAGAAGTGATAGGAAAGTTAAACTTCAGTCTATTCTACGACACACTTACTTAATGGGTTTGAATAGACAGAAGAGTAAGTTGAGTACGAGAGTTCTAGTTACATCAGCACCCCAGTTTTATTAATCATCAGTACCTCTTTCTCCTTAAACATCATTGTAACTGTGTGACATCATTCTCCCTCTCCATTCAAATCTTCTGTATTGAGCCTCTTCTTCCAAAATTTTCATACTTCTTCCAAGGTGAAAGGAACTTACACTGACCTTTGAAGCACAATTCCCCAGAGATCATGTAGCCATGCTCAGAAATTTGTCCCTCTGATTGCAGAGATAGCATTCTGTCTCAAAGCAAAGTAATAATATAATCATATTCCTTTTTTTTCAAAGCCCATTCAGTGGCTCCTGGATCAAATAAATTGAAATGCATTATCCTAGCATTCAAAGTCTCCCCACAATCTCATACTAACTTACCTTACCAATTTTATTTTTGTTCATTTAATAGAGCCTTTCTTGAATTGATCTACCACATACATATCCTGGATTTCTTTTTCTTTTTTTAGGTTTTTTTCTAGACAATGAATGGGGTTAAGTGGCTTGCCCAAGGCCACACAGCTAGGTGATTATTGAGTGCCTGAGGTCAGATTTGAACTCAGGTACTTCTTACTCCAGGGCCAGTGCTCTATTCACTGCACCACCTAGCCGCCCCCTAGATGGCAGCTTTTGAACTGCTAGTGAAGATTACTTAAATTAGAAAATTTCCAGAAGAAACCAAAAGAAGGAATTTCAGAAAACATGGACAATGAAGATTGCAAAGTGAACCCAGTGTACATGTAAAATAAGATTTGACTAGATGGTCTCCAGGGTCCATTTCAACTCAAAATTATTAATCCTATGATAAATACATTACAAAGGTGGAGAACAATGTGGTATGTGAACAATGTAGAGGCTTCAGGTCTGAGGATGTTGACAGAACCTATAATAAGCATCAGACTCCGGGATTCAGTGACAATTATGAAGGTACCAGTTGCTATCTCTTCAGGAGTCAGTGAATAGTAATCATCCCTACCACTACCACCACATGGGGATGCCATTTTCCACCTTTGTGATTTTGATTGGGGAATGACTTCTCTACAACTAAACTCTGGGTCTGTTACTATAGCAAAAGCAAAGTTGAGACTTCGCATTTGAAAAGGAATAGTTGAAACTGTTGGGGAAGGGAGATTTTAGGCCTTTGACTTGGTAGCTAAGCATTGACCTGGAATTAAAATGTTTTCTCTTTTATTTTTAATTCTGATGAGTAAAGGTAATATAATCTAAAATATAAATGAGTAGTAGTCTTGGGAAGATGGGAGTAGAAAGTTGGAAGTTATGAAGTGTTGTAAGAATCTCTCATTTAAAAATCTTATATTAAATGAGACAATATGGAGTCAAAGCACTAAAAAAAATTTGGGAGAAAGGGAGGGCTTCAAGCAAGTCTCTCCTTAAATGTTAGGAGGTTTACATAGTGTAGTAAATGTCTAAAATCCCCTTTTCTCAGTGGTTGCAACTATTCCCTTCATTATCTGAAACCTCATTTTTATTTCTTCCAAGAGCACAGACATGGCCCTCAGACCATTTGAAAAAAAAAAGGGGGGGGGTATTAGTCATTCTCTTTAATATCAACATCACTAAGAGGAAATATAGAAGATCCTCCCCCAAAATACTGTCCCCAGTCCTGAAGCAAAAACTGAATCAAGTTTATCTTGGAATACCCCCTGGTGGTTTTTACAGTAATTGCACTCTGAGAAGTATACCTCTCCAAGAAGGTAAAGAGATATGTAGTCTGCCCACTCACCTGCCTGTCTTTCAGGTCTTAGGATTTGTATAAGGTAGGTGTTTCTATGGAAAGGAGAGAAACTAAAGCCTAGAGAGTTCTGGAAAACAACCTTCAAACATCACATAGATATTAAGCACAACTAGTGAAATTTAACACAGGGCTTCTGAAGTCAACAAAGCAGACTGGTAGTACAATGAATAGACCACTAGACTTGGAATCAGGAAAACACATCTTCACGAGTTCAAATCCAGCCTCATATACTTATTAGTTGTGTTACCCTTGGCAAGTCACTCAACTCTGTTTGTCTCAGTTCCTCATCTGTGAAAATAGCTGGGAAAAAAATGACTACCATTCTAGTATCTTTGCCAAGAAAATCCCCCCAAAAAATGGGGTCACAAAGAGTTGCATATGACACAAGAGCAACAACAACCTGAGTCTTGCTCCTGTGTTCTTTCTTTCCACTATACTACTATAGTTATCTGTGTTTGTGCCTAAACCCTGAACTAGACTGGAAGATACAAGAGGGCAAGAACCTTTTTTTTTAACTCTTAACAGAATGTGATCTATGACATTTTTTTTAAGTTTGTTTTTTTTTTTGCAAGGAAATGGGGTTAAGTGGCTTGCCCAAGGCCACACAGCTAGGTAGTTATTGACTGAGGCCAGATTTGAACTCAGGTACTCCTGACTCCAGCCCTGGTGCTCTATCCACTGTGCCACCTAGCCACCCTGGTCCAAGACATTTAAAAAATGTCTTGATAATTATATTACAATATAATTCATATCCTTTGTAATCCTGTGTTTTAATTTGTTTTTAAAAACATTATGAGAAAGATTTAGACATACACTCACATGTATGTTTTATCAGACTACTAAATCTATCAATTATCAGATTGCCAAAGGGTTCCAGGAAACAAAAAATTGATTAGGAACTTCTAAAACTCTCTTTCCCAGTGCCTAAAATAAGATGTTGCATTATTAGATTATCATTGAATAAACTTAGTAGAGATAACCAGTCATCTCTTAAAAAGTTGAAAAGATCCTAGATAAGGTGGCTCAGTCCCTTTCCCCCTTGTTCATGCTGTGTATGAACCTCTCCTAATGTGTTCTTTCCCTGCTAAAATTATCCTAAAGTCCCTGGTTTTCTCCTTTGTCCCTATCACTACCTATCTCACATTGTTTGTCATATATCCCCAGAAGGCCAGTTTCTTGAGATGAGGACTGCATTCTCAAAACAATAAATGGCCTTGAAGTCCAAAGATCTCCACTAAAGCCCTGACTCTGACCCCATATAGGCTGTGTGATCCTAGGCAAATCCCATCAAGTCTCTAAGCCTTCAAGGTTCAGGGAAGGTGCCTTAGTAACTTAATACATTAGAAAAAGGACACCCAAGTGTTCTCTGTGCTGCAGTATTTTCCCATGGGCATATATTACATAAAGCTATTGAACTCAAGTTTTATTCATCATGGAATTCAAGAACCTTCTGCTCATGGCTTTCAGGAATCTTTTGGGCAAGTCTGGTGTGTGGACGCATGCTTAGTCCATTCTGTTTCATAAACCTGAAGCATCATTTGTGTCCTCCTTTGAAATTAGTAACTTCTTTTTCATCAGCTATTCTTCTGAACTATCTTTTTAGACACAGGAATTCCATTTCCAATTTCCAATTCCAATTCCCCCTCTAACTCAGACCATTTGGCTGATTTGCCTCTAATGACCTCCTGCTGGGGCATTTTCAGTGGGTTTCTTCTTCCTGTAGCCAATCTCAAATTGTTTTCTCAGTTGGAGGAGGACCAAACTTGATGTTCAGCAGCACAATTTCCATTCAGTTTTGCAAACTGGATCACTTTTAACTTGAATTCAGCACTGTATGAAAATCTTTTCTGAGCCATTTCTGGGCAGAATGTGGTGAAATGTAACCTAATATACCAGCAACAAATGCAAAACAATGAGCTCAAAGACAAGTGCAAAAAAAAATTGGGAAATGCAAGTAAAAAAAAATCTACAATCACTGGATAAGATGTTCCCAGTTTTTAGACCCCAAATTTTTTGAAAAGGGTTCACCTTATATATGGAGAAATATGTTAATAAAAGCACAGGTCTAGTCTCCATGCTCAGCCACCCAGGTAAAAAATCTTGCGAATAGTAGTGATAAGCATATATCTATATGTTTGAGAAAGGTAGACTAGCATCATAAAGAGAGGCTCAGTCTTGAAACCAAGAAAATTTATATCCTTCTTCTAGGGACAGGACCCCTTTCCTAGATTGGTCACTCTTTTGTTGTTCAGTTGTGTCTGACTCTTTGGCACTGCATTTGGAGTTTTCTGGGCAAAGACACTGGAGTGGTTTGCCACTTCCTTCTCATTTTACAGATGAGGAAACTGAGGAAAACAGGGGCAAGGGATTTGCCCAAGGTCAAACAGCAAGATTTGAAGGCCAGATTTGAACTCAAGAATATGAGTCTTTCTGACTCCAGACCTGGGGTTCTATCCTCTAGGTCACGTGGCTGCTTCTTCATTATTCTTGGTTGTAGTTATTTCAGCAAACTCTTCAGGATGGATTCATGATTTAAACAGGAGAATGGACATTAAGAAGTAGTCTGACAAAGTAAAGAGCTGACCTTTGAGCCTAGAAGACCTGGGTTCAAATCCTGTTTTTGACACACATTGGTCATCAGCCTATTCAAGTTAGTAAACTTCTCAAATAATATTCTAAGATTATTAGTTTTAGAGAACAAGCTATACCTACATAGTTTCCTCAAGAGGGAATTCACTAAACCAGTTCTAATCCTTTTCCTCCATATCAGACAAAGGGTCCTACAAATGGAAAGCATTTAATAAGTTTGTGTTTATTTTTGCCCCCAGTTGTTTTTTTCCTGATTATAGTTGTTGAAAATAAATTAAAATGACCACAGCTCTCTGGGTCAACTTGTAGTTTTTCAAGGGAGGAAAAAGGAACACAGGATGGTGACTAATGGGTCACTTTTGGAAATTCCTCACTTGGAGAGAAGAAAGCATCTCTTTGGGAACTTCCATATTCCTGCCTTCCAGCCTGGAAGATAGGGGCGGTAACCCTGCCAGGTTAATTACCCAAAGCACAGAGACATAAAAGGCATTTTCTAATTTAACTGTTCTGTGTTGCATTTTTCCAGAACTAAAATGCCTGATTAAAATGGAAATTGATTATAGGCTTTGCAACCTTCTGACTGCTGTCTGTCAAGGTACTTGGACCCCATTTGGATGGGGTCTGTGATCTGATGGAGGACCAGTCTTTGCAATTTGCATACACACACACACACACACACACACACACACACACTCAAAATTTAGCCACAACCCATTTAGTTAGATGTGCTATGAAAGTGAAAGGTTTCTTTATTATTTGCAGGGAAAACACGTGCATATAAGAGGAGGAAAAAAGGGTAGAAGCTACTTCATTTTTCTCTCTCTACTTACAGTAAAAGAAAAGGAATTTTTGATGGTTGCTGTTTTTGTTCTAAAATCACACTACTGGAAGTCGGTAACTTGTGTCCCTGAGTTCACGCTGAGACAACAGAACATGTGAATCATAACGTCTTCATTTCTCCTTCTGTTGTTGTCACCAATTACACCCCCAGAGCCCTCTTCTGTACTCACAACCTTGAAATGAGATGGTTCTCTGCTCAAGTCCTAAGAGAAACAGGATCTAATCTAGGTGAATTCTCCCCCTTTAGAAAGAAGCCTGTGTCACTGTACCCCTTCATTAGGTTTTAGGGTAACCCAGTTTATGATGGAGAAAATCACTGTACCCCTTCATTAGGTTTTAGGGTAACCCAGTTTATGATGGAGAAAATGAACCAGAATGGTCTAGGTAGAGATAGATTCCTTTGTCCAGATTACTAAAGGCATCAGAGGTTCATGATTAAGTCACTTTTTTTCTTTTTTAAAAAATCTTAGTAGTATTTATTCTAAATTAAAGAAAGTAAAGACAGTTTTTGACATTCATTTTTGTAAAATTTTCTCCTTCCCTCCTTTACCTTCCCCCTCCCTAAGGGTAAGCAATATGATAAAGGTTATATATATATGTATATATATATATATATATATATACATATATATATAAAACCTTATATATATATAAAATCTTGCCAAACTTATTTCCATATAGATGTTTTATGAAAGAAAAGTTGGACAAAAGGGAAAACCATGAGGGAAAAAAACAAGGAAAAGTGAACATAGTGTGCTTCCATCTGCATTCAGACTCCATTGTTCTTTCTCTATATGTGGATACCATTTTTTCATCACAAACCTTTTAGAATTATCTTTGATGATTGTAATGCTGAGAAGAGCTAAGTCTATCATAGTCGATCATCACACAATGTTGCTATTATTGTATACAGTGTTCTGACTCTGCTCAGTTCCTTCAGCATCATTTTGTGTAAGTCTTTCCAGGTTTTTCGGAAATCTGGCTGTTTATCATTTCTTATAGAACAACAGTGTTCTATTACATATGCCATAACTGATCAAGCCACTTTCTCAGCAGGAGAGACTAAAGACTTTTAGCCTACCTCCTCCTTAATACATCTACCCTCTTCATTAATTGCTCACAAAGTAAAGTTGATTTTCACCTGTCAAGGGCATCTCCTTTTCCAAAGGCATTTAACCAGTCAATGATCTCCACTGTTTGGTCTTTGGTCCAAGGGGTGTGTGTGTGTGTGTGTGTGTGTGTGTGTGTGTGTGTGTGTGTGTATGCATGCCTACACACATGCAAAATCACTGTCTTTAATATTTGATGTTTTATTATGGAAGAGAGGTTATTCGGTGGCTCTGTGGATAAAGTACCAGTCCTGGAGTCAGAACTCATCTCTGTGAGTTCAAATCTAGTCTGAGACTTTCACTTTTCCTTGTTTTTTTCTCATCATTTTTCCCTTTTGTCTTGATTTTTCTTTCATGACATTATTAATACGGAAATAAATTTAACATGACTGTACATGTATATAACCTATATCAGATTTCTTGCCCTCTTGGGGAGAAGGGAGAGAAGGAAGGAAGGAAGAAAATTTTACAAAAATGAATGTCAAAAACTAGCTTGTGACCCTTGACAAGTCACATAACCCTGTTTGCCTCAGTTTTCTCAGTTGCCAAATGAGCTGAAGAAGGAAATGGCAAACCATTCTAGGATCTCTGGGTCCTTTCTCTGACTCCTGACTTTGAGGGAATACTGAGGGAGCACATAAACTATACATTGTCCTACCTTATTCTCATTGTGACAGGTCCATCTCTTTTTTAGAGATTAATTTTAATGACCCCTTTACACTACTTCTTCTGGGTAATACCAATTAGAGGCAGTTAGGTGGAATAATACATAGAGCACTGGACCTGGAGTCAGGAAAACCTGAGTTCAAATTCTGTTTCAGACACTTATGAGCTGTGTGACCCTAAGCAAGTCACTAACCTCCACCTACTTTAGTTTCCTCAATTGTATAATGGAGACAGTAAAATCACCCACCTTCCAAGGTTGTTATGAGAATACAATGAAATAAAATTAGCAAAGAGTTTGGCAAACCTTAAAGTCTACTTCTAAACTGTAATAATAATTATAATTCATAATTACTCATTTGTAATATATTATAGACTGTTCATAGATACACCATGCACTTCACCATTGCCCTTTGATCCTCAGTTTCAGTTCTTCAGAGATGTTATCCTTTGACCTTCTCATTTATCCTTGGGAAAAAAAGTGGTATTTTCCCATAAATTAGGGAATGGTTGATCAAATTATGATATATGAATGTAATGAAATATTATCATGCCATAATAAATGCAAAAGGAATGTTTTCAAAGACATAGGGTGAAACTAGGTGACGGGTGGGCCTAGAGTCAGAAAGATGGGTTCAAATTCAGTCTAAGAAACTTACTAATTGTGTGACTCTGGTCAAATCATTTAACCGTGTTGCCTCTCTTTTCTCATCTGTAAAATGAGCTGAAGAAGACCATGGCAAACTATTCCTGTATCTTTACCAGGAAAACCCCAAATGGGGTCACGAAAAGTTGAACACAACTGAAACAATGAAACAACAAAAATCCTTTTTTAGGACTAGCTCAGTGGATAGAGTACTAGGTCTGTAGTCTGGAAGTCTTGTGTTCAAATCCAGTCCCAGATATATAATAATCAAAACAACTCAGCAACAATAACAACTCAAGATAATCTAGTAGTTTAGACTTGAGATTGGAATTCTATGAAATATTTATGAACCAACTGAAACTCAATAAAAACAATTTACCTAAAAGGAAAGAATTCCAAAAGGGCATAATCACTGATTTAGATGGATGTAGTTCTCTTCCCTCTCCATTTACTATGACAATAGTATTTGTATGGAAACATATTTCAATTTGCCCCAACAAGTGAAAGCATCAACTTTAAATAGCACTAAATCCCCATCAGTAAAATGCAGGTGATCAGGAAGTCTGCCAATGGGTAGAGCCCTGTTCTCCCAGAACAATCAAGTTCTAAGACTAGCCTTCTTTCCTCTTCAAAGATAAAACATCCTAACCTATGCAAAACATAGTATGATCCCTCTATTCTGGGTAATATATTTATTCCATATATGTGTATATGATAACAATAGTTATAATAAATAATGGCACGATACAATAAGAATGTTGGATTTGTAGTCAAAGAACCTTAGCCAAATCCTGTCTTGCTTAAAACTTATGTGACCTGGTGCAAGTCATTTCTCAGAGCTCCAGTTTCCTTATTTTTAAGATAAAAAGGTTAGACAAGATAAACCTTAAGGTAACTTCCAGATCTGAATCTAGGATCCCATGAACTCATATTTTTATAGTTCTATAAAAGTTTACAAGCAGTTTTTCCCTGAGAAGTTGGTGGTATTATTATACCTAATGTATAGATGCAAAAAGTGAGATATAAGAGAATTACCTAAAGGTAATTCAAGACTCAAGAGGTGACTCCAAGTCCAGGGGTCATGAAACTACTTTACGAACACAATTAAGAAATACTAGTGGGGGCGGCTAGGTGGCATAGTGGATAAAGCACTGGCCCTGGAGTCAGGAGTACCTGGGTTCAAATCCAGTCTCAGACACTTAATAATTACCTAGCTGTGTGGCCTTGGGAAAGCCACTTAACCCCATTTGCCTTGCAAAAACCTAAAAAAAACAAAAACAAAACAACAAAAAGAAATACTAGTCTTGGGAGGTAGAGTCAAAATGGCAGAGTAAAAGCAAGGCTTCATCCAAGTTTTCCCCAAACCCCTCCAAATACCTTTAATTAATGACTCTAAACAAATTCTAGAACAATAGAAGCCACAAAAAGATAGGATGAAACAATTTTCCAGCCCTTGACAACTTGGAAGGCCAACAGGAAATATCTACTGCACAGGAATCAGAGAGGAACACAGTCCTGTGCAGTTCACTCCAGCACAGATCACAGACAGACCCCAACATTCTAGGAACAGGCAGCAGTGGCAGTTTTCAGACCTCTCTATCCACGGACACTATCAAAGACAATTTGGAAAGTTATGGTTGTACCTGGGTGAGAGTAGAGAGCAGTTCAATGCAGGCCACGGCAGCACAGATCCAACCCCAGTGGAACATGAGCAAGTCTTGGGAGACACTGAATCAGCAATGGCAGTAGCTGCTTCCAGAGCTCTCAGTCCACAGATGGTTGGGGGGGGGGGGGCAGTGGAGAGGATTTGTCCAACAACTGGTCAGAAGAAGATTACTTTGCTTGCCCTGAGATGGAATTCTGTTGCTTTGCCCAAGCTTGGATCTGGGTTATAGTCCCTAGGAGAGGAGGAACAAGAGCACAGAACTTTCTGCCTAAGGGGAGAAAGGACCCTCCTCACAGTTCCAGAAGAGAGAGCAGTGTTTGTGGTCACTCACTCAGACCAGAGCACAGATCAGGATAGTAATAAACACCTCTCCTTAGATCATACCACCTTGGAAAAAACTGAAAACTTTCAGGTGCCCAGAACTATCTCTGAGAACAGCTGCACAAAACCCCAGAAGCTTGTACACCCTCCACTCTGGAAGCAGAGCCCTACTTTAACAAAGATTTAAAATCAAGTCATTGACTGCAAAAATGAGTAAACAACATTAAACAAAAAAAAAAAAACCACCTCTGACCATAGAAAGTTACTATAGTGACTAGGAAGATCAAAACACATATTCAGGAAAAAATAACAAAGTCAAAGCTCCTACATTCAAAGCCTCCAAGAAAAATATGAATTGGTCTCATATCATGAAAGACTCAAAAGGGGTTTTGAAAAACATGTAAGAGAGGAAGAGGAAAAACTTGGGAAGAGAAATGAGAGTGATACAAGAAAATCATGAAAAATGCTTCAACCTCTTGATAAAGGAAACAAAAAATATTGAAGAAATTAACACCTTAAAAACCAGATTGGGGGTGGGGGGCTAGGTGGTGCAATGGATAGAGCAATGGCCCTAGAGTCACAAGTACCTGAGTTCAAATCCAGCCTCAGACACTTAATAATTACCTAGCTGTGTGGCCTTGGGCAAGCCACTAAACCCCATTGCCTTGCAAAAACTTAAAAAATAAAAACAGATTAGACCAGGTAAAAGAGGCACAAAAGTCAATGAGGAGAAGAATACTTTTGAAAATTGGTCAATTGGGAAAAGAGGCACAAAAATTCACAGAAGATATAAACCTCAGGGGCAGCTAGGTGGTGCAGTGGATAAAGTACTGGCCCTGGAGTCAGAAGTACCTGGGTTCAAATCCAGTCTCACATACTTAATAATTACCTAGCTGTGTGGCCTTGGGCAAGCCACTTAACCCCATTTGCCTGGCAAAATCCTAAAAAAAAAAAGATATAAACCTTAAAAAGGAAAATTGGCCAAATCAGGACTGTCAAAAATGCAGCAGCCTGTGGGTTTACTAAATGCTTTAGTAAAGGAAGTGGTGCTGCCATAGGGCTCTAACTAAAATGGAAAATCAAGATATATTGTCTATTGTTTCAATAAAAACTTTTAAAAGTAAAGTTGTACAGCCTGGACCAAATGAAAAGGAGATAAAAAGTTCACTGAAGAAAATAATTTCTTAAAAGTTAGAATTGAGCAAATAGATATTAATGACTTTATGAGAAATCAATAAACAATAAAACATAACCAAAAGAATGAAAAAATAGGATATAATATGAAATATCTCATTGGAAAAAACAACTGACATGAAAAATAGATCTAGAAGAGATAATTTAAAAATTATTGGACTAAACTGAAAGTTATGATTTAAAAAAAAGCACCTAGACATCACCTTTCAAGAAATTATAAGGAAAACTGCCATGACATTCTAGTACTAAAGGGTAAATTAGAAATTGAAAGAATCCCCTTATCATCTCCAGAAAGGGATCCAAAATGAAAACTCCCAGGAATATTACAGCCAAACTTCAAAGCTGCTAGGTCAAGAAGAAAATATTGCAAGCAGCCACAAAGAAATAATTCAAGAATTGTGGAATCACAGTCAGGATATCACAAGACTTAGCAGCTTCTACATTAAAGGATCATAGGATTTAGAATATGATATTCCAGAAAGCAAAAGAGTTTGGACTACAACCAAGAATCAATTACACAGCAAAATCAGCATATTCTTTCAAGGGGGAAAAAAATGGACATTCAATGATATAGGCAACATTCAAATTTTCCTGATGAAAAGACCAGAATTGAACAGAAAATTTGATATTCAAATACAAAAATCAAAAGGAGCATAAAAAAAGTAATTAGGAAAGGGAAATAATAAAGGACTTAATAAAATTAAACTGTTTATATTCCTACATGGAAAGATGATACATGTAACACATAAGAACTTTCTCATTATTAGGGCAATTAGAAGAAAGATAAAAAGACAGAGGAGGCAGATGAATTAAATATGAAGGGATGAAATCTAAAAAAAATAAAGTGTGAAAGAGGAATGTACTGGGAGAAAGGGAAAGGGAGAGGTAGAATGGCAGTAAAATATCTCACTTAAAAAAGGCAAAAAGTTTTATAATAGAGTGGAAAGGGGAAGAGGTAAGAGGAGGTAAGTGAACCATACATTCATCGAAATTGGCTCAAAGAGGGAATAACATGCACATTCAATTGAGTATAAAAATCTATCTTTACCCTACAGGAAAGTAGGAGGGAAAGAAAACAAGAGAAAGGGGGTAGGTGATGAAGGAGAGGGCAAATTGAGGGAAGGGGAAGTCAGATACAAAACACCTGAGGAAGGATGAAAGGAGAGGGAGAATAAAATAAATGAGGTGAAGGAATAGGTTGGAGGGAAATAGAGTTTAGCAATAGAAACTGAAAAAAAAAATTTGAAGCAAGTTTCTCTGATAAAAGTCTTATTTCTTAAATATAGAAAACTAAGTCAAATTTATAATTGTAAGAGCCAATCCCAAGTGATAAATGATCAAAAGATATGAGCAATTTTCAGATGAGGTTATCAATATTATTTTCAGTCATGTTTCTTAGAAGTTCTAACTCACCATTGATTCAAGAAATGAAAATTAAAACAATTCTGAGCTATTACCTTATACTTATTATGTTGGCTATTAAGGTAGAAAAGGAAAGTGACAAATGTTGGAGGGGAGATAGAGAAAATGAGACATCTATGTGCTGTTGGTTGAGCTAAGAACTGTTTCAACCATTCTATAAAGTAATTTGGAACTCTATCCATGTAACCCTTTGACCTAGCAATACCACTACTAGGTCTGCATCCCAAAAGATATGAAAAAGTGAAAGGGAAAAGACTTATATGTACAAAGACATTTATAAATAACTCTTTTCTAGTGGTAAGGAATCCGAAATTGAGGGGGATGCTCATCAGATGGGGAATGGTTGAACATACTGTGATATGTAATTATGATAAAATGTTATTCTTCTATAAGAAATGATGCACAGGATGCTCTCAGAAAAAAAAAAACATGGAAAGACCACAAGAGTTGATGTGAAATGAAATGTACTGAGTACAAAGTAACAGCAATATTATAGGATGACAGAATGACAGCTTTTCTCAGCAGTATAGCAGCCCAAGGCAACTTGTGAAAAACTTATGATGAAGAATACTATCCATCCCCAGAGAAAGAGCTGATAGTGTCTGAATTCAGATTGAAGCATATTTTCTTTAATTTTATTTTTGAGAGTTTTTTTTGGAAGGGTCTGTGTTTTCTTTCACAATATGACTATTACGGAAATGTTTTGCATGACTTCACATTTATAACATATCAAATTATGTGAGGAGGGAGGAAAGGAGAAAATTTGGAATTCAAAGTTTTACAAATAAATGTTAAAAATTGTTTTGACATGTAATTGGGGAAAAATAAAAGACTAAATAAATAAAAAGAAACATAAAAAAAGAAAAAAGAGACAGAGACAGAGAGACAAAGAAGGAAAGAAACATAGAAATGGTAGTCTCTAGATGTTTTTGCTTTTTTTTAGTGTTTCCCTGACCCCACAGACCTGAGTGTATTTCTAAGATCACTAACTCAATATAAGTAAAGTCCTAAAGAGTTTGCTGCCTTAAACTGCTAAGCAGTTTGATTCCTCCTCTCAGTTAGCTAGTAGAAGGTGCCTGCAGTTCTTTTTCTGATGTTTCAGTCACCCTGCTGATAGTTGTAATTGCCTTGCTTCACCAGTTTTGGGTCCTGGGGTCTGTTCGAGGCAAATATTTGGCTTTCTTTTTTGTAATCTAAAAAAACAACCAAACAAGAACATAGGTTTTATTTCATCTGCCTCCTCTATCTTTATATCTTTCTTCTAATTGCCCTAATGGAATGGGACTGTAAAAATCATCTATACCAACCCTTACAGAAGAGGAAACTGAGGTTCAGAAAAAGTGGCAACCCCAAGGTCACATATTGAAAGAATCAGGACTTGAATCCAGGACTCTTCAGTCCTAAGTCTATGCACCTTCTTTCTTTTAGAATTAAATCTTTTAATAATGTGTCTTTTTAAAAACTATCTCTTTCCTATGACTCTCCCCTCCCACTTACAAAATAGAATACTCCTTTATAATAAAGACAACTGAGCAAAACAAATATATTGTCGATATCTGACAATGTATATCCCATTCTCTTCTTTTGTAATTTTATTCACAACTTAAACACTAAAAAAAGAATATATTTATATACACAAAAGAACATAAAAGATTCTCAATTAAACTGTGATTCTACTTTTTGTACTTTTTTTAAAAAAAACAACTATTAGTTCTAAATAATACTTTCAAAACTGTCTTACTTATCTGCATTTCCTTCTGTTCCCTTCTATGCATTTTTGATTATTTCATTTTTTTTTTTGCAAAACAATAGGGTTTATTGACTTGGCATGAAGGGGAATACAGCTATTATTAAGTGTCTGAGGCTGGGTTGGAAATCAGGTCCTACTGACTCCAGGCAGGTCCTCTATCCACTGTGCCACCTAACTGCCCCTTCAATAAATTTTAAAAAAAATTGAGGGGCAGCTAGGTGGTGTAGTGGATAGTGTACAGGCCCTGGAGTCAGGAGTACCTGAGTTCAAATCCAGCCTCAGACACTTAATAATTACCTAGCTGTGTGGCCTTGGGCAAGCCACTTAACCCCATTTGCCTTGCAAAAACCTAAAAAAAAAAAAATTGAGTGGCCCTCTTTTTCTTATCGTTACCAATAATAGCCCTTCTGTATTCCCTTTCCCTGTTGCTCTTCCCTCCCCCTTTGAAAATTGGGAGAAATGAAAGAAGAGAAAAGGTCTATAATATATAACAATACTCAAAAAATTTTCACAAATCACCTCCTGAAACCACAAAACAAAAAATTACAAGAATGTAATAGCCAAAATACAGAATTCCACATTAAAGAAAAAATATGGTAAGCATCTTGAATGAAGCAATTAAAGTATCAAGAAACCCCAGTCAATATGACCCAAGAGTTGTTAGGTATTACTAGTTAAGTATTACTAGGAGATCTTAGAATACAATGTTCTGAAAAGCAAAAGATATCAGATAGACTAAATAACTCATCCTGAAAAACTGAATATAATCCTATAAGAAAAAAAGACTATCTTTTAGACAATTGGGGAATGACTAAACAAATACCAGCATATGAATATAATGGAATATTATCATGTTATCAGAAATAACAACAGAGATGATTTCATATAACCTGGATAGTATGAACTGATACAAAGCCAAGTGAGTAAAACCAGGAACACAATATATACAAGAACAGCAACATGGTAAATAAAGACAATTTAGCAAGTCTTAAGAACTCTGATCAATGCATTACCAGTCATGTTTCCAGAGGATGTATACTGAAGCATTTTACTCACTTCCTGATAGAGGGATAATAGGAATAAGCAGAGAAAGACATTAATGTTTTTTTGAGGCAACCTTTTTGTGAATTTGTTTTGTTTAAATGTTTATATATTACAAGACTTTTTTCTGATTTAATCATCTCTCCAACTTGAATTCCTGAATTGTAGTTTTGTGCCAGAGCCAATCTTCTTACCCTGCTGTGCTTTGGGGAGAGGTGCTTAGGGCAACTTGGTTTTGTCTAGACCAACCTGGATTTTTACATTGATCTCTGACTACCTGAATTAAAATCTTCTGGATTTTGGAGATTCAGCAGATTGGTTCCTCAGAGTCCTCTTTGCTTTCCCATGAAAGTATTAGATCTTAGGAAACAAGCTAAATGCACTGCTAATTAGTAATATGAGTATCCTTGCTGTTTTTCCTATACTTCCAAGGTCCCCACCCCCTGAGACTACTCAGGAGACCCCTACCATCTTACTGCCTAAGGTCATCGATTCTTGAGTCCCTCATTACAATCAAAGCTTCTTGAAGGCTGGGGACTATTTCAGTTTTATCTTTGTTTTCTTAGCACCTAACACCTGGAAATTGATTGACTGATGTTATCAATGGCTAGTAAATACTTAGTCCAAAGTGATTAAAGTGGCTTTTATTAAGAAGGACCACCTCTCTCTAAAGGAAATAAGGGGGCCAAATCACAACAAGACAGGTCTTTTATGCAGCTTGACAGGTTTGTTCCTCACCTTCATGCCAATCATTGGCTAGGGTCACAATCTAATTGGTATAATCACCTCCATATTACCCCCCACACACAGATACACACATTGCTCCTTATACTAATGAGCACAGGGGAGGGATCAGCAATCTCCTTGAGCATTCGAAAAGGAGGACTCAGAACTAGGTGGGGTATACCTGATCTAATCTCAATTTTTGGTCCAGTAAAGGCTGTCTTTTGTCTTACACTCGCATACTTGCCCAAAGCCACCACCAAAATAGGCAGACCCTAGTCTTTGTAATGTAAACTAACAATCGCCCTTCACATTCTTGTGGAAGCCAAATACCCCCATATTCCTCACACTGATTTTATACCTCAAGTCTACTGCCTGTCTCATAAGAAATGGTAAGCATTTCTACCCCTAGTTACCTGAAGTTAATTACTCTCTACAGTCACTGAGCTAAGTCTTTCAGTCTTGTTTTCCTTAATTAATGTAGTCACCATGCAAATTGTTCTGGTCCTACTTACTTTGTTCCACTAAAGCACCATTTCATTTACAATGAAAATAACTTGCTCAGTCTGCCAAGGAAGTGAGCAGTCACTGCCTGAGAAATCAGGAAACTCCTAAAAGTCAACCTCTGACTTGTACTTTTTCTCATTTCCCCCAAGAGGAAGAATCAGAAAAGGTTTCTTAAAGAAGGTACCATTTGAGCTCAAAGTGAGTTAAGGGCAACAGAGTAAAGAGGAAGAACATTCCAGGCAAGTGCAAAGACTGAGTCGGAAGATAAAACTAGTGCATGAGGAACAGTAAGTCATCCTATTTTTCTAGAACCTAGAAAGTATAAAGGAGAATAATGTATAATTGGCTTGTGACTATTGATTGTAGTCAGATGGTAAACAGGGATAAATACAATTAAGGCTATTTAAAAAAAAAGAAAAGACTTATCAGGGACATCAGGAAAGACTTATGTGTAAAGCAAGTATGGGGAACATCCAGCCCACAGGACATATACAACCTGCCACAAAATCATTTGATCTGTCTGCCAAAACAACAGCAGATGGTACTCAAAACTGAATAAATCTAGGGACTTTTAGGGAAGAATTAATTAAACATTTGACCAAATACAGCAGGCTAATTGTTAAATTGATACTTTTTGTATGGCCCTCAAATGATGTTATAAATATCCAAATGGCCTTTGACAGAAAAAAAGGTTCCCCATCCCTGGTGTAGAAGGTAGTACATACAGCATGACTTGATGGAAAATAGAGATCCTTAGAGGCACAGGTGAGGACACTGTTCATTCTGAAGCAAATACATGGTGGCAGGAGATTGAATGCTAAAATTTGGCAAGAAGAAGTAGACCATTTTGGCTGAAATGTCAAATACAAGAATAATATGAAATGTGACTACTATGGAAATATGTTTTCACATTGAGTGGGATAAAGTCTGAGATTTCTTCAGTAAAATATTATAGATTGAATTTGGTTAATATGCGTGCCCCTCCTCCCTTGACAAAGCAAACTTCTGGGATATTGGTGAAGAGTCAACTGACCTCACCTTATCTGTTGATGTCTGGAGAATCATTCAATTCCTGGAGCTGAAGAGATAATCTGGTTTTGTTTTGAATTTTATGCTCTTTTCCCTAGATTAGCTTGCCTGTCTAGACTGTAAAACCACATTCCTCATTAAGGAGGGTGGGTCAGTGGGGGACAGGAATTGAGTTAGGATAAATGTGATTCTTGGGCCTTTTGCTTTTGCCTCAATCTCTCTAATTGATTGTGGCCCATTCCTTGAGAAAGGAATAAAGCTTTCTCTTCATACCTTGAGAGATCTCCGAAATTTATTTAAGTGGCATTTGTCCCACACAAAATATATAATTAATATCACATTGCTTGCCTTCTCTAAGAAGGAGGAAATTGTGGGAAGAAAAGAGATTTCTGAATTCAAATTTTTTTAAAAAGGTTTGTTAAAATATTTTAAATGTGATTGAGAAACATTTACAAAATTCATAAAAATAATTTTTAAAAGGAATAATATGAAATAAGTCTAGTAGGTTGGTTTGAAAATAGGTTGTAAAAAGTTTTAACTAGCAAGGTGAGGAGTTTATTTTAAGTTTTATTGATGTGTTTTGTTTTTACATTACATTTATAGATTATTCCCCCACCCACTCCATGAGAGATCTTACACACCAAACTAAAACAATTAAATAAATCTAAAAGTACATGCAGTGTTATACATTTATAGCATAGCCCCCACTTCTCTATTTAAAAAATTAACAGATGTTTCAACCTCCCACCCCTCAGAAAGAAAAGAGAGAAAAGCAAATACTTTGGAACAATATACAAACAAAACCAATTCTTTCATTGACTATCTAATAAGTACATGTTTCTTATTCTGTACTGTGTCATTTACACTTTGTTAGGAAGTAGACAGTATGGCTTATTTTTATTCAGTAAATTGTTGTTAAATATTTAACAACCAACTGGGAACAGGTGATGCAATGGATAGAGTTCCAGGCCCAGAGTAAGGAAGTGTCATCTTTGTGAGTTCAAATCTGGCTTTAGGCGTTTACTAGGTGGATGTGGGCAAGTCACTCTACCTTAATTTCCTCATCAGTCAAATTAGTTGGGAAAGAAAATGGCAAAGCACTCCAGTGTCTTTGCCAAGACAACCCCAAATGGGGTCACGAAGAGTTGGACATGATTGAAATGAATAAACAACAATAATCAGGACAAGGAGGGAAAGGAGATGTATACCCACAACACTTCAAAGTTGAATCTGCAATATTAATATTTTCTATATCATTTTCTTAAGTCTAGACAATCAATAAAACAATGAATCAAGTTCTGATTTATAGCATGTGCTAGCTTTCAAAGTATATTCACATTGAACAATCAACTCTCCCCAATCTGTTTGAGCCTGCATCTCTGTCCCTCTATCCCAGTAGCTCTGTCCTCTGGAATCACAGTCCTTCATATAATTTTTATGGTGTTACAGTGTTGTTGTTATTGTATAAATTTATTTTCTGGTTCTGTTCCATTTATTCTTCATCAGTTTATAAAAGTCTTTAAAACTGTTCATTTTTATAATATTGATATGTTAATGTTAATATAAATTGTTTTTTCATCTTGAACTGAAGAGTTTTCATTTTATCCTAGGGACAATAGAGAGCTGGTGAAGCTTCTTAAGCAGCAGAAAGGCATCTTTAGACTTGTGCTTCAGGAAGTTTATTTTGGTAGCTGTACTGAGACTGAATTGGAGACAAAACAAAATTAAGTCTGGGGTGGGGGGACTCTTTGGAGAATGATTGTTACTCTGTCCTAGGGGCCCATGGAAATGCCTTTTAAAGCACCATCATGTAATGAATTCATGTACTTCATTTGGTGAACTTCACTGGATAACATCCAAAATGAACTTGTTTTATGTCAATGCTATTCCATAATTAACAGAGTAATATAGCAGGTGCCAGAGAGACTGTCTTTTAGGGAAAGGTATATGGGCTGTCATAGAATCAAACAATAGGGCATTACAATTCCACAAAGCCGGTAAATGTCTCACCTCTATCCCTTCCTCTCCTTCCCTGATGCCACAACCTTATTCCAGGTCCTCATCATTTCTCTCCAGTATTCTTGCAGCAACCTACTAATTAGCTGTCTCTTCTAGTCTTTATCCCATTTTCCCAATCATGACCATCCTATCTCCTACTGATACCAAAATAATCTTCCTAAAACATACATGATGTTATGCTTCTGCCCAGAGGATATTAGAGATTCTGTTTCCTACCAGATTGAATCTCAATCCCTCTATATGGCTTTCAAGGCTCTCCTCATCTTCTGATTCCTTCAATGGAGAGCAGATGTCCAATGTGCTCATACTTCAAAAATTTGTGCATAAAATGGAAGGAGGAGAATGAAACCAAGAATGAATAACAAAGATAGGAGTGTTCTCTATTCTATCAGCTGTCATTTGAAATGACATTTTATCTCCTATCTTTATACCTTTGTCATTGGCTGTCCCCATTTCTAAAGTCCTCTGCCCCCATATCCTTTTCTGATTCTTAGTTCCCCTACTTTATTCAACATTCCATTCAAATCTTACTTTCTGCTAGAGGCCTCCAAGCTGCTAATGACTTCGGCCCCCCCTTTAAGATGACTTTCACACAATGTGTTTGAGTGTTTTGTGTGTGTGTGTGTGTGTCTGTATGTCTGTGTGTAACTGTTGATTGGGTTATTAAGATGATAATCAGATAGTGAGAAGGCAGAATGACAACTATTTTCTATAATGGAGAAAGAAGGAAGAAAATGAAGCAACTCAGTGATATGGGGGGTACAGCTAGCTGGCATAGGGTCTAGAATGCTGTATTTGAAGTCAGGAAGATTCATCTTCATGAAATTCAATCCGGCCCCAGATACTTACTAGCTATGTAACTCTGGGAAGATCACTTACTCTATTTGCCTTAGTTTCCTCATCTGTCAAATGAGTTGGAGAAGAAAATGGCAAACCATTTCAGAATCTTTCCCAAGAAAACTCCAAATGGGGCAACTAGATGGCGCAGTGAATAGAGCACTGGTCCTGGAGTCAGGAGTACCAGAGGTCAAATCCAGCCTCAGACACTTAATAATTACCTAGCTGTGTGGCCCTGGGCAAGCCACTTAACCCCATTTGCCTTGCAAAATCCTAAAAAAAAAAAAACACAAAAAAAACCCCCCTCCAAATTGTGTCACAAAGAATGGGACACAACTGAAACAACTGAACAACAACAAAAGTGGAATACCAGATAGAATGCTAGATTTGCAATCAATAAAATCAGTTACTTCTGCCTTAGACAGTTGTGAACCCTAGGTAAGACACATAATCTCTCTAAACCTCAGTTTCTTCATCTAAAAAATTAAAGGACTGGAATGGATGGCCCCTTCTAGGTCTAAATCTATGATGTTATAATGTAAGTGGAAAAAGCACTTGACTTCCAGTTCAAAGACTTCTCTGTCACTTACTGGTTTTGTAACCTTGAGCAATTAACTTCAATGCTCTATGCTCCAGTTTCCTTGTCAGTGAAATGAAGGGATTTAATTTGGATGATCTCTAAAGATCCTTCTGGCTCTAATATTCTGTGATTCTGTGAGACTGAAAGGAGGGGAGCAAATAGGAAAAGCAAAATTTAAATCCAAAATAGGTGAGTAAATAATGAAGAGTTCCTAGCTTCCCTATAAGAGTTCAAGTCTCCAGGATCAAAGGAAAAATTTAAATTTTCCTGTCCCCTAATTGGGTCTTCTGTGGAACATCTTTTATTCCCTGTATTACTGAAAGAAAATATTCTTTCTCCTTGAGAGACATGCATTTGGGGATGTTAAAGGCCTCCTTTAGTTGATTTATACTTGTCTATTCTATCTGTCCACACCAAAAGATCTACAAGGGATGGGGAAATCAGGCTCAGTGACCTCTTGTAGAATTACTTGGCTTCAGCTCTCATAATAATGTTATATTCGGATCTTAGCCATCCATAATATTTTTCCCCCTTGTCATATCAGGGAGAAGATTCAGCAAGTCAATGGTTCTGTGGGTGATTCTCGAACAATCACAAGGAAGGTTTCAAAATGACTTGAGTTACTGCCCTATACTAGAATAATGAGGCCAGCTTTAACTTTTGTTTAGGCCCACTTTAAGGTGGATACCCAGTATAACATCTAAGGGTCACAAACCTATTAACTCATGACCAACTGTTCCATGGAGAAATATCATAAAATGTGGCAAAAAAAGGGAATACAGCTCCTTGGCACCAAAAATTGTTGCTCCTATCCAATCCTTGCAAAGCTATGGAATCAATGAAGTTCATCTTTAATGCTTGCCTACCTGCCTAGTACCTCCTTTCTTTTTTCCTTCCCTTCCAAAGAACCAATGAGTATTCCATGCTTTTAGGGGGGAAATAATAATTAAAATAATTCAAATTTCTATAGCACTTAAGAGTTTACAAGTGTTTTCTTTGAAATAACTCTGTTCTATAACACTTAGTATAGTACAATACTCAACTCATATTGGTTACTGAACTTTTTACAGATGAGAAAATGAAATCTCAAAAAAGGTTAAATGAATTGACATCACAAGAATGTGTTGGATCTGAGCATCTAAAATGGATTTTTAAAACATGTTCTTCGTATTTCACTACACTCTGATCTTAGATAATTTAACTGTTGGTCGAAAGGTCTAAGGTGTGATAATGTAACCACCCCCTCACCAGGATATCTGCTTTGTATTAAGAGTGTTTTGAAGACCTTTAAGGTCAAAAGTAATAAATCTCTAACAGTGAAATTTCAAATAAGGAAGCAGGAATCGTGCTGCAAGACTCCTAAAGGATATATGTCCCAATTTTTTTTTAAAAAAAAGAGAGAACAGAAGGGAGTCTATTGAGTAAAAGCCAATAAACTAGATTGCAATTCCTGACAAAATTTTGGAAGGTATTATTAAAGGACTGTACTGTGAACATTTAGAAATGGAAATAAGTGATTACAACAAATCAGCTTCACTTCCATTAAAATGACTAACTTCATTTCCTTTTCTGATAGACTGACAAATCAAGGGAATGTTGTAGAGATTATTTATGTAGACTACTAAAACTTGGGGGTTCAGAGAAAGGGAAAAAAACAGTCTCTGCCCTCAAGTATATGTTCCAATGGTAGAGACAATATGTAAATAATTAGATGAATACAAAGCATTTGTATATTATATGAAGGTCATGTGAAAGGACGAAGTTGTTAGCAACTTGATAGGGTTATGCGGATCAAAGGATTTTAATGGAGTCTTGAAAAAAGTAGGGAAACTAAGAGCTAGAGATAATGGGGTAAAGGATTCCATACTTGGGGAGAAACTAGTGCAAAGGCATAGAGAATTTGACTAAGTATCTCATGTTACTCTTAAGGGCAAGATGGAGAGAAGTAGGATAGACATTACTAGATTAGGACAAATCAGAACTGGTTAAATGGCTGGACCCAAATAGTAGTTATTAATGGTTCTATGGGTCTCTAGTGAATTGTCAATGGAAGCCTGTTGGATACTATTCTGTTTAACATTCTTAACAGTGATATAGTTAGTTATAGTTCTATAGTTCTATAGATATAGTTATATAGATGGCATGCTTATCAATTTTTTAACTTGAATTAATGTCTTTTTTCTTTATAGTAATTTCCAGTTATACTATTCCATGAATTTTCTCTTAACATAAAGAAAAATAGTTAAGCAAAACTAATGGGCACAGAGACATATGATATTGTATGAAATATTCCACAATGTGGTAGGAACAATTCTCTATTATGGTCCCCACTCTGTAGACTGAATTGGTTTTTCCTAGGTCTCTACCATATAGTATTGACTAGCTTTTCTTAAGCCCCTTGCCCAAGAAGTTTAGATTATTTTTCCCTTAATAAGTTTTCCTTAAAACCCTTCTGAAGACATAATTGGTCCAGAGAAATAAGACTCAAACCATAAGCATTGAGTCATGGTGCCTAAGTACAAAAGCCAACACTTGAAGCATCAGAGCTCCTTCCAGTGGGGAATGCCTTCTGACCTGCCAACCATCATGATCAACATAGAGATAAGAAAGAAAAACTCAGCACAATGTTGTATTCTTGATATATGGCCTTTATTAACTCTTGGATGGTATTCAAATATATAATTACCTTCCATTCCAGAACTAGGGCAGCTAGGTATTGCAAAGCCTATTCCATAGTAAGCACCATATAAATATTAGTATTATTATTCTTATTCCTGAAGCTGAAGCACAAGCCTGGTCAACAAGAAGAAAGACTTAGATCTGGAAAGGACCTTACATACTCTTTAATCCATAAAAATGGATGAGGCACTAAGGCCTAAAGAAGTTAAGGGACTAAGAATGTTTAGCCTAGACTAAGAAGGGAATCTGATAGCTGTCCTTAATATTTAAAAGGCTGTTAAATGAAAGACATGTTATTTGACCTCAAAGATTAGAACCAGAAAAACATCACAGAAATTACAAAGGTGAATTAGTCTCTATATCAGCAAAAACTTCCTAAATATTAGAACCCTGCAAAAAGAGGGAGATTCCCATAACTAAAGGTCTTTAAGTAAAGTCTGAGTGGGTACATTGGCCACAAGGTACTGAACAGAGAATTTCTAAGGTTGTATTAGGAGGTCCTGTTCAACTCAAATTCTCATTCTGTATCTTTCTGCTCAATTATCACATACCCCCTCCAATTATATTAGATATTTGCAATCATATAATCTAAATATAATATATAAAATATCTAAAGTCAACTATCTAATATTTGCATAGATCTGTATGTCATTCACTTACAACAGTCAGAGAAGCCTACTCATTCATGTCTCCAATATGAAAGGGTAGGGAGGAAGTAGATATTTATATACCTCCTATGTGCCTGGCTGAAACATTTTCCCTTCCTCTCAACAGAGAGGCAGTGGACAACATATGCAGAATTCTGTGTAGGCTATTAAGGATGACTGATCCATCGATTTATTTTTCACTTAACTGTTTCTCTCTTTTGAGAGTACTCCATGGGCATGTCTGAGGGCATCTAGGTGGTACAGTGGACAGAGTACTGGGCTTGGAGTCAGGAGGACCATCTTCATGAGTTCAAATCTGGTCTCAGACACTTACTGTGTGACCCTAAGCAAATCACTTAACACTGTGCCTCAGTTTCCTCATCAGTAAAATGAGCAAGGGATGGGAATGGCACAGCTCTCTAGAATCAAATGGGGATACAAAGAATCATAAAGTTGGAAATGATTCAACAACTACAAATGGATATGCCTGTGTAAGGAGGCAGGGTTTGGAACTTTGGGAAATGAAATTGATGTTAAAAATTAAGAGCACAAATAAAACCTCTTTTAAAAGATACACCAAAGCATCCAGATGGAAAACAATGCCCCTAAACATTACCCAACCAGAAGATAAATCATCCCAGCCACCCACATCCATTCTATTTTAGTAAAGAAGTTATCTACTCACAGTAGGGTCACATAGTTTCAGATCCAATAATAGCATTCTTTATTCAATTACTCAAGGGGTGGGCAGCATACAATGTTCAGATCCCAACCTCAGGCAAATCTGCCACAATATCCAGTCTGTTGTCAAATCTTGTCATTCTACCTTTATATCATCCCTCAAATTTATCCCCTTCTCTACACTCACAGTCATTTCTATGGTATAGGTGATCATCATGGAATACTGCAGTAGTTTTCTGATTGGTCCCTCTTCCTCAAGTCTCTCTTCCAATCCATCTTTCACACAGCTATCAAAGTGTTTTTCCTAAAGTATAGATTAAATTCCCTATTACCTCCAGGATCAAATATAAAATCCTTTGTACGGCATTTAAAATCATTCACAACCTAGGCTTTTTCTATTTTTCCAGTCTTCTTATACTTTATCTCCACAAAAACAAATTTAATGAAATGAAACAATCCCAGTCTTCAAGAAGCTTACACTCTATGGGGGAAACAGAGGAGAACAACATGAATACATATAAGTACATATAAAATAAGTTTATTTATTTCTATGGTCCAGACACATTATGCAGTACAGCTTAATTGTTTTTGCTTTTCCTCACCCACAAAATCCCATTTACATTTGCTTGCTTTTGCACAGTTGAGCCTACTCCATTCTTACCTCCACTTCTCAGAATATCTAATTTTCCTCAAATTTCAGTTCAAGCACTACATAAAAGCCCTTCTTGATGCCTGCAATTGCCGATGTCTGCTCCTCCCCAAATTCCCTTGGATTTAATTTATGTCATTAAATATTAAATATGTAATTAAATGAATATATACTGTCCATTTTCCCCCAACTCTCTTGAGGACAGGAATGTATTCATTTTTATCACCTGTGCCTAATACATAGAAGAAATTTAATAAATTCTTGTTTGACTTTCATCAGTTAAAAATTGTTTGTTGACTTGGATCAAATATTCATCCCTGTTTCCATTTGTCTCTTCTCCATCTTCTCCCACTCTCAACTTCTCTCCTATCAACTTTTTTACTTTGTGAGTCTCTCATAACTCTTCAGTTTTGGAAGGCTATTATATTTTACACTGGCTGAACAATGAATCTGATCTCTTGGATACTTGTTGAAGGGAGGGGAACACCACAACAAGGGGACCAATCATTGGTTTTAGACCTAAAAGGGATTTAGAGTCAATCTTCCCATCATATTGATGGGAAGTGACGTGATTTGACTTACTCAAGGTCATATAGATAACGAATAGCAGAGTAGGAACATTAACTAACTGGCCTTCTAACTCCAAAAACATTGAACTGTTCCTAAAAGGGCTCCCTTTTCTGCTTCAAACTCCATAGGTTTTTTCCCTAGCCTTATCAATGGTCCTCAGGGATGTCCCAGGCTGACCTCTTTCCCCAGAGCCACTTTCTTTCTTTCTTTCTTGGAAACTTGAAAATGAAGCCTTTTTTTGTCACAGACTGTATTAAGTTTCCAAGGCTACTTCAGACAATGTGGCCTTGTGGTCCCTATTCATGTATCTCACAGCTTTCACTGGATGAAAGTAGTTCAATGAAGCAAGTCAGAGTAGAAAAAAATAATTTGATTCTTGATTAATCTCCCTAGCTTATTGTCATGATAATTGCAGTTCTTTTGGTAACCTTCCCAGATCCAGAGAACTTTAATGAGACTTAAAAGTCACTCAATGTTTATTGGGTTTTTGAAATGATGATTATGTTATCAGCCTACCCTTTTGTCACCCTGACTGCCTCTAACCCTGTCCCTTCCATCCCTCATTACCTTAAAATGAAGGAATGATACTTCTAAGAATTCTTTGCAGAGGAGATTTGTATTCTATTTACTGTTCATCATTGATAACTAGTGTGACACTAAAGTCATTGAGAATACTGGATTTCCTTTTTAAATAAACAAGTCTTACTTTACCCATCCAAATAATTGTTGTCTTTTTCATAATCATCCCCTTGGAAATTTGAACCCTTATCCCAATGATTCTTTTCTACCATTCATAAGATCATATTTGGAATTCTCATTGGGAAACTGTCTTGCAAGCAATTTCTTATGGGACAGAAAGGGAAAGAGAATATTTGGTGTCATATTACTTCTCCCATAGATAATATTTACCATCAGAAAAGTTGCTTTTATTGTTGTTTTTAGAGGAAAATATCCCTTTCTAAGATATAGATTCAGTTAAATGCATAGGTAGGTTTCCTAATTCATTTTTAACTTATTCAGCAGAGTGAAGTTTCAATCTCACAAGTGATTCCAATCTCTCACAATGGGAACATTCATGGACCTCTTACTGTGAGGAGATAAAAAAACAATTTCCTCACTGAAAATTTGCCACACAATTTGCAACGTCATTGTTTAACACTAAGAAAACAAGTTTTATACTAGACTCTAGAGGAAAAGAAAAAGTCTAATACACAGACAATTTTCCAAGATTGTTAACAGCAAGTTATTCAATTTAATAATTTAATTCAATTCAATGTATATTTATAAAATACCTATGTTGTGCAAAGAAGTTTGCTAGGTACTAGAAGATACAAAATATCCCCTACTCTCAAGAAGTTCATTTTCTTTTATCATCAGGGAGATAAATGGGCACACACACACACACACACACACCCTCAGAAGATTGGTGCTTGGAGAATTTGTGTATCTTGAGAGAACTGTTCCTCTGGCTTACAAGAGCATCCTGCTTGTCTGATGTTTTTGTTCTTATTGGATGTTGTTCTCTGTACTAGAGAAAGTGAAAGAGGAAGATTTCTTATTCTGGCTTCTTAGTGAGAATGAAGCCATCCTCAAAAGAACAGAATGAATAACTCAAGAAGGAAACCAAAAATAAAATGTTTTTGAGGAGGCAGAGGTGAATCAAAGTGTCAAGAGGTTTGCTGGTAGAAGAATACAATTCATGGAAGAAAGACTAGGAGGCAGGAAAATATCCCAGTTTCCAATAAGTAGAAGAAAATGAATTCTATAGAAACTATAGACATTGATATCCATCTCCAACCCAATAGGTTATTCAGTGAATGACTTAAGCACTGATAAAGGTAAGAGAGAACATGAACTAAGTAAAGTATCTAGCATATAGGAGGTATTCAAATGCTGTTGACTAAGAGATAATATATTCATGCCAAATCTTAATTAGGCTTAAAAAATCATGGTTTTCTTTCTGAAAGGTCACTAGCCTGGTTTCATGGGTTGTCCTGGATTCAGCATTTATCATCTAGGGACCAATGTTTTAGAGATGGTACTCTCCAAACTTGGCTAGGATAATCTTCAAATATTGTCAGATGCTTTGTCACCAGAACCATACTAGAAACCTTTTCCAATTGAGAAAAACTACCTGAACTTAAAAGTCTGCTGGCATAGTTTTCAGGAACTCAGGGTTACCTTTATACCATAATAAACCATTAAAATAAGAATTTTGTGGAGTAAACAACATAACACTTTCAAAGACCCCAAGCTGTTCTCCATTGTAAAAACTCATCTTTTTTAACATCCATATCCTGCTTACTGCTATTGAGTCATTTCAACCTTTTAGCTTCTCAAGCTATTGCTGCTCAGTAATGTCTGATTCTTCATGACCCCATTTGAGGCTTTCTTGGCAAAGATAGTAACTTGCCATTTCCTTCTCCAGCTCTCATTTACAGATAAGGAAAGGGAAGAAAATAAGGTTAAGTGACTTGCCCAGGGTCACATAGCTGGAATATCTGAGGTCAGATTTGTACTCATGAAGATAAATTTTCCTGATTCTAAGCCCAGTGCTTTATCCATTGTGCCACCTACTTAGTGCTATATAAATGCAAATCATGAAATGCCATGGTCTCTGGAGAATCAGAATTACCTAATGGCATTAGAAATAGTCTAGTGAGTGAACTTAGGCTGTAGCATATTACCAATGACAAGATACTCAATTTCTCAGTCCCTCCATTTTCTCTGACTTTCCGCCATGCCTGAAATGCTCTCCCTTCTCAGCTCCAACTGCTGACCTTCCTGACCTCCCTTATCTCCTTAAAGTCCCTACGAAAAACCCATCTTTTATAGGAAGCCTTCCCTAAACCCCTCTAAATCCCAAAGCTTTCCTTTTTAAAATTATTTCCTATTTTTCCTACATATAATATTGTGTGTATTTATTTGTTTCCATGGTATTTCCCCCATTAGACTGTAAGCTCAATGAGGGCAAGGACTGTCATTTGCCTCTTTTTGTATCCCCCAAGTGTTTAGCACAAAGTAGGCACTTAAAATATGTTCACTGAATTGAACTGAGTAATGGGTAACATTTATATCAAACTTTAATGTTTGCAAAGTCATTTGAGCCTCACAGTAATCCCAGGAGGTAGGTGCTCATATTGTCCCCAATTTACAGAAAAGGAAGCTAAGGCTTGCAGAGGTACAATGATTTGCTCATCCATGGCCACACAGCTACTAAGCATTCAATGCAAGATTTGAATTCAGCTTTTAAATGACTCCTCATCCAGCAAATTCAAGCCAGTCTGGACTCTACCTCACACCCATTACATTAGCAGAGAAGACAAAAATGGAAAATGATAAATGTTGGAGTTGCTATGGGAAAAAAAATTCATTGATGTCCTGTTATTGGATATATGATCAGTAACAACCATTCTGAAAGCAATTTGAAATTATCCACATTCAATGACTTCTCTTCAACCTCTGATGTGCTAGAGTTCTGCTCCATATGTATTCTGTAAACAGTCAGGTTCTGCCTGGTCTCACAGATTGGATTGCATGGAAATATTCTTTCTTCAGTGAGTAGAGGTGTGCTGGTAAATGTTTAACAGTCAGCTTTTGGGAAGTGAGGGGTGGTTAGGAGGGAAGTTTCCAAGGACACTCTTTAAAATTTAATCAGTATTAACATATTTTTCCTTCAATTCTTCAGTCCAGTCATCAACAAAGCAGTTAATTAAACAGAAAAATCAGCAACATTTGCCAATCTCCAAGGTGTGAACACTCATACTGAAAATTTCAAAGAACTGGTAAGAGCTGGCTCTAGTACGCCCCTGGCTAGAGGAATGGACCACCTGGCCTTTCATTTCTTGGCAAACTGCTCAACTGTCAGAGAACAAGGTAGCCAGGTTTTCTGCTTAGCTTTTTCTCATTTCCTGCTTTCCAATTAATTAACTTCCCCTTTCTGTGTCTCTGCTTTGTCACCTGTACAAAGAGGAGGATGAGACTAGATACTCTCTAAAAATCAGCTTTCAGTATTTTGTATCACAATGTTATGGACCTATATTTTTCAGTTTTTTGTTTTCTTCAGTGAATTGCATTTTGAACACCCTTATTCATATCAGAGGGAAAGAAGTCGGTTCTCCCCCCCCCCTTTTTTCTTAACTTTAGGAGTGGGGAGAAAAATAGAAGAACTCTAACATTTCTTCCATTTTTTGCAATTTTTGTCTAATACCAAATTCATTTTAGTTGTATTTATTAAGTCTAATATCAGAATGTAAGAGGACTGCTATCTGGTAAATTTTAGTTTCTATTTAGAGAACTAGAGAGATCTTCCATGGAAATTTACAGTGTATAATTTTGATGGGTACATAGAGGAACAGAAACTGGCAGGAGGTGATATTTGGACTAAGAAAACTCAGTAGCCAGTTTAGTGGCCTCCAACCAATTGTACCATCATTTGACTAACAGATCCCATTGAATACAGTCCATTGTAGGGTAGATAATGGCCATCAGACACTTCCTATATAATTATTGGCAGAATGAGCCACTACTTCAGTCTGGATTTACATTTTCAAAGGGCAGACCTCTTGCCTGGGAGAGGGACTGGTACCCATGAGATACATATTAAGTGTGTCAAACTAATTCCTTTCCACTTATTCAAATTCAAACCATCTTGCCAATCGCAGTTCAAGCCCTACTAGCTACATGAAGCTTTCTCCCAATACTTAAGCTCAAATTGTCATCATCCTGTCATCTTTTGCCTCTCATTGCTTGTAATAGTACTACTATACCACTGATGTAGAGGAGAATTGGTTATTGTTGTTTGTCCTTCTTCTGGAAGAGGATCAATGACATACTAAATGGGGGTGTCCTAACTTTTGAGTACCATATTTTCCCATGTACAAGATGCACCTTAATTTTGGGGCCCCAAATTTGAAAATTTTATTATGTATTTATGTTTTATATCAAGTTATTGAACTCAAGTTTTATTCATCATAAAATTCATACAACTCCTCATGACTGTCAAAATTCCCATCCATGGGGCAGCTAGGTGGCGCAGTGGACAGAGCACCGACCCTGGAGTCAGGAGGACTTGAGTTCAAATGTGACCTCAGACACTTAATAATTGCCTAGTTGTGTGATCTTGGGCAAGTCATTAGCCCCATTTTCCTTTAAATAAAAATTCTTAAAAAAAAAGTTTAAAAAATAGTCCCATCCATGAGCTTGTCCTCATCCATGTTTGATGACTAATTCCTTTCTTCAAAGAGACTGCTCTACTGCCTGTGCTCTGGTCTGAGGTTGAACACAAGCACTCCCTGGGCAAGTCAGATGTGTGGACACATGCTTAGTCCATTCCATTTCATGAACCTGAACCACCAATTATGTCCTCCTTTGAAATCGGTAGCCTCTTTTCATCAGCGATTCTTCTCGCCTCATGCTGAACCATCTTTGTGGACAGAAATTCTACGCCTTTTGTTCTTTAGTCCTTCTCTTCACTTCCCTCTCTACATCAGGCCATTTTTGTTGACTTGCCTCTCATGGCCTTCTTCTACTGAGGTATTTTCAGTCAGGTTTCTTCTTCCCATAGCCAGTCTTGGATTGGAGGAGGACCAAACTGATGTTCAGCCGCACAATTTTCATTCACTTTTGTAAACTGAATCACTTTGAGGAAAATCTTTTCTGAGCCATTTCTGGGCAGGACGTGGCAAAATGTAACCTAATGCACCAGTAACAAATGTGAAACAATGAGTGCCAAAACAACAAGCTCGAAAAAGCGGGAAATGCCTTAAAAAAAAAAAATCTATGTGTAAGTGAGGCAGAGTTGAGCAAAGTCATCAACCTCACTCTCCTCCAGAATCATAGAAGTCCAGTGGCAAGACATAAGTCAAGACTACTGGCAATGGCTCAGGATGCAGTAAATAACCTTGCCTTTCTAAAATTAAAGTTTTCCTAGGTCTCAGTTTGGGGAATATGGGTGCAAGCCTTGCCTTTTGACACATATGGATGGATGGTATGACCCTGAGTGCCTAAGCCTTCAGTCTCCTGGCTTTTACACATGCTGATTCTGTGATCCTTGGCATCTGACCTCTCAGTTCCCCAATTCTCTAAGACAATAAATTGTAGAACAGTTATCAATCTGCATTTGTCAAGGGGGATTCCCCCATTGAGAATTCTTTATATCAATGAAATCTCAGATACAGACCAAAATAATAATAACAATAACAAAAATAATACTTGGTATTTCTCTCCACTTTTTTCCTCCTCTATCACACAGAAAGTTCTCTCAGGACAGGGATTATGTCAGGTACTTATTTCTCTAGCCCCTGTAGCATTAAACATTAGTTTGAGCATATGTTAGAGATGCAGAAATTGGGTATTTAATCTGAGAATTAAGGATGTCTTCAGGCAGGAAGTTGGGATCTGGGATTCTTATTTTATCTTCTGCCAATGGTTATTCTTAAGACAATCCTCTCATCTTCAGTCTTCATCTACTGATAAAATTTCTTTTTTGCTACCCTCAAACTTGCTCAGATAGACCCATTCTTAAAAATCTTTCATTTACCCTATTGTCCCCTCAAGCCAATGTATATCTCTCTCCCACCCTTCAGGGACAGATTCCTAGAATCAACCCCACTTCTTGCCTCTGCTGCTGTCTGGCTTCTGATTGACTGGAATTGCCTACTCCAAGGTCATCAGCGATGCTTAATCTGCTAAAATTCTTGGTTTTTAACCCCTTTGAGCTATTTGCAGCTTTTGATACCACCAATTATTTTCTTCTCCTGGATACAGTCTCTTCCCTTAGCTTTCATGATACTTTTCATTCCAGTTCTCCTCCTACTCATCTAATTGTTCCTGGGTCATTAGCCATCTCCTCCCTTCTTTGCTGTCTCCCTGGACTTTCTATTTTCTTTCTCTACACTTTCTTCCCTGATGATCTCATCTATCCCTATGGGTTCAAGATTCATCTTGGTGCTACAGTGGCTAGAATGCAGGAGTAAGGAAAATGTGAGTTAAATCCTAGCCTCAGTCACTTATTAGCTGTGTGACCCTGTGTAAGTCACTTGGCCTCTATCTGAGTATATTAAGACTAGCACCTATCACCTATTCCCCTGCAGTGTTATTGTGAGAATAAAAAATAAGATAATATTATAAAACACTTTGCAAATTTTAATGCACTATAAACAAATGCTAGTTATTACTAGTTATTACTTTCTTTTTTTTTTTTAGGTTTTTGCAAGGCAAACGGGGTTAAGTGGCTTGCCCAAGGCCACACAGCTAGGTAATTATTAAGCGTCTGAGACCGGATTTGAACCCAGGTACTCCTGACTCCAAGGCTGGTGCTTTATCCACTACACCACCTAGCCGCCCCCTAGTTATTACTTTCTCTTTAAAAATGATCACATATTTATATATCTAGGTCTGTTTGCTCTTCCTAATCCCAATTTTACTTCATAGACTGCCCACTGGATAGGTCTTCCTGGATATCCTTATTTTGTCTAAATTGGAACTTTATCCCTCCACCCTAAATTTGCCTCTTCTTCCAAAATATATATATATATATATATATATATATATATATATATATATATATATATATATATATATCATGCTTATTAAGTACCTTTGATATGCCGATCACTGGGCTAAGTAAGTATCAAGGATGCAAAAAAATTTTTTTTTTAAATCATAGTCCCTGCTCTCAAAATGCACATGGTCCAATGGGGGAGACAATATTCACAAAACCATGAACCAACAAAATAGACACAGGGGAAACTTCAGAAAGCACTAAGATTAATGAGGACTGACATCTTATAGCATTTCTTACATCTGTTGCCTTCTCTCCATTCAACCATTCATGATCCTGGTTCAGTCTCTCTTTACCTCTTGTCTGATTTATTTTAATAGTCTCCCTATTGGTCTCTATACTTCAAGATTCTTTCCCCTTTCTCAATTTGTCTCATTATTATACAGTTATTCCTCCCACATCACAACTTTCCCCATTGGGGTTTCAGTACTTCAGAGGTTGGCATAAGAAATTAAATGGGAATTTGGGGGGGAGTTTTGTGGAAGCCACACATGACAGGCAAAGCCTAGCAGATGACACAGAAAAAGTTTAGAAATTCAGTAATGGGGGCAGCTAGGTGGCGTAGTGGATAAAGCACCGGCCTTGGAGTCAGGAGTACCTGGGTTCAAATCCGGTCTCAGACGCTTAATAATTACCTAGCTGTGTGGCCTTGGGCAAGCCACTTGACTCCATTTGCCTTGCAAAAACCTAAAAAAAATTCAGGAATGCATAAAATACATGTATAGTATTATATAATAGCAATATATTTTATCTTTTAATGCCATAATAATTCAGACTTCTCTGTTACAAAGGGAGGATCAAAAATTTTTACATGGATTTTCCAGATTTCAGAGGTGCTGTTTCCCTAACCCTTGCAATGTGGAAGGTATAAAACTAAATTCTGACATATGCTGATAAATGTTTAACTACTGGCTCTTTGCAGGGGGTGGGAGGGGGGATATAGGTATGCCACACTTTTAAACCCTCCACACAACTGCCAAATAATATTTCTAAGATTCAAGTCTGACCCTATTTATTATACCCAAATAAAGGCTCTTGAGACTCTTAATTAAAATAAAAATTCTTCAGCCTGATATGGGTCCCTCAACAATCTGACTCAAACCTATCTTTCCAAACCTGTTTCATTTCTCTCTTCTTCATGAACTCCATGTTCCTGTCACACTGGACTACCCTCTACTCCCCTGTCCTTGGCACAGCATGGCATAGTTCTTGGTTCAAATCCCACCTCAGACCCAGGGCAAGATATTTAACGTCTCTGAGTTGATTCAATTTCTCATCAGTAAATTGAGGGGAATGCTATGACTTCTAAAGGCCCACTCCAAAACTATTATCATAGGCTTTGTTTCCCACCTCCATTCATTTACTCAAACTGCCCTGCTGTCTGGAACACATTCCCTCCTCTTGGAGTCCTGATCTTTCTTTAAGTTTCATTTATCAGTGCTTCCTTGAAATCTTTTATCTCCCTTTCTCAATTTGCCTTGTGTCATATTCAAGGATATACTGGTAAATGTTTAACAACTGACTTTGAAAAAATTGTATGTATGTATGCCTTATTTATAATTTTTAAAATATATTAACATTTTCTTCATTAGTTTCTTAAGTCTAGAGACAACCAAAAAAACAATGTCAAGCCCTGATTTCATAATATTTGTCAATAACCAAGGTATAAATGATTTAACAATCAACTCTGGAGAACCAGTTCTAGCTGTCTTTGGCACATCCTGGGAATATATGTTGTCTTTCTTTAGTAGAATGGAATATTTTTGAAGGCAGAGATTTTCTCATTTTTATTTTTGTATTTCCTTCCTAGCACACAGCACCTCACACATTGCATAGTATAAGGTAGATAATTATGAGCTGTGGAATTAAGTTGATGTCTTCTATGGAGCTTCTCCAGATGGTCAGATGGTCTAAGAAAAAGACTAGCATAATTTTATGTTTGGAATATTATATGTCAATTGAGAAGTATAGAGTAATATAAAGATTCTGGATTTACATCTAAAAGATCTCAGTTCAGATCTTGACTGTGTAATTTATTCTTTGGGCAAATTATTTGGCCTTTGAGAAATTTGGTTTCATCATCTATAAAACAAGAAAGCCATACTTCTTCTTAGGGTTGTTGTGAGAGAAGCACTTTAATTGCATGGACAATAAGCCAAGATTCTTCCCATTTCCATTTCATGGACCTCTGCTCCTCCTAGATGGGTTCTTGTTATTGTTGAGTCTTTTTCCAGTCATGTCTGATTCTTCACAACTCCATTTGGGGTTTTCTTAGCAAAGATACTAGAGTGGTGTGCCATTCCTTCCAAGTTATTCCCATTGATCTCTTTTCCCCCTAGTAAAAGTCACAAAAGTAAATCTAATACTTGGAGAAAAAAATAGACAAATGAAGTTGGATGATCCAAATGAATTTGTGTCTGGTTAAATGCAGGGACCCAAAGATAGTAAATGGTGTCAGGAAGCTTTGTCCTTGACTCTAAGCTATTAAATATTTATAGTATTGATTTGGATGAAGACAAAGATGACTTACTTAACAAATTCATAGATGGCATAGAATTAGAAGTTAATATACTGAATGACTGAATCTTGATTCAAAAAATAGCTCAGTAGACTAGAGCAATGAGCCCGAGCTAGCAAGATAAATTCTAAATGTAATAAAGTCCCAAACTTAGGAGGTTTTTTTTAAGTATTGTATAATAACACAAGAACAAAATAATTGGGGTGTAAGTTAACAGCAGTTACATAAAAATATATTTGGAGCTTTCCAATATGCTATATCTATAGGATATGGCTGCTAAAGAAGAAAAAAAATTAAATCTTAACACCTACTTTAAGTAATTTGACAGTCCCACTGTCCTCTTCTCTGTTCTAAACACATAGGAGTATTATATTCAAGTATCTGTTTGTAGCAGAAGGGGAAGGCAGGACCTCAGTGTTCTTTCAAATTATTTTTCTCAGATCAAAAATATTAATTTTACAGCAGTTAAGTAGCTAATACACTAGTCCTGAAGTTAAAAAGACATGAATTCAAATCCTCTAAGACACTAGTTTGTGATCCTGGACATGTCCCGTAGCTACCACCTACCTCAGTTTCTTCAACTGTAAAATAGAAATAAGAATGCTACCTATCTCAAAGGATTGTGATGAGAGTCATTTGAAATAATAGTTGTAAATATTAGCACGGGGCCATGGCAATAAATCCTGCTCCCTTCCCTTCCCTGGAAGACTTTGAAACAGACAAAACAATACAACTAGCATTGCATATTTAGGAAGGGTAAAAGGAAGCCATCACCTTGTGAGCCTCCAAAGACCCTGTCATCCTCACTCTGTTTACTTAACAACACCAGTCAGACAACCAAGAAGTGGAATGTCTCTGATGGGAAGGGAAAAGGATTGTTTTTAGTTAAAACAACCTCTGTTGACAGAGAGGTTTCTGTCTTGTAAAGGCTTTGGAAATATCATATCACCCAAATCAAATGAATTCTGCATCTGGCTTGCCGCATGTCAACAGCCTGCCTTAGAAACGAGAGGTCAGAGGCCTTTCTTCCTCATCACCTCCCTACTTACTCTAGGGATGGAGACATAATTCCTTATTTGTGGCATTACAAGATGTTGCTATGGCAATGACACAGTGATTACATTTTTAGCTGGAGGCATAACAGGAAGCCACACTTGAGCTATAGATATCCTGAATAATAATGCTGATAATAGGTAGGGATTTCATTTTAGATGCATTTCTGTAATGGGTCTTTTGATTTTACCTTTAGCATAGTCTGCATTTTCCAATGAACACTGGCAATATCAATGCCACTGACTGAACCAATATTGGGAAAGCATTGAAATAAGATGAAACTAAAATTCCTGCTGGAAGACACTAAAGTGATATGACTTGTTAACAGAGTATGACTTGTATGGCTTCCTACATATAAAAGAAAGGGATTCTGTCATAGATGCTGGGGGTGACCTGTATGCAGAGGTGTACTAGAGCATGCTCCTATTGTATCCTCAGAGCAGACTGTCAAATTTTAAGTGTGAGAATTTACACCTCAGATATTAGCAAACATTACAAGACAGGGCTTTCCTTTTTGTTCTGATGATTGTCTAAACTTAAAAAAGAGATGGAGAAAATGTTAATATTGAAGATTAAACTTAAACATGTGTCCTGCATATATTTTTTGGTAGCAAGAGTCAGTTGTTAAACATTTACCAGATCTGTAGGGTTGAATTCTGACTATGAGGTTATAGGACCTATTCTAATTTAACTACTGGTGCTCCTTTAATCAGTCTCTTGGAGAATGAAGCTAGATAAACACTTTGGTCAGACCTACCAAGAGAGGAGTTCACAAGTCCATCACCTTGATTGGATAAAAATAAAAAAGAATCAATGAGCTCAATCCAGAGGTCAACGGGATACCAAATTTGGCTTTAATGTTTTCTATAGGAAAGATTCTATTCTCCTTTATGGACAGGTGAAGAGCAAAGGTTGTGGTTGCCATTCCCAATAGAGAAGGAATCAGAATGACCAGACTTGATTTGATAGAGTCTTTTTTTAAAAATTATTTTTATTTTTTTCATCCATTTGCACATGCATATTTACAAGTTACAAAATTTTTCCCCACCCTTCCTTTCCACCCTGCTTCCTTTGGCAGGGAACAGTCAGGTTAGCATTTTTTTCTTTTTCTTTTTTTTTTTAATTTTTATTAAAGATATTATTTGAGTTTTACAATTTTCCCCCAATCTTTGCTTCCCTCCCCCCCCCCCACCCCACAGATACCACTCCATCAGTCTTTACTTTGTTTCCATGTTGTACCTTGATCCAAATTGGGTGTGATGAGAGAGAAATCATATCCTTAAAGAGAAGAGAAGTCTAAGAGGTAACAAGATCAGACAATAAGCTATCTGCTTTTTTTCCTAAATTAAAGGGAATAGTCCTTGCACTTTGTTCAAACTCTACAGCTCCTTATCTGGATACAGATGGTACTCTCCTTTGCGGACAGCCAGAAATTGTTCCCGATTGTTGCACTGGTGGAATGAGCAAGTCCTTCAAGGGTGAACATCACTCCCATGTTGCTGTTAGGGTGTACAGTGTTTTTCTGGTTCTGCTCATGTCACTCAGCATCAGTTCATGCAAATCCCTCCAGGTTTCCCTGAAATCCCGTCCCTCCTGGTTTCTAATAGAACAAGAGTGTTCCATGACATACATATACCAGTTTGCTAAACCATTTCCCAATTGAAGGACATTTACTGGATTTCCAATTCTTTGCCACCACAAACAGGGCTGCTATAAATATTTTTCTACAAGTAATGTTTTTACCCTTTTTCCTCATCTCTTCCGGGTATAGAACTAGTAGTGGTATTGCTGGGTCAAAAGGTATGCAAATTTTTGTTGCCCTTTGGGCATAGTTCCAAATAGCTCTCCAGAAGGGTTAGATGAGTCCACTAACAGTGTAATAGTGTCCCAGATTTCCGACATCCCTTCCAACAATGATCATTATCCTTCCTGGTCATACTGGCCAATCTGAGAGGTGTGAGGTGGTACCTCAGAGAAGTTTTAATTTGCATTTCTCTAATAATTAATGATTTAGAGCATTTTTTCATATGGCTATGGATTGCTTTGATCTCCTCATCTGTAAATTGCCTTTGCATATCCATTGACCATTTGTCAATTGGGGAATGGCTTTTGGTTTTAAAAATATGACTCAGTTCTCTGTATATTTTAGAAATGAGTCCTTTGTCAGAATCATTAGTTGTAAAGATTGTTTCCCAATTTACTACTTTTCTTTTTATCTTGATTACATTGGTTTTATCTGTGCAAAAGCTTTTTAATTTAATGTAATCGAAATCATCTAATTGGTTTTAAGTGATATTCTCCAACTCTTCCTTAGTCATAAACTGTTCCCCTTTCCATAGATCTGACAGGTAAACTAGTCCTTGATCTTCTAATTTCCTTATAGTATTGTTTGTTATGTCTAAGTCCTGTAACCATTTGGATCTTATCTTGGTAAAGGGTGTGAGGTGTTGGTCTAATGTAAGTTTCTTCCATAATAACTTCCAATTTTCCCAGCAATTTTTATCAAAGAGGGAGTTTTTATCCCAATGGCCAGACTCTTTGGGTTTATCAAACAGCAGATTACTATAATCCTCTCCTGCTTTTACACCTAGTCTATTCCACTGGTCCACCACTCAATTTCTTAGCCAATACCAAACAGTTTTGATGACTGATGCTTTATAATATAATTTTAGATTGGGTAGTGCTAAGCCACCTTCGTTTGCATTTTTTTTTCATTAAACTCCTGGCAATTCTTGACTTTTTATTTCTCCATATGAATTTACTTACAATTTTTTTCTAACTCATTAAAGTAATTTTGGGGGATTTTGATTAGTAGGACACTAAACAGATAGTTTAGTTTTGGTAGAATTGTCATTTTTATTATATTAGCTCTACCTATCCATGAGCAGTTGATATTTGCCCAGTTATTTAAATCTGATTTTTTGTGTGAGAAGTGTTTTAGAATTGTTTTCAAAAAGATTCTGAGTCTGTCTTGGCAAATAGACTCCCAAATATTTTACACTGTCTGAGGTTACTTTGAATGGGATTTCTCTTTCTAGCTCTTCCTGCTGTTTCTTGCTAGTCATATACAGGAAAGTTGTGGATTTATGGGGGTTTGTTTTATAACCTGCAACTTTGCTAAAATTGCTAATTGTTTCCAGTAGTTTTTTAGATGATTTCTTGGAATTCTCTAGGTAGACCATCATGTCATCTGCTAATAGTGAGAATTTTGTCTCATCCTTCCCAATTCTAATTCCTTTAATTTCTTTTTCTTCTCTAATTGCTGATGCTAACATTTCTAATATATAGCCTTGGCCCAGTATTGCATATGACTTTTATTGCATTGTGATCTCAGAAAGATGTATTCACTATTTCTGCCTTTCTGCAGTTGATCATTAGGTTTTTATGTCCTAGTACATGGTCGATTTTTGTATAGGTTCCATGTACTGCAGAGAAAAAGGTATATTCCTTCCTATCCCCATTCAGTTTCCTCCATAAGTCTACTATATCTAATTTTTCTAACAATCTATTTACCTCCCTAATTTCTTTCTTGTTTGTTTTATGATTTGATTTATCTAGATCTGATAGAGGGAGGTTGAGGGGGACCACTAGTAGAGTTTTGCTATCTATGTCTTCCTGTAATTCTTTCAGCTTCTCCTCTAAGAATTTGGGTGCTGTCCCACTGGGTGCATATATGTTCAATATTGAAATGACTTTATTGTCTATGGTACCTTTTAGGAGGATAAAGTTTCCTTCCTTATCTCTTTTAACACTATCTATTTTTGCTGCTGCTTTGTCTAAGATAAGGATTGCTACCCCTGCTATTTTTACTTCAGCTGAAGCAAAATATATTTTGTTCCAACCTTTTACCTTTACTCTGTATGTATCTCTCTGCTTCAAATGAGTTTCTTGTAAGCAGCATATTATAGGATTCTGGTTTTTCATCCACTCTGCTATTTGCTTACGTTTTAAAGGAGAGTTCATCCCATTCACATTCAAGGTTATGATTACTAATTCTTTATTGCCCTCTGTGCTATCTTCCCTCTGTGTTTTTCCCCCTTTTCCCCCCTTTTATCCATATTCCCCAGTATTTTGTTTTTGAATACCACCCCCTTCAATGTGTTTGCCTTCCTATATCGCTCCCTCCCATATCTTTCCCCTTTCCCTGTTCCCTTCCCTTCCTTTTGTTATTTCCCCTTATTTCCTCCACTCCCCTTCCCTTTCTCTGTCCCCCCCTCCCCTTTTCCCCTTTTAATTCTTGAAAGGTTAGATGTTTTATAAGTTAACTGAGTATGTGTAGGTTGACTTTAAGCCAAGTCTGATGAGAAGAAGATTCAGGTGTTTCTCCTCTACTCCCTTCTTCCACTCTATTACCATAGGTTTTTTGTACCTCTTAGTGTAATGAGATTTGTCCCATTCAATCCCCTCCCTCCTCCCGTCTCTTTCCTGTCCCCCTTTTTAGGGAGGTAGTGTATTTTTTTAGATCATTCTATCTAAGTCATAGAAAATTCTGAGTGTCTGTCCCTTCTAGTTCAGTATATTCTGTTGAATATAGTCAAAATTCCTGAGAGTTATTAGAGTCTTTCTCCCCAGTGGAGTTGAAACCAGTTACATCCCATTAGACAGCAGTCTCATGGATAGGTCATGGATGTCCATAATTTCTGGTTCAGTATATTCTCTCTGTTAGAGTTACATTTCTCAGGATTTATGAGAGTCTCTTCCCCCCACCCCATGTTGGGATATAGCCAGTTTCAACTTGCTGGATTGCATTTTTTTCCTTTTACCGCCCCTCCCCTTTTTTTTTTACCTTTTCATGTGTCTCTTGAACCTCCTGTTTGATATCCAAATTTTCTGTTTAGCTCTTGTCTTTTCATCAGAAATTTGTGGAAATCTTCCATTTCATTAAATGTCCATCTTTTTCCCTGGAAGAGAAGGCTCAGCTTTCCAGGAAAGTAGATTCTTGGCTGCATTCCAAGCTCCCGTGCTCTTCGAAATATCTCGTTCCAGGCCCTTCAATCCCTTAAAGTTGATGCAGCCAGGTCCTGCGTGATCCTTGCTGTGGCTCCTTGATATTTAAATTGTTTCTTTCTGGCTGCTTGCAGGATTTTCTCTTTTATCTGATAGTTCTGGAGTTTGGCCACAACATTCCTTGGTGTTTTCATTTTAGGATCTTTTTCTGGTGGGGATCGATGTACTCTTTCAATAACTACTTTGCCCTCTGATTCGATGATGTCAGGGCATTTTTCCATCACTAGATCCTGTAATATTAAGTCCAGGCTTTTTTTCTCTTCAATGTTTTCAGGAAGTCCTATACTTTTCAGGTTGCCCCTCCTCGATCTATTCTTGAGGTCAGTGGTTTTGTTGATGAGGTATTTCACATTTGCTTCTATTTTTTCTATTTTTTGATTTTGTTTAACTGACTCTTGCTGTCTCGTTGAGTCATTAGTTTCTGTAGACTCCATTATTTTTGGGGGGGAGGAGTTTTCTTCATTAACCTTTTCCAATTGGTCAATTCTACTTTTGAAAGAGCTTTACATTTGACCAATTGAGGTTTTGAGTGAATTAATTTCTTTTTGCATTTGCTCATTTGAGGATCTGAGAGAATTCTTCTCATTTTGTAATTGTCCAATTGATGATCTGAGAGATTTATTCTCCTAGTGTGTTTGTCAAATTCTACTTTCTAAGGTTTTGTTTTCTTGTTGCAAGGTATTAATTGTCTCCCCCCAAATTTTCCAGTTGATTTTTAAACTCCTTCCTTATTTCTTCAAGGAAGTCTTTCTGTGCTGGAGACCAGATTGTATTCTCCTCAGATGTTCCAGGTCTCTCTGGGTTGGAGTCTTTCCTTTCCAGGAATTTTTCTATGGATACACCTTTCATCTGACACTTCTTCATTATGCTAAGACCTTGAGTTGGGTGGGGCTGGTTCACCTGGGCTTGGGATCTCTAAAGGCTTTACTGAGTGCAGTTTCTCTGGCTGGCCAGTAGGAGGTGCCGGTTGCTTTCTCTGGAGTGTCTGTGACCTGGGTTTCGAGGCCTTCTCCCTTTGTTTGAGGGAGGTAATTGGAGCTATTGAATTCTTTTGCCTTCAATCAATGGTGGGCTTTACCCTGGCCTGAGGTCATTCCTCAGCTGGGCTGGTTCTTTTGCTCACACACCTGGGCCTGAGGCAGAAGTAATTTGCATTTGTTTGGGAGGAGGCCTCAGTGCAATGGAAGCATGGGCTTAGAGTTTCTCAGACCTGAGGAGCCCAGGGATGGTGTCTGCAGCTCTCCTGCACCAGAACTCTTCCCCAGCCTGGTCCCCGAGCTCCAGGGGTACAGCACCAACACCAGCACCTCTGCTTCCCCGAGGACCCAAGCCCCTTTCATCCAGCCCCACTGCTGATCCAGCAGGTCCAGCTCTCCGGCCCTCATGCTCCCGGTTCTGATTCAGCTGTTGATCTGGCTGATCCCGGGCTCAGACTCACCTGCCACTACTCAGCCAAGGCTGCTGCGGGAGACAAATCCTGAGGTAGATTTTCCTCTCCTGGCTTTTCTTTCTGGGTTTCCTGGTTTGGATTTCTTTTAAGAGGTTTGCTTCATGTGATAGATGGGGAAGAGATCAGGAGACTTTAGAACTGTGCCTGTCTTCTCTCTGCCATCTTGGCCAGAAGTCCCTCTTTTTCTTTTTTTTAAAGATTTTATTTATTTTTGAGTTTTACAATTTTTCCCCTAATCTTGCTTCCCTCCCTTCACTCCCAAAGAAGGCAATGTGCCAGTCTTTACATGGTTTCCATAGTATACATTGATCCAAATTGAATGTGAAGAAAGAGAAATCATATCCTTAAGGAAAAAACATTAAATTATAAGAGATAGCAAGATCAGACAATAAGATATCAGCTTTTTTTTCTAAATTAAAATTAATAGTCCTTGGTCTTTGTTCAAACTCCACAATTCTTTCTCTGGATACAGATGGTATTCTCCATTGCAGACAGCCCCAAATTGTCACTGATTGTCACACTGATGGAATGAGTGAGTCCATCAAGGTTGGTCATCACTCTGATGTTGCTGTTAGGGTATACAGTGTTTTTCTGGTTCTGCTCATCTCACTCAGCATCAGTTCATGCAAATCCCTCCAGGCTTCCCTGAATTCCTATCCCTCCTGGTTTCTAATAGAACAATAGTGTTCCATGACATACATATACCACAGTTTGCTGAGCCATTCCCCAGATGAAGGACATTTACTTGATTTCCAATTCTTTGTCATCACAAACAGGTCTGCTATGAATATTTTGTACAAGTGATGTTTTTACCCTTTTACATCATCTCTTCAGGGTAGAGACCCAGCAATGGTATTGCTGGATCAAAAGGTATGCACATTTTTGTTGCCCTTTGGGTGTAGTTCCAGACTGCTCTCCAGAAAGGCTGGATGAGTTCACAGCTCTATCAGCAATGTATTAGTGTCCCAAATTTCCCACAACCCTTCCAACATTGATCATTGTCCTTTCTAGCCATACTGGCCAGTCGGAGGGGTGTGAGGTGGTACTTCAGAGAAGCGTTAATTTGCATTTCTCTAATAAGTAATTATTTAGAGCAATTTTTCATATGACTATGGATTGCTTTGATTTCCTCAGCTGTAAATTCCCTTTGCATATCTTTTTTTTTGCAAGGCAAATGGGGATTAAGTGGCTTGCCCAAGGCCACACAGCTAGGTAATTATTAAGTGTCTGAGACCAGATTTGAACCCAGGTACTCCTGACTCCAGGGCCAGTGCTTTATCCACTGTGCCACCTAGCCACCCCTGCTTTGCATATCTTTTGACCATTTGTCAATTGGGGAGCATCTCTTTTTTAAAACTTTGACTCAGGGGGCGGAGCCAAGATGACGACAAGAAGGGATCCAGTCTTAGGCGCTCTCTCATAAAACTCATAAGCTGAGGACTCTAACTAAACTTTCGAGAGACAGAACCCACAGAGGAACTCAGTGAGGCAATTCTCCTACTCAAGATAACCTGGAAAAGGCCAGAAAGGCTCTGCTCCCCAGGATCGGAGAGGTGGCCTGCCAGAGGGGTGGCCCGCCAGAGCCAAAGAACTTCAGCCTCCCGGAGGCAGCCCCAGGGCGCTGGGAGTCTCAGCTCACAGCAGCGGGGGAGTCTCCTGAGCTGCACCCTGGGAGCACCGGGCACAAAGTGGAGGAACAGCGGGGGACCTCTGCCAGAGCGAGCACGTGGAGCCCAGCCCTCAGGGCACACAGCCAGCAGCTTGGTCTTTCCCCAGCCCTGATCCAGGAAACAGAAGCAGGCAGAGCCGGCAAGCAGGAGCCCCCAGGGCATGAGCCCATTGAGCTGAGGGAGGGGAGTGAAGAGAGAGAGACTGCAGAGCTCTGTCCTCTGCCCCTGGAACAGGACTCTGGGGCTCTGACCACATTCATATCCTGATCGCACTCTAGGCCCCCCACAGAACAGCAGGGCCCCCCCCACCTCGGCCCGTGGCAGAGGGAGGTGCTTATGGTCATTCACAGACCAGGAGGGAGGACAGAGCCTCACACACTGAGACCCTTGTGGGAGTGTCCCAAAAGCTCAGGAAGCACCCCCAAACCAGGCCCAGGACAGGAAAATGAGCAAGCAAAGAAACAAAAGGAAGACTATTGAGAAATATTTTGCAAATGAGCCCAAGAAGGATCAAAATACTCAGTCTGAAGATGAGGAAGCACAAGCTCCTGCATCTAAAGACTCCAAGAAAAAACAGAAATTGGGCTCAGGCTATGACAGAACTCAAAAAAGACTTTGAAAACCAAATGAGGGAGTTGGAAGAAAAACTGGGAAAAGAAAGGAGAGAGATGCAGGAAAAACATGAAAATGAAGTCAGCAGTTTAGTCAAGGAAATCCAAAAAAATGCTGAAGAAAATAGCATGCTAAAAACCAGCTTAGGTCAAATGGATAAAACAGTTCAAAAAGTTATTGAGGAGAAGAATGCTTTAAAAAGCAAAATTGGCCAGATGGAAAAAGAGATAAGAAAACTCTCTGAGGAGAACAAATCCTTCAGACAAAGAATAGAATTCAGGGAGATTGATGAATTTACCAGAAATCAGGAATCAATACTTCAAAACCAAAAAAAAAAAATGAAAAATTAGAAGAAAATATGAAATATCTCATTAAAAAAACAACCGATATGGAAAACAGACTTAGGAAAGATAATTTAAAAAGTATTGGAATACCTGAAAGTCATGATCAAGAAAAGAGCCTTGACATCATTTTCAAAGAATTACTACAGGAAAATTGCCCTGATATTCTAGAAGCAGAGGGCAAAATAGAAATGGAGAGAATCCAGCGATCCCTCAGAGAAAGAGATCCCAAAAAAACCAACCCCTAGGAATATTATAGCCAAGTTCCAGAACTCCCAAGTCAAAGAGAAAATATTACAAGCAGCCAGAAGGACACAATTCAAATATCGTGGAGCTGCAGTCAGGATCACACAGGACTTAGCAGCAACTACATTGGAAGCTCATAGGGCTTGGAATATAATATAGCGGAAGGCAAAAGAGCTTAGAATGCAGCCAAGAATGAACTACCCAGCAAGGCTGAATGTCCTCTTCCAGGGAAAAAGATGGACTTTCAATGAACAAGGGGAATTTCAAATGTTCCTTTTGGAATGGCCAGAGCTGAACAGAAGGTTTGATCTTCAGATACAGGACTCAGGTGAAGCATGGAGATTGGAGGAGGGGGTGGAAATATGAGGGACTTAATGAGGATGAACTGCATGTATTCCTGCATAGAAAAATGACACTGATAATACTCATATGAACCTTCTCAATTAAAAGAGCAGGTAGAAGGAGCTTTTATAGTTGAAGCACAGGAGAAAGCTGAATTTGAAGATAAAATATGGTGTAAAAATGGAGTCAAGAGTAAAAAAGGGAAATGTAATGGGAGAAAGAAAAAAGGAGAAGGGGAATAGTCCAAGATATTTCACATATGATTTTTTTTATTACAATGAGCTATTGCAATGATATGGAAGTGGGGAGGCAAGGGGGAATGAGGGAACCTTTGCTCTCATCAGAGATGGCTAGGAGAGGAAACAGCATATATACTCAATGGGGTATAGACATCTGGAGTAAGAAGGAGGGGGGAGCAGGGGGAAGGGGTGGGGATGTGAATAAAGGAAGAGAGGATGGACCATGGGGGGAGAGTGGCCAGATATAACACATTTTCTTTCTTACTTCTTGCAAGGGGCTGGGATTGGAAGGCCTGCCCAGGACCACAGGGCCAGGTGGATTCTGGGCCTAAGGGGTGGTATGGGGCCTCAGACCTTCTTGGCCCCAGGACCAGGAATCTGTCTGCTGCACCACTCAGCGACCCTACAGCAGACTCAGAGGAAAGGAGAGAAAAAAAATGGTACATGGTAGTGGAGAAATAAGAAAGGAGGGAGTTGCGATCAGCAATGGCAAGGGTGGAAAAATATGGAAATAACTTTTGTGATGGACTTATCATAAAGAATGAGATCCACCCATGACAGAGTTGTTGATGTTGGAACAAAGACTCAAGCACATTTTTTGTTATTATTATTTGGGCGAGGGTGCAGGGCAAGTGGGGCTGGGTGGCCTGCCTGGGGCCACATAGCGGGGTCATCTTTGGGTGTCTGGGGCTGGATTTGGACCCAGGTGCTCCTGGCTCAAGGGCCAATGCTCTGTCTGCCACTCAGCCACCCCTACTATTATTACTATTTTATTTTATTTTGGGTCTTTTTTTTCTTTCTTTTTTTTGGTTTTTGCAGGGCAGTGGGGATCGGGTGGCTTGCATGTCACACAGCTGGGTGATTGTTGGGTTTACGAGGCTGCATATGGACTTGGGTGCTCATGGCTCCAGGGCTGCTGCTTCATCCATTGCGCCACCTGGCCATACCTACAATTATTACTATTATTTTTTTTATTTTAATTTTTTTCTCTCCCCTTTACTTTTTTCGCCCAAGCAAGTCTATCTATATTCATGGGGGAGGAGGGGTATTTTGTTTACTTGTAAACAAGAATATTTTATTAATGTAAAAAAACATTTGTACAAAATGAGAATAAAAAAATAAATTAAAAAAAAACTTTGACTCAGTTCTCCATATTTTTTAGAAATGAGTCCTTTGTCAGAAACATTAGTTGTAAAGATTGTTTCCCAGTTTACTGCATTTCTTTTGATTTTGGTTACAGCTGTTTTGCCTGTGCAAAAGCTTTTTTAATTCAATGTAATCGAAATCACCTAGTTTGTTTTTAGTGTTGTTCTCCATCTCTTCCTTAGTCATAAACTGCTTCCCTTTCCATAGATCTGACAGGTAAACTAGTCCTTGATCTTCTAGTTTGCTTATGGTATTGTGTTTTTAAGTCTAAATCCTGTAACCATTTGCATCTTATCTTGGTATAGGGTGTGAGGTGTTGGTCCAATCTAAGTTTCTTCCATACTAACTTCCAATATTTCCAGCAGTTTTTAATCCCAATAGCTGGACTCTTTAGGTTTATCAACAGCAGATTACTATAATCACTTCCTAATACACCTAGTCTATTCTACTGGTCCACCACTCTATTTCTTAGCCAATACCAGGCAGTTTTGATAACTGATGCTTTATAATATAATTTTAGATCCAGTAGAGTTAAGCCACCTTCTTTTGTACTTTTTTCCATTGAATCCCTAGAAATTCTTGACTTTTTATTTTTTCATATGAATTTATTTACCACCTTTTCTGACTCCTTAAAGTAATTTTTTGGAATTTTGATTGGTAGGGCACTGAACAGATAGTTTAGTTTTGGTAGAATTGTCATTTTTATTATATTAGCTCGACCTATCCATGAGCAGTTGATATTTGCCCAGTTATTTAAATTTGATTTAATTTGCATGAGAAGTGTTTTATAATTGTTTTCAAAAAGTTTCTGAGTCTGCCTTGGCAAATAGACTCCCAGGTATTTTATATTGTCTGAGGTTACTTTGAATGGGATTTCTTTTTCTAGCTTTTCCTGCTGTATCTTGCTAGACATATATAGAAAAGTTGAGGATTTATGAGGGTTTATTTTATAACCTGCAACTTTGCTAAAATTGCTAATTGTTTCCAGTTGTTTATTCTGGATGATTTCTTGGGATTCTCTAGGTAGACCATCATGTCATCTGCAAAGAGTGAGAGTTTTGTCTCTTCCTTCTCAATTCTAATTCCTTCAATTTCTTTTACTTCTCTAATTGCTGAAACTAACATTTCTAATACCATATAGAATAATAGTGGTGATAATGGGCACCCTTGTTTCACCCCTGATCTTACTGGGAATGCCTCCAGCCTCTCCCCCATTGAATATAATGCTTGTTGATGGCTTCAGATAGATACTACTTATTATTCTAAGGAACAGTCCATTCATTCCTATACTCTCTAGTGATTTTAGTAGGAATGGGTGCTGTATTTTGTCAAAAGCTTTTTCAGCATCTATTGATATGATCATATAATTTCTGTTATGTTTGTTGTTGATATAATTAATTATACTAACAATTGTCCTAATATTGAACCAACACTGCATTCCTGGCATGAATCCTACTTGGACAAAATTTGTTATGCTAGTGATAACTTGTAATCATTTTGCTAAGATTTTATTTTTTTAATTTATTTTTATTAAAGATATTATTTGAGTTTTACATTTTTCCCCCAATCTTGCTTCCCTCCCCCCTCCCCCCCCACAGAAAGCACTCTGTCAGTCTTTACTTTGTTTTCATGTTGTACCTTGTTCCAAACTGGGTGTGATGAGAAAGAAATCATATCCTCAAAGAGAAGAGAAGTCTAAGAGGTAACAAGATCAGACAATAAGCTATCTGCTTTTTTTCCTAAATTAAAAGGAATAGTCCTTGCACTTTGTTCAAACTCTACAGCTCCTTATCTGGATACAGATGGTACTCTCCTTTGCGGACAGCCAGAAATTGTTCCCGATTGTTGCACTGGTGGAATGAGCAAGTCCTTCAAGGGTGAACATCACTCCCATGTTGCTGTTAGGGTGTACAGTGTTTTTCTGGTTCTGCTCATGTCACTCAGCATCAGTTCATGCAAATCCCTCCAGGTTTCCCTGAAATACCTTCCCTCCTGGTTTCTAATTGAACAATAGTGTTCCATGACATACATATACCACAGTTTGCTAAGCCATTCCTCAATTGAAGGACATTTACTGGATTTCCAATTCTTTGCCACCACAAATAGGGCTGCTATAAATATTTTTGTACAAGTAAGGTTTTTACCCTTTTTCCTCATCTCTTCAGGGTATAGACCCAATAGTGGTATTGCTGGGTCAAAGGGTATGCAAATTTTTGCCCTTTGGGCATAGTTCCAAATAGCTCTCCAGAAGGGTTTGATGAGTTCACAGCTCCACCAACAGTGTAATAGTGTCCTAGATTTCCCATGTCCCTTCCAACAATGATCATTATCCTTCCTGGTCATACTGGCCAATCTGAGAGGTGTGAGGTGGTACCTCAGAGAAGCTTTAATTTGCATTTCTCTAATAATTAATGATTTACAACATTTTTTCATATTGCTATGGATTACTTTGATCTCCTCATCTGTAAATTGCCTTTGCATATCCTTTGACCATTTGTCAATTGGGGAATGGATTTTGTTTTTAAAAATATGTCTCAGTTCTCTGTATATTTTAGAAATGAGTCCTTTCTCAGAATCATTAGTTGTAATGATTGTTTCCCAATTTACTACATTTCTTTTGATCTTGGTTACATTGGATTTATTTGTGCAAAAGCTTTTTAATTTAATGTAATCGAAATCATCTAATTGGTTTTTGGTGATATTCTCCAACTCTTCCTTAGTCGTAAACTGTGCCCCTTTCCATAGATCTGACAGGTAGACTAGTCCTTGATCTTCTAATTTGCTTATAGTGTTGTTTTTTATGTCTCTGTCCTACAACCATTTGGATCTTATCTTGGTAAAGTGTGTGAGGTGTTGGTCTAATCTAACTTTCTTCCATACTAACTTCCAATTTTCCCAGAAATTTTTATCAAAGAGGGAGTTTTTATCCCAATAGCCAGACTCTTTGGGTTTATCAAACAACAGATTACTATAATCATCTCCTGCTTTTGCACCTAGTCTATTCCACTGGTCCACCACTCTATTTCTTAGCCAGTACCAAACAGTTTTGATGACTGATGTTTTATAATGTAATTTTAGATTGGGTAGGGCTAAGCCACCTTCTTTTGCACTTTTTTTCATTAAGCTCCTGGCAATTCTTGACTTTTTATTTCCCCATATGAATTTACTTACAATTTTTTCTAAATCATTAAAGTAATTTTTTGGAATTTTGATTGGTAGGGCACTAAACAGATAGTTTAGTTTTGGTAGAATTGTCATTTTTATTATATTAGCTCTACCTATCCATGAGCAGTTGATATTTGCCCAGTTATTTAAATCTGATTTAATTTGTGTGAGAAGTGTTTTAGAATTGTTTTCAAAAAGATTCTGAGTCTGTCTTGGCAAATAGACTCCCAAATATTTTATATTGTCTCAGGTTACTTTGAATGGGATTTCTCTTTCTAGCTCTTCCTGCTGTTTCTTGCTAGACATATATAGAACAGTTGAGCCTTTATGAGGGTTTATTTTATAACCTGCAACTTTGCTAAAATTGCTAATTGTTTCCAGTAGTTTTTAAGATGATTTGTTGGGATTCTCTAGGTAGACCGTCATGTCATCTCCAAAGAGTGAGAGTTTTGTCTCTTCCTTCCCAATTCTAATTCCTTTAATTTCTTTTTCTTCTCTAATTGCTGATGCTAACATTTCTAATACAATATTGAATAGTAGTGGTGATAATGGGCACCCTTGTTTCACCCCTGATCTTATTGGGAATGCCTCTAGCCTCTCCCCATTGAGAATGCTTGTTGATGGTTTCAAATAGATACTGCCAATTATTTTAAGAAACAGTCCATTTATTCCTACACTCTCTAGTGTTTTTAATAGGAATGGATGCTGTATTTTGTCAAAAGATTTTTCAGCATCTATTGATATGATCATATGATTTCTAATAGGTTTGTTGTTGATATAATTAAGTATACTAACAGTTTTCCTAATATTGAACTAACCATGCATTCCTGGAATAAATCCTACTTGATCATAATGTATTATCTTAGTGATGACTTGTTGTAATCGTTTTGCTAAGATTTTATTTAGTATTTTTGCATGTATATACATCAGGGAGATAGGTCTATAATTTTCTTTCTCTGTTTTAACTCTTCCTGGTTTAGGTAACAGTACCATATTACTTTCATAGAAAGAGTTAGGCAGAGTTCCATCTTTCCCTATTTTTCCAAAAAGTTTATATAAGATTGGAACCAATTGTTCCTTAAATGTTTGGTAGAATTCACTTGTGAATCCATTAGGCCCTGGAGATTTTTTTTAGGGAGTTCAGTAATGGTCTGTTGAATTTCTTTTTCTGAAATATGGTTGTTTAGGTATTTTATCTCTTCTTCATTTAACCTGGGCAACTTATATTTTTGCAAATATTCATCCATTTCACTTAGATTATCATATTTATTGGCATAGAGTTGGGCAAAATAAATTCAAATTATTACTTCAATTTCCTCCTCATTGGTGGTGAGTTCACCTTTTTCATTTGTGATACTAGCTATTTGGTTTTCTTCTTTCTTTTTTAAATCAAATTGACCAGAGTTTTATCAATTTTATTGGTTTTTTCATAATACCAACTTTTGGATTTATTTATTCAATAGGTTTTTTGCTTTCAATTTTATTAATTTCTCCTTTAATTTTTAGAAGTTCTAATTTGGCACTTAATTGGTGATTTTTGATTTGTTCTTTCTCTAATTTTTTTTTAGTTGCACGTTTAGTTCATTGATTTCCTCTTTCTCCAGTTTATTCATATAAGCATTTAGAGCTATAATATATGCCCTGCGAGTTGCTCTGAATGAATCCCATAGGTTTTGCTATGTTGTTTCATTATTATCATTATCTAGTATAAAATGGTTAATTCTTTCTGTAATTAGTTTTTTGGTCCACTCATTTTTTAAAATGAGGTTATTCAGTTTCCAATTTGTTCTGGGTCTATATCTCCTTGGCCCAGTATTGCATATGACTTTTATTGCATTGTTATCTGAGAAAGATGTATTCACTATTTCTGCTTTTCTGCAGTTGATCATTAGGTTTTTATGTCCTAGTATATGGTCAATTTTTGTATAAGTTCCATGTACTGCAGAGAAAAAGGTATATTCCTTTCTATCCCCATTCAGTTTCCTCCATAAATCTACCATATCTAATTTTTCTAACAATCTATTTACCTCCCTAATTTCTTTCTTGTTTGTTTTATGATTTGATTTATCTAGATCTGATAGAGGGAGGTTGAGGTCTCCCACTAGTAAGGTTTTGCTATCTTTGTCTACCTGTAATTCTTTCAGCTTCTCCTCTAAGAATTTGGATGCTGTCCCACTGGGTGCATATATATATTCAATATTGAAATGACTTTATTGTCTATGGTACCTTTCAGGAGGATATAGTTTCCTTCCTTATCTCTTTTAATGCTATCTATTTTTGCTGCTGCTTTGTCTGAGATAAGGATTGCTACTCCCTGCCTTTTTTACTTCAGCTGAAGCAAAATATATTTTGCTCCAACCTTTTACCTTTACTCTATATGTATCTCTCTACTTCAAATGAGTTTCTTGTAAGCAGCATACTGTAGGATTCTGGTTTTTAATCCACGCTGCTATTTGCTTACGTTTTAAGCGACAGTTCATCCCATTCACATTTAAGACTATGATTACTAATTCTTTATTGCCCTCAGTGGTATCTTCCCTCTGTTTGTATTTTTCTCCCTCCCCCCCCCCTTTTATCCATATTCCCCAGTCTTTTGTTTCTGAATACCACCCCCTTCAGTGTGTTTGCCCTCCTATATCACACCCTCCCCTTTCTTTCCCCTTTCCCTTTTTCCCTTTTCCCTTCCCTTCCTTTTATTATTTCCCCCCCCTTCCCTCCCCTTTCTCTGTCCCCTTTGTGCTTTCTGTGGGGGGGGGAAGCAAGTTTGGGTGAAAATATAAAATTCAAATAATATCTTTAATAAAAATAAATTTTAAAAAAATTACTTAGTCGTATGGCCTTGGGTAAGCCACTTAACCCAATTGCCTTACCAAAAAAAAAAAAAAGCAGTGACTCAGAGAAGAAATAACATACGCAATCAACTGGGTTTGGAAATTTATCTTGTCCTAGAGGAAAATAGGAGTGGAGAGGAAAGGGGTGAGAGCAAGGGGACACAGGGAGGGAGGGGCTGTAGGTGAGAGAAGAGAAGGAAGATCATGGGAGAAAGTAGTTAGATACAACACACTTTTGAAGAGGGAGAGGATGAAAGAAGAAAGAGAATAGAATGAATAAATAGGGGTAGGGGAAAATAGGATGGAGGGAAATACAGCTAGTAATAGCAACTGTGGGGGTTTCTATTTCTTTGTGAGGGAAGGGATATCTACTTTTACAATATGACTATTTTAGTAATGTGTTTCATGGCTAAAAAATTTTAACCTAGACAAGTAACTTGCCTTCTCAGTGTGGGGAGTGGGATGGGAGGAAGGGAGAGAATTTGAAATTCAAGGTTTTTGGAAGTAAATGTTAAAACTTGTTTTTGCATGTAGCTGGGGCAAAAGTTTAAAAATTAAATTAAATCTTTAAAAAAGTGACTTAGTTTGCCATCACAAAGGGATTGATCTCAGAAGGAAAGACTCTCAGAGTTTTGTGCCAGAACAGAAAACAATTATTATTTACACTCAGTACCAAAACAATGAGCAAGTGAGTCTTGGACTGAAGTCTATTATTGGTCATTCAATGAAAGCCACAGTGATTTGGGTTTAAAGGCATAGCCTATGGTAGTTTTCGGTATAAGCCTCTAGAACATTTAGGAGATTGTTCTTTTTGTAAAAGCAGTATGTTACAGTGGGAAAAGCACTGAATTTAGAAGGAGCAGATCTAGGATGAAAACCTAGGATAAAAACCTATTCATGATCTGTGTGATCTCTGGTAAGTGAACTAAATTTTCTGGGCTTCAATTTTCTTAACTGTGAAGGAGATGAACTTGAGCTAGATGACCCTTTTGAAGCCCTAGTTCTAACAATAGTGGTCCTTATTAATAAACCCTAGAAAATATATTCCTGTGGTCTGTGATATGTGAAGAATAGGGACCAAAGGAGAAGAGGATAAAGGAATAGAATAGGGTACCTGAACGTGGTTACTGTCTTCTAAGAAGAAGATCAGGTAAATAGGATTCATGAACAAATTGATCCAAAAGTGTGCTAGTAAATTTTTTAAAAAACCAGCTGTCCATGAAAAAAATGTATAGGTGCCACACTTTAAAGTTTAATGTACAATATTATCATTTTTTAAAATCTAGGCAATCAACCAAATAATAAATCAAGTTCTGATTTGTAATATTTGATATTTCTGAGGTATAAATGTTCACAATGAAAATTTAACACTGAAAATTTAAGACGGTTCTCATAAGTCTGTATGAAATGGTTCCAGCATACCAGAGCACAAGGATTAGGAAGGACCAAGGATCCAGAAGTGGAGGCTCAGGAATCAGGGAATGCAAGTTGATAAGAGTCCTGGAGTCCAAGGAAAGGTCCCCACCCCAGACCAGTTTTAAGATATACAATAAGTCTTCTGAACCCAAGTCCAATGCTCTGTCTACTATGCCACTATGTCTCCCTCCTGAATTGGAATGTGGTACCCAACCCAAGTCCAATGCTCTGTCCACTACGCCACTATGTCTCCCTCCTGAATTGGAATGTGGTACCCAAATCTATCCCATCCCATATTTTGGAGCATCTTCCTTCTATATTTTACCATGAAGTTAGGAACTGTTAGACTAAGGCATAGAACAGAGAAAAACTTTCCAAAATTTCTTCTGACATCCAATTTCCTATCTCCAATTCATATCTCAGTCTCAAACTAGTTGTTTCAGACATATTAAACTCAACAAATCTAAATTTGAACTCATTATCCATCCCCCTCCCATGCCTTCCCCTTGTCCAAACTTTGCTATTATTGTCAAAAGCACCACCATTCCCCAGTCACCCAGGCCCACAAACTAGGTGTTATCTTTGATTCCTTACTTTCTCTCACCCCAACCCCCATCCCCATATCAATCAGTGGCCAAGTCCAATCAGTCCTATCTTTATACTATTTCTCATATACTATTCTTCCTTCTCTCCTCTGACAATGTCACCACTCTGATCCTCATCACTTCACACTGGACTACTACCCAAGTCTGCTGATTGCTCTGCCTCTCTCAGCTCTCTCTCTACTCTAATCCATTTTCTACTCAGCTGCTAAAGTCCTACTATATTACTTATTTCTCTGTTAAACTATCTAACCCAACAGCTCTCTGTTACCTCAAGAATTAAATAAAAAATTCTCTGTTTGATTTTTTTAAAGACATCTACAACCTGACCCTTTCTAATGTTGTTCCAAAGTTGTTATACATTACTCCCTTTCATATACTATGCAATCTAACAGACATTGGCCTCCCAGAAGTTCTTTGGACTCAACATAATACACATTTGCATTTTAAATGGCATATATTTTGGAGTATTCTAGTATGGCTCATGTGTGCAGTCACATAGGCAACAATTCAGTGAAGAATATAAATCAATTCATAGTGCAAGACGCAATGCAACATAGGTCAATTGAAAGAATTGTGGTCACAACAGCAGCCTTTTTTAACTCCTCAGCAGTCAGTTATAACCTCTTAACTCCCCAGCAACAATGTCAGAGAGACCCACAGTTGGCATTGACCTTGGCACCACTTATTCCTGTGTAGGAGTCTACTAACATGGAAAGTAGAGATTATTAATGACTAGAAACAGGACAACCCCAAGCCATACTGCCTTCACTGACAAAGCGTGTTTAATTGGTGATGTTGCAAAGAATCAAGTTGCAATGAACTCCACCGAAATGGTTTTTCAAGCCAAATGGCTGATTGGTTGAAGATTTGTTGATGAAGCTGTACAGTCAAGCCATGAAGAAGTTTCCTTTCATGGTAGTGAATGATGTAGATCTACCTAAGGTCCTAGTAGAACACAACAAGGAGACCAAAAGTTTTTACCTGGTTGAAGTATCTATCTGATATGGTCTTGAAAAGATGAAAGAAATTACTGAGGCTTAACTGGGCCCAGTACCAGCCTATTTCAATGATTCCCAATGTCAGGCCACCAAAGATGTTTAGAACCATCACTGTTCTCAATGTACTCTAAATCATCAGTGAGCCAACCGCTACTGTTATTCCTTACAGCATGGACAAAAAGGTTGGGGCCAAGAGAAGTGTGTTGATCTTTGACCTTGCAGGTAGTACTTTTGATGTCTCCATTCTTACCATTGAAGATGACATCTCCACAGCTGGGGATGGGGAAGACTTTGACAACCATTTCATTGCCAAATTCAAATGAAAGCACAAGAAGGACATCAGTGAAAACAAGAGGGCATTTCTCCTTTTGTTGACCACTTGTGAACATGAAAAATGTGCCCTCTCTTCTAATACCCTGACCAGTATTGAGATTGACTACCTCTATGAAGGTATTGACTCCTATATATCAATCACCCAAGTCCATTTCAAAGAACTGAATGCTAATCTCTTCTGTGGCACCATGAACTCTATGGAAAAGGCATTAAAAGATGCAAGGTTAGATAAATCACAGGTTCATGACATCATCCTGATGGGTGGTTCCACTTACACACCCTAAATCCGAAAGCTTCTGCAAGACTTCTTCAATGACAAGAAGCTCAACAAGAGTATCAGTCCTGATGAGTCTGTTGCCTGGTGCAATCATCCAGGCTGCCATTTTGTCTGGAGATAAATCTGAGAATGTGCAGGACTTGCTGTTTTGGTTGTCACTTCTCCTTCCCTTGAAACTGAAACTGTTGGTGAAGTTATGACAGTACTGATAAAATACAATACCACCATCCCTTACCAAGCAGACACAGACTTTTGTCACCCATTTGGACAACCAGTCTGATGTGCTTATTCAAGTTTATGAAGGTGAAAGAGCCATGAAAAAAGGATAACAACCTTCTTTGCAAATCTGAGCTCACAGGAATCCCCCAGCACTCAAGGATGTTCCTCAGATAAAAGTGCCATTTAACATTGATGAAAACAGCATCCTCAACATTCTTTTGTGGATAAGAGCATAGGTAAGGAGAACAAAATCACCATCACCAATGAGAAAGATTGTCTGAGCAAAGAAGAAATTGAGCATGTGGTCCAGGAGGCTAGAAATACAAGAGTGAGGATTAGAAGCAGAGAGACAAAATATTTTCCAAGAATTCTCTTGAATATTATGCTTTCAATATGAAGGTTCTGAAAAGGATGAAAAAATTCAAGACAAAAACAAACAGAAGATTTTTGACAAATATAATGAAATAATCAACTGACTGAATAATAATCAGACTGCTGAGAATGAAGAATTTGAGTATCAGTAGAAAGAATTGGAGAAGGTCTTCAACCCTATCATTACTAAGGAGGCATATCTGGTGGATTTCCAGGGGCTGGGTAGCCCTATCTGGAGGTGCTTCTTCTGGACCCACCATTGAAGAAGTTGACTAAATACACCAGAAGAAAGAACATTCCACAAAGCTTTCCAAAAATTGAAGAATTCAAATTTGTAGCCAAGGCAGTAACAGTTTAAAACTAATGTTTAAGCTACTGCGTAAATCTGGGCATTCTGAATACTTGAATGTGTGCATAGGGAAAGAAATGAACAATATTGCATTTATCAGTACTATAAACAAGCGGAAATGCAATTCTTGAAAGGGAGAATAAAATCTATTTAAAATTAGCTCCATAAAAAAAAAGAAATGGAAAAAAGAGCCCTAATAGGGAGTCCAAAAAAATCTGAATTAAAGTTCTTTTGAATTCCAATCTTCCACTTACTACTTTTATAGACCTGGTCAAATCCCTTAAACAAGAATATGTTAGTAAATACTTATCAACAATGCTCTGTAAGTGTGGGGACAGAGAGGGATATATGTATACACCCATTTAAATTTCATCATGATTTCTTAAGTCTAGACAGGGCAGTTAGGTGGTACAGTCATTATAGCACCTCACCTAAAATCAGGAAGACATCAAATCCAGCCTCGAACACTTAGTAGTCGTGTGACTCTGGACAAATCACTGAATCCTGTTTGCCTCAGTTTCCTCATCTCACCTCTAAGGCTTTTTCTAGCTTTAAATCCTTGACCCTTTTCAGACCCTATCTGCCCCACATGTATCCAAGATGCCAATCTTGTAATGAGTAGACTATAAAATGTTCAAACCTGAAAACACCTGAGCTATCACACAAACATGCTGGCAGTGACTCTTTTGCCCTTCAAGATTCCCTTATTGTTCTGAGTCTTGATATGAGGATGAAATATTAATAAAATATTAAATTTATTATAATTTTCTTACTGTTTTCTGGTCCCCTAGCCCTGATACCCATTCCTGAGCCAATGTTACAGAGGCAGAAAAGTGAACATTCTCCTGGATTATAAATATCTTCAACTTTAACATTTTAGAGGGGGAAATATCATTAATGTAAACACTCTCACCAAAAAAAAAAATCCCTTCATACGCAGTGAACAAGAACAACAAATTCTCAGGAACAAGATGAGACAATATAGGACCAGATGTTCTAGAATAGTCTTTCTTTTTTTTTCTTGCATCCTGTGGTTCCTTTACACATGGGGACATTAGTACCAGTGGGATTTCAATGCTGTAAGTAACAAGAGACAGAAGACACTCTATAGCCAATAAACATACACAGGTCTATTTGAGTTTTTTTAGTATGTAGTGAAATGGAATCAAGAAAGTAAAGCAACTCTAAACTAATCGAAGAAAGGTTGTGGAAGTCAGCAAACTCTTTCAATTGTTGGGAAAATGAATAGAATGCTCCACCATTTTTTGTTTCATCTTGGGTATTTTTATCATTCTCATTAAGAAGTTATTGTGCACCATTATAAATGAAAGAGAGTTCCTTAGTACATATTACTATATATTACTATAAAAATATAACAGGTGCAGGAAATCTTAAAGTTGTAGTATGGATCTCAAGGTAATGTAACTCTAAAACAATTTATATTACTTTTTAATTTTCATTAATGGAGGTGCTCAATTGATTCACTCCATCCAATGGTGTTAGACAAGAAATGGGGAGAAGAGAGGAAGGGAGTGACTCCAATTCACCCTTCCTGCTGCTCTTATATTAATCTCACTAAAATATCTCTTTGATTATATCACATCCTTCTTTCCTATTCAGAAATCAATACTGAAAAAAGGGGAAAAGGAAACTGAAGGTAGCAGAGATCCCTTCCTCCATCTCTACTCACAGAGTAGAGATTTAAGAAGAGTAAAAAGGCAGAGAGTATTTCCAAAAGACTGTGATTATTTTTAAAAGGCTTCAAGATAGCTGTTTTTCAAATGTTGTATTCCACTTTTCTTATCACATCTTTCTCCATTGCCCTCAAGAGGTTTCATACCTCAAATTCTTCAGAAATAGTGATTTTCTATGACCTGCAGCTATAAGTTATATGTCATCCATATAAAAAATAAAGTTACAGCAATATCATTTTAAGAATGACTTCAAGCGACTAAGTCATTTTGACTATTATAAATATACAAACTACAAATAAGGGACATATGAAGAGACATGCTATCTATATCCAGAGAAAAAATACTGAGAAGAACTAAGTCTATCATAGTTGATCATTGAACAATGTTGCTATTAAAGTGTACAATGTTCTCCTGCTTCTGTTCACTTCACTTTGTTCATGTAAGTCTTTCTAGATTTTTCTGAAATCTGTCTGCTCATCATTTCTCATAGAACAATAATTGCATATTTGAAGAGAATAGCCATTTGTCCATAGTAGATTTGCAGTTTCATGTGCAGTCATCTTTTTATTGTACTGTGTTATGGAAATGTTTGTTTTATTCACTAAATTTAAAATAAAATTTTAAAATTTTATTTATTTTTCCAATTACATGAAGATATGCAAAGATAATTTTCAACATTTATTTTTGTAAAGTTTTCTCCCTCCTATCCTTCCTTCATGCCACCCTAAGATATAAAGTAGTCTGATATAGGTTATACATGTATAATTATGTTACACATATTTCCTTATTAGTCGTATTATGAAATAGGAATCAGATCAAAAGATAAAAACGAAGAGAAGAAAAAAACAAATTTAAAAAGTTTGAATAGTGTGTTTTGATCTGCATTCAGATTTCACACCTTTTTCTCAGGATGTGGATGGCATCCTCTATCACAAGTCTTTTAGTATTATCTTTGATCATTGTGCTATTGAGTAGAACTAAGCCTATCATAGTTGATTATTGTACAATGTTGCTGTTAAAGTGTACAATATTCTCCTAAGTCTGCTCACTTCACTCAACATCAGCTCATATAAGTCTTTCTAGGTTTTTCTGAAATCTGCCTGCTCATCATTTCTCATAGAACATTAATATTCTATTTCATTCATATATCAATTTATTCAGTTATTCCCCAATTCATGGAAATCACCTCAGTTTTCAACTCTGCCACCACAAAAATGGTGCCATGAATATCCTTGTACTTCTGAGTATCAATTTGGTATACAGACCTAGTAGTGATATTGTTAAATCAAATGGTACACAGTTTTATTGCCCTTTGGACATAGTTCCAAATTGCTCTTAAGAATGGTTGGACCAGTTCACAACTCCACCAACAGTACATTAGTGTCCCAGTTTTTTTCACATCCTTTCCAACATTTATTATTTACCTTTTCTTCATATTAGCAAATCTGATAAGTGTGAGGTGCTATTTCAGAGTTGTTTTAATTTGCATATCTCTAATAAATATTTGTTAAAACTATATTGACCCCATAGATTGTCTAAGTGTAGCTCACAGGTAAACATGGATGGATATCTCTGGGATCTGTCCCATCCTACTTCAAAGGAGACTTTAATTCCTTCCTGGAAGAGAGCAGAAAAGGGGTTATAAGGTAGAAACTCCATTATCTTCTAAGAGGGAATATTGGATCAGAATTATATCTATCTGCCCTATCTCTAAATGTTACTGGTCTCAGAGCAAAAATAATAAACTGGTTTCCCTGGATATTCTCCTCTGCAAAGAAAGATCAACTCAACCTCATACCTACAAGCTTGGTTAAATAAAAGATCGTCTCAAATAGTGAGTAGAAATTAACATATTTGTCCAAGTAGATAACAAATAGAACCCAGAGAAACTGTACAAATTTAGAATATAATAGGGGCGGCTAGGTGGCATACTGGATAAAAGCACCGGCCTTGGAGTCAGGAGTACCTGGGTTCAAATCTGGTCTCAGACACTTAATAATTACCTAATTGTGTGGCCTTGGGCAAGCCACTTAACCCCATTTGCCTTGCAAAAAAACCTTAAAAAAAGCCTTTCCCAGACTTCTTTAATCTGGGGGCGGCTAGGTGGCGCAGTGGATAGAGCACTGGCCTTGGAGTCAGGAGTACCTGAGTTCAAATCTGGCCTCAGACACTTAATAATTACCTAGCTGTGTGGCCTTGGGTAAGCCACTTAACCCCACTGCCTTGCAAAAACCTAAAAAAAAAAAAAGAAAGAATATAATAGAAAAATTTTCACAAGAATGAATGAGTTCATGAAGAAAGATCAACCAAGAAAAGTAGCCCCTGATATCACTTGAGGAAATTTCCAAAACTTCTAGGGAGACAAGTTAGAAGTCAGGGAATTGATGGGACACCAAAAATATCCAAAACTACTCCTCTCTGGAGTCAGTACCAAAGAGAACCTTGAGCAACATGTGGCTTCTCTTGAAGAAGGAATGAATGATGTCTCTCCATTCCAAAACTCCTGGACCAATACCACTCCTCACAGAGGTATGCAACATCACGCTTTCTTAAATAAATAAATAAATAAATAAATAAATAAAAGAGTCTTCTGCAATATGCTGTCAATTTAAAATCTGGGTTACTCACTCAGCATCACCCAGAAAATATTGATACTAAAAATATGAACCTTGAGGCAGTTTTTATAGTGCATAAAAAATTGGACTGAGACTAAGAAAGATCTTTCCTTTAATAGGTCACAGGAGACTTTCAGGTAGCATGACTGAAGGATGGAGGTCTCAACATTTCTCTGATTCTTGTTGTTTAGTCATTCAATTGTGTCTTACTTTTTGTGAATACATATGGGGCTTTCTTGGCAAAGATATTGGAGTAGTTTGCAATTTCCTTCTCAAGTAAACAGAGGTTAAGTGATTTGCCCAAGGTCACAGTTTTGAATTCAGGTCTTACTGACTCCAGGCCCAGAGCTCTCTATCCTTTGAACCACTTAGCTGCCCCATCTCACACATGGCCAAAATAGGAATTATGTGCAAAAGAAAAGGACAATTTTTGAAGCACTTTTAATGTACAGAAAAGAACAGAAGGAAGACCATGTTATTTGGCATATAACTGTTTCATTTACAATCCTCTTTCTCTATTATACTTTGTATATGGTAACATTTGTTTTCTTTGACATTTGTCAAGTTCAGATTCTTTCTAAAAGCGAAAGAAAAGGAAGACCAAGGGGATTGAAGAAGATGGGTGCCATCCTTTAACAAAATGTTCCCTCACCTGCCCGGTTCAATCTGACCAGAAAAATACATTCTGTCAAAAGAACTATCAGTTTGTTTCTTGAATGAGGTTTCAAAAAATCTCCTTTGAAGAAAAGGCTTGAGGGAATAGATAAGTTTATAAAGATTAGATAAAAATCACTCTACAGAATGGAAAAAATGGGAGGTAGCAAAAGTAATGAACTAAAGGTCAAATACCTTTGCTGAAATCTATCCTGATATCTTTTTTTAAGGGACTTTTTAAAAAAAATTAGTATTTTATTTTCTGCAATTATATAAAAAATCAATTTTCAACATGTTTTTAAAATTGAGTTCCAAATTCTATTCTTCCTGTTCTACCCTCCTCATTGAGAAGACAAGCAATTTAATATAGGTTATACACATGTAGTCATGCAAAACATATTTTCATATCACTCATTTTATAAAACACAAAAAAAATTAAAAACCCAAGAAAAATGAAGTAAAAAAGTATACTTTGTTCTGTACTCAGATTCCATCAGTTCTTTCTCTAGGGAAGGATTTTTCATCATAAGTCCTTCAGAATTATCTCCATCATTGTCTTACTTAGAATAGCTAACTCATTCAGTTAATTGATCATCTTAGAGAATTGTTATTACTGTGCACAATTTTCTCCTGGCTCTACTCATTTCAGTTTACATCAATTCATGTCTTTCCCGGGTTTTCTGAGAGCATTTAGCTCTTTATGTATTATCTTGACCATTGACTTGACAACCTTTCAAAAGGGTCTTATATCAAGTTTACCTTCATTGCCTTGCAAATGGAAGGTGGGTCTAGTTCCCAGCAGGTCATCCCAAAGACTTTGCTGCACTGTGTCTCACTATCAGGGAATAGTATTGTTCTGTTAAGATGTACCAATCAAGAGGCAGCTAGGTGGGACCAGCCCTGAGGTCAGGAGGATCTGAGTCAAATCCAGAATTAGACAATAATTATCTAATTTATGAACTTCAGCAAGTCACTTAATCTAAATTGCTTTAAATCGTTATTAATTAGAGAAATGCAAATTGAAGCATCTCTGAGGTACCACCTCACACCTCTCAGATTGACCAATATGATCAGAAAGGAAAATGATCAATGTTGGAGGGGATGTGGGAAATGTTGAACACTAATGCATTGTTGGTGGAGCTGTGAACTGATCGAACTTTTCTGAAGAACAAATTGGAATTATGCCCAAAAGGCAATAAAAAAGTGCATACCCTTTGCTCTATCAGTACCACTATTGGGCCTATATCCTGAGAAGATAATGAAAATGGGTAAAAATCCCACATGCACAAAAATATTCATAGCAGCTCTGTTTATAAGGGCAAAGAATTGGAAATATAGGGGATGTCCATCAATTGGGGAATGGTTGAATAAATTTGTTGTATATGTATGTGATGGAACACTATTGTTCTATAAGAAATAAGGAGGAATGGGATTTCAGAAAAGTCTGGAAAGACAATTTTTAGGAGATCTATGATAGAAAATTCCATCATTACATGAACTATGGAATTTAAACAAAGACCTAGTATTATTATCTTCAATTTTTAAAAAAGTTTTCTTATGTATTACATAATTTTGCTATTTCTAATGTTTTCTTTCTTCCTTGTGGATATGTTTTTTTTCTCTCAACACATTCAATTTTTTTTTTTTAGGTTTTTGCAAGGCAATGGGGTTAAGTGGCTTGCCCAAGGCCACACAGCTAGGTAATTATTAAGTGTCTGAGACCAGATTTGAACTTAGGTACTCCTGTCTCCAGGGCCGGTGCTTTATCCACTACGCCACCTAGCTGCCCCTCAACACATTCAGTTTTGATCTATGCATATCAGAGCATTGAATGAAAATATTGTATCAGATTGTCTTCTGTTGGGAAGGGGGGAGGGAAGGGAGGGAAAGGGAAAAATTGTAAAATTCAAATCCTTGCAAAAAATGATTGGTAGAAACTACTGTTGTATATAATTGGGAAACAAATAAAATATTTATATATATTTTTTAAAAAGTCACTTAATCCCATTGCCTTTCAACCCCCCCAAAAAAGATGTACCAATCAAGCAATTAGCAAACATAATTTGCCCCTCTATATACCAGACACTTTACTAAATACAAGGCATTCAAAGAAAAATGAAATATCCTCTGCTCTCAGCAGTCATATTCTATTGGAGGAAAAAACATGTTCTCACAGAAATATATAAATAGAAAACAAATACAAAGTAATTAAATATAAACTAATTAGAGAGGGGCAGCATTACTGGTTGGGGGAATCAGAAATAATTTTATCTTGAAAGTTCCATAAGAACTGAATTTTAAAAGAAACTTGAGATTCTTGAAAATAAAGGTGAGAAGGAAGTAAAATCTAGTTGTTGGGAACAGTCTTGCAAAAGCATAGAAATGATAAATGGTGATAGATGTATGGTTAGAGTCAGGAAGTCTAGAGCTGTGTCATGGAATGTCCCAACCTCTGAAGAATCTAAACTAAGGGTTGCTTCAACAGCTATGAGGAGGTGAATTACAGGTGTGAGAAGGCAGCAGCATCTCTCCAATGAGGAGTTGCACAGGAGAACATGGCTATTATCAAATGACTGGAAAAGAAGGTGGCCTACTCTTGTAGCAAAAACATGACACAGCTGATAAACTACCTGGAGGCTCCACTAGTATCCATATCACATAAAGAGATGTAAAAGGAAGTCTCAGTATATTGGATAGACTCCTTCTGATGTATTGATAGGAAGAAATGGACAGGAGTTACTCAATCTGCAAGCATGTATAAAGCACCTAATATGTGCCAGGCCTTGTTCTAGACACTGGAAATATATGTATAAAATATTTTTAAATCCCTATTCACAAGAAATGGGAGAAAGAGATTAGAACTCATTCTGGTGAAAAGAATAACCATTAGTCATAAGAATGAAAATTTACTAAAGATATAAAATGTGAAAATAATTCTAGTCATAAGGTATAATATGAGCAAAGAAACAAAACTGTATAAGGGTATATTTGTGGACCTGGGAGAAGACTGAATCTTAAAATACATGTAAAAGGATAATATAAGGTCAGAAAGGTTTAGTGCACTAGCCCATTATGGAAGGAGATTTTATTCTCAAGGACCACACAATCAAAAAGGGAGAAGAGGCAGGTGCATAAATAAGTTTTAATAGAAGTCATAATCTGCTAAGAGGAAACATGTAATAAATAATATATAACAAAATGTAGTATATAATAATATGTAATATACAACAATGTATATGGAACATAACATTCAAAGAGGAAGAACTCACTTAAATTTTGAGGGGAGAGATCAGGCTTCATGGTATAAGTAACTTTGAAGGAAAGAAAGGATTTCAACAAGTAGGTCCAAGGGCAGAAAATCCATTCCAGGCTTCAAAGACAACTTGAGCAAAGGGACCATGAAAGCATGAGAAAAAGGAGTGAGGATAGTTGAGTGAGAGTTTGGCTAGAGGTTAGAATGGTTGGACATGAATAGTATAAAGAAAGTCTTGAAAGGTAGATTGTATTGAGGAGGGCTTAGAATGCAAGTGATGTATTTTATTTGGTTTTGATACATATATTACAGAGTTTTGAATAGGTAATGTCAGTCTTGTGCATTTCTTATCAATTCTCTCTTCCCCCTCAGTATTCTTCATGCTTCAATGTAATGGGAATATGGGAGTGAGCCTTGTTCAGATGGCATCTCCATCTCTAGGGAGATGACCTTTTTGATTACTTCAACAGCTCAGCTGATATATGTGGAGCTTGACTTGACTTCATTTGACTTCATGAATTCCCCAAAGTGGAGGTGAGTTAGGTGAGTAGGCATGAGGGATAGCCAATGTAAAAACATTAAAGAAGAGATATAGAATATCATATATAAGAATTGCACCTAAAGACTCAAGAACTGCTTTCCCCCACATATTAATTTGCAAATGTTACACAAAGGAGTAAAACATGAAATCCAAACATGAATTTCCTCTGTAATTGGAGGTAATGGGGCAGCACAAGTGTTTTGTCCACCAATCAGGAAATAGCAGAGAGGGGATGGAAGAAAATGGCATCAAAGTCAAACTTCACCTTTCTGACAATATAGCAGAAGGTTGTTCAGTCTTATCTTTGACCTTTAGAATTCATTTATATATTTGGCATTCCTCTGGGAGATATGAAGAATGGGAAAATTGTCCCATGCCTTCCTAGACCCTAAATTTAGTCATATACCATGCCATTGCACCAGGGGCATAAGATTAGCTATATCTCAGCAGGCTGACAGTCTACTGAGTACTCTATCTCCTGTCCTATTATCCTCTTTGACAAATCCCTGATTTACTGTAAGGGCCATTATAGGTCACAAAGCTTGAAAAGCTGAAAATCCAACTAACAAAATCAAAAATTACTTAGTGATACCCATGAGAGTACAGCTGGTACTCACCAAGCAGAATAGGTTCTCTGGTCTAAAAGGGTCAAGTGAAACTTAAGTGAAATAAGTTGCCAGGGTGGGACTAATAACAATCAGGAATCTTTGCATTCTATCCTGTGCTCTGAATGTCATTTACTTAAAGTCTGTTTCTTTCAAATTTGAAACTTGATTTAGTTTAAGCTTTCTTTGGATGAAGTTTGCTGCCTTTGATCCTATATCCTGCATATTTTCTCTTTACTCATTTTCTTTATATCCACACCTTGACTATCCTGAGTATCTCTTATCTATTATTTGTCTCTTAGCCATTATTTGTTGGAATTTACTTCTACACCTAATGGATAAACTATTTTCTTTTCCCTAGTTTCTGATCATTTTTAACTCTTAAGTTTTTTTTTCCTCTGGTCTTTTGGTACTGTCAACAGACTCCCCCACATTTTCACATTCCCAATTTTGAAGCTGATCCCATCAATAGAAAGCATTCAAATTCATTTCTTGTCAAGTCTGATTCCCATCCTTGCCTGGTTGCATGAATCAAAGGCTTTGTAGTCAGTGTTGCTACAGAAACTAGTTTTATACATGTATTCTATTGGGATGTGGATACAGGGGGACAAAGAAGCATCACTAAGAGTAGGCTGTACTCTATCTCTAATCTCTCTTCATGTGAAAGATTTTGCCTTTTATTCCATGGCTTACTTGTGACTTCTAGTTCTCAGCTATAATTAAAAGAATGTCAGTATTTCATTATCATAAAGAGGTTTTGTAGACACCCCATTCTACCTGATGGGAGCTAAAATAACCAGCAAGTGATCATGAGGTTTCCAGTCAAAGCCCTGAAGCTGATAGGAGAAGAAGCTCTGCTATCCATTGCCTAACACCACCTGACAACAAGTGTGGGGTCAGTCATATTTATGAGAGAAATGTCCTATTACTTTGTTCTTTACTTTTAAAATTGATGAGCGCTTGTGAGCTATAATGTTTTAAGAGAATACAGACTCTGAAATCTGTATTGTCATATGTCGAGAGCAAGAGATAATAGGCAGACAGTTAGGGGAATCCACTGATACCCTCTCAAAGCCAGGAGAAAATGAGGGAGGCACATTGGGTAGACTCCCTGTGCTGAGCTTAGAGGAAAAACATGAACAAGAGTCACAATCTTGTACGGAACCTTTCATAGTTTAAGGAGGTCCTACCTGCAATAAGTAAGTGATCAGTGGTCTTAGATAACTGATCTAAGATTAGAAATTCCCAAGACCATCACTATGGAATAGTAGAAAAAGAGCTAGCCTTTGACTAGGAAAATCTTGATTCATATCCTGCCTCTGACACACACAGAGTAAATCACTTGACATCTGATACACACACAGAGTAAATCACTTAGCATCTGATACACACAGAGTAAATCACTTAGCATCTCAAAATCTGGAACAACTGTATAATAAAAAAGTGCAGAATGTTACTGGTAGAGGGAGTTTCCTAATTTGGGAGACCTTATACTAGTGGAAATTATTGGTCCACATTCTATCCCTTTATCTCTCTATCATTTGACATCAAAATAATTTTGAACCAGAACAAAAACTAAGCAAATGAGCTAAGTTACTATCTTCTACTCCCTTGGCTCACATTCCTAAGTTTCCTAGGCTTTGAGTTTTCTTACACATATCTCACTTGTTTACAGTGTTTTTTTCTTCTCCCCATACATTTCAAAAGCATAATTCTGCCTTAGTCTTTTTGTATGTCTAGGAGTAGGGATATGCCTTCTCCCCAAGGAGAAAAAAAGTATGTTCAGATATCTAAAGGGATGAATATCTCTTTGGGGATGTCAAAAGAGATATGGAACCATCATTTTAATGGGAAAAAAAGCTCAAATTGCCATCAAAAAGTTTTGGCTTTTTATTATATATGTTACTCTTACTCAGAAACTCAGATTTGAAAATTCTTTCCAAGTTTTTGCCTTAAGGTCAGCACAGGGAGTCTACACAATGTGCCTCCTTCATTTTCTTACAGTATTGAAAAGTTACCAGTGGATCACTTTTACTGTCTATTCCTTGCCTTTAATATATATGACAAGCCCATAATCCTTTCTTGTTACATAATTCCTTGGTGACTTTTACTCCTTTTCTTTTAGTTTTGATCTTTTACGGCTCTTTGTAACTCATTGTAGCTTCTAACCACAATGAAACAAAAATTTCTAAATGAATCACTCTAACAAGTCAATCTTCAAACATAAAATATGTATAGAATGTCACCAATTTCATTTCAGGCTCAATTATTTGATATGATTGAGAATTCAGAAACATAATTAATAAACAAGATATGGTGCCCAGAATACACTTATAGGCTCCTACCCAAATGGTAAAGTCATACCCCTGTAAGGTTGTAAAGGATGTTATAAGACCAGTCAAAATGGTACAGTAGGAGGAAGCAATATAGTCTAGCTTCCTCCATAACCACTCCAATAAAAATTTGAGAGTCAAACTGAGTTGTGTTTGGGAAATATCAGGAGAAACCACACTGTCCTCTTTCCAGTCAAATATTTACAAATTCAACTCATGGGCAAATGACCAGTGCAGGAATTACGGAATAAGAACTGGACATGATATAAAATTAAGCCTCTTTGGTTTCAAATAAGATTGAGTCAATTGTGGGGGGGGGGGTCACTGAGGGCAGATTGTGGACTCATCCTCAGACCCAGAAAAAGATATTGCAGATCTTCTAGTTCATTCTTACCTGAAACATGAATTCCCTCTACAATATCCTTAATAAATTTCTATCAACTTCTATTTGAATACTTCCAATGAGGGAGAATTATTTACTTAAAGAAGCAACTTGTTCCAAAGTTAGACAAATAAAGTTGTCAGAAAGTGAGATGAACTCTCTCATAAAAGGGAAGAGAATAGCTGAATGGATTAAAAATCAGAATGCAGAATATGTTGCTTATAAGAAACATCTTTGAAGCAGAAAGATACACACACACACAGTAAAGGTAAAAATCTGGAGCAGAATATATTATGCTTTAGCTGAAGTAAAAAAACAGAGGTAGCAATTCTGATCTCAAAACAAAAGCAAAAATATATTTAATTGTAAGAGATAAGGAGGGAAACTTTGTTTTTCTAAAAGGTGCCTAGATAAGAGTAATATCAATAATTAAATATTTATGCAGCACAAGTGGTATAGCATCTAAATTCTTAAAGAAGTGAAGTGAGTTATAGGAAGAAATAGACAACAAAACCATACTGGGGGGAATCTCAACCTCTCTCTCAGAATTAGATATATCTAACCACAATATAAACAAGAAAAAAGTTAAAGAGGTGAATAGAATTTTAGAAAAGTTAGATATTATAGACCTCTGGAGAATATTGAATGGGGATAGAAAGGAATATATATTTTTCTCAGTTGTACATGGCACTACACAAAAATTGATCATGTATTAGGGCATAAAAACATCACAATAAAATGCAGAGAGGTAGAAATATTAAAAACATCCTTTTCAGAGCATGATGCAATAAAAATTAAGTGTTAAAGCCAAGGAAAGATAAGGTTAGAAATTATTTCAAAACTAAATAGTCTAATTCTAAAGATTGAGTAGGTCAAACAAAAATCATAGTAACAATCAATAATTTCATCAAAGAGAATGACAATAATGAGACAACATAATCAAAATTCATGGGATGCAGTCAAAGAAGTCCTTAAGAAAAATTTTCATATTTCTAAATGTTTACAAGTTTAAAATAGAGAAAGAGTTGACCAATGAATTGGATATGTAACTTAAAAAGTTAGAAAAAGAAAAAATTAAAAAATATTCAATTCAATACAGATGAAAATCAATAAAGAGATTAATAAAATTAAACAGTTGGTTTTATAAAAAAACTAATAGATAAATATTTGATCTGATTAAAAAGATATGGTGCCCAGAATACACTTATAGGCTCCTACCCAAATGGTAAAGTCATACCCCTGTAAGGTTGTAAAGGATATTATAAGACCAGTCAAAATGGTAGAGTAAGAGGAAGCAATATAGTCTAGCTTCCTTCTGATTAAAAAGAAGAAAATCAAACTACCAGCATCAAAAAATGAAAAGGGTGAATTCACCATCTTTTCGGATGTCATATGTTGAGTCCCTTTCTGGATTCCCTCAATTGTTGAAAGGGCAGGAGACAAGGAAGACAAGTTCTCCCTTTGTGCACCAAGGTCTCCAAGATCTCCATTTATTTAACAAAATACAAGTGCTTAAACCTTCCCAGTCTCTAATCCACTCCTAATCCCATGTCACTTAGTAAAACAAGGCTCTGGTGCTCAAGGATGCCAGGTGATGAAAGTTCACAGCACTTCCACACAACAGTCCCTAAAAACCATCAATAGAGGAAATGAAAGCAATACTTAAGAACTATTTTAACCAATTATATGCCTATAATTTGACAATTTAAATGAAGTAGATGAATATTTATAAAAATACATTGTCCAGATTAACAGAAGAGGAAATAAAATACTTAACCCCATCTTAGAAAAAAGAAATTGAAAAGCCATCATTCCCTCATAGGGTCACAAGGCAATTATTTTACTCCTCAATAATTGACTCTATCACATTCTATATAAAATTTATTCTAAACATCTTCTTTTCTCCCCAATGCTTCCCAAACAATCCCTTCTTTTCTGTCTCAGGAGAGAATTTTACCTTATACTTTTTTGGAGAAAATAGAGATCATTTGCCATGAATTTATTCTTCTCCTTGGATCTACACCTCAAAACTCCTAAATATAAAAATCATTCTCTCTTCCTTTATTCAAAACTCTGATTAAGAATTGGCCCTTTACCCTTTGATCCAGCAATACCACCACTGGGCCTATACCCTGAAGAAATGATGAAAAAGGATAAAAACATCACTTGTACAAAAATATTCATAGCAGCCCTGTTTGTGGTGGCAAAGAATTAGAAATCAAGTAAATGTCTTTCACTTGCTAAGCCATTGGGGAATAGCTTAGCAAACTGTGGTATATTTTTGTGATGGAACACTATTGTTCTGTTAGAAACCAGGAGGGATGGGAATTCAGGGAAGCCTGGAGGGATTTGCATGAACTGATACTGAGAGAGATGAACAGAAGTAGAGAAACACTGTACACCCTAACAGCAACGTGGGGGGTGATGTTCAACCTTGATGGACTTGCTCATTCCATCAGTGCAACAATTAGGGACAATATTGGGCTATCTGCAATGGCGAATACCATCTGTATGCAGAGAGAGAACTGTGGAGTTTGAACAAAGACCAAGGACTAATACCTTTAATTTAGAAGAAAAACTGATATCTTATTGTCTGATCTTGCTATCTCTTTTACTTTATCTTTTTTCCTTCCTTAAGGATATTATTTCTCTCTCATCACATTCAATTTGAATCAATGTATACCATGGAAACAATGTAAAGACTGGCAAATTGCCTTCTGTGGGGGATGGGGGAGGGAAGTAAAATTGGGGGAAAATTGTAAAACTCAAAATAAATAAAATCTTTTTAAAAAATGTAAAGTGCTATGTAAGAGTAAGGTACCATTATGAGCTGGATCTTGCCTTTAATATTTATGATAGGCCTTAGCCTATTTCATTTCTGAATTTAAGATCTAGGCTTAATCCTCTCCTATGTTTTGCTGCTCACATAATGATATTTTTCTTATTTTGTATTTAAATTTAAAGTAAAAAAGAAGAAAAAACATACAAATAAAAAGAATTGACCCTTTTCATCAAAGATCATCTATATTTATATCCTAACTCCCTTCTATTACATCCCTTTCCCTCTCAACTCCAGTCTTCAGTCTCTATCTATAGTTTCCTTACCTGCTACCTACAACATACCAAGTCTCAGTTATCTTTTAAAAACCCTTCACATAACCTTATTATTCACCTCAAGTTATTCTGCTAAATTTCTCCTTACTTTCTCACTCAGACTCCTAGAAAAATTTGTCTTTCTTTTCATCACTTCATCTCCTCCCACTTGTAGTCCAGCTTCTAACTGAATCATTCAACTGAAACTGCTCACCTAAACTTATCCATGATGTCTTAATTTTCAAAGCCAATGAATTTTTTTAGTCATCTTTTTTAACATTTCTGCAATTCAAATCAATAAACATGTATTAAGGGTCTAAAATGTGTCTAGCTTGGCAGTTAGGTAACACAGTGATAAAGTGGCAAATCTGAAATCAGGAAGACCTGAGTTCAAATCCAGTCTCAGATACCTGCTAGTTATGTGACTTAATTCTATTTGTCTCAATTTCCTCATTTATTAAATGAACTGGAAAAGGAAATGGCAAATCATTCTAGTTTCTTTGCTAAGAAAACCCCAAAATGGGAACATGATGAGTCAGACATGACTGTGCCACTATCTGGGCTAAGCATTGGAGATGCCAAGAAAGCAAAGACAGGTCTGAATTTCTAGAGCTTGAAGTCATAAGTATATATGAGATAATCTATAGAGAGCTATATAGAGATAATAATTGGACACTTGGAAGCTAGTGATGTTACTGAATTAGAGTATAGAGAAAGGAGATGGAATACAGGTGATGAACTAGCAAAGGAGAATGTTGAAAGGAATGAAGCAAGAAGAAAGAGAATACAAAGAAAACCACATCAGGAAAACCCAGAGAAAAGAAGTATCAGCAGTGCTAAAGTCAACATATCCAAAACTGAACTCTATCTTTCTCTCCTACCCCTCTCTTCTTCCAAATTTGCTTGTTACTGTCCAGGGTACATCATCCTCTCAGCCACCAAGGCTCACAACCTAGGTTTCATTTTAAACTCTTTATTCTTTCTATCCATAGCCAATCTGCTGCCAAATCCTTTTGATTCTCTCTTCACAACAATTGTATATATGTCTTTCTTCTCTTCTGACACTTTCTTTCTGATGCAATCAATTAACATCTCATATCTAAACTAATATAATCATCTTTTGGGTTGGCGTTTCTTTCCTCAGTTCTCTACCCACTCATGTTCATTCTCCCCTTGGCTATCAAGCACAGGTCTGATCCTATCACCCCCTAAAATCAAAAGTTCAATTGCCTTCAGATTCAAATATAAAAACCTAATAAAAAAATGTGTTCTCCATTGCTTTGTAAGTTTCTTGAGGCAAAAACTTTTTCTTTACCACCCTCTGCTACTACTTTCTCTGGGTTTTCCTGGGTTTTCTCTCAGCTTTCTCTGTGTTCCCCTGCTTCATATCTGACTCCTTTTTCACATTCTCTTTTGCTAATTTATCATCTATATTCTCTTCTTTTTCTGTGCTGTCACTTAGCAATCTTATCAGCTCTCAAGTATTCGATTATTATCTCTACTCCTATGACTTCTAGCTCTAGAAATCCAACCCTAGTCTCTCTTTAGAGCAATTATCTCACATCCTCATCAACTGTCTGTGACACAATTATTCCACCTTCAATATGGTTCTCCTCTCTTTATACTTAGTTTAATCCCAATCTTTATTTTCTTGAAGGTAATTTGTACCTTATCTTCAAGAAAATCTGATATTAGTCACTAGAGTCCAAGAGTCCATTAACGGCTCTAATGTCTTTGATGAAGAAAATAGTTGGGAAAAATCTTTGCAGATTTTTTTTCTTCTGCTTGTGAGGCCCTTCTACTGTTTTCATGATGACTTTGTTTATGTAATTCCACCTTCAAATAAAAGAGCACTACTCCGAGAAAGTACAGGGAGGTGTGACTCCTGATTGTTAGGAAGACCGGAAAGAGAGACAGACAGAGACAGAAAGAAAGACAAAGAGGGAGAAAAGGGAAGGCAAAGAGAAATGGAGATGGAGAAAAGGGGCAGAGAAATATAAGGCAGAACAAAAAGGATAAGGCATAGATTTTGGATGGCAAATATTATTGCCCTTGTTCATCCTTTGTTCTTAAAGGGGACCAATAACATCATGGGTTGATGTTTTTGTTCTCAAGTGAATTGGATTTAAGCTAGGTAGAGCTGTGCAAAATCCTCCAGAGTCATCAGAGTCCAGGGGCAAGACAAAAATCAAGATGACTAGAGATGGTCCAGTAACCAAGACCTTTCCCAGGTCTCAGTTGGTCTGAGGCAACATCCATCAGTGATTAAGAGCTTGGCAAGAAGTGAGTCAAAAAATGACCTAGCTTGCCATCATGAAGCCCTCAGAGTCATACATATATGGGGGAAAGCCTGTACCTCAACATATCCCTTCATTCTCATTGAATGGGAGTTTACCCTCACTCCAAGACTGTTAAGAGTAGAATTTAATGAAATCCTTCCCTGATTGAACTAAGATTTCATCTCATCTTCACAGAGCCTCATAATTCTTGTACATTCAATTGCCTAAGCCAATTTTTTATGACATTCTGCTTGCTACAATAAATATTTTCTCACTATTTGTAATTGTGTTGTGATGGGAATGAGTCATTAAAACTGTTGAGATTAAATCAAGTATTACTTAACCTCCAGGTCTGAGTTAGAAATACTTCTCCCCATAGAAAACAGGAAAAGGGCTTTAATCCTGAACCCCAACAGCATCATATGCCTATGCTTCAAATATCTAATGTATAATGGATAGATATAATTCCAAGCTAAATATCCTTCTTGAGAACAATAGCTCAGAGCAAGAAGTGATGGCTATACTCCTTACTCCTCATAAAGGTGTAACTCCAGCCTCCCTAAGACATAGAGTGAGACATTAAAACTTATCTGGAAATTTCTATTTCATGTAGAACAAGTGAATCTATGATTCATTTGCTATATTTGGTTGGATTGCTCATCATGTTTTTTTTACATTGATTCTAACTCTTCCTTGCTACTCTGTTCAATGAGATCTCTCAATATCCCTTGGTCTACTCATTATGGCAATTGATTTAGATCAGTTAAAAATCTACATGATATAATTTCTTTCCTTTTGATCCCAATTTTTATCAGTGGCTTGAGTAGATAATTTGAAGTTTATTTTCATTGTATATCATATCTTTTTCTCACTTTTATCTTTTCTTCTAGCTTTGAACTAATTTTAATTTTTGTTCTAAGAAGTTAGTGGTCTGACTATACAGAACTGATTCAGGAATAACTCCCACATCAGCAATGAGTCATTTCTTATCAAATAATTTCATTTTTGTGATATTATTCAGTATTCACCATGACCAACATACCAAAAAAAGTAATAACCATACATACATATGACACTTCTAAAACAATCTTTGCTCCTCTTATTCCTTTTTTCCTGATCCAGTTTCTCCCAACACATATCTTATAATCCTCAGTTATTCCTTCCTTTACATTGATGTCAATAAGGAATAAAATATATGTTGATTTACTATGAAGGCTTATAAGGAATTCTTTGTCGACATTCTCCCATTAGATTTTAAGCTCCTTGAGGGCAAGAACTGCCTTTCATCTTTTTTTTTTCATATCCCTAGCATTTAGGAGAGGGTCTGACATATAGTAAGTACTTGATAAATGTTTATTGATTGATTGGTCAATTGATCATACGATTATTTTCAGGGTGATCTTTTTGAAGATACTTGTCAGGAGTATTTCAATGTGAGATGACCAGATGTCCCATGAATTGATATTTCTTGTTGCCTTTGAGGATATGATAAAACCTATTGTGCCAATTCCTTTATTAGTTTTTCCTCAAAGAACCTTTGATCCAACTTCCCATTTAATGGCCACTTCTATCTTCTGTTCTCACTGGTATGTCATTCATAACAGTAGTACATCTTTTTGTTGATAATAGACAAGGATGTTGCAGTCCTGTTGCAGTTTATAGCAGTGATGTGATATTCTTAGCACCATCTACCCCCCCCATCACTCTTACTTTGCCACTGTAGAAGTGGAAAAAAAAATGCATAGAAAGGGAAGAGAGACCCAAGAGAACAAAGTACACAGTAACAGCAATATTGTATTATGAAGAATTCTGAATGACTTAGCTCTTCTCAGCAAATATAATGATTCAAGAAATGCAAAGCACTTATGATGAAAAATACTATCTACTTCTGGAAAAAGAACTGATGGAGAATGAATGGAGATAGAAGCTAACTATTTTTCACTTTATTTTTTCCACAGATTTGTTTATTTTTTGGTCTGTGTCTTCTTTCACAACACTATTAATTTGGAGAAACTAAGAAAGGTGATGCAATGAGTATCATTTAATATTTTTCTTCTTGCTATGGGATTTCATGGCTAAAGAATTCATCATCATTTGGTTAGTATGTTGAACTGATGATGACCCTCCTTAGTTATCTATGTCCTGAGCTGAATAACTAAATGTACTCAGATTGCAATATCCTAGCTAGAAAAATTATCATGGCTTATGGACAAAGTAAGGAATATAGTTTTGCATTCAAATGAAAAAGTAATTAGATTACTATTCAGTAATTCAATTAGTCAAATACTTATTAAGTGCCTATTAAGAGTTAGGCCTATTGCTGGAGACACAAAGATGAACAACCATAGAGTTCTTTGCCTCAAAAAGATATTGTTCTAAAACACAGGGGTTAGAACATATATAGAGATAAGTATAATACAAGGTAGAAAGAAAAAATCTCTATTCAAATATAAACTGTGAGAGCAGGGATTGGCTTTACTTTTGCTTTTGCCCACCTACTTAATACATTGTCACATAGAAAACATAAAATAAATGTTGTAATTTAATTTTTTAATTTAAACTAATAATTTTTTAAATATTCCTTAATATGCTTCAGGAAAATTTGAGAAAGGAAAGGCTACTTTAAGCAAGGATTAAAACAAGGTTTCATGGAGAAAGTAGTTTGAACTCTTTGAAAGAAGAGAAGAGTTTCAACAGGAAAAGAAAAAAGAATAGAATTTTGTTCTAATACCAAGAACCACCACAGGGCCCAAAGGGCTTCATAGGACACTGTGACCAATCACTTTTCATTAAGAGAACTCTTTGCTCTGGACCCACTGGAGTAATCTAATCCAGGTTTAGTCCTGGGAGCCTCAACTCTAAATGAAAGGAGCAGGCATCCTCTTTTCCCACTCTTTAGTTCATTAAGGATCTAATCCAACACTATGGTACTACATATAGCTTGGATTTGGATCCATGTTTAAGATCTCCCCAAAGGGAGAGTAGAAAGGTATTTGATATACAATATGAATTAAGTTTGGGACAGACATTTATTTCCTACACTCAAAAACATTCAATTAAGTAAAACATTCATCTATCTAGAATTTTAGTCACAAGCATTAGAACATAAAGCAATATGTGGGGATATTAAATAGGAATTCCACATTTCATTTCAGCTTAACTTTGTCCTTATGATTCCTATTCCATGTCTTTTGACAATCCAATACATGGCTTAGTCCATTATCCTTCGGGGGGGGTGGTATTTTTGTCTGATAAATATACTCCTCTAGCTACCCATCAATTCCTCCTGATGAACTCAGGACCTCTAAATGTCACATGATTACTTAAAAGTCTGGGCATCTACCTCCAGAACAACATTTATTCCTTTCCTTGTAGTTATTTTGTTTGTTCTTCATTTTTGAAGAGGACCATGACATATGTGACTTTGGAAAGTGATGTCATGACTTGAAAGTGAATTGGATTTAAGTGAGGTAAGGCTATACAAAGTCACCAGCCTCACTCTCTCTTCCAGAGACATCTGGATCCAATGGCAAGTTGTTTATCAGACTGCAGATTTCTGAGGCAAAGCACATGCAGTAATTAACTCTCAGTAAAAAACTGAGGCAAGGAATGGCATTTTTTTAACCTGATAATCAAAAAAAAAAAAATCATTCTAAAAAGGGAAGGTCCCTCAGAGTTGCTGTCCAAAACAGAAACAATTGCTAATTACACTCATTTTGAAACATCAAAGCCCAAGCAAGACAAATGAGACTTGGGTTAGGACTTATTATTAACCTATCAATGAGAGCCCCTCCAGGAAAGAAAATACAAAGAGAAAAAGGGAAGCTAATTTAAACTTGCCTAATTGAGCACTCTTAATCTCAATGCCATTATGAAAGGGATAGGGGAAAAGAGCATCCCCATCCCTATCCCTGCAGTCTAGTGAAAGATAGAACTATTCGCCACCATAGGAAAGCCAAAAGAAGATCACTCTTTTTTTTTAAAGCTTGACTGACATTCTCCAATTGATAAATGGTCAAAGGATATGAACAGGCAATTTTCAAATAAAGAATAAAACTATCTTTAGTCATATGAAAAAATGCTCCAAATCATTACTGATTAGGGAAAATGCAAAATAAAACTGAGGTACCACTTCACACCTATAAGACTGGCTAAAATGACAAAAAAAAGGAAAATGATCAATGTTGGAGAGAATATTAGAAGACTGGGATCTTAATGCATTATTGGTAGAGTTGTGAACTGATCCAACCATTCTGGTGAGCAATTTGGAACTGTGAACAAAGGACAATACAACTGTACATATCCCTTGAATCAGCTATACAACTACTAGATCTGTATCCCAAAGTGCTCATAAAAAAGGGAATGTACAAAAATATTTATAGCAGCTGTTTTTGAAGTGGCAAAGAAGAACAAGCTATGGGATATGAATGTTAAAGAATATATTGTTTTGAACTATAAGATCAAAGACTAGTTTACTTGTTAGATCTATGGAAAGGGAAGTAGTTTATGACTAAGGAAGAGATGGAGAACATCACTAAAAACAAACTAGATGATTTTGATTACATTAAATTAAAAAGCTTTTGCACAGACAAAACCACTGTAACCAAGATCAAAAGAAATGTAATAAACTGGGAAACAATCTTCACATCTAATGTTTCTGACAAAGGACTCATTTCTAAAATATACAGACAATTGAGTCAAATTTAAAAAAAAAGCCATTCTCCAATTGACAAATAGTCAAAGGATATGCAGAGGCAATTTACAGGTGAGGAGATCAAAGCAATCCATAGTCATATGAAAAATTGCTCTAAATCATTACTTATTAGAGAAATGCAAATTAAAGCTTCTCTCTGACTCACTCACACCTCTCAGACTGGCCAATATGACCAGATAATGATCACTGTTGGAAGGGTTTTGGGAAATTTGGGACACTATTACATTGTTGGTGGAGATGTGAACTCATCCAACTGTTCTGGAGAGAAATTGGAAACCATGCCTAAAGGGCAACAAAAATGTGCATACCCTTTGATCCTGCTATACAACTACTGGGTCTATAGCCTGAAGAGATGATGAAAAAGGGTAAAAACATCACTTGTACAAAAATATTCATAGAAGCACTGTTTGTGGTGGCAAAGAATTGGAAATCAAATAAATGTCCTTCAATTAGGGAATGGTTTAGCAAACTGTGGTATATGTATGTCATGGAACACTATTGTTCTATTAGAAACCAGGAGGGATGGGATTTCAGGGAAGCCTGGAAGGATTTGCATGAACTGATGCTGAGTGAGATGAGAAGAACCAGAAAAATACTATACACCCTAACAGCAACATGAGGGTGATGATTAACCTTGATGGACTTGCTCATTCCATCAGTGCAACAATCAGAGACAATCTGGGGCTATCTGCAATGGAGAATACCATCTGCATCCAGAGAAAGAACTGTGGAGTTTGAACAAAGACCAAGGACTATTACCTTTAATTTAGAATATGTTGTTTTGAAAGAAATCAAGAAGTGCTTGAGAAAATATGGAAAGTCTTAGATGAATTGGTGCTGAGTGAAGTGAGCAGAACCAAGAGAATATTATGCACACTAGCACAGCATTATGAAATATCAACTATGCCATGATGGTTGACAAACATGTTATAAATAGCTGGTAAATACTTAGTCCAGAGTGATTAAAATGTTTTTTTTAATTGACATCTTAATAGGGGCAGGTAAGTGGCACAGTGGATAGAGCACCAGCCCTAGAGTCAGGTGGACCTGAGTTCAAATCTAACCTCAGATACCTAATACTTATTTAAGACTGTGTGACCTTGGGCAAATTACTTAACCTCATTGCCTTACAAAAAAAAAGCAACAACAACAAAAAAGACATCTTAATAATTGGCACACTTCTCTCAAGGGGAGAGGGGCACCAAAATCCAGAACTACTAGGTGTTATATGCACTTTCAAAGGCTTTGTTCCTCCCACTTTGAGCCAATCATTAGCTGGGGTCACAATCTAATTGTTACATTCGTCCCCATAGGTTTTCCCTGCTCTTCTCATTATATTTATGAGTGAGAACAGCTTACCCCCTTGAGCACGTGCAAAGGAGAAGGGTGCAAACTCTAGGTTAATCTCAGAACTAGGTGGGGCAGACCTGTCAAATCTCAGGTTTTGATCAGGTTGAGGCTAAATCTTGTCTTAACTCACATACCTGTCCATAGGCACCACCAATACAGGCAGAGCCCAGTCTTTGTAATGTAAATTAATAATCTCCCTTCACATTCTTGTGGAACCTAAAGACCCCCATATTCCTCACACATACACAACTCCTCTCAGCAGTTCAGTGATCAAGGACAATCTGAAGAGGTCTTCCACAAGCAGAGGGGAAAAAAAAGAACCACTATGGATTCTGAATGTAGAACAGTACTATGTTCACTTTTTAAAAAACTTCCTTTATGCTTTTTCTTTCTTTCTCATGGTTTTTGCCCTTAGTTGCGGTTCTTCTGTCACAGCTTAACTAATGTAGAAATATATTAAACTTGATTCTACTTGAACAACCTATATCAGATTGTTTGCTGCCAACAGGGTGGAGGATGGGAAGGGAAGGTGGTGGAAAAATGTGGAATTCAAAAAAAAAGAAGAAAGAAAGAAAGAAAGAAGGAAAGAAAGAAAGAAAGAAGGAAAGAAAGAAAAAGAAAGAAAGAGAAAGAAAGAGAGAGAGAGAAAGAAAGAAAGAAAGGAAGAAAGGAAGAAAGGAAGAAAGAAAGAAAGAAAGAAAGAGAAAGAAAGAAAGAAAGAAAGAAAGAAAGAAAGAAAGAAAGAAAGAAAGATGTAGAACTCAGAAACTTGCAAAAGGATGAATGTTGAAAACTATCTTGACATGTAATTGGAAAATAAATAATTTAAAAAAAAAGATCCACTGAGTCATTAACTCTTCCAACTTGGTGACCAATAAGGAGATGCTTCATCATCTCAAGATGCAAGAGTGCTCGATCATATTATTGAATGGAAAACAGCCAACGAGTTCTTCATCCTCAGAGCACCCAAGTGCTAAGCTAGCACATCTCTGGAAAAAAGGAAGGACAACTGTGCACCAATTATGTTGTCATGGGGGATGGTCTATGTGAATATGCAGAGATGGGAAAGAGCAAAATAAGATCAGTACAATAGATACTTGCTATTACCTACAGGACAGGAAAGGCAGAAATGTGAATTTTAGGAAAATTAAGTTGGAGCCAAAATGTGGAGGAACTTAACTGGAAGATTCTGGAGTTTGTATTTTATTCTACAGACAGGAGACATTGTGGGTTGTTGAGCAGAGAAATGACATAAATTAATCTGGATGCTATTATATGGATGTGTGTATGTTCATATATATACATTTAATATATATTTATAAATTTGAATATATGTACAGATACAACACATATCTTTGTGCTCGCCTTGGACTTCTCATGATTCTCTTTTTTAGTTATTTTATGACTGTTTTCTCTTTTGGGGGGGGGCATTTTATGAATCTTCTTTTTTAGCTATTTCCCATGCTTTCTAACTGTTTTCCTACAGTTGGGATCGATCACCCTACACTCTTGTGTTACTTTGAATTTACTTCATGTTGATTTTGTATATAATTCACTCTGGACATATTGTTTCCTCCCAATATGTAAACTCCTTCCATTTTTGTCTCTAGCTCTAGAATCTAATACTAGGTCTGGCACAGAGTAGATGCTAGGGGAACTAAGAAATTAAGTGACTTACTCATGGTTATAGTAGGGGAATAAGCACCAGGCACTGTATGAAATGGTTTACAAACATTATCTCATTTGATATGAAGTACTTGTCAAAAGAAGACTTGCACCAGCTTTCCTTTGTCATAGGTCAGCTTCCTAACCACAATACTCAGCTACTACTCTATATAAAATATGTACAGAGTAAATCTATGCACAGTCTACATTTGTTGTTCAGTCATATAAATGTGTTAAACTAAAATGTATAGTTGTATCTTATTTTATATAGGAAATCAACTCCAGAAAAATTTGGAGAGAACCAAATATGAAGAAATAGGATCAAACTTCCTATCAGTAGAACTTCCCACTACTCTAGACTCAGGCAATGGAAAAGATCACTTCCTTCTTTTTTATTCCCTTAATTATGTACATTAATTAATTAATGTGCCTGGTAAAGTGTAAATAACACTGAACTGGGGACTAGGGGACACTGGTTCTAATCTTTATTCATTCATGGACTGCTTTGATCAAGTCCACTGATGTCTCTGAGTCTCCCTTTCCTAATAAAAAGAGAAGGGTAGACCCAGTTGATCACAAAGGCTCCTTCTAACTATAATATTTAATGATTTCTCTGGAACCTAACAAGACTTTGATAAATGCTGATTGATTGATTAACACTTTAATTTCAGCACTTAGCTCAGTGACAGCTACATGGTAGGCACTTAATGACTGTTTATTAATTGATTAATTGATTGATTCTATGAGAGTTCTTCCAACTCTGACATAACTGACCCACAAGTCTTTATATTATGTGCTCCATGGTACATGGGGGAATGAGCATTAGCTTTATGTCAGAAGATCTATATTAACTTAATTCATTTCCCCTCTGAATTTCAGTTTCAGATCCTGAAAAATAAAGTTATTGTATTAGATAATGTCTAAGCCCCTTCCACTTCAAACACTGGGTCCTAGCCAGCATACCTTTTAGCCAGCATACTCATTTATCCCAGAGGAAAGAATGTTAGCTCTGGCTGTTTGAAAGTTGACAAATAAAAAATGCCCAACACCTTGGGAAACAGAAGCCTTGAGAACTTCTTTAAGATACAACAAGCCCTGGAGTCAGGGGGCCTCAGGAGGACCTGAGTTCGAATCTGATCCCAGACACTTAATAATTTCCTAGTTGTGTGACCTTGGGCAAGTCACTTAACCCCACTGCCTTGCCAAAAACAACAACAACAACAACAACAACAAAGCATTTTCTCTCCAGGTGATTCAGACAGCTTGGCTAACTCAAAAAAGCAGTTAGATCTACATCTGACAGTCCAGCAGTGGAATAGAAGTGGCTGAGTCATGAGAATTAGGGGTGAAGCTCCTGTCTTGTGAAAGAGGAGAGTGAACTCTGACTCAAGATAACTCCAAATTCCCAGGACTATTTTGCTTCAATCCTATAATCTATGATATGTTCTCTCTTAAATTTTTCTTAAGGGAGACTAGGTGGAAGAGTGGAAAGGTCACTTAGAATAAAGAGGCCTGAGTCTTTTCACTTAATGGCTTCAGCAAACACCGTATTCCAATTCTCAGTTTCCTCATCTTTAAAATGAGAATAATATTTTTCACTCACAGAGCTATCTTGAGAATCAAATTAGATATTGTATTTGTAAAGTATTATATAAAATGTGAGTTCTTAATATAATAAATATAGATTTTTTTTAAACTCCACTGCTCAGCAAAATACTGGATGTTCTAGGGAATATAAAAGAACTAGAAGACACAGATCCATATGGATTTATGTGCAGGAAGATGCAGGAGAACCAGTCAAATCACATCTAAAGAGGACATATATTTAGATATTACAGTAATAAAGGGCAAGGTTCACCAGGTTTATCTCCTCTCCTGCCCCACAGCCCCCTACAGTGTTGTTAATGGAAGCCCCCATGGTAGTTGGTAGTATCCTAATGCTATGGGCCAGAGGCAGGATGAGAATTGGGTGTTGAAAACCATCCAATCACACCAACCTAAAAATCTAGTGTACCTGAGAAAATTCCATATAATAGGGACAGTTAATGAGAAAGAAGAGTTCTTAACCATTTTTTTTCTGGAAACTTTTGTCAGTCTGGTGATTCTTGGGATTCTTTCTCAGAATTATGTTTACAAATGCAGTTTGACTTAGTTCTCTATATAATTTAGAGATGAAACTGTGAAACTCATTTCCTAGTTTTCTGCATTCCTTCCAAACTTGGTTGCAATGTTCTTATTTGTGCAAATCTTTTTAAATTAGTGTATTCAAAATTATTCATTTTGGATTTTATAATGTTCTCTATTTCTTATTTGATCATAAACTCCCCTCTCCATAGATCTGACAGATAAACTATTTCTTGTTCTCCTAATTGGCTTATGGTATCACTTTTTATGTCTAAATACATGAAATCTTAAAGACCTCTTGACCCTAAGGAGTCTTTTCTGTACTGACTGGGTAGGTATGGCTATAAACCAACTAACAAGAGAGCTAAAATAACATTAAGCAAGGCAATCTCTCAAAAGAGCAAAAATATTGCATTTAAGTTAAAAATCCCAAGCAGAGGGGGCAGAGCCAAGATGGTGACAAGAAATGATCCAGTCTTAGGCTCTCTCTGATAAAACGTGAAACTAAGGACTCTAACTAAACTTTCGAGAGACAGAACCCACAAAGGGACCCATTGTGACAGTTCTCCTACTCAAGGTAATCTGGAAAAGAGCAGAAAGACTCTGCTCCCCGGGGTCAGAGGGGTGGCCCACCAGAGGGGTGGCCCGCCAGAGCCAAAGAACTTCAGCCTCCCGGAGGCAACCCCAGGGCACTGGGAGCCGAGGCTCACAGCAGCAGGGGAGTCTCCTGAGCTGCACCCCGGACAGCACCAGGCACAAAGTGGGGGAACAGCTGGGGACCTCTGCCAGAGCACATGAAGCCCAGCCCTCAGGGCACACAGCAAGCAGCTTGGTCTTTCCACAGCCCAGATCCGGAAACAGAAGCAGGTGGAGCAGGTAAGCAGGAGCCCCCAGGGCATGAGCCCATTGAGCTGAGGGAGGGGAGTGAAGAGAGACTGCAGAGCTCTGTCTTCTGCCCCTGGAACAGGGCTCTGACCACATTCAGATCCTGATCCCAGTCTAGGCCCCCCCATAGAACAGCAGGGCCCCCCCACCTCAGCCCCATGGCAGAGGGGGGTGCTTATGGTCATTCACAGACCAGGAGGGAAGACAGAGCCTCACACACTGAGACCCTTGTGGGAGTGCCCCAAAAGCTCAGAAAGCACCCCAAAACAGGCTAAGGCTGGGAAAATGAGCAAGCAGAGAAATAAGAGGAAGACCATTGAGAAATATTTTGCTCATGAGCCCAAGAAGGATCAAAATACTCAGTCTGAAGATGAGGAGGTACAAGCTCCTGCATCTAAAGACTCCAAGAAAAACAGAAATTGGGTTCAGGCTATGACAGAGCTCAAAAAAGACTTTGAAAATCAAATGAAGGAGTTGGAAGAAAAACTGGGAAAAGAAAGGAGAGAGATGCAGGAAAAAACATGAAAATGAAGTCAGCAGCTTAGTCAAGGAAATCCAAAAAAATGCTGAAGAAAATAGCATGCTAAAAACCAGCTTAGGTCAAATGGATAAAACAGTTCAAAAAGTTATTGAGGAGAAGAATGCCTTAAAAAGCAAAATTGGCCAGATGGAAAAAGAGATAAGAAAACTCTCTGAGGAGAACAAATCCTTCAGACAAAGAATAGAATTCAGGGAGATTGATGAATTTACCAGAAATCGGGAATCAATACTTCAAAACCAAAAAAATGAAAAATTAGAAGAAAATGTGAAATATCTCATTGAAAAAACAACTGATATGGAAAACAGACTTAGGAAGGATAATTTAAAAATTATTGGAATACCTGAAAGTCATGATCAGGAAAAGAGCCTTGACATCATTTTCAAAGAATTACTACAGGAAAATTGCCCTGATATCCTAGAAGCAGAGGGCAAAATAGAAATGGAGAGAATCCACTGATCCCCCAGAGAAAGAGATCCCCCAAAAAACAACCCCTAGGAATATTATAGCCAAGTTCCAGAACTCCCAAGTCAAAGAGAAAATATTACAAGCAGCCAGAAGGACACAGTTCAAATATTGTGGAGCTGCAGTCAGATCACACAGGATTTAGCAGCAGCTACATTGGAAGCTCATAGGGCTTGGAATACAATATACCAGAAGGCAAAAGAGCTTAGAATGCAACCGAGAATCAACTACCCAGCAAAGCTGAATGTTCTCTTTCAAGGAAAAAGAGGGACTTTCAATGAACCAGGGGAATTTCAAATGTTCCTTTTGGAATGGACAGAGCTGAACAGAAGGTTTGATCTTCAGATACAGGACTCAGGTGAAGCATGGAGATTGGAGGAGAGGAAGGAAATATGAGGGACTTAATGAGGATGAACTGCATGTATTCCTGCATAGAAAAATGACACTGATAATACTCATATGAACCTTCTCAATTAAAAGAGCAGGTAGAAGGAGCTTTTATAGTTGAAGCACAGGAGAAAGCTGAATTTGAAGATAAAATATGGTGTAAAAATGGAGTCAATAGAAAAAAAAGGAAATGTAATGGGAGAAAGAAAAAGGAGAGGGGGAATAGGCCAAGATATTTCATATAATAAGATTTTTTTATTATTACAATGAACGATTGCAATGATATGGAAGGGGGGAGGCAAGGGGGGAATGAGGGAACCTTTGCTCTCATCAGAGATGGCTAGGAGAGGAAACAGCATATATACTCAATGGGGTATAGGCATCTGAAGTAAGAAGGAGGGGGGAGCAGGGCGAAGGGGTAGGGATGTGAATAAAGGAGGAGAGGATGGACCATGAGGGGAGAGTGGTCAGATATAACACATTTTCTTTTTTACTTCTTCAAGGGGCTGGGATTGGAAGGCCTGCCCAGGACCACAGGGCCAGGTGGATTCTGGGCCTAAGGTGTGGTATGGGGGGGCTCAGGGCTTCTTGGCCCCAGGACCAGGGATCTGTCTGCTGTACCACTCAGCGACCCTACAGCAGAGTCAGAGTGAAAGGAGAGAGAAAATAGAGTACATGGTAGTGGAGAAATAAGAAAGGAGGGAGTTGCGATCAGCAATGGAAACATTGGAAAAATATGGAAGTAACTTTTGTGATGGACTTACCATAAAGAATGCATCCACCCATGACAGAGTTGTTGGTGTTGGAACAAAGACTCAAGCACATTTTTTATTATTATTATCTGGGGGAGGGTGCAGGGCAAATGGGGCTGGGTGGCCTGCCTGGGGCCATATAGCAGGGTGATCTTTGGGTGTCTGAGACTGGATTTGGACCCGGGTGCTCCTGACTCAAGGGCCAATGCTCTGTCTGCCACCCAGCCACCCCTACTACTATTACTATTTTATTTTATTTTGGGTCTTTTTTTCTTCTTCTTTTTGGTTTTGACAGGGCAGTGGGGATTGGGTGGCTTGCATGTCACATGGCTGGGTGATTGTTGGGCCTACGGGGTTGGATGTGGGCTCGGGTGCTCATGGCTCCAGGGCTGGTGCTCCATCCATTGCGCCACCTGGCCATACCTACAATTATAACTATTATTCTTTTTTTTAACTTTAATTTTTTTTCTCTCCCCTTTACTTTATCACCCAAGCAAGTCTATATTCATGGGGGGAGGGGTATTTTGTTTACTCTTAAACAAGAATATTTTATTAATGTAAAAAAAACATTTGTACAACATGAGAATTAAAAAAATAAAATTAAAATAAAAATATAAAAAATAAAAAAATAAAAATCCCAAGCAGGGGCGTGTGGTGCAATGGATAGAGCATCCGCCCTGGAGTCAGGAGTACCTGAGTTTGAATCTGACCTCAAACACTTAATAATTACCTAGCTGTGTGACCTTGGGCAAGCCACTTAACCCCATTTGCCTTGCCAAAAAAAAAAAACCTTAAAAAAAAAAAGAAGAGAAACAACCAAGTGGGAGAAGTAGTTCAGTGGCAACAGATGACAACAATAACCTTGCCGAGGAAGCAGAAAAAGTCCATTTGAAGGTAAAATTGAGCAGCAGCAGTAAAGCCTAGCCAATAGCAGTGATGCCCAGCAGATTGCTAGGAAATCAAAGTCATGGAGCAATGATGTTAACACCAAGAGTGTGAGTTGTCTAGGGAAAATATAGAAATCTAGAGGAGATGCCATATGGACATAGTAACCATTCTGTTCTCACTCTTACAGAGCAAGGTCAACTATTATCTTCCTCTTGGATTCTAAATATACCCCTGAAGGACCAGGAGTTTCTATAATCAAGCTATTGACTTGATTGGTCATAATTTTGGTGTGTTCCCTTCCACTGTCAATTATTGCAATTTATTCCTCAGTTCCTCTAAGTAATATCAAATAATTTTCACAAAGGGATATTTACATTGAAGTTATAGCAAATACAGGAATACAAACAACCCCACTCCAATAGCTGAAGGTACAGTCTCCCCTACACCACCTTGGTCCCTGGGTGAGCTCAGACTTAGCATAGTTTCTCCATAGTATTTGCCCCATCAGGTTCACCCAGAGATGAATGGATAAGTCTGCTTCTCTGTTACTGTAGGCTGAGTCCTAAAGGTCATTCTTTGACCTCTGTGCTGAACTGACTGGCCCCCAAACCTGGCAAGGACTCTTACTCCTCATGATAGTTTTTTCTCCAAAATTTTCAAAGTTCCCAAGTCATAACCATCTCTAATCTCCTCCACCAGCCAATCAATAAATGTTTATTAAGAGTTACTATAGCGGTGACTAGGTGGCGCAGTGGATAAAGCACCAACTCTGGAGTCAGGAGTACCTGGGGTCAAATCCGACCTCAGACACTTAATAATTACCTAGCTGTGTGGCCTTGGGCAAGCCACTTAACCCCAATTTGCCTTGCCAAAAAAACCTTAAAAAAAAAAGAGTTACTATATATCAAGCATTCTGCTAAATGTTGAGGATGCAAAAAGAGACAAAATCCTCAATGGGCTTACAATATGCAAATATATACAAAGAGAACTATATACAGGATAAAAGGAAATATTTAACAGAGGAAAGGCGTTAGGATTAAAAGGTGTTAGGAAAGATTTTTTGTAAAAGTTGGGATCTGAAGAAAGCTGGGGAAGTCAGTAAGGGTAACAGGCAAAAAAATAAAAGACCACCTTAATTTGGCACATATTAACCTTAGGTCTGGAAGGCTTGTCTCCTCTCTCTTTACCATGAAAATGTAGTCGGGTAATGAAAAAAAAAAGTAGTGGGTGGGCAGGGAGTGGAAAAGCAGCTTGTGGCACAGTGGACAGAGTGGACACAAGAAGACTCATCTTCCTGAGTTCAAATCTAGACTCCGACATGTACTAGTTTGGACCTTGGCAAGTCACTTCACCTTGTTTGCCTTAGTTTCCTCATCTGTAAAATGAGCTGGAGAAGGAAATCACAAACCACTCCAGTATCTTTGCCAAGAAAATCCCTAAATAGGGCCATGAAGAGTCAAACATTGAAAAAAGAAACACAAAGCAGGTGGCTAGGTGGCGCAGTGGATACAGCACGGGCCCTGGAGTCAGGAGCACCTGAGTTCAAATCCAGCTTCAGACACTTAATAATTACCTAGGTGTGTGGCCTTGGGCAAGCCACTTAACTCCACTGCCTTGCAAAAACCTAAAGAAAACACACAAAAAAAATGAAAAAGATCAACTAATGGATTAACTTTGGCTGATCAATACTTTTTTGAATGTACCCAATTTATCAGTTGCAACAAAGCAAATCAAAGAAATTCTTCTTTACCATGTGGTTAATGAACCATAATCCACCTAATGTCTCCAAAATATATATGACAAATTCACCAGCCAAGCACTCTGATGGTTGGAGCTCATTGGCCAGTTTTCTCTTATAGGGGAGAATTTCCCTTATTCCTCCTTGCCCAGGTATTCTGTTTCATTAAGTGATTTTTGTTTTGAATTTATATGATGTCTGGCTTGATTTGATTTAAAAGGCTATGTCAGGGATGACTAGGATCTTGTGGGTGTCTCTGATTCTAGATGATCCTACATGTCCAAGTCAGACTAATCTTCCTTAAATGTTATTTTCATTAGGGTGCTCTTTTGCTTGAAATCTTACTATGACTCCCTACTTCCTCTAGCACCCCATCTAATCTCCTTTGTCTTTACTGAGATATGAATAGACCAATACCCCAACAACTACTATGAGCTGAATGTAGCCGAAAAGGAAACTTGGGCTTACATGAACTATGTATTTCTTGCCATCCCACACATTTTTATGTGAGAAGTCAACTTAAGATAACTGATTTTTTAAGGATCTCAAAAAACAGATAAAGGTGTTTAAGACTTAGCACTGTAGGAAATGGAATCATAGGGAGATTTTGAGAAAAGGATCACCATGATGAAAATGACATTTAAGGAAGATTAGTCTGAAACATACAGGACCACCTGGAACAGAGAGGACAACAAACTGCTAAGTCTCTGAGTTTGTATGGTTATAGTTGGAAGGGAGAAAGCAGGGACAAAAAATGACAAAGGCAAAATTATTTGGTGACACAGGGGATGAAAGACAGAGAAGGGAGAAAGCAGGGACAAAAAAATTTCAAAGGCAAAATTATTTGGTGACAAAGGGGATGAAAGACAGGGAAGGGAGTCAAAGATAAATGCTCTAAGTTTTAGAACCTTGGCAGTTCTATTAACAGAGACAGATAAATTAACAGTGGGAGTTGGTTTAATGAGAAAAATCATGATTTCATTTTAAGATATATGGAGTCTTAAAATGTTCATAGTGGCTTTCTAGCTGTAGAGGTTCCTGTAGCAGTATGGAGTGGCAAGTTCTGGATCCCGGCACGTGCTGCAGGCTCCCTAAAAGCCTCAGCCTGAAGCCAGCTTTCACCCTTCAGGAGTTAAAGTGCCTAAGAAATGAAAAGAAAAAATGAGGATCTAAACCAAAAATGTTGAATGCTACTAAACCTGTTGAGGAAATGAAGAGATCTTGCCCAGGATCTGAATCAAAAATGTTGAATGCTATTAAACCACTTGAGGAAATGAAAAGAAAAATGAGGATCTGAACCAAGAGTGCTGAATGCTATTAAACATGATGAGGAAATGAAGAGATTTTGCCCAGGATCTGAATCAAAATTGTTGAATGCTATTAAACCACTTGAGGAAATGAAAAGAAAACTGAGGATCTGAACTAAGAATGCTGAATACTAATAAACATGATGAGGAAATGAAGAGATCTTGCCCAGGATCTGAATCAAAAATGTTGAATGCTATTAAACCACTTGAGGAAATGAAGAGATCTTGCCCAAGATCTGAACCAAAAATGCTGAACACTATTAAACCTCTTGAGCAGACATTTCCAAAGCTGTGTGACAATGAATAGATCCAGGATATGAATCAACACTTCATAATTTTGGTATACATTTACATGAATTCATAAGCTTTTTGAGCACCAGTGCTAAGTGGGAAGTAGAAGAGCAAGAAACTACTTTGTACCTGTATAATGATGTAGATTAGCTACCACATTGTCTTCTGTCAACTATGCTGTTGATCTTCAGTCATGTGCAAATTTTCATGGCCCCCATGGACCATAGCATTACTAGACCTTTTAAATCCATTATCTTCCAAGGTCTGACCAAACATGTTTGTTGCCATCAAGAGGTTGCCTAATTCTTCACTTTTCTGCTATCATAATGGCATCTTTTTTGCATATTTGCAATCTTTTGGATTTTTATTTGTTCAGTCTGGCAATTACTATGATGTACTCTGCATAAAGTAACAATATAAAAAATGTTCATGGTGGGAGTACCATGTCTACAGGAGAAAAAGGACTAATAATGTTCAGGAGGAAATTCAGGTCTGGAGAGGAAATTTGGGAATTATTTTCAGAAAAATAACACTGAAAATAATGAAAATGAAATCATAGGACCATAGATAGGATCAAAGATTTAAAATGATAAAAGAAGTTTTCTAAATCAACTCCTTCATTTGATAGATGAGAAAAACTGCCATCCAAAGAGAGAAGTGATATACCCAAGGTCACACAGCTAATAAATAGCAGAGTAGGACTTGAACTTCTGACTCAAAAGCCTTCCCAAGGAATGAGTAAAAGGAGAGAAGAACAAACCTTAAAGAAGTCCATGTCAAGAATTGGGATAAAAAGAGAAATCATAGAATGACATTTTTAAATAGTTGTTATAGAAACCAAGGAAGAGGAATTTTAAGAAAAGAGTTAGTCAACAGAGTCAAAGCAAGGTCAATGAGATTGAAAATAGGAGAAGCTGTCACTGATGAGCTTTGAGAATGGTTTCAATAGCCTGATGTTCACAGAGTCAAGAATGTAAAACATGGAAAGGATATAGAGGCAGAAGGTACCAATCACTCATTCCAAAAATTATAATGGGAAGGAGAGGCAAAAGTAAGGTAGAGAAGCTAGATAGTTAGAAGGAACAAGTGATGACTTTTTCAAAGTAGATCTGGAGATGGGACTTGGGGATTATTTTGCATATTTGAAGAATGTATGGAAGAAGGCAAAGGAAACAGACCAAAAGTATTGAAGACAGAAGTTCATAAATTAAGAGTTGAAGAACCTCAAAGGTCATCTAGTTCATGCTCATTTTACAGGTAAGGAAACTGAAGCCCAGAGAGGTTAATTGAATAGCCTAAGGTCATATAGGAAACAAATGCCATTGCACTTCCATCTTCTAACTTCAAAACCAATGTGCTCTTTCAAAATATATACATGTAATTTCCCTCATTTGAAAAGAGATGAAATATAAGACCCTGATAGAGGGATTAAACATAAAAAAAATTAGGAGAGAGACATCTTTTTTCTCTGAAATAGAAAAAGATGGGGGCGGCTAGGTGGTACAGTGGATAGAGCACCGGCCCTGGAGTCAGAAGTACCTGGGTTCAAATCCGGTCTCAGACACTTAATAATTGCCTAGGTGTGTGGCCTTGGGCAAGCTACTTAACCCCATTGCCTTGCAAAGCAAACAAACAAAAAATAAGAATTAGGAAAGGATGGACTGGGAGGTAATAATATTGGTATTCAGATAAATATGGGGTGGGGGGAGGCCTTAAGATGGCTTACATCTTAAAAAGGTAGAGTATGGGGCCATTTGCTGAAATTCTGACCTGGAGCAGGAGTAGGGAGAAAGAGAGATTAATTAGTGACTTAAAGAAAGAGATAAAAAATCTTGAACAATATAATGAGAATACTAGGAAGTCAAGAATAAATAAATAAGAGAAATGATAATAATCCAGCATGAATTTCTAGCAAACCAGATTCAGGTAACCTTCCATTTTTCCATGACTTTGGACATGGGGTGGAGAAATTAGATTGTGTGAGGGACTCAAGGTTGGGATCTATTATCAGTCAATCAATGGACATTTATTAAGCACCTACTGTGTACAGGGCCCTGTATTAAGCACTAGGGATACAAAAAAAATGCAAAACTCAGACCCTGCCCTCAAAGAGCTTATGACTCAGGGGTATAAAAGAAGGTAAAATTTAATTAATTTACATCCCCCAGAAGACCTAAACTTGCATCTTGTCTCTGTCCACCACTTACTACCTGTGTAACCTTCAACAAATCACTAAATTTCTCTGATCTACTAATTTCTTCATCACTAAAATGAAGGAATTAAATTAGATCTCTAAGATCTTTTCCAGTTCTAATATTGTATGATTCAACTCACTTTCTTTTTTTAAAAATGACAATTATAAGCATGGAAGGGAGAGGAGGGGAGTAGAGGGTGAGATTAAATAGAGTAATGGAATGTCAAAACTAGAATTAGCAAAAGTAGGCTAGGTGCTGATGGTTATACAGCATCATCTATAATTTCTAGTTCAGTTGTACAGTGTCCTCTGCTGGTATTTAGGAAAAACTACATCCTCAGGTGAACTTGTTTAAGAGGCTCAATCAATTTTCCAAGGAAATGGCAATGTTCAAAAAGGGCCCTTGCTAAGCATTAATGTGAAGTAGGCAGAGTTTGGTTGGGGGAAGAGGTGGCCTTCCTTCTCCCTAAAAGAAACTTCTCAAAACCCTTCAGATACACAAAGATATAGCATATACAGGTTGATAATTTAAAGCCTGTCATGTCTTAGGGAGGTTTTGTATTTTAATAAGGTTCAGAGACTCAGGTCTCTAACGCCGGTATTCAGGAATCTACAAGATGGGAAGGTGTGATTTTTTTTTAGGTTTGAGAGCTTGATGTTCTTCATTAACCAGGTGTTAGTATGTAAGGTAACCTAACAAAGAAATTTTTTATTTCTCCAGAATTTCACATGGTGCCTGACTCATAGGAGACACTTTTAAATGTGTCTTGCCTGACTTATTGAAATCTACCCCTTATGTAGGTGTGTTGCCTGGTCAAATCACTTGATGGATCTGAGCTTCAGTATCCTTCTGTATAAAATTCAGGTTTAATTGTCATTTTCTCTTTTAATATCCCATTGAGATTAAGTGATCCCTAAAATCTCTTCTAATTCTACAATTCAGCACTCATTACTTCCTGTGTACAAGGCAAGTCATAGATGACTCTGTGTCTGGGTATGTATGTATGCTTCTTGACTCTGTCACATATTAGATTTCTGGGGGGAAAACCTATAATGGAAAAAGATTAAGACTGTCCCAAAGATGTTTGGTAATTGATATAAAAAAATAAACACTTCCCAAAGTTCAGATTCTAACTATTCCAAAAAACTTCCTAGAAAAATCCAAGGCAACTGTTTAAGGAACATGGAGATTAAATCATTTGTTCAGGGTCATACTCTTAATAAAAGGCAGAGGTCAGATTTAAAATGGCATCTCTAAAAGGGTAAAAAACCCACAAGTACAAAAATATTCATAGTAGCTCTTTTCATGGTGGCAAAGAATTGGAAATTGAGGGGATGCCCATCAATTAGGGAATAGCTGAATAAATTGTGGTATGTAAATGTGTTGGAATATCATTGTTTTAACTGAAGGGGGAGGTTTTCAGAAACAAAATACTGGGGAATATAGATAATGGGGAGGGGGAAAAATACAAACAGAGGGAAGATAGCATGAAGGGTAATAAAGAATTAGTAATTGTAACTTTGAATGTGAATGGGATGAATTCTCCCTTAAAATGTAAGCAGATAGCAGAGTGAATTAAAAACCAGAATCCTACAATATGCTGCTTACAAGAAACTCATTTGAAGCAGAGAGATACATATAGAGTAAAGGTAAAAGGCTGGAGCAAAATATATTTTGCTTCAGCTGAAGTGAAAAAAGCAGGGGTAGCAATCCATATCTCAGACAAAGCAGCTGCAAAAATAGGTAGTGTTAAAAGAGATAAGGAAGGAAACTATATCCTTCTAAAAGGTACCATAGACAATAAAGTTATTTCAATACTGAATATATATGCACCCAATGAGATAGCATCCAAATTCTTTGAGGAGAAGCTGAAAGAACTACAGGAAGACATAGACAGCAAAACTCTACTAGTGGGAGACCTCAACCTCCCACTCTCAGATCTAGATAAATTGAATCATAAAATAAACAAGAAAGAAGTTAAAGAGGTAAGCAGATTGTTAGAAAAACTAGATATGGTATACTTATGGAGGAAATTGAATGGGGATAGAAAGGAATATACCTTTTTTTCTGCAGTACATGGCACTTATACAAAAATTGGCCATGTACTAGGACATAAAAACCTAATGATCAACTGCAGAAAGGCAGAAATAGTGAATACATCTTTCTGAGATCACAATGCAATAAAAGTCATATGCAATATTGGGCCAGGGAGATATAGACCCAGAACCAATTGGAAACTGAATAACCTCATTTTAAAGAATGAGTGGATCAAAAAACAAATTATAGAAAGAATTAATCATTTTATCCTAGATAATGACAATAATGAAACAACATACCAAAACCTATGGGATTCACTCAAAGCGGCTGTCAGGGGATATATTATATCTTTAAATGCTTACATGGAATATCATTGTTTTATAAGAAATTGTAAGGGATGGGACTTCTGAAAAGCCTGGAAAGATTTATATGAACTGAGGCTGATTGAAATGAGCAGAACTAGAAAAACATTATATACACTAACAAAACATTTGGGTCATGATCAACTATAATGGACTTGTTCATTTCAGCAGCACAATAATCAAAGTCAATTCTAAAAGACTTGGAAAATATCATCCATATCCAGAGAAAGAACTATGGAATTTAAATGCAGACCAAAGCTTGCTATCTTCAGTTTTTAAAAGTTGTCTTATGTCTTATGTTGTGTTTTTTCTCAATTTTTTTCTTCTGTTTGGATTTGATTCTTTTTAATGTGAATCTATATAAACCTATAGGAGAGGGAGGGAAAGGAGGGAGAAAAATATAAAACTCAAAACCTTGCAAAAAAAAGATTGGTGAAAACTACCATTGCATGTTGTTGGAAAAACAAATAAATAAAAAGTATTAAATAAAATAAAATGGCATCTCCCTGACTCCAAGTCAAGCACTCTCCTCTGTATTTGATTACACCTCTCATGTTTTGTTTTGTTTTTGTTTCACAAAGAATTCTGATTCAGGAACATATTAAATAAAGTCCCAAATCCTTGAAATTAAATTTACTACAGTTCTAAATTGGGGGACAATATAAAAATCATGGGCAGAGCTTAGAAATGTAACAGTCAGTGAAAGAGGAAATTCAGTGATACTTCTACCTGGAAAACAGAAATCCTTAAGGATTTCTATCTTTACATGCCTTCCCATCATGGAACTCTTTTCCATACTTCCCCAAAATTCTTCCCTAAGAGTATCTACCAAACCAGCCAAAGTCCATCCTCTCCTGCTGTACCAAAGCACCAAATCAACACTTAAAACTATCCTTCTGTTGTCTCTCCTTCTCTCTACACAATACGCCTACCTCCTCCATTAGTGCTGTCTTTTATGCTACATAGCAAGGGAATAGTATGATCATCAACTTAGAAAATTGCAAACTATGTTCTCTGGGGGAAAATCATCAGAAATTCCACAAAGAGAAAATATTTGTAAAATAGAACCATGGCAGATGTGACAAATCAATCAAGTCTTTATTTGGTATTTATTATATGCTGGGCACATATTATTGGTATTAGGTATTTATTATATGTTAGGCATATTGAAATTAAAACAAAGGTAAAATTAATTTTAAAGTATAAAGAAATCAATATCTATAAGGGTATACATAGAAGTAAATACAAAATAGTTGAAATTAAAATACAAATTAAAATACAAAGTAAAATACAAAGGCACTAGCAGTTGGGGGAACAGGAATGGTCTCATATAGGAAGCAAAGCTTAGGCTCTGATGGAAGCCAGTGATTTTACAGGGCAATATTAAGAGAGAGAGAGCAATCCAAGCCTGAGAGGAAAACTGTAAAGGCACATCAACATGGAATATAAATTTCACATATATATATATATAATATGGAATAGTGTAGTGAGTTGCATAATTTGGCTAAAATAAAGACTTACAGAATTCTGAAAAGTAGTCTTAGACTAAGTCACATTGTGTTATCCAGTTGCTTGAATCATGTCCAACTCTTTTGCTACCCCATTTGAAGTTTTCTTGACAAAGATCCTAGACTGGCTTTCCATTTCCCTTTCCATCTCATTTTACAGATGAGGAAACTGAGCAAACAAGGTTAAGTAATTTGCCCAGGTCACATAGCTAGTAAGTATCTGAAGCCACATTTGAACTCAGAAAGATGAGTCTTCCTGACTCAAGGTCCCACACTCTACACACTGAACCACCTAGCTGTTCTAAGTCACATTGTAAAAAAGCCAAAGAGAGGAGTTTGTGTTTTGTACTCTAGTTCTAAAATTACAGGCCAGAAATCTCTGAAAGTCCCTGAAACCCTTTCATGGGGTCTGTGAGGTCAAAACTATTTTTATAATAATTCTGAAATATATTCATTTCTAACATGGTAAATGTCTTTGGATATAACCCAAATTAAAAAAGTTCTTTGGGATCCTCAATAATTTTTAAGACGGTAAAGGGGTCCTGAGACTAAAAAAAAAACTTTGAGAATTGCTGTAAACAATAGGAAACCAGTGTAGGGTTTTTGAGCTGGTCAGCTGTATGCTATGGTCAGGTGTATGCTTTCTGCAGTTTAAACAAAAGGGAATTTCCAAACTGCATCATTTTCCTCCCCAGAAAAATAAAAAAATTGAACTAGATAATTTTTTAAAGTTCATTCCAAATCTATGTCAGAACATTCTATGTTCTAAAATCCCTTTAGCTCTATGGTTTTCTTCTATGGTCCTTTGATTCTGTAGATGGGCATCTTAAACCCAGAGGAACAATAAGCAATTAGAGGAAATTTAGGGGATAAAAGAGATATGGTTTAAAAAGCCAGATGAATGGATTTTAGCATAGAGATTTCAAAAAGAGGTTTAATTAGGGAGAATGATTCTCCTCTATTGTTGCATGTGATTAAATCATTTAACAGTGGTCTCTTTCAAAAAATATGGTAGCACCCTTGACAAAGGCAAAAGAATTGGGGAGAGGGAGGTGGAAACCAAAAGGTGAAACTGACCATACTTTCAGTGATTTATAGACCAAGGTTTGAATTCTAAATCCAATATTTCATCTATTTTGTTATCATGAGGAAGTCACTTCATCTCCCTAGCTGTTTTCTCTCTGTAAAATGGCAATAACAACAATTTCCTGACATCCCTAAAAATGCAAATTTTAAATATTTATACAAATGGAGTTATTGTTATTATAAAAGTACAGAAAATAGGCACAATGTGATAGGAAATAAGGTTTATATAAGAAGTACTATGTGAACCCGAAGTGTGTAATCATCTGGCATTATGCTCTTCCTGCATTCACAAGGTCCCTAAGAGAGTTCTCTACAAATAAAACAAAATAAATTGGGAGAAAAATAATAGTTACTCAGTGATACTAATCTTAGTTATATATTGTAGCCTCCTTAACCTTTAATTTTCACATCTGTAAAACAAAAGCTATATTCTCTAACTTTTCCAAATCTCACAGAGAAATATATGATCATACAATATGAATGTATATGCATATGTCTATGTGTATATATGTATTATATACATATATATGTATGCCAATGTCCATCACCTGATTAAAATCCATCTATTCATCTTTGTCCTTGACTATTTTGCTGATTGAAAAAGATCAGTGATTTCATCAGAGTGGTTGGTTAGTCCTTCCACTGACACAAATAGCTAATGGTTGCTATAACACGTTAAAGTTTACAAAACACTTGCCATATATTACTATCTAGTTTCATCCTCATAACAATACTGTGAGGTAGGTGCTATCATTTCACAGAGGAGGAAACTGAGGTAAGGAGTGGTAGTGACTCATGTCCAACTTCACACAGTTACTAAGTGTCTGAGACTATATTCAAATTCTATGGATACTTCAGTGAAAACATCTACATCTTAGTGAAATGGCTGCCATAAACTGCTGTGGTCAAAATAAAATAAAATAAAATGAAATGAAATGAAATGAAATGAAATGAAATGAAATGAAATAATAAAATAAAATTTATCATCTAGTGGTAAGGTTTTCAGAACTTAATTATGCTGGTTCTCAGCAGAGAGACAGGAAGTTTGTAGTCAGACCTGTTGACTGAAGCTTTTCCAGTTTAGAAGTTTCTACAAAAAAGTTGTGCTCTTAACACTATACACTGTAAGACATAGGACCACCTTCAAATCATGAGAAAATGAGTTTAGTAGAGGTCTGCAATGTATCTTCTGTTTTTTTTTTATTTGAAGGCTGCTCCCTTATTGTCTATAGCACATCAAAATAGTAAGATCTGACAATTAATTTATCACCCTTTGTTTATTTCTTTGTTAGCAAGGCTAGATTGACATGAGTTTGTATTGTTTTTTACATTCCTTTAACCTCCAAAGAATCCTTAATAAATTCACACACTCAGAGTGATATAAATTAATGTAAGAAAATATAAGTATTAATATTATTAACACACAATAATAAGCTTTATAACTTTTTACAAGTTTAGGGATCTTTTAATGTGCAATGTGGTCTCCTTTTGCTGCTATCAATTGTTTCTTATGATTTGACTTTGAGTTCACAAGATTTTATCATTTAATTCATGATGAAAATAAATTTTTATCACATAGAATATTAAATATACCTTTGACAAATAGTACGTTTTCCAAATCTAGTTCTGATTGTAGTCCATTGGCTTTCAAAGACTTTTAAACAAGTGAGTTTCCAGGCCACTGAAGCATGTTTATCTCCATCTATTGGATAAAGTTCTTTATTTTTTCTGACATATAATATGGTACAAAACCAGGTTACAGAATTCCATCTCCACTTGAGAATTTCTGTTATTCCAAAACTATTCTGGTTTTCACCGTAGCAATATATTTGTCAGAGTCCTCAAAGAGGACAAGATTTATAGGCCTAATGCAAATTCAAAAAATCATCAATCCATTTTGGGTAGTATGGTCTAATGATATTCAGATCTAGTAAGATCACCTGGATTTCTGACAATGAATGAAAAAGCAAGTTATGTTTCTTTTTTTTTTTTTAGTGTACAATTTACCTATTGTAAATTACTTTTTCTTCATAGCAACAGTTAGCAACTTATTTTATTTGGTTTGTATTTATTGATTTCCTTGCTATTCTTTCAACTTCAAAAAGTATATGTCACATTGTAAAGCAGAGATGAGAACCATTTTTTCATCAAGGGCCATTTGGATATTTATAACATCATTTGCAGGTCAAACAAAATTATCAACTTAAAAATTATCCTGCTAATATTTGGTCGAACATTTAATTAATTCATCCCTAAAAAGTTTCTAGAATTATTGAATTTTGAAACCTGCCTATGATTGCTGGAGCAGTGCCAGACCAAATGATTTTGTGGGCCTTATATTATATATTATAATGCATATATAATTATATACAGCCCCTGTTGTAGAGGAATGAGTTGACAGTCTCTGCATGTTTTCTGAGAATTAGGCTCTAGTCTAACAATGATAACCATGCTTTTCATTTTCAACTGTACTTTCCTTTGTCCATAGGTGAAATTGATCTTGTTTATTATAAGCTTGAATGACCCTTGAAATACTTTAGTACTGCATATCAGCAGATGCTATGGTATTTCTTATTGTCATTGAAACATGCTCTTTAAGAGTTATAACTTTTGCCTTGATATAATATTCCTAAATATAAAATTAATTCTTTAAAACTGCAAAATTAAAGAAAACAAAGGAGATAGTTAAAATATGTATGTGGCACAAAATCTATCATTCAACTGTCAAGTCATTTTTAATGGTTATTAATCATTTTATATTTCTTCCCCTAAGGACTATCTTACTATCCTTTGATAATTTTGTTACTAGAAAATGATCTTTATTCTTAGAAATTCTTTTCACTTTCTTATTGATTCCAGATGTCAGATTTTATCAGAGATGTTTACTGCAAAAAAAGTTTTTCTCAGTCTCTTCTGATTTTGAATGTCTAGCTTTTTGTTTATACAAATTGCTTCTATAAAACCAAGTGGATAAAAACTTTCCAAACCACAATACACATTTGGATAGAACAACCAAAGCAACTAGTCCTGCAAAGGAACTAGGTCCTGCATAATCTAAGACATAAGCCTTAAATGGGAGGCTAGACTGCCCTTGAGAAACTATAGTGTTTAGGTGACTAGGTGGCGTAGTGGATAAAGCACCAGCCCTGGAGTCAGGAGTACCTGGGTTCAAATCCGGTCTCAGACACTTAATAATTACCTAGCTGTGTGGCCTTGGGCAAGCCACTTAACCCTGCTTGCCTTGCAAAAACCTAAAAAAAACAAAAAACAAAACTATAGTGTTCTTAGTGATCCTGTTTCCCCTGAAACAAGACCTATTATTTTGTCATTGATATTCTTTTTTTTATTTTTTTGTTTTTTGGTAAGGCAATGGAGTTAAGTGACTTGTCCAAGGTCACACAGCGAGGCAATTATTAAGTGTCTAAGGTCATATTTGAACTCAGGTACTCTTGACTCCAGGGCTGGTGCTCCATCCACTGCACCACCTCCACCCCATTGATATTCTTCTGATGGTGATTTGTACCCCTAGCCTTAGCTTTAAAAATGTTTAGACCAACTGACCCTCTAAGACTATAAGACAGAGAGAAAGTGCCTATCTGCACTGGTAAGAATGCTCCCCATATCCATGAAACTGAATATGTAATTTAAAAAAAAAACCTGTCTTAATCACAGATGGCTAAGAATTTTTTACCTCTCCCCAACTATGAATTATCTAACATTCTATTATCCTTTTATAATTTAAAAATATTTAGATTGCTGAGTTAGTTGGTATTTATTATATATGATGCAGGTCTACATTCATTTTGCAACAAACCATCAACCAATTTTCCCCATAATTTTTATTGAAAAGTGAATTCCTAGGGGCAGCTAGGTAGTGCAGTGAATTAGAGCATAGGCCCTGGAGTCAGGAGGACCTGAGTTCAAATTCAGTCTCACACTTAATAATTACCTAAGTGTGTAACCTTGGGCAAGCCACTTAACCCCATTGCCTTACCAAAAAAAAAAAAACCCTAGAAACAAAGTGAATTCCTCCTCCAATGTCTTGCAATCTTAGGTTCTTTTTTTATATATATATCTTAGGTTCTAATGTAAGCATTTGGTTGTAGATCATTATCATCTAGTCTCTTTTAATCATCTATTTTTCTATTTTCTAAAGCCAGTATCTGATAATTTTGGTAATTACTGTTTTCTAGAATAATTTGCAATCTGGAAGTATGCTTGCTCCCTCCTTTTTTTTCACAATTTTCTGACCATTCTGTTATTGTTTCTATCTTCCTCTCCCTATTTCTCTTCTTTTTTTTCTTTTTTCTTCTTCTTCACTGAAATTACCAGATGAAATACTGATCTTCAATTGATTCATCTGGAAGGGCTATACAAAGACTCATCTTTCTGCCATTTTTAGTCCTAGCTCATCCTTTCAAGTTGATCTTCCCACCTTCAAGAAGCCTTATCTGATCATCCCAGTCCACGCAACCATCATGGGCTCCACTTGTAACTCCACCTTTGTGCTGAGTATATATTGTCTCTGATGAATTTTTCTTTATGTCACATACTATTTCCCCAACCAAATAATAAGGAAATCTCCAAATAAGCAAAATTCAAAGGGACTATCACCAAAGGTCATCTAATCCAACAAATACCTGAACAAGAATCCCCTATAGATCACCCCAACAAGTGATCATGTAGGCTCTTCTTGAAGACCTCTAGGGAGGAGGAATCCACGAGCATAAGGAAACTCATTTCAATTTGGGATAGATCTAATTGTGATGCAGTTTTTCCTTGTATCAAAATGAATCTGCATCGTTGTAATTTATGCACCTTGCCATTATCACTGCTTTTTGGGGAATGTAGAAACATTCTCTCCCAAATTACAGTTTTCAGATCCTTAAAGACAACTATTATGTACAGTAAGTAGAGATCACAACAGGAGCAGACACCATAGAGAATCATTCCCCTAAACTTCCTCCTTCTTCCTCTCCCCCCTCCTGGTTGGACAATGATTTCTCATCATTACAGTAGGGAACCCAGAGTCTCTGATCCACTCTGACACTTTCCTAATGGTGGTGGTGGGGAGCCTATGCAGTCTTCTCGCCATCACTCACCTTCTCCACTCCTGATGGGCATAGACAAGCATATAATTTGGATAAGCAAGGAATCAGCATCTACAATATTTCTGGTAAAATGGAAGATCACCATGTCTTAGAATCTGTCCCACACCATTGGACCTTACCATCTGCCACAATACATTCTGTATCTCTGGGAATTGCCATCTAACCTACTGCTATACCTTATGGATCACTTGCCTTGCCATTTTTGTTTACTGTACATACATTTGGGTTGTGTGTGTGTGATTGTGTCTAATTAGAATAATAATAAAATATAGGAGGAACTATCTTGTGTTTCTTTTTTAGATTCCTAGGCCTCAGGACTGCCAAACTTAGAATATAATAGTGTTTTCACATTCATAATTCTTTTTGTATTCATTCACCTCCATGTCTTCTCTTCTTCAGGCTTATCATACCTAATTCCTTCATAAATCTCTATACTAAATGATCATGAGGCCCTTCCCTATCCTAATTGTTCTCTTTTGGATACTCTCCAGCTAATCAATAACTTTCTTAAAGGCTTGTATCCAGAACTGAACACAATATACCAAATGTGATTGAATTTGGACATGTGGATGACAAAATCGCCAAATTTTAGAGTTAGAAGACCCCTCAGGGGACATATTGTGCCACTCATTAATCAATCAAAAAATTTTGTTAATCTACCTACTATGTGGCAAGAATGATAGGGATGCAAAAAGAGGCAAAAGACAGTCCTTGCCTTCAAGGAGCATACAGTCTAACCTAATTAATATTTATTTTTAAATTGTCCTTATAATATATACAAGATACAGTTTGCTTGATGACCTCAGAGGGGAAAACCCTCAAGTCTATTCTACTTCTGGACAGTTCCTTCTGCCATTTAAGGATGAATTTGCTTCTGTCCATCATCCCTTTACTTGTTTCTGGAGCTATCTTCTGACCCCAACCAGAAAAAAGTCTACTTCTTCCATATTCCCTCTTCAAAGACTTGAACAAATGTATTATGCCTCCCCTGATTGTTTTTTTTTTCCCTTCAGGTTAAACAGCCCTCTTTCCTTTATCCTTCAATCTTCATATGACATGGACTCAAGGATTTTCACCATCCTGTCCTCTAGACACTCCTTAATAAATCAATAAACTTTTTAAAATATAGTGCCCAGTGTCCATCAATTGGGGAATGGCTAAATAAGTTTTGATATATGATTGTGATGAAATACTATTGTGCCATAAGAAATGCTGAGCTGAATGATTTCAGAAACACCTAGAAAACTTATAGGAACTGATGCAAAATGGAGTGAGAACCAAGAGAACTTTGTACATAGTCACAGCAATATGGTACAATGATCAACTGTAAATGATTTAACTATTCTCAGTAATATAATGATTCAAGACAATTTCAAAGGCCTCATAGGCTATCCACCTCCAGAGAAAGAACTGATATTATCTGAATGCAGATCAAAGAGGGAGGGATGCAGGGAGGGAGGGGAGAATTTAAAACTCCACATTTTAAAATACCAGTGTTAAAAATTGTTTTTACATATAAATGGAAAAAATAAAATATTATTAAAAAAAGAAAAAATATGGTACCCAGAACCAAACAGAATTCCTTAAGTAGATCAGTCAGGACCAACCATAGAAAGACTACTAATTGCTCTTAATGCAGTTCAAAAGCAGGTTAACCTTTCGGGGGGGGGGGTCCCTAACAGTTGGCTCATAATGATCTTGGAACCTACCATCATCCCTATATCTATTTCAGATAAGCTAACTCTTATCTTTGACATCTTGAACATGTAACATTTATTCATATTATTAAATTCAGCCCACTGTTTCTTTGTCAAAATCTTTAAAAAATTTTGATTCTATTATCCAGTGTGTTAGATATTCTTCCTACCTTAGTATTATCTGCAAATCTGATAAGCATGCTATCCGTGCCTCTAATTGAGTCTGATAGAAAAACTAAATAGCAAAAGGCCAGACAAACTGGAGATCTCTTGCCAAACTGACATCTAGTAATTAGTTCTGAATCTATTTAATTGCATTATCATTTACTCCCCATCTCTCCATTTTCTCCACCTCAGTAGTATTAGATACTTCATTAAATACTTCACTGAGCTCCAGATATACAGTGTCTACAACATTCCTCTAAATTGGAATTCTCAGACTTTTAAGCCTCATGGTTCCTTTTTCTTCTTTAAAAATACTTAGGGCTGGAGCAGCTAGGTGGTGTAGTGGATAAAGCACCAGCCCTGGAGTCAGGAGTACCTGGGTTCAAATCCAGTCTCAGACACTTAAAAATTACCTAGCTGTGTGGCCTTGGGCAAGCCACGGAACCCCATTTGCCTTGCAAAAAAAAAATACTTAGGACCCTGAAGAGCTTTTGTTTACATGTATTATAATTATCAGTATTTTTATTATATTAATTTTTATTACATAATATATTAGATTATATATTTTATAAAATTATATATTATTATGTTAAGTGATAATTTTAAAATATATATTTATAAGAACTTAAAAGTGATTAATAATCATAATAAAGTTCTTATAAATTAAATAACATTGTATGAAAAATAATTATATTTTCCAAAATGGAAAAATTTTTAAGGGTATTGTTTCACATATTTTTGCAAATTCCTTTAATGTCTGGCTTAATGGAAGACAAATATATTCTCATATATTCTACATTCAAATTGTTGTGAAATAATGTTTCAATTTAAGTATATGAAGAAAGTCCAGTTTCACACAGATCTGTAGTTAGATAAGGAAGGAATATTTTAATAGACAAATAACCTCTTAGTACCATTGCTTAAATGATTTTGAACTCTTAAACCACCTGAAAAGATCTCTGATATCCCAGAGGGTTCACAGACCATTGCACTAATCCATTCTAAAATTTTCCCAAGAATTAAGATCACATTCTAGTTCATAAAATATTACTTTTCCATTTTTGAAAATCAAGATTATTATCCATCTAGTATAAACTTTCTTAATCCAATTTAAGGGTACATTAGTTTTTGGAGGGGTTCCCATACATATACATAGACATCCAAAATGAATTTGCAGGACACTAAAATTAAAAGAGGCATCGAGGTGCTGGAATGAATAGAATTCTAGGACTGGAGTCAGGAAGACTTGAGTTCAAATCCAGTCTCAGCATACACTTACTTTGTGACCTTGAGCAAATCACTTCACTCTGTTTGCCTCTATTCCTCATCTATAAAACAAGGAAGGAAATGGCAAACCACTTCAGTATCTTTGCCAAGAAAACCCCAAATGGGTCAGACATAACTGAACACCAACAACAACCTCTACTCCAAGTCTGGGACTCTTTTCACTAAACCATGGCAATAACATCAACAAAATACCTAAAAACCTTATGCCAATTTGGGGGGGGGGGCATGTTTTACTACCCACTGAGGTAGTCCATTACATTTTTTTTGAGCTATAATTGTAAGGAAAATTTCTCCTTAAGTTGAACTCTGCCTCCAACTTTTGCCCCCTTGTCTGAATTCTGCCACGTGGAGTCACACGGAACAAATCTTCCAATTGGCAGTCTTTCAAATATGTGAAGACTGCTGTCTTTTCTTCTCCAGGATAGGCAACTCCAGAAAGGTACTAGATTTGAACTCAGAAAACAGAGATTAAAATCCACCCCATCAGAATCATAGACTTATAACAACAAAAGATTTAGTGGTCACCTACTCTATATTATAGATTAGGAGACTAAGACCATGAGAAATTAAATGACCTGATCAATTAAAAAAATGGCAAATCCAAGACTCAGACCACTGCCCTATGTCTCCAAATCCATAAATATTTACATTATAGCACACTGACCACAGAATAGATCTTGGTATCTCCCTCATGCCTCTTCTTAAGTTTTTGCACTCCTCTATGAACCTCCATTTTGGACAATGGCCCAAAACCTTCTCTCCACTGTTTTTCAGGCCCTTTTGTGTTTTCTTCCTGTCTTAGAATGTAAGTTCCCAGAAAGCAGGAATTGTCTTTTTCTTTTCTTGTTTTTGAATCCCTAGTGCTTGCCATATAATAAATACTTCAAAAAAAAATCCACTCCATGATATTTAGCAAGGCATTCCCCTCCAGCCTCAGTTTCTCCACCTGTAAAGTGAGAGTCTATACTTCAAAGGACACTTGGAAAAGTCTTAAAAGTTTTTGCTCCTTTCTTCCTCTTTACTTCCTTTTCTCTCGTAGGATTAAAGGATCATAGTTACAGAGACTGAAAAGACCTTGGAGACGATCTAATTTTAACTCCTCCATTTTACAGAAGAGGAAACTGAGGCCCAGAGGGATGAAGTGATTTGCTCAAGAACTCACAATGGATACTTGACACTTTCCCTTTAATTCTTCTTTATTTCCTAAAGTTAAGGAGGGAAGGAAGGGAGGGAAGGAGGAAAGGAGGAAGAAAGGAAGGGAGGGAGGGAGAAGGAAAGAAGGAAGAGATGGAAAAAAAGGGAGGAAAGGGAAGAGAAAAAGAAGCCAAAGGGAAGGAGAATGAAAGGTGGGAGAAAAAAGGAAAGGATGGTGAAAATGAAGGAAGGGGAAATAAGGGAGGAAGAGAGAAAGGAAGTTAAGAAGGAAGTTAGGAAGGAAGGAAAAAGGAAGGAAGTTAGGAAGGAAGAAAGGAGGAAGTAAGGAGAAAAGGAAAAGAGAGAGAGGAAGAGAAAAAGGAAGAAAAGAGAAAGGAAGGGGGAGGGAGGGGAGGAAGGGAGGGAAGGAAGGAAGGAGGAAGGAAGGAAGGAGAAAAGGAAAGAGAGAGGGGAAGAGAAAAAAGGAGAAAGGAAGAAAAGAGAAAGAAAGGGAGGAGGAAGGAGAAAAGGAAAAGAGAGAGAGGGAAGAGAAAAAAGGAGAAGGAAGAAAAGAGAAAGGAAGGGAGGAGGAAAGAAAGGGGGAGGGAGGGAAAGAGGAAGGGAGGGAGGAAGGAGGAAGGGAGGAGGAAGGGAGGAGGAAGGAGAAAGGGAAAAGAGAGAGGAAGACAAAAAAGGAGAAAGGAAGAAAAGAGAAAGGAAGGGAGGAGGAAGGAAAGGGGAGGGAGGGAAGGAGGAAGAGAGGGAAGGAGGGAGGAAGGGAGGAGGAGGGGAGAAGGGAGGGAGGGAAGGGAGGAAGGGAGGGAAGGGAGGAGGAGGGGAGGAGGGAGGGAGGGAGGAAGGAAGGAAGGAAGGGGAAAAGGAAAGAGAGAGGGGAAGAGAAAAAAGGAGAAAGGAAGAAAAGAGAAAGAAAGGGAGGAGGAAGGAGAAGGGGGAGGGAGGGAAAGAGGAAGGGAGGGAGGGAAGGAGGAAGGAGAAAAGGAAAAGAGAGAGGAAGAGAAAAAAGGAGAAAGGAAGAAAAGAGAAAGAAAGGGAGGAGGAAGGAAAAGGGGAGGGAGGGAAAGAGGAAGGGAGGGAGGGAAGGAGGAAGGAGAAAAGGAAAAGAGAGAGAGGAAGACAAAAAAGAAAAAAGGAGAAAGGAAGAAAAGAGAAAGGAAGGGAGGAGGAAGAGAGGGAGGAAAGGGAGGAGGAGGGGAGGGAAAGGGGAGGGAGGGAAAGAGGAAGGGAGGGAGGGAGGGAAGGGAGGAGGAGGGGAGGAGGGGAGGGAGGGGGAGGGAGAGAGGGGAGGAAAAAAGGAGGAGGAGAAAGAAAGGGAGGAGGAGGGAGGGGGAGGGAGGGAGCAGGGGAGGGAGCGCGGAAGGCATGGCCAGACCTAATGGTGCTTCCCGGCGGGGCGGCTGCGGCGTCAGGCCCTTCTGGGCCCCCGTAGCCACCAGGGCCGGAAGCCCCGCCTCCGCGCGGCCGGCGTCGCGGGACGCACTTCCGGCGTCAGGGCGAGTCGCGGAGCCGGGAGCGCGATGGTGAGTGACTCGGCCGCCTTCCGTTGGTGGCCTCCGCTGGCGTCGGTGGGGCCCCGCCGGCCGCAGGCCGGGCCTGGCCGAGGGGCCGAGCCGCCGGGGCTGGGGCCGGGGCCGGCAGCAAGCCGGGAAGGAGCGCGGGGGGCCGGGCCCTCGGTTTTGTGGAGTCACGGTCCGCCCCTGCCCCTCCCCCTGCGCCCTGCCCCGGCGCCGGGAGCGCTGTGGGGCCGCGGGGAGCGGGTTCCGGCCGGGCCTCGCTCGCACAGGCGCCTCGGCCCCTGCCCCTCGGCTCCCCTCCTTGAGAGCAGGGCCGGGAGCAGCCGGTTTGTTTGGGTCCCCGGGCCGCTTCTCGCGGCTCCCTCCCCGCTCGGACGGCGAGGCCTAGCCGTGTGACCACGGCCTTCAGCCCCGAAACGCCCCGGAAACTTGAGGCCGGCCCAAAAGACCCCGGCTGTGACTCGGACTCAACCCTTGAACTTCTTGAGCCTCAGTTTCCTCGTCTGTAAAATGAGAATGTGGGACCAGGGGGCCTTGGAAATCAGAGATTCTAGGCTTCCCCCTCAGCCCCGATGTGTCTGTGCTCCCTTCTGTCCCGTACTTGGGTTGAGTCTCTTGCTGTTCTGTGACAATCAAGAGAGCCTATTCTTTTTTTACTGAAGATTTTATTTTGAGTTCTACGATTTTTCCCCTAATCTTATTCCCCCCCCAGAAAGCAATCTGTTTACTTTGTTTCCCTGTTGTACATTGATCCAAATTGTGTGATGAGAGAGAAATCATATCCTTAAGGAAGAAGCAAAAAGTACAAGAGATAACAAGATCAGACAATAAGATATCTGTTTTTTCTAAATTAAAGAAAATAGTCCTTGAACTTTTTTCAAATTCCAGGGTTCTTTTTTTTTAAAGAAAGATTTTATTTTGAGTTTTACAGTTTTCCCCCCAATCTTCCCTCTCCCCACCCCCCACAGAAGGCAATTTGTCAGTCTTAACATTGTTTCCGTGGTATACATTGATCCAAATTGAATGTGATGAGAGAGAAATAACCTTAAGGAAGAAACGTGAAGTACAAGAGATAGCAAGATCAGTCAACAAGATATCAGTTTTTTCTTTTTTTGTTTTATTGTTAAAGACATTATTTAAGTTTTACAATTTCCCCCCAATCTTATTTCCCTCCCCCACCCCCACGGAAAACAACCTGTCAGTCTTTACTTGGATTCCATGTTGTACATTGATCCAAGTTGAGTGTGATGAGAGAGAAATCATATCCTTAACGAAGAGACAAGAAGTCTTAAGAGGTGACAAGATCAGACAATAAGATATCTGTTTTTTTCTAAATTAAAGGGAATAGTCCTTGAACTTTGTTCCAACTCCATGCTTCTTTTTTTTTAAAGAAAGATTTTATTTATTTTGGGTTTTACAATTTTCCCCCCATTCTTGTTTCCCACCTCCCACAGAAGGCATTAGGTTAGTGTTTACATTGGTTCCATGTTACACATGGATAAGAGGCTACTCTTAATTAGCTTGTTTGTGATTCTATGCAGATACTTTCCCCTACTTTCCCTGTAACTGTATGTTGGATTATAAACTCTCTTAAATTAGAAGGAATCTTAAATAGTATTTATTCCCTAAATGACTTTTTTTACATTGTACATTCTCTCCTCAAACTTCTCCAGTGACAATATTTCCTTTGCCAGGACAACAGTTTTAGGAAACCCTACATTAGTTGTACTATAGACTTTTTTATATTTGGAGCCACAAAGAAATTTTAGTGATGACAACATATAATACATTTAAATTTATATAATAATATAATAAGACAACAATGTTCCATGGGGCAAACAAGGAGTAGATGAGAATGGATTTTGATTAGTGGCCCCATCTCCAATAGTAAAAATAATAAAGATGAATATGGGTGCCCTGTTGTCTGATGACTAATACTGTCACTTGTGGATCTTCCAGTGACCTCCAATTATTTTTATTATCAGAAGAATGGGAATATATTTGTAATACAAAATCATAGGACTTTAGCATTTGAAGCTACTGTAGCCTATGAATATCTAATAGAAACCCTACCAGGAAGTACTCAACCGCTACTTGGAAATCTTCTATAGCGGGTAGAGGGGCAGCTCCTTTCACTTTTGCACAGCTTTTATTGTTAGAACCTTTTCCTGCCATTAAGCCTAAATTTATAGCTTGTATCCTTTACTCCTGATTCAGAACAGATAGAAACCCTCTTCTATGTGTAAGCCCTTCAAATGCTCAGACACAGTCCTTCCTGAGTCATTTACCAAATATCATAGAATCATAGATTTAGACCGTATGGGAGCTTAGAGGCCATCAAGTCAAACCTCCATTGTACCGATGGAGAGACTGAGCCTCAGAAGTTGTGACGCCCGAGGTTACTCCGGAATGCCCTGGCTCCAAAGCCAGCATCCCAGCCATTGTCTATTCTGTGGGGGGAAAAGAATGCTAAGTTCAAGTCTGCTACTTAATACTTTTTCCATATCTGAGCCTCAACTTTCTTATCTGTAAAACTAGGAAAGTGGAGTAAATGATGTCTGAGATACTTTCTAGCTCCAAATGTATGATCTTACGACATGGTCTCATAGGACTGCATCATAATATGTGAATTGGCCATCACCAGAAGCATTGAAATGGAAGCTAGATTACCACTTATGGATATTGTAAAAGGTATTCTTACTCAGATCTTTGCTTAGTGGTTTTATTACTGTTCTAGGAAAAAAAAAATGATAGTTATTTAGAAAAAGGAAAACAATCCAGGAAGACTACAGTGATATCGTTTACAGTGCCTATTTGTTGAGACTATAAGAAGTCCAGGTAATTTTAGGTAAATTCTTAAGAAGCTCCCACTAGTGATTTAAATAATAATTAAACTCTTACTTAAAGCTCTTCACAAACATTTAATTTGATTCTTATCAAATCTCAAAACTGAGATGTATACTATTCACTGGTGTGGTGATAAGACTTTAATTTGCCTAAGGTCATACAGCTAATAAGTTATAGGATCATATATATATATATTAGAATTGTTCAGGGTGGCTAGATGGCACAGTGGATAGAGCACCAGCCCTGGAGTTAGGAGTACCTGAGTTCAAATCCAGCCTCAGACACTTAATAATTAACCTAGCTGTGTGACCTTGGGCAAACCATTTAACCCCATTTGCCTTGCCAAAAAAATCCTAAAAAAAAAAAAAGTAAGAATTGTTAAGGGACCTCAGAAATTGTCTGATCCAGTCACCTCTTTTTACAGATCAGGAAACTAGAGACCCAAAGACACTAAGTAACCTGCCTACCAAACACACATCACTAGTAAATAGTAGAGACAGGATTCTATGTATGACCTCTGACTCCAAATTTAACAATCATTTTGCTCTAATACATTGACTTTCATTGGCAAAGCTGACTGTAGTCATTAGCCATGTACATTATCCAGTACAATTTCACTAGTATTCTTTTCTTTTTGATAGCATTGTTTTCTCAAACTATGGTTATACCTGGATTAGATACTAAATTAGGTTTTTAAGATTTGTAGGGGCTACAGAGGGAGCTAGAAGAAAGGCATCCTGGTTATTTGATACTTTCTTAAAAAATGAATAAATCCAGCCTCTTGGTTTTAAAATGGGACCTCTTTTATAAGAATTTATTGGTGTCCTCCTTCTGTTAATTTTTTCTTGCTTCTTGTTTCACAAATTATTTTCTGCTCTCCTCTGTTGGCTGCCATAAATTTTTGCATTCACCTGCTGTGTCTTGGTATTTTGTGTTTAATTTTAGAACAACTCAAGTAATTTGTGATTTTTTTTTTCAGGGTCAAAGTCAAAGTGGTGGACATGGTCCTGGGGGTGGCAAGAAGGATGATAAGGTAAATGCCAGAGCAGACATAACATAAATAGTGTTACCCTGTTCAATCATGGGGATTAGAAACACAGTACTCCCTCAATCTGGAAAAGTCATGTAAAATTTTTTAGCCCTCCCTTTGTACCAGAGAAGAAGCCTGAATTACGGTATTAAAAGATGAAATATGTTAAGAATATAAAAGTCAGTACATATTTTTAGGCATTTCTGAGTTTCTAAGCTTTTTCCACGTTGTCTTCAGCTTCTGCCAAGCTCCCATAATTTCTTATGTCAGCATGTGATATATTGAAACTGATGAAGAAAGTCACCATGTGGAAGGGATGACTGTAAATTGTAGAGCAAAGTACCATGTCCATATATTCTTGTACTGTGATTTGGGGGTAATTTTTAAGATCATTTGACTGATTCTATATCATTAGTTTTATTTAATTTTTTTCTTTGTTATATATAAAAAAAGTTTATTGACCAGTGGAAGTGAAAAGGGAAAGCAGGTGAAAAGGAGAAATAATACAAAAGCAAAATGGAAAAATGAAACTTAAATAAGTAAATTTCTATTTAGCTAACCCCCTAAACTAGAGATTCTTAGCCTGTGGCTCATGAATTTGGATTAGAAAAATTAATCAAAATTTTCACTAATGTCTAGCTGAAATGTAGTGTTTGCTTCAATTGCAAAACCACAGTAGTATTAGGAGTTCCTCTGATTGGGTCACTAATGAAACCTCAAAATAGTACATTCATCAATATTTCAGTGTAGCCTCTAGTTCACAAAAGATCATACACATAGTCTTTCCTATTTTAAAGTCTATAATTCATTATATTTGGTTTCCTGTATAATCTTCTGTATTTTAATAATTACTCTGAGAAGAGATCCATAAATTTTATCAGATTACCAGAAAAGTTGATGACACAGAAAATGTCCTCTAGACACTGAGTGTTAATCATTGATTTCAAAAAATGATAAAAGTATAGGACACTATTGAAGTGTAGGTTTAAGGCTTGCTTGGTTCATATTCCTAAGTGAACACTTCAAAGTTTCCATATCCCTGAACCATGAAAACTTGTTCCAAGTACTCAAATCTAAGCTTTTGGTAAGAAATGGAGTATAACTCTGGATATTTACTTCTGTGTACCTGACTTAGATTTTTTCTTTCTCTCCCTTTTAATACACATTTTAAAATAAAGCTACATTGGTGTGCTAACATAGTCACAAAGGAACTACTTTATGTTACTTTTAAAGATAAGGGAAGTAGATGATGAGGAAAGATCATTGTACTATGAACATAAATTCTTGTTTCATTTTATTCCTGTGTATTCTAATTTTATATATATATATTTTACTTATAAATCAAAGGACAAGAAAAAGAAATATGAGCCTCCAGTTCCAACTAGGGTGGGAAAAAAGAAGAAGAAAACAAAGGGACCAGATGCTGCCAGCAAATTGCCACTTGGTAATTACATGGTTAATATTTTTTGAAGTCAACTCTCAAGGGGGTGGGGGGGAATGGGGAGAATTTGCCTTATCAAGACATAAGTCTTAGAAAGGTAGACATTTAACTATCTATAGTGGGGTTGTAGTACTTAGAACATAAAGGAGGATAAGATGAGATAGATTTTCACCAATTCTGATCCATAGGAATTGACAGCTTAGATAGGTAGTGAAGATGAGACTCTTAAAGTATTTTCCATAAACTCTCTTGGCAAAAGGTTTTTTGATGCTTGAAAAAAGTAATCTTAACATGTATTTACTAAAAGAAGGTCAGGGTGGTATTAGTGAAAAGGTGGTGGGATTGAAAACTTGCTTCTAAGGGGCGGCTAGGTGGTGTAGTGGATAAAGCACCGGCCCTGGAGTCAGGAGTACCTGGGTTCAAATCCGGTCTCAGACACTTAATAATTACCTAACTGTGTGGCCTTGGGCAAGCCACAAAAAAAGAAAACTTGCTTCTAATACTGCTTATCTGTTGGAGCCTAAGCCATAAAGTACATGAGTAGAAGCACTCTGGTGTAGGAATGTGGAGCTCTGGTTTCATGCAGACTTATGAGGCTGCCATCAAATTTCCCATGCCACTTCTCGGCACTGACTTCATAGACACTTGACCTGCAGATTGGTGTTGGCTTCATTTCTACTCTGTCCTTTGCCTTCCCTGACACCAGACTTCACATATTCAGGAGGAAAAAGATGCTTTTCTTTTGTCTCAATAAGGACATGCAAGAATGGATTAGGCCTCATATAAAATTACACTCTACATCAGGGATAGGGTATCTTTTTTTCTGCCAGAGGCCATTTGGATATTTATATTCTTGGGCTTTGTTTGGTCAAACAATTAATTCACCTCTAAAAGCTCCTAGATTGATTGAATTTTGAGTCCTGCCTGTCCCTTGGCCTGAGAGCCAAAAGTTCCCCGACCCAGCTTTACATCTTAAATCATGGAATTATTCATACCCACACTACCTTCTGACTGATAGAAATTGTCTCACTCTCCATTTTATCTAATTACTGATATTAAACTGATTGACATTTCAGGATTTGGAGAGGGCCTTTTTTAAGTTAGATTTTTTTTAATTGAGTGTACTGAATTATTAATAAGTATTATTTAGCATTTTACAGTCCCAGTATGATGAAACTTCTTTGTTTTTAATCACAGTAACACCTCACACTCAATGCAGGCTAAAATTATTGAAATTAGAGAGAATTAAAGATTATCTTCTCATGGAAGAAGAGTTCATCAGAAATCAAGAACAGATGAAACCACTGGAAGAAAAACAAGAGGTAAATTGCTTCAGTTTTCATTTTTTTTAAACACATAAGCTCTGGATACTATTTTTAGAAATCAACTCTTGGAACCATAACTGAACATAAATAAAATTTGTAAAAGTAAATTTATAAATATTTGGTAAATTTTACTTCTATGGTTAAAACATTTCATATTTTAATTTTTTTATTCATAAAATAATATTTTATACATTTTTACTTATTCTGTGATAAAAATGTCTCAAACTTATTTTAAAGTAAGCATTTCTAAAGTAAGCACATTTGTGTAAATAGATTAAATCCACAACATCAAGTGCTGGGATTTTGCTTTAATGTTTTTGTTTCTAATCTGTTCCTTTTCCAATAGGAAGAACGATCAAAGGTGGATGATCTGAGAGGGACTCCAATGTCTGTAGGGACCTTGGAGGAGATCATTGATGATAATCATGCCATTGTGTCTACCTCGGTGGGATCGGAGCATTATGTCAGCATTCTGTCATTTGTAGACAAGGATCTGCTAGAACCAGGATGTTCTGTCCTCCTCAACCATAAGGTAAGTTGAAAACCCTTTGAAGGATGAGAAGTACTGGCAGTTATTACCTTGCCTTGGCTCTGGCCAGTTTGATCATTGATCAAACTATCTAATCTTTGCTATTTTTTAAAAAGTTTTTATTAAAGAACTTCATAATTTTTCCCCAATATCTCTCCTTTGCCCATAGAGGCATCTCATAGAAAATGTAGTGTTTTTAAAGACTTAAAAAAAATGAGAAGGAAAAATTAGTACAACCAATCAATGTACCGAAAATATCTAAAAAAGCTGTTTAATGTATTGAGACCACCAAACCTTCACCAAGGGATGGGTTGAGAGTGTCCCTAACTTTGTGAGGAGTCCTATTTCATCTTTATAATTTTGTTATGATCTCTTGATTTTTTTTTTTATCAATGGTTGTTCTTTCCATTATTGTAGTCATTGTGTATTTATTTCCTTGACTTTGCTTATTTTATACTCCATCAGTTCATGTAGATCTCTTAACTTTCCATGCTTCTCTGCATTCAGCTTCAACATTTCTTAACAGCAAGCACAGTAATATCCCATTACATATATGTTTAAGCCATTCTCCAACCCATGAGCATCTATTTTGTTTCCAATTCTTTGCGTGACTAAAAGTGCTATTATATTTTATTTGTATATGGAGACATAACTAACAATTATTTCCTTTGGGGATGAATTTGGTAATAGAATCTCTGGGTCAAAGATTATGAACATCTTAGTCACTTTACATAATTCCAAATAGCTTTTTCAGAGCAGGAGTGAATTTCTAGCTCCATCAGGCAGGTAATAAGTATTTAAATATTAATCAGGCACTTCTAAGTGTTACATATTTTGAAATAAAGGGAAAAGACAGCCCCTGCCCTCAAGGAATTCATGATCTTATGGGGAAAACAACAATACATACAAACAAGCTATATACAGAATAAATAGGAAGCATTTAATGGGGGGGTACTAGAATTAAGAGGAGTTGAGAAAGGCTTCCTTCCTATATAGAAGATGGGGTTTTTTTGAGACATAAAGGAAGCCAAAGACTTTAAGATGAAAGGGTTGAGAGGGAAATATGGAATTGAGTGAGGGAGTATGGGCAATGGCCTTTGAATAATACCCTACAGAACTTCAGAATTACTGGGTTTTATAGTCTTTGATAGTATGTGAATTCATGTTTGTTATTTAACCAAAGGCATCATTCCTTTTCCCAAAAGAGGCTAGAGATTAGGCACAATTTGGCTTTCTATGAGATGGAAGTCCCCACTTCCCTCTAACAGTTCATGGTGTGCCTTTTATCCCATACCTCCAACACTGACTATTGACATTTTTTGTCAATTTGCAGGGTATGAGATAAAACTTCATAATTATTTTGATTTGTATTTGCTTATTATTAGTATTTTTGAGCATTCTTCCAATATTCTTGTGAATATTTTTTGAGAATTGTTTGTTCAAATCCTTTGACCGCTTATCTATTGGAGAATAAATATTAAACTTTGTGTTGTTTGTTTATGTAGCTGGTATACCAAACCTTTTCATAAAAATTTGATAGATTTTTTTCCCCATTTGATCACTTCCCTTCTCCTACGTGCATTAATGTTGTCCATACAAAAGCTTTTCAGTTTAATGTAATTCAGATTAACTATTTTATCTTTTCTAATTGTCTCTTTCCCTTGTTTGGTTAAGAATTCCTTTGTTACCCATTATTTAATGGTGAAGAAACAGTTGTTACCCATGATTTAATGGGGAAGAAATAGCAGACTGTATACTGAAGATTATATGTACTTACCTACTTGGGTCTGAGTCAGTTTTACTCAAAGGAGATACTTAGATGGATCTGTGATCTTAGTGTTTTGTCTTTTTAAAAAAAATTTTATTTCAGGCAGTGGGGTTAAGTGACTTGCCCAGGATCACACAGCTAGGGAATTATTAAGTGTCTGAGGTCAGATTTGAACTCAAGTGCTCCTCATTCCAGGGCCAGTGCTCTATCTACTGCAACACCTAGCTGCCCCAATCTTAGTCATTTAGATGTTTCCTCCAACAATACAGGTCACAACACCTCCATTCCTGCCTATCCTGTGTGACATTTGTCTGTGTCCTTCCATAAATACCCTTCGAGAGATTCCTCAACATTCTAGAACATATCCAACAAGTAGAGATCTAGTTTTTGTTGGAAGATCTCCAGTAAGGGAGAACCTTTAAAAAAGAAAAAGATTAATTTGCATGTGGTCTAATGGGAAAAATATAAGGCTTGAGTTCAAATCTAGTATGTCATTTATTGACTGTGTGTGATATATGCATTTGACTTTCCTTATAGGTAAATTTGTACCATCTACCAGATAGGTTTGTGAGGAAGACAAAGATGATAACACTTTATAAGCAATCATTTCCCATCATGATATTGCCATTATTTACTAGGTTCATGCTGTGATAGGAGTTTTGATGGATGACACAGATCCCCTCGTTACAGTAATGAAAGTAGAGAAGGCCCCACAAGAGACATATGCTGATATTGGTGGATTGGATAACCAGATACAAGAAATTAAGGTGAGAATGGGAAAGAGGTATGGTTTTATAAGAACTCTAGTTTCTTATTCTATTATTTAGTGTGCCTAATGTACTAATATTCATGGTTTCTTTATTAACTAGATTAGTGATTGCCTTAGTACCTGCCAGTTTGGGGATTAGTTTATTGTTTTGGTTTTAACAAGTTTAGTTAATTCTGTTATTGGAAAAGAAGTAGGCAAAATAAATTGTAAAAGTATTACAGCTTCATAATTTTTAACAAACATAATCCTGTGACTCAAACTTAAAATATTTTCATATGGAGCTTTTGTTTTTTTGTTTTTAAATAGATTCTTTAGTTCTTCAGTGGATTTTACTTACATCTTGTGGTCTGGAAAAGATGTACTGTAGTTGATAAAGGGCTGAATTTAGAACCTAGCCTTAGTAATTGGAATACAGATCCCTTGTATCATCACTGGAGGGCACCAAAGCTCTCTCTAGCCATCCATCCAGTTTACCATACAAGTGAATCATTCAGAAAGAGCTGTGTGGGCCCTGGTCATTCCTTATAAGGTTTCTTTATGGTGCAATTAAACTTACATTTGTTTAACATCCTTTAGGTGGCAAAACACTTTTTACATACTTTGTCTCATTTGATTTCACTGCAACCTGGTAGGAATCAAATGGGGGGGGGGGAGTATTTAATGAACTGGAGAGGACAGATGAATTGGTAGTCCACAGTGGCAGAGGCAACATTTAGACTGAAAGATGAGAAAAATGGAATGGGTGTCTAGTAGCAAGATCAGAGGCCAGCTTGCAAAGGGTTGAGGAGTTAGTGAAGGCTTTGAGTATATAGATAGGATTGTTGTTTTGTTTTGTTTTTGTAGGAGTTGGATTGAGAAAGGGAAGAGCCAAATGGTATGATAGCTTGAGGGGATCTAGTAAAATCATTTTAAGATTGAGGGAAACTTGGGTGTGTTGAATGCATTAGAGGAAGAACTTGTAGAAAGGGATTTTGAAGAAGAGAAAGAAAGGATGGTTGGGGTTGCAATCTGCAGGAGAAGACCAGGAGGATAGAATTTTGGTCTTGTCAAGGAGAGAGAGCTACCTCAATATCAGAGACTAAGAAGGAACAATTGCCCAGGAAAGAGGAGGACCTCACCTCTACAGTTCATAATCATTTTATAACTTAGTAGATGATTTTGACCAGTTGTTGTTGCCAGGGAAAATAAAATTCATCACCTGATGGTCAAATTTGGTAATAACTCAGCTAAGCTGCTCCTGAGGTACCCCACATGGCTTATAAAATTTAGAAATCTAGAATCACCTTCACCTTGAGATGAGTAGAATAAGATTGAAATAGAATAGTAGCCAGGAACTTCGTTAAGTACTTCAGTTGTGTAAGATGACTATTTATAAGTAGACCGTTTTTGAGTAATAGTGATTGAGACTGGCCCTTGCTTAGAAGAATAAAGATTATGTAATTGGAAACAAAGAAATTTAATAGTATTAATAAATGAGAGAATTCAATTCAAACAAACTAATGATTATGCATACACACATTTGTGGATTTCAATTTAAGGACTTTAAAAAGCTTAATTCTGATTAAAAAAAGCAACATTGTTTTACTGAACAATTGCATTCTTTAGGAATCTGTGGAGCTTCCCCTCACTCATCCTGAGTATTATGAGGAGATGGGTATTAAACCACCTAAAGGAGTGATTCTCTATGGCCCGCCTGGCACAGGTACTTTTTGTGTTTGATATTTTTATTGCACTGTCTTGGGAAAGAGGGGACAAAAATTACATTCTCTAGAACTGGACAAAGGTTGTCTGGTACAAGAAATAAGCCTATCCTATATAGCTCCAGAGAACAAAACCAGGACTAGGGGAGTTTAAATTACAAGAATGCAGATTTCCTTGAAACACAAGGAATTTCTCACAATTAGAAGCTTATCAAATGGGCTGCTTGCAGGAAACTGAGCTGGCCTTCCTTCCATCTGTCAATCAGAAGTGCTGAAGACTACTCTTAAGTTGCTTTCCCCATCCCATTTTCAAGTCATTTTACTTTTCTCCTCCCTCGTTTCTGAGAAAATCCTTACCATACCTCATCACCAAAGCATATCCATCAGTGCCACAAAGTTCTTTCTTTATTCCTATAAGCCTTCCATCTTCTAAGTACTATCTGGGTAGCTACAATTGGCCACTCACAGACAGAAGCCCTTAGTTTGAATCCTTCCTCAGACACTTCTTAACTCTATAAACCTAGTCAAGTCATCTAACTTCTGTCAACCTTAGTTTCCTCATTTATAAAATGCTAACAACAACAATAATAATAATAATACCTACCTCCCCATGTTGTTTGGAGGATCAAATGAGCTAAGACATAAAGGACTTCACAACTCTTAAATTCTATGTAAATGCAGATACATTATTAATTATTATTATTATTATTATTATTATTATTATTACTGCTACTAAATAGGTATGACATTCGATGAAGAATTAATCTTTCTTTTCTGGCATTCTCTTATTCTTTGTCATTTGTTTCTTTTCATCTATAGTCTATATTGAAATAGGCTATTTGAGTATTTCTTTGAGACCAACAGTAAGGCAGCAGCACCTGGACTAACTAGTTAGACTTGAGGAACAATTGAAGGACACTGCTGTTGATGTTTTGTGATTAGTTTTGGTTGAGAGTATTTAACTCTCAAACCACAAGGGGTTTTCCAAAGTGCTGTGGCCAGGCTTGAGGGCTCAGAATTTTTCAGTTCTGGGAACACACTAGATTAGACATTAAAAATGTATCTCCTGAAAGTAGAGCCAAAATTGAGTTAGGCATTGATTGATAGTTTAATAGAAGATGTGGCAAATCCCAAGATACCTAAGCAATTTCATTGGACAGCCACCTGGTACTTCCAACCGACTCTTACCCTGAGACTATAGGCATGTACTTCATTCCTATCAAAAATGTTTATGACCCCTAGGACATTAACACAATCATCTAGAAAGAAAATATCCATACCACCCTCAGTTCAGGCAATTAATGACCCTAATTTGAGTACTAAATTCAGTTTGGGAACTAGTGCTCCAGGTAAATGTTTTTTCTTTCTTTCTAGAAATCTTAGAGAAATTCATCACCATTCGATTGATGTTAAAACGTTAGTTTTAGTTTCAGAAGTCCAACTCCTAAATGGTAGGGGAGTTGTGATCAGTGTCAATAGATAGCTTACCTCACAGTCAAAATCACAAATCCTTGACCATAGGCAAAGAAATTAAATTGTTGAGAACTACTAGGTGGCCTCCTGCATCAAAAGAATTAGTTAAACTCTGACTTAACCTGGACCTTGTTATTCAAATTGTTCTATAGGCGATCTTGGTTTAGTTCTTTTTTAAAGAACAAATTAGTGCTTACTAGCCTCTCATGTTTTTAATGTAGAGATACACTTTTATAGAAAAGACTCCATTATATATTACTCCTACTTACCTGGTAAGAGCTCTTTCTGCTGGGTTTACATGAACTGGAGGCACCATTCCCTTTATGGAAGCTATGGGAATTGTAGGCACAAAATAATGAGAAAATAATCAGCCTCTCAAGGGTTTAATTCTCAGAAAAATTCTAGACAGCAGGTGAAGGGGACCTTAGAGGTCATCTAATTCATCTCACTAAACTCCCAGTAAAATTCTCAGGCTATCCAAATTTTCTCCCTCTAAATTCCTAAATCAATTCTAATTTGTCTCATTATAATTTGAGATAAGTCTTTAATCATCATCTTCAACTGTTAAATCTTTTGAAGGAATTTAGTTGGGGTTTCCAAACTCTTTGATAGAGTTGGTAGGGTAGAATAATTAGGGGGGGGAAAGTAGTGCAGCTAACTTGTACAGGCAACACATAAGGGACAGATGCTCACAGGAAGTGACAGGATTTTTTTTTCATAAAAGGCATAGAGCAACTCTTTCATGTTTTTAATGCCTTAGTCAAAAATATTTCAGGTGCTACAATGACTAATAATATTTGTGAACTACACGTGTCTTGATTTTTAAATCATGGGTAATTTGAGTAACTAAAATTGGGAAGTTAACAAATTTCTTTCATTTTTTTTTCTAACTTTGAGAATGGAACACCATGATGGTTTCTATTATTTTCTTTCCTCCCTGACCTTGGACTTAGCTCATGTTGCTCATTGATATCTGAAGCAGAATAATATTGATTAGGGGCAGCTAGGTGGCGCAGTGGATAGATCACTGATCCTGGAGTCAGGAGTACCTGAGTTCAAATCCAGTCTCAGACACTTAATAATTACCTAGCTGTGTGGTCTTGGGCAAGCCACTGTTAACCCTATTGCCTTGCAAAAACTAAAAAAAAATAATATTGATTGCACCTTTTTAAAAAAGTCTCCTCCCTCCCTCCCTGAATTTTAATAATAGGTTTTCATAATATCTTTGTGAGGTAGGAAAGGAAAAGACAGTAATTTTCTCTCCATTATTAAAATGGTAGTTAAATGATTGACTAGAGTTCACAAATAATTCATGAAACATGTATTGATTGAATATTACATATTAAACTGAGTCACTTATTTTATCATAACTTCAGGTCAGAATCCCAATTAAGTTACCAGCTGTATGCAAGAAGATCTAAAAGAATCTTTTAGAAATCCTCCCAGAAAGGATCTGATCAGGGTTGTCTTTGGGACATGTGGATTCAAAGATGCATACTTGATATACAAGGAGATTACATTACTTTTACAATAGGGGAAATTACCCTGATATAGTTCAATCAGTTTGACAAACATTGTTGAATGGCAGCATCCACAAATAACTGGATATTTAAGGACTCTTGACTTTAGAGGCAAACCAGCCAGAGACCTAAATCCTCCATTAACTGTCTGCCCACAGAGAGTCTCAGTTTTCTCATTTGTAAAATGCCTCAGCTGCCTATACTAAACAAACTTGTGGTGAGGAAAATTGACCAGTACCCTCTATGTTCTAGCCATTTTGCTGGAAATATTTCAGAAGGCTTAATAAATGTGAGGAGGTAGTTAATATGATTGTATACCATTTCTTGAAGACTAGAATGTGATCAGAGGGAATGCTGAAGCATTTGGTACTGTGTGTCAGAAGACTTGCCTCTGCCATAGGCCTCTTCCTCTGACCCTCAAGTATCAGTGTTACCTCTGTAACAGCAAATACGTGGGATGTGTCTTACAAGCAGTGTGTGTTTCTAGAATATTTAATGGTTTATAGAATAGTGGTAAGTGTTACAAAGATGATTATTCCCATTTTATAAATGAGGGAACTGAGACTTTAAAAAGCAAAAGGATTTATAAGTGCTTCTCAACAGTTCTTTATTTGCTTTTAATCCAAAATAGGTAAAACCTTGTTAGCCAAAGCTGTAGCAAACCAGACCTCTGCAACCTTCCTCAGAGTTGTTGGTTCTGAGCTTATACAGAAGTACTTAGGAGATGGGCCTAAACTTGTTCGAGAATTGTTCCGAGTAGCTGAGGAACATGCTCCATCAATTGTCTTCATTGATGAAATTGATGCCATTGGGACCAAAAGGTATTCCCTCCTTTATTGAATTTTGAGTATTTCAAAGATAATAAATAAAAGCTGTTTTGCAAAAATGAATGTTTACCATCATTTTGATTATAAGTGGATCTCTCTGGTATATCATTTATTACAGATAAGGAAATCTGTAAACCTGGCTAATTTGATCATTTTTTTCTTTTGTACTTTACTTTTTCCTTTCAAATGTATAGTATTTTGGCTCAATGCTGATTCTACAATGTGATATTAAGATGCAGCATATGGGTTTGAAGACGAATATTTGAGAAAAAGACAATTTGTATTTTTCTGTCTTAATACAAGCTTTAATATCTGTGAAGTTAGTACAAAGGCCCAAGTCTTAATTTTAATTTGGTCTTTATTCCTTCCCTTCTTTTTTTATTCCTCATCCTCCAAGGTATGATTCAAATTCAGGTGGAGAAAGAGAAATTCAACGAACGATGTTGGAATTGTTGAACCAGTTGGATGGATTTGACTCTAGAGGAGATGTGAAAGTAATTATGGCCACAAACCGAATAGAAACTTTGGATCCAGCACTAATCAGACCAGGTTAAACTTGTTTTTATTATGTTATATGGCATTTTAACTTGCTCAAGAAACTAATGAGTAGCTATTGAGAAAATCTTTAAAAGCAACTTTAAACTAAGTTATGTCAGTACTGTAACTAAAATTTGATACCAAATACCTTCTCTTTGAACTAGATCCTACTGCCAAGACCCTATCTGTAAAATTTTAATCCTTTAAATTTTAGCCTATAACTTGATACTTGTCCTAAGATAAATGTCCCATTAAATCTTAAGCAAGCAGTACCTTTTCTAAAAGAATATTTTGTGAAGTACCTCTATTTTATAAGCTCATTTTGGTTTCTAAGCAACTATGACTAAATGTTTATTTTGTATCCTTTGTGCATTTTTTTAAGTTGAGCTGGTCCCACTGAATAAAATGCCATTAAGAGGTCATTAATTTATCTCCATTTAGTCACAGATTTTCTTTGACCTGGGTCAGAAGAATTAACACAAGAAAATTTTCAATTTTTGAAAAATGTTAACTTTGTACACCAGGGTTTTTGTGTTGCTTTTTGCCAAGTGTATTTTGGAAAATTCATTACTTAATAAGTCAGAGAATGATTGGACAAATCACAATCTGACAGTAGTAGTAGCCTCTTTGAGAAATAATTGCCTTGATGGTGCAAGAAATCTCTCCATAACTTTTGACTCTTAATGCTTTCCAGAAAAATCCCTTGTGGGCAGAAGGGACCAAAAGAAACTTGCCTTTATCTAGTAGCCACTGGATTTATTTTTTGTTTATTTCGAGTTTTACAATTTTCTCCCCACTCTTGCTTCCCTCCCCCCCCCACCACAGAAGGCATTCTGTTAGTCTTTACATTGTTTCCATAGTAACACTGAGCTCAGTTGAATGTGATGACAGAGAAATCATATCTTTAAGGAAGAAAAATAAAGTCTGAGATAGTAAAATTACATAATAAGATAACAGGTTTTTTCCTAATTTGAAGGTAATAGTCTTTGGTCTTTGTTCAAAGTCCATAATTCTTTTTCTGGATATGGATGATATTCTCCATCATAGATAGCCCTAAATTGTCCCTGGTTGTTGCATGATGAGTAAGTCCATCAAGGTTGATCATCACCCCCATGTTGCTGTTAGGGTGTACAGTGTTCTTCTGGTTCTGCTAATCTCACTCAGCATTATTTCATGCAAGTCCTTCCAGGTTTCCCCGAGTTCCCATCCCTCTTAGTTTCTAATAGGACAATAGTGTTCCATGACATACATATACCACAGTTTGTTAAGCCATTCCCCAGTTGAAGGACATTCACTTAATCTCCAATTCTTTGCCACCACAAACAAGGCTGCTATAAAATATTTTTGAACAAGTGATGTTTTTACCCTTTTTCATCATCTCTTCAGGGTATAGACCCAGTAGTAATACTGCTGGATCAAAAGGTATGCACATTTTTGTTTCCACTTTCGGGAGAGATTGCTCTCCAGAAAGGTTGGATGAGTTCACAGCTCCACCAACAGTGTATTGGTGTTCCAGATTTCCTACATCCCTTCCAACATTGTTCATTGTCCTTTCTGGTCATATTGGCCAGTCTTGAGAGGTGTGAGGTGATATCTCAGAGATGCTTTAATTTGCATTTCTCTAATAAGTAAGGATTTAGAGCAATTTTTCATATGACTGGATTGCTTTGTTTTTGTCAGCTGTATATTGCTTTTGCATATCCTTTGACCATTTGTCAATTGGGGAATTAGCCATTGGTTTTATTGACAAATTCCTCATTCCTTGCATTTTCAAAGCAGGGCTTAAATGAAAGGCTAGAATTGTGTAAATGACTTTAAAAACATTTTATATACTAGGACGTATTGATCGAAAGATTGAGTTCCCTCTGCCAGATGAAAAGACCAAGAAACGCATCTTTCAGATTCATACAAGCAGAATGACTTTGGCAGATGATGTAACTTTAGATGATTTGATCATGGCTAAAGATGACTTGTCTGGAGCAGATATCAAGGTAAGAAATATGTTTATGTTATTAATGAAAAATCAATTCATTTAAGTTGACTACTGAATATATTATATATAGATATATACATATATATATATATATATCTCCTAGATACTAATTAGATACTATTATAAATGGTATTTTTATTCTAATTTATCTGTTATTATTGATTTATCACATCAAAATTATAAATGCTCTTTTGTAATGAAGATCTTTATAGCCTAATTTTATTAAAAAAAATCATTCTCAGTTTAAAAAAATTTTAAATATAATCACAGATCCCCATAGTGAGCCATTTTCTTGTTCTGATCCTGCTAATAATTTTCTCAAGTATGCTTGCAGTGGTTTGACTTTGTACATCTTGAAAAGTGAACAATTTCCTCCTCAGAGGGAAAGAGTAGCTGTTGCTCTTAAATTTGACTAGAGTTGTCAAACACATAATGATCTTGTTCTGACCTAAGAATTGAGTGTTTTATTTATTATATTTTGACCATGACCATTAAACCATGATTTGGGAAGACCCCGTCTCTTGGTTTTATATCACTGATATAAGAAAAGTTTTAGTAGAAATCAAAATATATAACAAAGCCTAATTATACCTGTAGCTCTTATTTTTCTAACATTTCATCAAACTTTAACTTAACAGTACCTGCAAGATGGGTCATAGATTTTAAGACCTCTCCATTTAGGTAACTAGACTTCAGTTTTAGAACCTGAAGATTTTATAGAACCTGGTCATCATTGACTGTTAAGTGAAATAATTTTAAAATTGCTGAAAGACAGTAATGTACATAGCTCTCCTTAATTTACAAAACCATTTCTTCCCAACAATCCAGTGAGGTAAGTTGTACAAGTATTATTGTTCCTACTTTGCAGATGAGGAAACAAACTGAGAAAGGTGATAACTTGCCCCCAGATTTCTGGCTCCAAAATCCATTGTTGGTTATTTATTTATTTGTTTTTGTGCAATCATGGATCTATATTTCTACCTTAGTCATGGTATAGAAGAAGAAACAACAAAAAGGAAAAAAACACAAAAAGCAAAAATAAGTAAATTTCAGTCTCCATAGTTCTTTCTCTAGATGTAGATGTCTTTTGTTATTGTCTTTAATCGTTGTATTGCTAACAAGAGCTGAGTCAGTCATAAGTTGGTCATCCCACAGGACCATGCTGTTTCCCATGAAACAGCTCTGTTATCAAACTACAAAGACTTGATGTGACCAAAAAAGGTCACTGTCTTTCAATTAGGGATTCTCTGAGTCTAAACTTTTAATTGCTGCCTATCTCCTCAAATAACCAAATTTAGTTTCCAGCTAAAAATGATCACTATATCTCTCCTGTAGTATTTTAGCACTTTACAGGTCAATTTGGCTGTCACACACCTTATTTGAAAATATATCTCCCCCTCCATGTTGCCAGCATAAACTTACAGATATCAAATGCCCAAGTTATTACTTTTGAAATTTTTTTCTCTTTTGCAGGCAATTTGTACAGAAGCTGGTCTCATGGCCCTAAGAGAACGCAGAATGAAAGTAACAAATGAAGACTTCAAAAAATCTAAAGAAAATGTACTTTATAAGAAACAGGAAGGCACCCCCGAGGGACTATATCTCTAAATGAACTGTGCTGCCTTCAGGAGAGTTTTTGGGAATTTTGCTGACCCCTGCACTAATAATACTGGGAGAATTGAAGGAGCATACATGCTCCTGTAGATCTTTAGGAACAAAATTCAGATAGGATGTGTGGGGTACCCATTGAACTGTGCTAGTCTTTTGTTCCTGTGTTAACATTGTATTCTACAATAAAACATTCTCCTTCAGAAGGCATTCATGAATCTGTTGTGTCATCTGTTCATAGACAGACAGTGCATGTGAGGGTGGTACCACTAACAGTCAGCCAGTGAACACAGTTCCATGTGTTAAACTGCTCACCTGCAAAGACAGCTTATATAAAGGATAAACGTTGTAGGTTTATGTTAACACCTCAACATCTCTTCTGAAGACTGGTACATTTGTGGGTGGGTTGTCTTTTTAGCAAGACAGTAATTTTACTGCTTGATTCAGAAGTGTAATGCTCTTACGGAGTAAGCCCTAGGAACAAGGCAAAGCACATGTTTGGGGTCCCCATTCCAATACACACGCAAGTCTTAAAAGTCAAGGTGAAAAATCTCAGGCCAGCACTGCCTGCCTGCTGCCATGGGCTTGGCCTCTTCCCACCCCCACCAACAAGACCAGGCCATCACTGACAAAGCCCTGCCTGCAGTGCTATTTCTTCTCTCCATTTTACTCATGGAGGCACCTGGACTGCAAAGAGATTAAATGATGGTCAGAGGTCAGAATGTTGAGTGGAAAGTAACTTACTTAGACATCATCTAGTCTACCTAGCCCATTCTTAACGTTTTTAAGTTGGTATAGTATTTACCTTAATTGGTATTGGTATTTACCTTAATTATTTCAGTGTGATCCTATTCATACTCAACTCATCTGTAGCTTGGCCTCTCCAGGAAATAGTAAATCTTGTCTTCTTTTTTTTAACCTATGGTTTTCATGGGTATTGGGGAGTTTCCAGGTAAGGAAATCAACATGCTTATCAAATCTGGGCACTATACTATGCATGAGGTCCTCATATTCTAACAGGAAGAAGACAAGTTGATAAATGGTTGAATGCAAGATAAGTCAAGGATCAATGGAAGAGCCCCTTAGAGGAGGTTCTAAATGTTCTCCATCAATAGTGTTTTGTAATAAAGTCTTGGTTGCCTAAGGCAAGAGAGGTCAAGTAATTTCACCAGTCTCACACAGTCACAGTCATGTATATGTCATAGGTAGCACGTGAAGCCAAGTTTTCCTGGCTGAAGCTGGGTATCGGTTACATGAAAGGAGCCTGGAGGCAGCCTGTAATCCCAGCCTCCAGTGTAGGAGGAACTGCATCAAATGCAATTGGAAAATACTTAACCAAATAAAAATGCAATAGAAAATAGTTGTTAACATGTGATATTCTAAATCAATATGGTTTAGTAGTCCTCTGAGTCTATTCTGCTGCCTCTCAAGGAAAGCTCAGGGGTGCTTTTTGGAGATGTCACAGAATACTTTCCTACAAAAATGCTAAAGTAAGGATATTAGAGAGGAAGGGAAATCCTGTTATTGAGTGTCCTAAATGGTGGTGAATTTAAAAAAAATGTGATTGGCTGATAGGATAAGAATGTTTACCTTGCAATGGGAGGAAACACCTGGGCTTGGTCCTTCCTGTGAGAGGGTTCCAGAACTAACTAAATTGGTACTGAAAAGTGTAAGGTCAACTCTAAAGGAGACAAGTCATAGGCAAGTACATACTTTTAAGCTTTAATAAGTTAAATAACTTTTAAACTTCGCTGATTTATTTGGAATTAAAATTCCTCCCATTCCTCCCATTGTTGCTTTTGTGTGGTAGTCAAGGAAACTACTCTGAGGAAAACAGGTGTGATAAAAGATGAAACATAGACTCCCCTGGCTTGAATAATGCCAGTGGTCTAGACATACAGTGCAGTACAGTTGACTTCCATGCTTTATATATATTATATACATTATACATTTATATACATCATCTCTTGGAATGCAGTTCTACATTTTTTTTAAATGCTATAAAAAACTAACTTGCAGGTACTGGACATATAAAAACAAACAGTTCGTACATCAAGATGCTTAGAGAAAAGAAGGTAGAGAAAGAACTGAGGTTAAGAGATTGACTTTCCTGGAGCCAGGGCTTGAACTCAATTCTTGAATAATTGGTCCAGGGTTTCACCACTATTCCAGGATGCATCTTACTCAACTCAACCAAATGAATTTGTGATCTCATTGACGTTAGGTAGCTCTTTCAACAATGCTGATCACAACCCGTCCCTGCTTGCCCCATTTTGCTATCCATACACTTTCCAGACCGTAGGGGTGTGTGTGGTGGTAAATATTTAACAACCAGCTCTCCAGAAAAATAAAACGAACAAGTTTGATCTGCATTATGAATACTTTCTACATTACTTTCTTAAGTCTTGAAAATCAAAGAAAAATGATAGATCAAAGCATGATTGTAACATTTTCCAATTTCTGAGATTGAAATGTTCACACTGAAAATTGATCAACTGACTTGAGCAAATAGGACTACTTTTTCTCCATCGTGAGGATGCCTCTAAAACCCAATGATGCTTCATCAGGCAACTGACCTGGTGTCATCTTGACTGTTGCCAACTCCACCAGCATAAAATAGTAAAACACTGTGGCAACTAACTCTGGTCTCCTCTTCTTGGCTACTCTACATGAGATATTTCCTTTGCAGATGTAATTCTGGAATCCCAGTATTGCTAGGCCTGAAGCAATGTAGCCTCAGATACTTCTTATCTATGTGACCCTGGGCAAGTCTTCTAACCTGTTTGCCTGAGTTTTTTCCAACTATAAAATGGGGATAATTACAGCACCTACTCCCAGGGTTGTTGTAACAAATGAAATCATATTTAGCACAGTATTTCCTGAACAATGAACTGACTTCTCTAATAAATAGCTGAATAGTCATAAAAGAGGTGATTTTTCCCTCTCAAGTGCAACCAAATGGCTGTTGACACAGCCCTATATAATTATTGGTTCATGTGGCAGCTTAATTTACCAGCAGAGCTAGGTGCTTCTGTAGGGAAGTAGAGAATTCATGGTTATCACCATGACAAAAAGGTGCCAGCAGGGAGGTAGGCAGTACATGGAAAGAATGCTGGTTTGGAATTAACTCCTACCTCTGGTTTATGTGACCTTAGATAAGTCACTTAGGTGACTTGGATAAGTCACTTAACAGCCCCCCATCCCCATCTTTGAATGAGTAAGTTGGAATAGAAGCCTTTTGGGGTCTCCTCCAGTTGTATGCTTCTATAAATTACCTTATTCCTGATCTCTGTTTTCACTCCCTTCTTGGGATATAATTATTTTAAGATCTGTTCACAATTCTGAAAAGGTGATTAATTTGATATTTGGGGAATGTTAAAATAGGGAAGTTGCCTAAATTCCTATTCAGACAAAATAACTGAGGTAGGAGGAGATGGATCATAGGGTCATCAAAGTGACTCAGAGAGAATTGGTAATAATAATAATGATGATGACAACTTGTATCTATATTGGTGCTAATGGATGGACCACTGACCTTGGAGTCAGGAGGATGGAGTCTGCATTCAGCCCCAAACATTTGATGCCTACTATTTGTGACTTTGGGTAAGTCACTTAACCCTAACTGCCTCACATCCAAGGCCATCTCTAGTCATCCTGATTCATATCTGGGCACTGGACCCAGAGGAGAAAGTAAGGCTGATGACTTTGAACAGCACCCCCTCACCCAAATCCAACTCGTGTGCTTGTCATGGCATCACCTCCCTGATGTCATGGTCTTCTTTGACAAAGAAAGACAAACATATTCACAGAAGCAGGGCTATGTTTTGTCAGAAAGCAGCTCGGCCTAGGTCAGTGGTTAGAAATCACATTAGAACCAAGCTTTGATTCCCAATCCAGTTCTTTCCATTTGTCCATCACCCTATCTCTAATCAGTATTGCATCTGAACCATCCTAGGAAGACAAAGAATCTGACCTCATTCTCAAAGTCCAGGACAGGAAAAATCACATTCTAACTTTGCTGTGTTCATCTAGGCATCATTTGGGAATCTGCATTTCTATTTAAACCCCACTCACCCACCCAAGGCCAAAACCTAAGTGACCCAGAAAACCACCACAACTTGGAGTTTCATATTCAAGGGTTAAAAATACTTAACAAAATAATGAGTATCCGATTTTATGACTTCTTAGTGGGTGGAGACAGAAGTTAGACTTGAAAATTACAAAAAAATATAAAGAAAAAGAAAAATGGTAATCTTGCACCCTTCTCTGGGAAAAGAGGGCCAGGGGCACTTCTTTTTTTGCACAACTAAATATTTTATTTACCCCTTATTTATCTCTCCCAGTTAGCCATTTTTGCTGTCATTTCCAATTCTATGAACATTCTTTCTAGGATAGAAAACAAAAGCAAAATAATTCAACAGCCTGTTGCCAGTTATCAACCCAAGTAGTACCCCTAACTCTTCTTTGGCATTCCTAAAACAAAAGCCATCCTTTTATAATCTTTATCCCCTCACCAATTTCATTTTGAGTTTAAGTACCCTCAAATTATTTGTATAGCTCCATTGCTTACATTCATCCTCTCATCTTTATTTCCATCTTGAATTTCCTACCCATTTGGGTTAGTTAGTTCCCCTGTAGAATTTAATTTCATTGGATCCTACCTTTGCTTCTATTTACTCTCCTCAAAAGCAGGGTAGATGTTTATTTATCTTATTTGCTTTTATCCATTTTATCCTGGTTGATTCTCTTCTATACATACTAGAAACTGGTCAACTTCACCCAGAAGATACCATCATTTCCATGGAATACACATGCCTGTAAGTTCCATGAGATTTAAATCTCTATGCAAACAATTACCAGATCTCTCTCTCTCTCTCTCTCTCTCTCTCTCTCTCTCTCTCTCTCTCTCTCTCTCTCTCTCTCTCTCTCTCTCTCTCCATATATATATATATATATATATATATATATATATGTATATGTATATATATGTGTGTGTGTGTGTGTGTATGTGTATGTGTTTTCCAGGATTAAATCACTGACTGCCCTTATTTTATGTTATGTGAGTCCCTCAAACTCATTAAATAAAAGTTATTCCCAAACTTCCACCCATCACCACCCTTATCAGTAACTAATTCATGAATTCTCTTCTGGTCCACAGGCATTCCAGATTTGCCTCCACATCTTCTTAGCTTCCTTCAAGGTGTGCATCTACTGTCACTCTCAATAACAAATCTGTTTCTCATCATTACTAGTTCTCCCTTCTTCCTCAAACTAGTCTCTCCCTAACCCCTATTTAATCTTAGTTCCTTGAAGCCAGGATATAGTTTTCATCTGCATACCCCATTGCTAAGAAAACTATTTTTTGTGGTCACTATAGAAAGTAGTCACTTTTAATTATTCCATATGACCATATTGAGTTTAAGTTACTTAGATGCTAGGTGGCTGGTTAGGAACCTTCACAAACAACAAAGCAATATTCTTTTCATATTTATTTTTCTTAAAACATCCAGAATGGATCAAAGAACAATTATCAAGGAAGTAGGTACCCAGTACAAAGGCTAAGAAGGTAGAAAAAACAGAATGCTTTGGGTAAGCTGAAGAGCCTCATTGGCTCTTACTCATCCACCTTGTTTCAAAATGAATAGTTTTAGATAGAACAAAATAAATCCATCTCTTTCAATCTAGTTTCTCCCTTCTCTGACAATGAAGTTGGCCCTGCATAGGCTACAGATAAGGAGTCCATCAGTCATGGCTCATCAGTACTTGGCTAACTAGGACCTGTCTCTACTGAGTCTTTTAAGGATTATGGTCCCCTACTCTCAATTTTTTGATATGATTTTATTTCACTCCTTGGAATCAGTCGCCGATACAGACAACTGTGTCAAGCCTTTATAATGATCAATGAATCCCTCTACCTTTTACATGCAGCTGGAAAATAAAGATAGGCTGGGGATGAACATTTAGAACTGCATTAAACTGAATTACCTGTCAAATGATAATTAGCTAATACACTCACTAGAGTTTATACATTATATGTTTGTGTGTGTACATACACACACACACACACACACACACACACACACACACACACACACACACACATATATATATATATATTACTACAAAAACACAGTAAGACTGAAGTTTGCCCATTTCTGCCCAGGAAGGTCCTTGTGCCCTTTTTTCCCAAGCTTCACAAATGTTTTCCAAATTTCTGCCCCAGTCAAGGTCAGCTGGTGACATTACTGCTTCCCCTCCTTCTGATCTTCCTTCTGTTCCCCAGAAGTAGAACTTCCAGATCCCTCTCTCTCAGGTGCCATCTTTTTATATGTCATTTCAAAGAGTTTAATGATGCTTCTTGGAGAGTAAATGTCACTTACCTGATGTTTTTCCTTGTTTCCCTATCTTTTTGAGCCAAGAGCTCTTTCATTCTAGAAATTTATTCTTTTAGTTTATTGCATTCATCTTCTGGGAGTTGGTCTTTGAATTCTTCCATCTTTGTTTCAATATCATGAATATTGACATATTGACAATTTCTATACCTTCTTTCTTTCTCCTGTCTTCCTCCACATACTTCTCTGCATTCTTAACCATATTTTCAGTGTCATCTTTGCTTAATCCACCAGAAGACTGGATCGAAATTTGTTGTTCATGTCCTGTGCCTTTATCCTTTGCAGAAACATGTACAATCTTGTTAGCATCAATATCAAATGTGACTTCAATCTGTGGAACTCCACGTGGGACTGGAAGAATTCCAATTAAAGAAAATTGTCCAAGAAGCTTGTTGTCTGTGCCATTTCTCTCTCTCCCTGGCACACTTTAATTTCCATTTCTGTCTGACCATCAGCAGCTGTAGAAAACACCTGGCTCTTTTTAGCTGGAAGTTATGTTCCTATTGATTCGTTTGGTGAAGACACCTCCTAATGTCTCAATACCCAGAGAAAGGAGAGTGACATCCAGAAGTAGCACATCTGTGACATCACCAGCTAACACACCTCCCTGAATGGCAGCTCCCATAGCTACAGCCTCATCAGGATTGACAGCTTTACTTGGAGCCCGACCAAAGAGTTCTTATATTATTTGCTTAACCTTGGGCATTCTGCTCATGCCACTAACTAGTATGACTTCTCCAATGTCAGGCTTGCTGTCTTCAGCATCTTGCATGGCCTTCTGGCATGGGGCAAAGTCCTCTTAATGAGATCAGTGACAATGCCCTCAAACTGAGTTTGAGTCAGCTTCATGTTCAAGTGCTTGGGTCCAGAAGCATCCATAGTCAAATAAGGTAAGTTAATGTCAGTCTGCACAGAAGAAGAAAATCCACACTTTACCTTCTCAGAGGCCTCCCATACTCATTGAAGAGCTGTATTGTCTTTTGTCATATCAAGTCCTGGCTCTCTCTTGAATTCTTTCACAATGTGCTAGAACAAAGCTTGGTCAAAGTCTTCACCACCTAGGAAAGTATCCCCACTGGTAGATTTCACCTCAAATACACTCTTCTGAAGTTCCACCACCTAACGCATACATAGCAATGATTTTGTCTTCAGATTTGTTTAAGCCATAAGCCAAGGAAGTAGCTTGTAGGCTTGTTAATCATTTGAAGTACATTGAGACCAGATATTTATCCAAAATCTTTGGTGGCCTGTCGCTGAGAATCATTGAAATAAGCAAGCACAGTAATAACAGCATTTTTTGCTGAATGTCCTAGATAATTTTCTGCAGTCTCTTTCATCTTTATCAACATAAATGAACCTATCTGACTTGAGGAATATAGTTGCCCATGGGCTTCTATGCAGGCATCATCATTGGAGGATCGAACAATTTTGAAAGGCACATTTTTAATGTCTTTCTGCAGGACCCTCAAATCGATGGTCATTGAGGGGCTTGGTGGCATAGAACATGTTGTTAGGATTGGTGACTGACTATTGTTTAGCAGGCATGCCAACACAGGCCTCAGGAGGTGGCTCCATGAGGTGGGCAACAGCAATGCAGCTGGCACTGAGCATGGTGAGTGGATGGGTCAGTGCTGAAGTGAACTGAAGGGGCCAGCAGGGGCATTTTGTTTGATTGGCCTGTGATGAATGAAGGAAAATTGCTATCTAGGGATTCCATAAATTATTTTAAGATAAAAAATTATAGAATCATAGAGTCTAGGTCTATCAATCAACAATTTAGAAACTACCTTATGTATCTACACCTGAGACCCTCCATGTGTTGTCTCCTCCATTAGAATGTGAACTCCCTGACAGAAGGGAATGGCTTACTTTTCTATCTGTCCCTCAACACTTAGCTCCATTTGACTTCAGATAAGGTAAGAGAATCTAAGTGATTTATTACAGTTAGAGTTGGAAGGATCTTAGAGAAGTTCCAGGCTAACCCCCCTCATTTTACAGATGAGAAAACTGAGGCTATATCAATATTTTCTTGCTAGGTTCACACAATATCCCTGGGAGGAAGCTATTATTGTTATCCTCATTTTACAGATGAGGAAAGTGAGATTAGGTAATTTGCTCAGCTCACATAGGTAAATGAAGTGTCTTAAGCAGGATTGGAACTTGTCTTCCTAAATCCAATTCACTGTGTTTGCCACAAAGCACTTCTAATTTTATAGAAATTCTGTATAAAAATCCAAATTCAAATTGTATACCAAATTCAAAGATGTTAAGAAAAGCAGGAAACCAATGTTCAAGAGCATAAATTCAGGCCAGTGGGTTAATAAAGGAAAAGGAAATAAGCTACAGGAAATGTCTTGGGGGGGGGGCAGAGTTGCTTATGTGATTCACCCTGTATATCTAAAATACAGGTGTCAGGTGATGAAGGTCTGCATTATGATGGTAGCTGCATCAGAGGAAAGGGGGAGGTATATAAGAGATATTCTGAAGGTAGAATCAAGAGGACTTGGAATTGGGATATGAGAGAAAATGAGAAGTCAAGGATGATACCTCAGTTGCAAGCCTAAGCAACTAGGACAGTAGGGTCCATAGTAGCTTGTAAGCAGATAAAGGAATTTCAGAATAACAAATGTGGAAATGGCAAAAATGGCATAGGGATGATGGCAAAAAGTCAGAGTATGACCAGCTCTGTGTGTGGCTGAGATGGAATGGAGAACTAAATCATGGAAAATGAAAAGTTGAGGATCTGGAAAATTGCGGTATTTGAGGAAGTATCATGTCACATTGAAATCCTCTGATAAGAGGGCAGGGGTTAGGAGAAAAGGTAAGGACATTTCCCTTTCTTTCTTTTTTTTTTTTAATTTATTTTTATTAAAGATATTATTTGAGTTTTACAATTTCCTCCCCAATTTTGCTTCCCTTCCCCCACGGAAAGCACTCTATCAGTCTTTACTTTGTTTCCATGTTGTACCTTGATCCAAATTGGGTGTGATGAGAGAGAAAACATATCCTTAGAGAAGTCTAAGAGGTAACAAGATCTGACAATAAGATATGTTTTTTCCTAAATTAAAGGGAATAGTCCTTGCACTTTGTTCAAACTCCACAGCTCCTTATCTGGATACAGCTGGCACTCTACTTTGCAGACAGCCCAAAATTGCTCCCAATTGTGGCACTGATGGAATGAGCAAGTCCTTCAATGTTGATCATCACTCCCATGTTGCTGTTAGGGTGTACAGTGTTTTTCTGGTTCTGCTCATCTCACTCAGCATCAGTTCATGCAAATCCCTCCAGGTTTCCCTGAAATCCTGTCCCTCCTGGTTTCTAATAGAACAAGAGTGTTCCATGACATACATATACCACAGTTTGCTAAGCTATTCGCCAACTGAAGGACATTTACTGGATTTCCAATTCTTTGCCACCACAAACAGGGCTGCTATAAATATTTTTGTACAAGTAATGTTTTTACCTTTTTTCCTCATCTCTTCTGGGTATAGAACTAGTAGTGGTATTGCTGGGTCAAAGGGTATGCAAATTTTTGTTGCCCTTTGGGCATAGTTCCAAATAGCTCTCCAGAAGGGTTGGATGAGTTCACTAACAGTGTAATAGTGTCCCAGATCTCCCACATCCCTTCCAACAATGATCATTATCCTTCCTGGTCATACTGGCCAATCTGAGAGGTGTGAGGTGGTACCTCAGAGAAGCTTTAATTTGCATTTCTCTAATAATTAATGATTTAGAACATTTTTTCATATTGCTATGGATTACTTTGATCTCCTCATCTGTAAATTGCCTTTGCATATCCTTTGACCATTTGTCAATTGGGGAATGGCTTTTGTTTATAAAAATATGTCTCAGTTCTCTGTATATTTTAGAAATGAGTCCTTTGTCAGAATCATTAGTTGTAAAGGTTGTTTCCCAATTTACTACATTTCTTTTGATCTTGGTTATATTGGTTTTATCTGTGCAAAAGCTTTTTAATTTAATGTAATCAAAATCATCTAATTGGTTTTTTGTGATGTTCTCCAACTCTTCTTTAGTCATAAACTGCTCCCCTTTCCACAGATCTGACAGGTAGACTAGTCCTTGATCTTCTAATTTGCTTATACTATTGTTTTTTATGTCTAAGTCCTGTAACCATTTGGATCTTATCTTGGTAAAGGGTGTGAGGTGTTGGTCTAATCTAAGTTTCTTCCATACTAACTTCCAATTATCCCAGCAATTTTTATCAAAGAGGGAGTTTTTATCCCAATGCCAGGACTCTTTGGGTTTATCAAACAGCAGATTACTATAATCCTCTCCTGCTTTTACACCTAGTCTATTCCACTGGTCCACCACTCTATTTCTTAACCAATACCAAACAGTTTTGATGACTGATGCTTTATAATATAATTTTAGATCAGGTAGGGCTAAGCCACCTTCTTTTGCACTTTTTTTCATTAAGCTCCTGGCATTTCTTGACTTTTTACTTCACCATATGAATTTACTTACAATTTTTTCTGACTCATTAAAGTAATTTTTTGGAATTTTGATTGGTAGGGCACTAAACAGATAGTTTAGTTTTGGTAGAATTGTCATTTTTATTATATTAGCTCTACCTATCTATGAGCAGTTGATATTTGCCCAGTTATTTAAATCTGATTTAATTTGTGTGAGAAGTGTTTTATAATTGTTTTCAAAAAGATTCTGAGTCTGTCTTGGCAAATAGACTCCCAAATATTTTATATTGTCTGAGATTACTTTGAATGGGATTTCTCTTTCTAGCTCTTCCTGCTGTTTCTTGCTAGACATATATAGAAAAGTTGAGGATTTATGAGGGTTTATTTTATAACCTGCAACTTTGCTAAAATTGCTAATTGTTTCCAGTAGTTTTTTGGATGATTTCTTGGGATTCTCTAGGTAGACCATCATGTCATCTGCAAAGAGTGAGAGTTTTGTCTCTTCCTTCCCAATTCTAATTCCTTCAACTTCTTTTTCTTCTCTAATTGGTGATGCTAACATTTCTAATACAATATTGAATAGTAGTGGTGATAATGGGCACCCTTGTTTCACCCCTGATCTTATTGGGAATGCCTCTAGCCTCTCTCCATTGAGTATAATGCTTGTTGATGGTTTCAAATAGATACTGCTAATTATTTTAAGGAACAGTCCATTTATTCCTACACTCTCTAGTGTTTTTAATAGGAATGGATGCTGTATTTTGTCAAAAGCTTTTTCAGCATCCATTGATATGACCATATGATTTCCAATAGGTTTGTTGTTGATATAATTGAGTATACTAACAGTTTTCCTAATATTGAACCAACCCTGCATTCCTGGAATAAATCCTACTTGATCATAATGTATTATCCTAGTGATGACTTGTTGTAGTCGTTTTGCTAAGATTTTATTTAGGATTTTTGCATCTATATTCATCAGGGAAATAGGTCTATAATTTTCTTTCTCTGTTTTAACTCTTCCTGGTTTAGGTAACAGTACCATATTGGTTTCATAGAAAGAGTTAGGCAGAGTTCCATCTTTCCCTATTTTTCCAAAGAGTTTATATAGGATTGGCACCAATTGTTCCTTAAATATTTGGTAGAATTCACTTGTGAATCCATCAGGCCCTGGTGATTTTTTTTTTAAGGGAGTTCAATAATGGCTTGTTGAATTTTTTTCTGAGATAGGGTTGTTTAGGTATTTAATCTCTTCTTCATTTAACCTGGGCAACTTATATTTTTGTAAATATTCATCCATTTCACTTAAATTATCAAATTTATTGGCATAGAGTTGGGCAAAATAATTTCGAATTATTTAATTTCCTCCTCATTGGTGGTGAGTTCACCCTTTTCATTTATGATACTAGCAATTTGGTTTTCTTCATTTTTTAAAACAAATTGACCAGAGGTTTATCAATTTTATTGGTTTTTCCATAATACCAACTTTTGGTTTTATTAATTCCATAGTTTTTTTTGCTTTCGATTTTATTAATTTGTCCTTTAATTTTTAGAATTTCTAATTTGGTATATATTTGGGGATTTTTGATTTGTTCTTTCTCTAAATTTTTTTAGTTGCATGTTTAGTTCATTGATTTCCTCTTTCTCCAATTTATTCACGTAAGCATTTATAACTATATCCCCTGAGAGTCGCTTTGAATGAATCCCATAGGTTTTGGTATGTTCTTTCATTATTATCATTATCTAGGATAAAATGGTTAATTCTTTCTATAATTTGTTTTTTGGTCCACTCATTTTTTAAAATGAGGTTATTCAGTTTCCAATTTGTTCTGGGTCTATATCTCCTTGGCCCAGTATTGCATATGACTTTTATTGCATTGTGATCTGAGAAAGATGTATTCACTATTTCTGCCTTTCTGCAGTTGATCATTAGGTTTTTATGTCCTAGTACATGGTCAATTTTTGTATAAGTTCCATGTACTGCAGAGAAAAAGGTATATTCCTTTCTATCCCCATTCAGTTTCCTCCATAAATCTACCATATCTAATTTTTCTAACAATCTATTTACCTCCCTAATTTCTTTCTTGTTTGTTTTATGATTCGATTTATCTAGATCTGATAGAGGGAGGTTGAGGTCTCCCACTAGTAGAGTTTTGCTGTCTATGTCTTCCTGTAGTTCTTTCAGCTTCTCCTCTAAGACTTTCGGTGCTGTCCCAGTGGGTGCATTTATATTCAATATTGAAATGACTTTATCGTCTATGGTACCTTTTAGGAGGATATAGTTTCCTTCCTTATCTCTTTTAATGCTATCTATTTTTGCTGCTGCTTTGTCTTAGATAAGGATTGCTACCCCTGCTTTTTTTACTTCAGCTGAAGCAAAATATATTTTGTTCCAACCTTTTACCTTTACTCTATATGTATCTCTCTGCTTTAGATGAGTTTCTTGTAAGCAGCATATTGTAGGTTTCTGGTTTTTAATCCACTCTGCTATTTGCTTACGTTTTAAGGGAGAGTTCATCCCATTCACATTCAAGGTTATGATTACTAATTCTTTATTGCCCTCCGTGCTATCTTCCCTCTATTTGTATTTTTCCCCCTTCCCCCTCTTACATATTCCCCAGTATTTTCTTTCTGAATACCACCCCCTTCAGTGTTTGCCCTCCTATAACACACCCTCCCCTTTCCCCCTTTCTTTCTCAATAAGTTTAATACCTCAGTTTTCTCATCTGTAAAATGAGGGTGGGTTAGCCTTGGACGTCTCTAAGATCCTTCCAACTCTAACCAGAATAAATCACTCAGATTCTCTTACCTTAGGTACTGAACTTATTGAGAAAGAAAGGGGAATGTCTTGGAGATTGGTAAACAAAAGTTCCTGCAACTCCACCAGTATGTCACACTTTAAGTCATCTCCCATCTTGCTTGTGAAGCGCTGTCCCTGTTCTAACACAGAATGGAGTCCTTGTTAAATTACTTAGTTGAGGCACCACTCTCATCCTCCCAGTTTCATACACTGTCCCATTCTGTTTACACCTGTCCAGGATAGTTCTAGCCATTCCAACCCTTATGGAAGTCCAAGCTTATCACCATTGGACAACCTTACAGAACCAGGCTCAGACTGACTGGCTAAGAGGGATCTCATACTCCATAGGAACATGCTTCCTTATCTCCAAATATTCACTTTCTGAAATCCTTAGGTCCAAACACCTGTTCTTTTCAAGGGCCCCTGAACATGAGTTATGGTGGTTTTTAACACCAGAGTATACATTTTATCATTACCATATTTTTTGCTGTTCTCCCTCCTGGAATGTCCTTTTCACTTGAACCATATCACATCTACTTCACAGGGTTGTTGTAGGAGCATATGAGATAGGTATGTGTAAATTTCTTTGCAAACTTTAACACTTTATAAATGTTATTTATTATTAGTATTATTTGTCCTTAAAGTCACTCTTTGAGCCCCTAGAGTTCTCTAGAGTGCCTTCCTACTGGCTTTTGTTTTCTCCATCTATCCAAAGTTCATTCATCTTTCAAGGCCTAGCTCAAGTCCTTTGATGAATTCCCCTGAGAATCTCTCCCAAACTACCCCAACCCACAGCTTTCCTTCCCATGAAATCCTATATAGAATATGTTCTCCACACTGTTCAACACAGAAATGCCTTTTAGAAATCTATGGAGCCACTGGATCAGCCTGATCTTTTTTGTGTTGCTTTATAAAGGGAATTTCACTGAGACAGTACCACCTGAAGAGAGCTGCTTCATATCCTCTTTGATTGGATCCTCATTACACACCACCAGTAATATCACATCCAGAGAACTGGTTACTGTTGACAATGTGGTTGTTATAGATGCAGAAGGTGCCCCACACCTGTTCTAGTGACAGAATACATGTGACAAAGACCATTTTCATACACTGCATAATCATCAGAATATTTGTCATCTGGGTGGGATGTGAGTGGTCAACAACCACCAGTCTGGTCTAACCTGGCTTTTTTCAGGACTGGACAGGGCTATTACACCAGTGAGACAACCAAAACTTTGTCCCAAGCTGGGCACAAAAATTCAGTGCAGAGATAAGCTACCATAACAATTAATTTCCTGCCCCCAAATGAATTTAACTATTTCTAGGATTATTTTCCAATCATGAATTATAAATAACAATGAATGTTACATGAAATTAATATCTAGTAATATATATGGGCAGATGTTCGTTAGCATCATTGATTAGTTTTGCAAAGGGGACAGTTAGGTCTATGCTAAGTATAGGCAGCAGGAAAGATGAAGAGGCTCAGGGGAATTCATCAAAGGTCTTACCTTATATTATCATTGGTCATCCTCTATGCATCTCAAACAATTAGCAGAGCAGTATAAAAGGAATTGAATATTATTTTACCATTCTATTCTAGGATCGGAGATTAAGAGTTGAAATGAATTTTAGATGCCATCTAATTATAACAATAGCCAACACATGGCATTTTAAACCTTACAATAACCTTGGGTAAGGCTTTTCTTTTTGCCTTCTTTTTGGTTTTTGCAAGGCAATGGAGTTAAGTGACTTGCCCGAGGCCACACAGGTAACTATTCATTGATTGTCAGAGGTCAAATTTGAATTCAGATCCTCCTGACTCCAGGGTCGATGCTCTATCCATTGTGCCACCTAGCTGCCCCCCCCCCCCGAAGTGCTTTTCTTATCCCCAAACCACTATCACCACCTTGATCACCAAATCCCCTCAGACTCAAGGGCCTTGAGTTTAGCAGTGCTGCAAATCACTTCCCCTGAAGCAATCACTGAGGGCAGATATCATTGTGAAGAATGGATTCACTTGCTCATCTTCCCCAGCAACAAGGGCTTACCAGTTTCCAGTAACAAGTAGTGTTACTAGTTCTAGTAACCACTGGTCCTGATTTTGACTCAGTCCTCTTGGTCATCAACCAGGAAAACAATTCCAAAGTTTAGAGAATGGGCCTACCATTCTCATCAACCACCAGTCAACTGCCAACTATAGTACAGGCAAACCAGTCAGGCAGGTCAGGCCAGCATCATCATCTTCACCCCAATCTCCCCTCATCCAGATGGGGACCAGCCCAAGATGTTGAGAACTACAACACTCCCAGGTCAGTGACTACAGCCATCGATGGAAAGCAACCCTTTGTGAGATGTAACCTGGTAGCCAATCCTGCTGGTATAGTTCCTGAAGACACAGAAAGGAAAATGGTAGTACCAGAGCCTTTGACATGAAAGTCAAAAAAGTTCAACATCAGAAAGTTTTATGATTTTATCAGTGGAATTGACATTAAACATTAAAGAAGAGGTATTAATAGCTGCTTTGCTGCTATACCCAAGGACATGGGACCTTTCCATCTGACTTGCAGTTCAAATCTTCCAAATGCTTCATCTCCCATTATAAAAAAGGGAGCTACTTGAGGGCAGAGACTATCTTATTTCTTTGTTTCCCCAGTGTTTTAGCACAATGCTTTCTGCCTAGTAAGCAGATAAAAGTCTTTCATTCATTCATTTTCTCACTAAAATTAATGTGCAGGTCTGTGTGACTACCAAGGTCTGTACTTCTGGACAACTTTAAGGGGAGCCTTCATCATGTCTGCGAGGTCAGGGAGGCTAGGTGTACAAATAAGTTTTGGAGGGACAGATGCTTGAGCTGGTGGTCAGTGTGGATGTTGGTCCTGCAGGAACCTGCAGATATGTGTGTAAGAGAAGTTCTTCAGAGGAAGATATTTCAAACTTAAAGGTTTCAACGGACTGCCAAAGGGGTCCGATACAAAAAAAAGGTGAAGAAGTTATGCTTGGCAGGAGATCTTAGTCTATGTAATTCCTGGAGTCTAGAGGTAGATTCTTAAGTAGCATTTAGAACAATGATGATGAAAGGTTCTGAACAGACAAATCTGAACTGACAGGCAGTTGCTGGGAAAGCCTGGAGAGTAATAGTTAGACCTAAGAACTGGAATGTGAAAGTGTGTGTGTGTGTGTGTGTGTGTGTGTGTATACACACATATGAAGTACATGTGCATGTGCTGTGAGTCCACTGGAACAAATACTGTAATAGAAATTATATAACAGTGTAGAAACAGAACTTCAAAGCTAAAAATAATCTTTCACCTGGAAAGGGGTATTGACATTTGAACCTGTTCAGGACTAAAGCTACAGACTGAAATACTTCAATACAGAGAAGTCCAAAGTGATCAGAAAGATGGAAAAGGAGAAAAACCAAGCAGAATGGTCTAGGTGGAGATGGAAGCCCCCGTCCAGACTGCTGCAGGTGGCTAAGGCTTATGATCAAGCTATAATGTCAGCAGGAGATGAAAACTTCAAGCTGATGTCCTGATTAGATGGTCACCAATCAGGGTTCAATTTAATCAGATGGAAAAATCCCTTTTGTTATTTTTTTTTTTTGCAAAGCAATGGGGTTAAGTGGCTTGTCCAAGTTCACACAGCTAGGTAATTATTAAGTCTCTGAGGCCGGATTTGAATTCAGGTCCTCCTGACTCCAGGGCTGGTGCTCTATCCACTGCACCACCGAGCCACCCCAGAAAAATCCCTTTTCCAAAAGTAAACTGTACATTAAGGCTTTCAGTCTCTTCATGGTTTTGTCTTTGGTTAATGAAAAGCCACTGTCATCAAAGGTTATTAGCTAGCCTAATTAATAAAATTATTATTAATTACCCAGAAATTCTGTCTCTTAGGTTTTTCATACATTATACCTGTATCACTGAGTAAAAGCTGGAAGGCACCTTAGAAATTACTGAGTCTAAACCCCTCATTTTACAGATGAGGAAACTAAAGCACAGAGAAGTTAAGGGTTTGATGAAGGATCTGAACCCAGTCTCTCTTATCCCAAGTCCTAAGTCCACCATACCATCTCACCAAAACCAAATCTCTTCTCCAGACTAAATATGCCTAGTTCCTTGAGCCTGTTCTCATGGGACATTCTGCTCTGCAATTTCAATTAGAAAGTTTCTTTTCTCAGTTTTCACAAAGGGCTCTTTATCTTCAAAATGAAGACAAAGCAAAAATAAATAAAACTCCAACATTAAAACTCAGCATTATAATAATCAAGGAAAAGCAAAGGACATTTGTTAAAAGCAACACTACAAAAAAAATACATCTCTATATTCAATAGCAAGTTTTTTTAAAATTTTTTTTTTAGTTTTTTTTCAAGGCAATGGGGTTAAGTGGCTTGCCCAAGGACACACAGCTAGGTTATTATTAAGTGTCTGAGGCTGGATTTGAACTCAGGTACTCCTGACTCTAGGGCCGGTACTCTGTCCACTGAGCCACCTAGCCGTCCCAATAGCAAATTTCTTAAAAGTTGTTTTCTTCAAGTTCAAACTATTTTATGGATTTAAAGATCCCAGAAACATCAGTCAAAACCTCCTCAGAACATTTTCTCCTTATGAACCTTTTAAAGAATTACTAACAATTTTAAGTAAAAAAAAAAACACTTAAGACCATTGTCAACTTTGGCTCCGTTGTTTTAAAAAACTAAAACAAATAGTTAAGAGGGATTCTCCCACTGATGAGCTCCTCCAACATCTTGCTGTTGCATGGAGGTGGTTTTGACTTGGCTCCCTAAGGTAAAGAAAATCTGTCATTCCAAGCTCAGGGGGTCTGGTTATATTCTGAGAGGTTTATCACCATTAAATCTGACCATGGGTCTCTAGAAATAAAAACAGTATGGGTTTCTTTTTTTCTTTTTGCAAGGCAATTAGTGTTAAGCAACTTACCCAGGGTCACATAGTTAAGTAATTATTAGTGTGTCTGAAGTAGGATTTGAACTCTGGTCTTCCTGATTCCAGGGTTGCTCTATCCACTGTGCCACCTAACTGCTCCCAAAAAGTATTTATTTCTATAGTAACACAAGACCTTAGAACAACACTGTGAGGCAGTTAATGAACATATCAATCTCAAGTTTCATTTTACCTAAGAGGAAACTGAGGCAGAGTGGCAAAGTGACTTGACCAGAATGACACAGCAATAAGTGTCAATACTCAGGTCTTCTGCTCCAAGACCTGTGTCCTTCCCACTACAATGAATAAATGCTGAATCAAAAATAACACTGAAAAAAGGGGAGCATCTCCTTGACAGAGGATGGGATTATCAGAAAGTGACATGTAACTTTCACACTTTCCCATTACAACAATTAAAAAATTGCTACTGAATAAACAGTGGTCTCAATTATGATAGGAATGCCTTAGGAAACAAAATAACAATTCAATACAAAGAGCCATAGAGTCATTGTTAAAACTGACATATGTTTGGGAAAAAATCCACCCTAGAATTTTCCCCAAGAAAACCCCATTGAAAATATGGTTCATAGGGTCACCAAGAGATGGTTATAACCTAACAACATCAACTCTTACAATTTGACAAAGAGTCCGAAGTTATATCCTGCAAAAATAAAAGCTCCCTGAGAGACGATGATCATGATCTTTGGTCCCAAATTCATACATAACCTATGTCTAATTCAGGCTAAAGGGGCTAGTATTCTCACCTCCTGATCTCCAAGTCCTCTGAGGAGATACAATTAACATGCTGATAATGAACCACACTGAGAAAAAGCTTTAAAGGGAACCATCTATAAAAGAGTTATTCTTTATTCCTAAATTTGTCTTTCTATACATATATACATGATATTCACATATATATAATTTATAAAATAACTGGTTTCTGTATGAATAAGTTATCCAAAGCATATGGAGGGTATGAGACTGCTAAAAACTGAAAATACAGCATATTGGGCTAGAACCCTTGAAAATTTAAATAAATTCTTTTAAAAAGAAAGGGGAAAAAAAAAAGCTTTCCAATCCTAGTCCAAGATTCCCAATTTGTACAATCCAAACTTATCAAAGAACTGTCAGACTTCAATCTTAGAGACATTAAGCCCTCTTGTTCCACTCATCATTAATCTTCTAAGAGAAGCTCTAGTTCTTCTATTGGCACCCGAACTCTTAATTCTTTCTCAGTCATCAGATCCAGGATTTCCTGGATTTGGTCAGGGAAATAATCCACTGCATCCATATATAACACCTACAAAAAGAACAAAAAAGAGGGTGTGAGTAGAAGGGACAATTTATACCTTATAAATGAGGAAAGAAATCAAACAATTTTCAATAAACAAAAGCAAAAAAAGGGCAGCATTTGGAAAGGAACAGGGAATGAACCTTTCTGTTCATTAACAGCTTCCACTAACATGAATACAGTAGGGATTCTTTCTTCTCCCTCTCCTGCAAAAGTGTGGGCACAGTGAGAAGTCTTCTTTTAGGAAAGTTGCACTCAAACCAAAAAAATAAAATGTGTCTAAATGTGAATACTCTCAAAGACAAGCAGAAAAGAGTATCAAATGGCAATTGTGTTTATTAAGCACTATAAGAGAGGCATGAAAAAACCTTAGGTGAACATTCAACCTGGAGTTCAGACTAGGCCAGAATCTAGGTGGAGAAATCAAAAACAATTTGGAGAAACAATCTTTCCCCCCAATGCCCCCCCCCCATTCTTTCCTCAAACTTTAAATTAAAGAGCTATGAAAAGAAAAAAAAATGTCGCATTATAGGATAAACTCCCAACAGAATATACATGTTATCTGATGTGACCATATTTTCCTAAAACAGGCAATCACCACAGGGTGTAAGAGCCTCCCCACAGACAGACGTTATGTAACTTCAAGTTGAGATTCTGTCATGCATCAGCTTTTCTTTTAACCTACCTTTGCCCAAGGACAATGCTGGAGGGCTCTGTAAAACACACCTTTGCTTCTTTCTTTGTTTCCTAGAGAAACCTAAAAGGATAAAGGGAAAAAAGGAAATCAAAGAAATAGAATAATCTGCAATGAGGCAGTCAGAATCAAAAATCCTTCAGTGACCCCAAAAAACTAGCATTAGCTACACTATGACCACCCAACTTTACCAACGGTAGTTTCTTTACCAATGGTCAACCATCCAAACACAGTCAAAAGACTACTCAGACTCCAGGGGCTCCCTTTCAGCTCCAGGATTAAAACCTCCTCAAGAATGGGGATTGTCATTTTAATTTTTATAACTTCAGCATCTAGTAAACAAGCTGGCATATAAAAAAAAGTACGTAATTCAATGCCTAAGAATTTAAATTAAAATCTGAAAAATTGGATTAAAGAAGATCCAATTCTAAAAAAATAAGACATATCATGGTGTTGGAAGCAATTTTAGAGGCCAGCTCCTTCATTTTATATTAGCTTTATTTTCAGCCTCTTTATTTTGCAGATACAGAAAACAAAGCACAGAAAAATGACATTGCCCAATTCTGGATAAATGAAATATGACTATAAATTCTACAGTGGAAAAAACTATAAAACTATTTCTTAAAAAGTATCATCCATCAAGTATGAGTAGGAACTTTTTTACCCAGATTTTTGGAAAACTCTTAATATGTTATAAGGAAGTAAAATTTTGGGTCTTGACTTCCGGCCAAGACAGCAGAGAGAAGACAGGCACAGTTCTAAAGTCTCCTGATCTCTTCCCCATCTATCACATGAAACAAACCTCTTAAAAGAAATCTGAACCACAAAACCCAGAAAGAAAAGCCAGGAGAAGGAACATCTACCTCAGGATTTGTCTCCCACAGCAGCCTTGGCTGAGTACCGACAGGTGAGTCTGGGCTCAGAGGGAGGATCAGCCCCGGATCAGCCAGATTAACAGCTGAATTGGAACCAGGAGTCTGAGGGCCAGAGAGCCAGACATGCTGGATCAGCTGTGGGGCTGGACAAAAGGGGCTTGGGTCCTCGGGGAAGCAGAGGTGCTGGTGTTGGTGCTGTACCCCTGGAGCTCGGGGACCAGGCTGGGGAAGAGTTCTGGTGCAGGAGAGCTGCAGACACCATCCCTGGGCTCCTCAGGTCTGAGAAACTCTGAGCCCATGGCACCATTGCACTGAGGCCTCCTCCCAAACAAAATGCAAATTATTTCTGCCTCAGGCCCAGGTGTGTGAGCAAAAGAACCAGCCCAGCTGAGGAATGACCTCAGGCCAGGGTAAAGTCCACCATTGACTGAAGGCAAAAGAATTCAATAGCTCCAATTACCTCCCTCAAACAAAGGGAGAAGGCCTAGAAACCCAGGTCACAGACACTCCAGAGAAAGCAACCGGCACCTCCTACTGGCCAGCCAGAGAAACTGCACTCAGTACAGCCTTTAGTGATCCCAAGCCCAGGTGAACCAGCCCCCCCCCAAACTCAAGGTCTTAGCATAATGAAGAAGGGTCAGCAGAAAGGTGGATCCATAGAAAAATTCCTGGAAGGGAAAGACCCCAACTGAGAGAGACCTGGAACCTCTGAGGAGAATACAATCTGGTCTCCAGCACAGAAAGACTTCCTCGAAAAAATAAAGAAGGAGCTTAAAAATTTGGGAGAGACAATTAATACCTTGCAACAAGAAAACAAAACCTTAGAAAGTACAATTGAGGGCGGCTAGGTGGCGCAGTGGATAAAGCACCGGCCCTGGAGTCAGGAGTACCTGGGTACAAATCTGGTCTCAGACACTTAATAATTACCTAGCTGTGTGGCCTTGGGCAAGCCACTTAACCCCACTTGCCTTGCAAAATCCAAAAAAAAAAAAAAAAAAAAAAAAAAAAAGTACAATTGGACAAACACAAAAGGAGAATAAATCTCTCAGATCCTCAAATGAGCAAATGCAAAAAGAAATTAATTCTCTCAAAACATCAACTGGTCAAATGGAAAGCTCTTTCAAAAGTAGAATTGACCAATTGGAAAAGGAGTTTCAAAAGGCTAATGAAGAAAACTCCTCCCCCAAAAAAAGAATGGAGTCTACAGAAACTAATGACTCCATGAGACAGCAAGAGTCAGTTAAACAAAATCAAAAAATAGAAAAAATAGAAAAAATAGAAAATACCTCATCAACAAAACCACTGACCTCGAGAATAGATTGAGAAGGGGCAACCTGAAAATTATAGGACTTCCTGAAAACATTGAAGAGAAAAAAAAGCCTGGACTTAATATTACAGGATCTAGTGATGGAAAACTGCCCTGACATCACGGAATCAGAGGGCAAAGTAATTACTGAAAGAGTACATCGATCCCCACCAGAAAAAGATCCTAAAATGAAAACACCAAGGAATGTTGTGGCCAAACTCCAGAACTATCAGATAAAAGAGAAAATCCTGCAAGCAGCCAGAAAGAAACAATTTAAATATCAAGGAGCCACAGTAAGGATCACGCAGGACCTGGCTGCATCAACTTTAAGGGATTGAAGGGCCTGGAACGAGATATTTCAAAGAGCATGGGAGCTTGGAATGCAGCCAAGAATCTACTTTCCTGCAAAGCTGAGCCTTCTCTTCCAGGGAAAAAGATGGATATTTGATGAAATGGAAGAATTCCAAAAATTTCTGATGAAAAGACCAGAGCTAAACAGAAAATTTGGACATCAAACAGGAGGTTCAAAAAACACATGAAAAGGTAAAAAAAGGGGGGGGGGCAGTAAAAGGAAAAAAATGCAATCCAGTAAATTGAAACCGGCTATATCCCAGCATGGGGGGGGTGGGGGGGTGGGGGAGACTCTCATAAATCCTGAGAAATGTAACTCTAACAGAGAGAATATTCCTAGCCAGAAACGATGGACATCCATGACCTATCCATGAGACTGCTATCTAATGGGATGTAACTGGCTTTAACCCCACTTGGGAGAAAGACTCTAATAACTCTCAGGAATTTTGACACTATTCAATAGAATATACTGAACTAGAAAGGACAGACACTCAGAATTTTCTATGACTTAAATAGAATAATCTAAAAAAATACACTACCTCCCTAAAAAGGGGGACAGGAAAGAGACAGGAGGAGGGAGGGGACTGAATGGGACAAATCTCATTACACTAAGAGGTACAAAAAAGCCTATGGTTATACAGGGGATGAAGGGAGCAGAAGAGAAACACCTGAATTATCTTCTCAACAGACTTGGCTTAAAGTCAACATACACATACTCAGGTAACTTATGAAATATCTAACGTTTGAAGTATTGAAAGGGGAAAAGGGGGGGGGACGGAGAAAGGGAAGGGGAAATAAAGAGAAATAACAGGAATGGAAGGGAAAAAGGGAAAGGGGAAAGAAAGGGGAGGGTGTGATATAGGAGGGCAAACACACTGAAGGGGGTGGTATTCAAAAACAAAATACTGGGGAATATGGATAAAAGGGGGAAGGGGGAAAATACAAACAGAGGGAAGATAGCACAGAGGGCAATGAAGAATTAGTAATCATAACCTTGAATGTGAATGGGATGAACTCTCCCTTAAAACGTAAGCAAATAGCAGAGTGGATTAAAAACCAGAAACCTACAATATGCTGCTTACAAGAAACTCATTTGAAGCAGAGAGATACACATAGAGTAAAGGTAAAAGGTTGGAGCAAAATATATTTTGCTTCAGCTGAAGTAAAAAAAAGCAGGGTTATCAATTCTTATCTCAGACAAAGCAGCAGCAAAAATAGATAGTGTTAAAAGAGATAAGGAAGGAAACTATATCCTCCTAAAAGGTACCATAGACAATAAAGTCATTTCAATATTGAACATATATGCACCCAGTGGGACAGCACCCAAAGTCTTAGAGGAGAAGCTGAAAGAATTACAGGAAGACATAGATAGCAAAACTCTACTAGTGGGAGACCTCAACCTCCCTCTTTCAGATCTAGATAAATCGAATCATAAAACAAACAAGAAAGAAATTAGGGAGGTAAATAGATTGTTAGAAAAATTAGATATGGTGCATTTATGGAGGAAACTGAATGGGGATAGAAAGGAATATACCTTTTTCTCTGCAGTACATGGAAATTTTACAACAATTGACCATGTACTAGAGAAAGAACAAATCAAAAATCCCCAATCAAATACCAAATTAGAAATTCTAAAAATTAAAGGAGAAATTAATAAAATTGAAAGCAAAGAAAAAAACTATTGAATTAATAAATAAAACCAAAAGTTGGTATTATGAAAAAAACCAATAAAATTGATAAACCTCTGGTCAATTTGATTAAAAAAAAGAAAGAAGAAAACCAAATGGCTAGTAGTATAAATGAAAAAGGTGAGCTCACCACCAATGAGGAGGAAATTAAAGTAATAATTCGAAATTATTTTGCCCAATTCTATGCCAATAAATTTGATAATCTAAGTGAAATTGATGAATATTTACAAAAATATAAGTTGCCCAGGTAAATGAAGAAGAGATTAAATACCTAAACAACCCTATCTCAGAAAAAGAAATTCAACAAGCCATTATTGAACTCCCTAATAAAAAATCTCCAGGGCCTGATGGATTCACAAGTGAATTCTACCAAACATTTAAGACACAATTGGTTCCAATCCTATATAAACTCTTTGGAAAAATAGGGAAAGATGGAACTCTGCCTCTTTCTATGAAACCAATATGGTACTGTTAGCTAAACCAAGAAGAGTTAAAACAGAGAAAGAAAATTATAGACCTATCTCCCTGATGAATATAGATGCAAAAATCCTAAATAAAATCTTAGCAAAACGATTACAACAAGTCATCACTAGGATAATACATTATGATCAAGTAGGATTTATTCCAGGAATGCAGGGTTGGTTCAATATTAGGAAAACTGTTAGTATACTCAATTATATCAACAACAAACCTATCAGAAATCATATGATCATATCAATAGATGCTAAAAAAGCTTTTGACAAAATACAGCATCCATTCCTATTAAAAACACTAGAGAGTGTAGGAATAAATGGACTGTTCCTTAAAATAATTAGCAGTATCTATCTGAAACCATCAAAAAGCATTATATTCAATGGGGAGAGGCTAGAGGCATTCCCAATAAGATCAGGGGTGAAACAAGGGTGCCCATTATCACCACTACTATTCAATATTGTATTAGAAATGTTAGCATCAGCAATTACAGAAGAAAAAGAAATTGAAGGAATTAGAATTGGGAAGGAAGAGACAAAACTCTCACTCTTTGCAGATGACATGATGGTCTACCTAGAGAATCCCAAGAAATCATCTAAAAATCTACTGGAAACAATTAGCAATTTTAGCAAAGGTGCAGGTTATAAAATAAACCCTCATAAATCCTCAACTTTTCTATATATGTCTAGCAAGAAACAGCAGGAAGAGCTAGAAAGAGAAATCCCATTCAAAGTAACCTCAGACAGTGTAAAATATTTGGGAGTCTATTTGCCAAGACAGACTCAGAATCTTTTTGAAAACAATTATAAAACACTTCTCACACAAATTAAATCAGATTTAAATAACTGGGCAAATATCAACTGCTCATGGATAGGTAGAGCTAATATAATAAAAATGACAATTCTACCAAAACTAAACTATCTGTTTAGTGCCCTACCAATCAAAAAATTACTTTAATGAGTTAGAAAAAATTGTAAGTAAATTCATATGGAGAAATAAAAAGTCAAGAATTGCCAGGAGCTTAATGAAAAAAAGTGCAAACGAAGGTGGCTTAGCACTACCCGATCTAAAATTATATTATAAAGCATCAGTCATCAAAATTGTTTGGTATTGGCTAAGAAATAGAGTGGTGGACCAGTGCAATAGACTAGGTGTAAAAGCAGGAGAGGATTATAGTAATCTGCTGTTTGATAAACCCAAAGAGTCTGGCTATTGGGATAAAAACTCCCTCTTTGATAAAAATTGCTGGGATAATTGGAAGTTAGTATGGAAGAAACTTAGATTAGACCAACACCTCACACCCTTTACCAAGATAAGATCCAAATGGTTACAGGACTTAGACATAAAAAACAATAGTATAAGCAAATTAGAAGATCAAGGACTAGTCTACCTGTCAGATCTGTGGAAAGGGGAACAGTTTATGACTAAGGAAGAGTTGGTTGGAGAACATTACCAAAAACCAATTAGATGATTTCGATTATATTAAATTAAAAAGCTTTTGCACAGATAAAACCAATGTAATCAAGATCAAAGGAAATGTAGTAAATTGGGAAACAATCTTTACAACTAATGATTCTGACAAAGGACTCATTTCTAAAATACACAGAGAACTGAGTCATATTTTTAAAACAAAAAGCCATTCTGCAATTGACAAATGATCAAAGGATATGCAAAGGCAATTTACAGATGAGGAGATCAAAGCAATCCCTATGTCATATGAAAAAATGCTCTAAATCATTAATTATTAGAGAAATGCAAATTAAAGCTTCTCTGAGGTACCACCTCACACCTCTCAGATTGGCCAGTATGACCAGGAAGGATAATGATCATTGTTGGTAGGGATGTGGGAAATCTGGGACACTATTACACTGTTGGTGGAGCTGTGAACTCATCCAACCCTTCTGGAGAGCTATTTGGAATTATGCCCAAAGGGCAACAAAAATGTGCATACCCTTTGACCCAGTAATACCACTACTGGGTCTATACCCTGAAGAGATGAGGAAAAAGGGTAAAAACCTTACTTGTACAAAAATATTTATAGCAGCCCTGTTTGTGGTGGCAAAGAACTGGAAATCCAGTAAATGTCCTTCAATTGGGGAATGGCTTAGCAAACTGTGGTATATGTATGTCATGGAACACTATTGTTCTATTAGAAACCAGGAGGGATGGGATTTCAGGGAAACCTGGAGGGATTTGCATGAATTGATGCTGAGTGAGATGAGCAGAACCAGAAAAACACTGTACACCCTAACAGCAACATGGGAGTGATGTTCAACCTTGAAGGACTTGTTCATTCCAACAGTGCAACAATCGGGAACAATTTTGGGCTGTCTGCAAAGGAGAGTACCATCTGTATCCAGATAAGGAGCTGTGGAGTTTGAACAAAGTACAAGGACTATTCCCTTTAATTTAGGAAAAAAATAACCAGATATCTTATTGTCTGATCTTGTTACCTCTGAGAATTCTGTTCTCTTTAAGGATATGATTTTTCTCTCTCATCACACCCAATTTGGATCAAGGCACAACATGGAAACACAGTAAAGACTGAAAGAGTGCTATCTGTGGGGTGGGAGTGGGGGGAGGGAAGCAAGATTGGGGGAAAATTGTAAAACTCAAATAATATGTTTAATAAAAATAAATTGAAAAAAATAAAAAATAAATAAAAACTATGTGGTTTCTCAAAGGGAAAAAAAAATTTGGGTCTTTACATTTACTTGTGATTTTTCTTCTTCCTATGAAATGAGGGAAAAGAGAGATCTTTTTCTCTCTGAAATCACTGCTCTTTGTTGAGATAGCCAATTTCAAATTATAGCATAAAGTTTGCCCAAAGTCTATCCTAGTTAGCAAAGATGAAGCTCCTCAAAATCATTAACAATGATTTGTTGTTCAGCTCTTCTAAAGGATTCAAGTTAACATAGAAAGCATCTCTAGGACAAAAGAATGTGTGCAACTGAATAAAATGACATGGATGTCTGGGTTAAAATGTTCCTTTGGATATTAGAGATGCTCATTTTCATTGGTCTGTTCTCCCATTGGATTATAAGTTTCTAAAGCATAAAAGTCATTTCTATTTTACAGGTACTTCAAAACTAGAGATCTTAGCAGCACAGAGCTAAAAAGGAAGTTAAAGGTCAAAATCCAATTGCCTCATTTTACATATGAGGAAAATAAGACTGAGAAGGTTGTAATTTGCCCACGGTCATATAGCTAAGAAGGGTTAGAGGTAGGATTTGAACCCAGGACCTCTGACTGCAAAGCCAGAATTCTTTTTTATTTTATTTAAGTCAATGAGGTTATGTGACTTGCCCAAGGTCACACTGTTAGGCGATTATTAAGTGTCTGAGGTTGGATTTGAACTCAGGTCCTTGACTCCAGGGACAGTGCTCTATCCACTGTGCCACCCACCTAGCTGCCCCCAGGACTATTTCCATAGTACCACACTGCCTCCCTGAGAGTGAATGTTGTTGACTCACTGAAATGATGGAGATTTAGCTAATGAGAAAGTCCAAATTATTTGAAAGACCTGCTTCTTCTTTCTTAAGTGCCTTCTCCTCCCATCAAATACATACATTTGATTTTTAAATCTGTCTCAACACAAGACTAACTTTAGTTGGACAAAATCAAGAAAGAGTCTATTAATCCCATAATTAAATATTTAACTCAAAATTAATTCCTGACAGCTTCTTATATTGAGTCAGTCAATAAAGCAGGAACTCTCTTGTTGGAGGACAGGATTCATGCTCCTCACTATTTCATTTATTTGCTCAATAGAAACACTGGACCCTAGAAATGTTTCCTAAGAAGGAACACTTTCCTATATCTGAATTCCTTTCTTCCTTCTAAATGACTATTAGGTACTATGAGATATCTCCTCTTTCCTTCTCAGTATTTTCTGAATGCTATTTGAATCTAATTCATTCTTTTCACAAAAGGTGTGAGAGGAATATATTTTCCATACTTTCTCAAAAATCACCAAGAAGTATTTGTGAGAAACTTCATGGATATTTTGAGAAACTCAACAGTCAAGCTCAATGACAGTTATAATTGTTCTTTCAAGTTTTCATTTGAGAATTTGTTCAGTTACTAGATAGATTAAATAAATGCCATAAAAATAAAATGTAGCAAGGATTAACACTGAGTGGAAATCTCTAAGTAGGGAGGGTGGTTTTAAGGTTGTCTTTTTTTTTTTTTTTTGAAAGAAAAATCTAAATCCTCAAACACTGAGATTAATTTGGAAAGGCTCCTCTCCCCACAATGACAAAAACACTGACCAAGTTCAGGGGCAACTTCTGAAAAGAAAAGTTGATGGAAAATAACATCTGCATTTGCTTTCCACATCCTCTTTACTTGTTCTCTAAGTCACATACTAAGAATAAGTTCTTGTCTTGAGTATAGGCCTTCATATGTTATTAAATTCAACTTAGCCTTTTTAATTCAATTCAATAAACACTTCTTAAATTCTCATAATATGCAAAGTATTATTGTTGGTCATTGTGAGGGATATAAAGATTAATGAGAAATGTTTCCTGTCCTTGAAAAACTTATAATTTTGTATACATAAATTGATATTGCATACAAGAAGTACTTTTTATAAGATTTAAGAAGAGAAGGGGCAGGGAGAAGGAAGAAATCCCCAAGGGTTTCTTGGGTAAAGTAGCATTAGAGCAAGGCCTTGGAGGATGGGTCTCTCGTTTTCATAGCTGAACTCTTTCAAGAGTAGGTTCAAAGATGTTTTATTAATTGGACATTCTCTTTGTTAATGTCAATTAGATCTAAGAACTTGGAACTAGTTAGTAGCAATGAACTCTGGAGAACTAAGTAAAATTTTAGGAAAACTGTGTGTGTACCAAAGGTTAGCTACCTAAACTCAGTTCCCCATATGAATAATTCTCTCAGTGATTTGTTTAAAGATCATGATTCTTAGAAAATCAACAAGTCAGAGTCTAGATCAATAAGCAGAGGTCCTAAAAATCTAATCAATCTTTTTGTAAGATGTTCATTAACTCCCTAGAGATAAAGTATGTTTAACTGTTCAGGTCCACTGATTAGAGATGATTTAGTTTGGGTTTCTTCTGTTTTGCTGCCTCTTCTTAGGTAGGGAAAATTTTTCTAAGAAAATGAAAAGCCTAAAGTTTGTCAGATCCTTAAGACTTTTTTTCTTACCTCAGAGGGGAAACAACTGTAGCCTGCTGACAGTTTGTATGGTGCTATAAAAAGTGAATTTGAGAAAATAGTGATATCTACCACACAATCATTAAAAACACTATGTCTATATAACAATCATGCAAATGCTTATGAAAGACTGACAGTGGGCGAGATGGATATACTGATTCATCAAATGGGGAAGGGCAAAATGAAAAGGAATTTTCCCCTCCCACCAACATTTGAAAATAGCAGCCTTTGAAATTATACTAACTTCTGTCTGTGATTGGCAAAAGGGAGGGGAAATTATATGGGAGGATGGCAAAATAAGATCCCACATTTAACAAGCCAGAAGTGCCATTCCCACAATATCTGTTTACTGATGCTTCTTTTCTCACTCAAACAAAACCATCATCATATTCAAGTTGTTTTCTTTGCACTTTTGGCAGATAAACAGCTTCTATGCAACCTTAGCTCTGAAAAGAGCTAAGTCACTGCAGTCAAAACTATAAAAATTCACAATACCCTGGTAATGCTTTATAAAAGTAAAAAAAAATTAAAGTTAAAATTAATATTATTAAGCTCATACTGACTGAATCACAGCCATTTCTTTTGTCCAGATAACTTCTTCTGAACAGACTTTGGATTTCAAAACCCATGTTAAAGTCTCAGCTCCTTTATGAATCTTTCTACCCAGTCAGACTCATCTCCCCTTTTTCTGATCTTTTAGGGCTCTTACTATCTGTCCTTTGCTTTTTGACATTTAATGACATTATCTTGGGATAAAAAAATCAGGAATGAATCAGCAGTCTAACAGGCTAGTCACTTTTTATCTGCCAGACAAGCACACTTACTTGATGAGAATCTTAGACCTTTAGAGCTAGAAAGACCTTGGGAATCACCTATAACAGTCCTCTCCTTATCTGACAAATGAGAACATTCAGGTCCCAAGTTGGTTAATTGACAGGTGTAAGATCATACAAATAGGTATTGACAAATCTACGACTCAAGTCACTTAACCAATCTCTGCATCAGTTTCTTCTCCCATGAAATGAGGGAGTTGGATTAAATGGCCTCTCTAAATCTATGGCCCCATTTAGAACTATGACTGAAGTCTCTTCTCAGGGCCAACAAGCTATCCTCAATGAATGCTCATAACATTATCTATAAGCTTCTGAGCCCAGATAGCAAAGTCCTTCAAATTCTGGTTCTAACCTGCCTTTCTGGAATTATTTTTCCACTTTTTTCCTTCTAAACTCTAAATTACTTGCCATTTCCAAGTTATTCTTTCCTACTTCTTTTCGTTTGACCACACTGCTCCCATGCCTGGCATATTCTCCTTACCAGTTCTACCTATTGAGAGTCTTTCTTTTTTTCAAAGTCCAAGTTCAGGTCTTCTATGTAGCTGACCCTGATTCCTTGAAACCAGAAGTCTTCACCCTCTACTTGAAGTTTTCATAGCCCTCAGTACTCTTCCTATGCACTTTTATTTGTAATATAATTCTCCCTTTATCTTACTTATCCTATTAGATTGCAGACTTGTTAAGGGAAGGCTCCGTATCTTATTCATCTTTGTATCCCAACATCAAGCACAATGAGCAAACAGCAACCATTGGTGCTGTGGTATGAGTATATCAAACCCTTCTCAAATCTTTAATAGCTCTCCAGGTTCTAACATTCTAAATTCATTTCCAACATTTAATTCATTTCTAACTCTAAATTCACTTCTAAATTCATCTCTAACTCTGAGAGAAGAATGAAGATTAAATTCCATTACCTGGCCTTCAAGGTCTTCCATAAACTGATTCTAACATTTTTCTTATCTCACTCTATGTTCCAATGAAGATGGATTATAGCCTATTTCTGTACCTATTGTAATAATCATGCTTGTCCTTCATTTTTGAAGACCATTGACATCAGGAAAGTGATGCTATGACAAACACATGAACTGGATTTGAGTGAGGTGGGGCTGTGCTAAGTCACCAGAATTACTTTCTCCTCCAGAGTCATCTGGGTCCAGTGGCCAGATATGAATTAGGAAGATTAGAAATGGCCCTGGATATGAGGGCAGTCAGGATTAAATGACTTGTCCAAAGTCACACAGCTAGTTAAGAATCATGTCTGAGGGCAGATTTAAATTCCTGTCTGAGGGGAGATTTGAATTCCTGTTCTCCTGACTCCAAGGCCACTGTACCACTTACCTGCCCCACTGATTGTAATATGTCTGAAATATTCCCCCATCATCCACTTATTAATGTCTTCCTAATTTTTCAAGGTTCAGATACAATGTCATTATCTCCATGAACACTAATTCTGGATTCCTTCTTACTAGAAATGATTTCTCCTTCATCTAATCTCACAACTTCTTATGTTCTCTCTCATATAATTCTATCTTAATGTGTTGTATTTACCTGAATCAATATATTATTTCCCCCTACCCTACTAGACTGTAATCTCTCCTTGAAGGCAGGAGCTATTTATCTTTGCAGAATACGTCATATCATCCCTATATGCTATATTGCAAAATAAATATGTTTGTTGAATGAATATTGAGTAAAAATTAAACCATATGCAAACAATATTTTATAATGATTCAGGCGATAAACTTTTTAAGATGATCATAAAATCTAATTTGCATATTTTTAAAATCCACATTTCACATCTGAATCAAATTTCTTTACTTAAAAAATATGAAAAGGTAATCAGGGCTCTGAAAATCTGAGTAAAATGGAAGAGAAAAAATCACTTATAGTAGAGTCCTGAAAACATTGTCAAATCGATTCTCTTACTCTAACAATTCAGGAAAGACTTAAAATTTTGCTTTAATTCTACATTCCAATCAGTTACAAAGTCTTACTAATTCATCCATACTATATTTCATGAATCTGTTCCCTTTCATCTTTCACTCATCTTGTTCTTTTCACCTTTCACCTGTAACATTGTAAATGCCTTATTTCTAAAAATGGCATCTCTGATTCTGTTTTCTCTTACCTGATCAATCTGTCCTGAAGCTGACAAATTAATCTCTTTTTATGGCAACCCCTTAGTCAATAAACTTTAGTAGCTTCCCACTGTTTGCAGGATAAAATACAAATATTGTAGTCTTCAGCTAAGACTTGACAGTATCTGGCTCCAATTTACCTTCCACTCTTCTTTCTCATTACTCCCTTCCCACCCATCCTGTGTTCAATCAGCCATTAAGTTGCTCCCTACTCTTGTCCTACTCCACCAGTTCTACATTTTCATGCAGATCATCCCCCCCCACTAAAACTCATTTCCACTACTTTTTCTTTAAGATTCAACCTTTTTTTTTCCCCAAGAAGCCTTCTCTGAACAAGATTCCCCAGTTTGAAATGTTCTTTTCCTTCTCAATATTTTAAAAACATTTTGCACAGATCTCTGTTTTATATCTATCACAATTTGCTTTGAGGCATCCATATTTGCATCCAAGTGTTGATCTTGGTGGCATACATCATTTTGTTTTTAATTTTGGAATCCCTAACCCACTTAGTATCTAAAACATACTATTTTGTAGAACTAAATTGATTCACTGTACACAAATAATTATTCCTATGGTTCATTTCTAGAACTAAACCTTTACATAATAAGAGAAAGTCCAAAACTCTAGTTTCTTACCAGAAAATTCAAATACATCCTCCATAATAAGGGGCAGTTGCTCCCATTATCACTCTGAATTGCATTTTCAAACAAGGCTTTGATTCGATTTGATAAACCTGTTTCAGGAATTGTTGAATGGATTTCTCCAGCATCTAGTCTATAAGAAAAAAATAAAATGGAATGATTTTTGAGTCCTAAAGAGATAAATTATTTTGTTCTATTGTTTGGGAAGAAAGAAATTTTGGTAACAATAAACTTTAATTACAATTAGAGCTTGTTACAATTAAAATTACCTTACATAATTCAAAGAGCATGCTTTAAATTTCACAACTTTATTTTTAAAAATTATTTAAATTTCATCTATTTTTAAAATTTTTAAATTTAAATTACTTTTATGATCATTATATATTTTAAAGGCTAATTTTTCTACCTTGCCCAGGCTGGATGTGCAGACTGCTCTTATTGACATGGGAACTTTGATCTGCTTAGTTTCCAACATGGGCTGATTTGCCTCTCCTTTAGGCACCTTGGATACCCCAAGGGTTAGACTAAGTGTGGACATCTGACTGGTTTAGCTCAATCTATGGTGATTCACCAGTCTCATTCACCTTAGAAGCAGAGATTACAGGTATGTCACCATGCCTGGCCCATCAACTTTCCAGTGCTTAGGGCTGCATATGGTAGATGCTAAATAAATATTTGTGAAGTTAGAAACATGGCTTTTAATCAACAGCATACAATTGTTTTATTTGAGATAGAGATCTAAAGTATAAGTTAAATATCCCTTTAAGTTTATAATAGAGAAAATATAATTCATAAAGGGTGATTAAAATCCAATCCAAACATTTATTAAACAAAGAGTTCTGTAAAGGCTTAGGGTATGCAATGAGGATGAAAAATGATGCAATCCTTGCCCTCAAGGAGTTTATAACAATGGCAGTGATGTGATCTACACAAATCGGTATGAACTTAAAATCATAGAAACTGAGAATTTAGAAGAAATCTCACAGGTACATATGTACATCCAGTACGTACCTATATCTCCCTTTACAACATCCTCAACAAATAACCATCCAGCACCAGCTCCAGTACCCTCCAAAAAAATTAAGTTTTCTTTTGGACAAAGATAATTTATAATAAAGTTTTTCTTCATATTGAGCCCCAATTATGCCTCTCAACAATTTTCACTGATTACTCCTTGTCGCGTTCTCTGGGTCCAAGGAAAACAAACCTATCATTTCCTCTGCAGGATAATCCTCTAAGGTACTTGAAGACGGATGTCACACACCCTCTTACCCCATCCCATCTTTTCTCCAGAGTGAATGTCTCCTGTTCTTTAAAAGATCCTTATATGGTATGAGTTCAAGCTCTCTCACCTATTCAGATATGTATTTTAGAATTGGAAGGAAATGTAGACATCATCTAGTTCAACACCATTAATTTATATATTAAAAACCAAAAGCCCAAAGAATCAAAGTGGCATGTGTATTGTCCCACAGGGAATAAGGAGCTGAGCGGGACTTTGAACCCAGTACCTCTAACCTGAAGACCAGATCTTTTTGCACAACATATCTTAATCAAACACACTCAAAATAATTTTCTCCTATAAGAAATGTGTTTCAGTATTAAGTTTTCCAGGTTTGTTAAAGAAAAACAACATGAAAGACATTGGGAACAACCATTAGTGATTTAGCTCAAAACCACAGGTTCGCCCTCAGTTATAAGAGTTAAAAATTAGCCAACTAGATTTGGGTGACCTTAAAACAATGCAATTTCTACTTCAAAAAAATTAATAGACACTACCCAAACACCTTTTTAAGTTGAAACTGGCAAATACCACTTATATAGCATAATAATAATAATAATTCATCAAATTTTCTTTGTACCAAAAAGAGGCCCTATATGTACTAGGAAAGAGAGTTCTCTAACTCCTTCTAATTAAGGATCCTAGTGGCACTTCATTTTTAAATATCTTGATACATTTTCAAATCTGTCATCTTGTAATCCCCATGGTTCTTTGCAGGCTACAGGGGTTATGCTGTTATTATACAGATACCTCAGAACAGCTTCCACCAGCCTTTTTCTCATTTTCTCAGCTTGGATTGCAAACAGCCGTGGCTCCAGGTATGCAGAAGACCTCATGATGACATCAAAGAATCTTCTTGTCTTGCTGGCATTATGGGTTTTGTTTTGGATCTGTACATATGACCTCCAAAGAACCTGGTTGCCCGGATACAATTTTAAAGCCTCTGAAAGTGCTTCTCGAAGAGGATTCAAAGGGAACACACTCACTTTCATGTGGTACCTGAGTAGATTTGTGTGCATCAATGTGACAGCTTCAAGGGCATTGGTCAAATTTGGGGCTCCAATATTTGTACTTGGCCCTGTGAATTCTGATGAAACAGACCCTTTAAGTCTTTCAAACACTTGTTTATATATATGCATCGAAGCATTAACCCCTATGGTCAAATACTGGAAAAGCATAAAGCATCCAACCATACTAACTAGATGACTGGAACAACTTTCATTCAAAAGCTTCTGAAGTGTGTGTTCATATGCTTTGCGGGCTTTCAAAATGTTCACAGCCAACACCTGTCCAGTATAAGGGACATATGGCCCATTCTCAGTCAGCTTGGTTAATATATGAATCGCTCTGGATATGGCAGCCCCTTCCACATTCCCTGACTGTTCCACTTCTAGTTCAGCATAAAGCAGGCTTAAGTCATAGAGTCTTGAACTTAAGTCTTCTGGCCCCACCATGCTAATGGCAGTGTCAAAAACCTTCCTGGCATCTTCAATGTTGCCAAGCAACCACTCCAAATGAGCATACTCTTTCCAAAGGCAAAAATTGTTTCTGTTCTCAGGTTCCTTGAGGAGATTCTTGGCCAATTTTTTGCATTTTTTCCCTTGAGACTTCAGTCTCTTCTTGTTTTTGGTTTGAAGATACCAAATGACCTACAGGCAAAAAAAAAAAGATGAAATTAAACAGTGGTAACTTCTAAAATATTAAATTCATTCTGCATCTTTAAATTAACTTCTTTATACTTCAAATTCTGTACAGAAAACACAAGTCATCTATGATATATTTCTTTTATCATGCTATCATTATGCTCCTGAGATCACAGAATCATAGATTTCAAGGTAAAAGAGAGTTGTCAGGTTATCTCCTCCAACTTTAGATAAAAGAAACAGATGGTACAACTGTTATTAATTCAGCAAAAAACACTTATTCCACAGAAATGAAAATATCATCAGTGTTTCTATTTGGAATTTTCAAAAACATGGTTGTAGATCTTTGATCTGTTTTACACAAAAGACATTAATATTCCAACTGTATGAAGGATGTTATTTTAATAATCTAAAGTGATTCTAAAATTAAGCCATTGCAATTTGAAGCAAAAGTCAATGTTAACTGTGTCCAGCAGAGGGAAGAGTAAGTTAATCACATAATTTTTGTTCTATATGCCCAAATAAAAGTTGGGAAATAAGCAATTTTATTCAAGCTAAAATTAATCAGAATTCTTAAGGCTAATTACAGAAATCTGAAAATATAAATAACCAACATAGTATTCATTGTATTTCAGTAACCTATATTATCTACTCTCATCCTATTCCTTGTTCTCCCAATGATGAAGTCACACATAAAATATGGGGAGAACAATTAAGGATTTCTTCTAAAGGATTAAGGGGGTGACTAATATGACATGCAAAAACAACAATAAAAGTTGGCAATTAAATAACATTCAAGGGTTTGTAAAACACCTTTTAAGCACTTTGTTATTAGATCCTAACCACCCCCTATGAGATAGGTATGTACTTTAGGCATTATTCTCATATTACTGAGATTGGCAGAAAGGGGTAACAGGGCAACTGAGGCTGAAAGGTGAAATTACATCACATTAGGCTGGAATTTAATACCACTGTCTCTTGAATTCAAGTCTAGAACCATATGGTATTCCCAAGAGAAAGCCCCCAAATCTCAACCAACATGAACCATAAAAGTTAACCAGAAATGAATAGAGCACCAGACAGATGTAATGTGAACACAAATTACCTTAGCAATTTCATACTGCAACCACGAGACACAGAGATGGGATTTTTCTTGCCCCGAAAATAGGGGCAATACAAGATGAAATATATTCTGTATGAACTCCTCGCCTTCTTTGCAGTGACCCATCCGCTGTCCCTGTCTGTTCATTTTGTCCATGTGACCTATGCAATTAACCCCAGAAAATGATGGGTTTGAAAAAGTCAATGGCTTTTCATCAGAAAGCCTCTCATCAAAAATACCATTTTCATCCATGGCAAGATAGAGGCATGAAGTTGGAAGATTATAGCCTGAAGGGACTCCCAAGAATTGTAGAAATGAATCAATCAGACGAAATTTTAGATCCAAGCTAGAAAGTTTTATGAGAGACAGACCTAGGTCATCAAATAACACCTAAAAAAAAAAGGGGACAAATTTATTAAAGTCACACATCTAAGACTTCACAGTTTAATGGAAAAACCCTGCCAACTTCCCATTGTTTATTCACAGTTATTTTCATAAGGGTATCCTGACAATTCAATATCTGGAAATATAAAAATAGTACACAGACAAGTGTTAGAGGTTGGTCTACAAGATTCAAAGAACACAGAATTCAAAATCTGAACCCAGAAAATGAAAGGAAAAAAAAATCTGCAAAACAATATAACTAGTGTATTTTTATTTTTTGAAAGATTTTATTTATTTTGAATTTTACAATTCCCCCCAATCTTGCTTCCCTACCCCCCCCAATCCAGTATTTAAAAGCATTTTAGCCTATAGTTTGCATACAAGTCTAGTTATATTAGTTCTGAAATCCAACAAAACTGCTTTGGTAATCATTCAGATAAATGGCAATTGTGCATCATTTTCATCATAAACTAGACTACATTTTTATTTTATAGTTTCTGGATAAAACTCCTCTAGGAAATTAAAATTAGAATTTAAAAAAAACTCAATAAACCAAACATAGCAAAAGAAGGAAATCCACAGACAATTGACCACACCAACAACGATTTCCAGATCTCAGTAAAAAAAATATACAGTACTTAAAGTTGAGTTAACAAAATTATTTTCAAACTCTAAAGTCCCCAAGTGGCAACAAATTGACTTATAAGCCATCCTGGCTAAATGGGAGAGGGTGGTGAAACGATGAAATGGTGAAACAGGAATGGAAGATATTTGTGGATTTTAACAGTGAGAAAGCCAATATAAGCAAAAGCTTGGTCACTGAGAACCCAACTTGTTATATATCAATTGAACTTTTTCTCCATGCTTTTCTCTTAGAAGAATGAGAGAAGGAAAAGCAAAGATCTCTTAGAAAAAGGGAACTCCCAGGATATGAACAGATTTAAGTCTATTTCCAGAACCCTTTCACATTTAAGTCCTATACAATAAGAACTTATGAATCCATAGTCCAGCTGAATCCTCAAACATCAGTAGCTTAATTACTTTCAATACAATCTGGTTAAAGCAGCAAAATGCTAATGTAATTTGGAAAAATTATATAAAAGATTTTTTTAAATAAGAAAAATGTTTGATTAGAAAGCTTGAAACTAAAAATTGTTTTGTCATGTCTACTTTGAGAAGAGAGGAGAACAAGTAAGAAGTAGAAGTGGGCATGCTGTGCTCATGTATTCTTTTTAAATACTTGCTGTTCCAATTCCTTATTGAAATCCACCCATTTCCCTTCACCTTGAGCACTGTTGGATCTTAAGGATGGAAGGGTCTTATTTTTTTTTTAGGTTTTTTTTTTTTTGCAAGGCAAATGGGGTTAAGTGGCTTGCCCAAGGCCACACAGCTAGGTAATTATTAAGTGTCTGAGACCGGATTTGAACCCAGGTACTCCTGAATCCAGGGCCGGTACTTTATCCACTGCACCACCTAGCCGCCCCGGAAGGGCCTTATTTAGGCATTAGGCAGAAAGGGGTAACAGGACAACTGAGGCTGAAAGGTGAATACCTACAGTAACAGGTATGATGGTGATCAGCACTTTCACAATGCATAGTCTTACTTAATCTTTATAACAAACCCTGGTGTTGGGGGGGTCATTATCTTTCCCATTTTCAGATAATTAACTAGTACTTAGGTCATGTTTTTAAGGTTTGCAAAGTGATTTTCACATATCTTAATTGATTCTCACAACAACCCTATGAGGTAGGAGCTGTGATTATGCCCATTTTACAGATAAGGAAACTGAGGTTGGGAGATGTTAACTGACTCCCCCAGGAACACACCTCCTAAATGTCTAAAACAGGATCTGTCCAGACTGACACCAAGTCCAGTCCTCTGACCACTACGTCCCCTAGATGAGAAGTCCAAGATTTAATGACTTGGTTATAATCAAATGGTATGGAAGTGATGTAGTGAGGACCTGAAGTTGGGCTTTCAGTTTAGAGCTCCCCCCCTCAAAATCTGCTGCCCTTCCTCACAAATGTACTGTCTTTTCCAGCAATGGTCTATAACAATGGTCACTTATATAGTCACAGAAATGACCCACAATGGTTTTGAAAATACAGCTGCAAAAACAGGAAGCCTTTCAATTGTGCTTTAGACTGATCACCAAACGTTAAATTATTCTGAGTTTTCAGAATGATTAATACAACTAACTATACCATGATGGTGAAATTTGACAGAGAAAATTTTCCATGCTGTACCTATAATTTGTCACATACAAGGCATATAATTGCTGTCTTGTGAAACTGGGTCAGTTCCAGAAACCAAAATAGAATTCCCTCCTTCATCACAATTCAAAACCTACACAGGTGGATATTTGCTTCACAAATAAAAGGCTAGGTACCACTATGGACCCATCCCTTCTTTGTCTACTTAACTATTCTTTATCCCCTACTAACTCTTTTCGTGCCAGTTATAAAGCCACCCAACACATCCTTCAATTCCACCCCAAACCCCCATCAGCCACAGGGACCCACAAAAACTAATAATGCCTTCTTTGGGCTGGGATTGAAAAATCTTACTGACTTCAAAATGTCCTGGCCAAATGAGATGGGGCAAGAAGGCTGGGGAAGAATGATGACACAGCACTACTCTCCCAGCACTCCCTTCCCAAGGGGGAGATGCAGAGTCATAGAGCCACTACTGATGAAGAAAGAAGAAGGCCCTGGACAGTTCCATGACTGACTCTCCCAATAGGTCAATCATCTCCAAATGATAATCACTGACGTTTGTAAATCTTGTAAATGAAAAACTTATCAATGCCTCTTTAGCAGTTTTATTTTCATTTTTTTTAATTCATCTATTTAGAGGCAAAATTTAAAGTTAACCAGAATTTCTAAACAGGTTCAATATTTCTGTCCAAACCCTGAAAAATTTACATGAACTGATGCAAAGTGAAGTGAGCAGAACCAGACTATAATAACACAGTAAACAGCAATACTGTATAATGGTCAATTGTAAATGACTTAGCTATTCTCAGCAATATTAATAATCTGAGACAATTCCAAAGAACTCTTTTTTTTATTTTGCAAGGTAATGGGGTTAAGTGGCTTGCCCAAGGTCATACTAAATATTAAGTGTCTGAGGCTGGATTTGAACTCAGGTCCTCCTGAATCCAGGGCCGGTGCTCTATCCACTGTGCCACCTAGCTGCCCCTCAAAGGACCCTTGATGAAAAATTCTATCCACTACCACTTGGAAACTTACAAATAATTCAGAAACACTCTTTTCTCATTCATTGGAAAGCATAAGTGGATTATAATATGCTTTGAAATAATGTGTTGTTTTATTTTTTTTTAGTTTTATTTATTTAAGGCATTGGGCCTAAGAGTGACTTTCCCAAGGTCACACAGCTAGGCAATTACTAAGTGTCTGTGGTCACATTTGAACTCAGGACCTCGTGACTCTAGGACTGGTACTCTGTCCACTGCGCCACCTAGCTGGCAAAGAATTGATAAGAGTCTGAATGAAGATCAAAGCATAGTATTTTTCAATTTCACTGTTGTCTTTGTTTTTTTCCCTTCGGGTCTATCTTTTTTCATAACATACCAATATGGCAATATGTTTTGCATGACTGAACATGTATAACCTCTAATAAATTTCTTACTGTCTCAGGGAGGGGGATGTAGGAAGGGAGAAAAAATTTATAACTCAAATTTTTTTAAAAAATGAATATTGAGGGGTGGCTAGATGGCGTAGTGGACAGAGCACTGGCCCTGGAGTCAGGAGGACCTGAGTTCAAATCTGACCTCAGACACTTAATAATTACCTAGCTGTGTGGCCTTGGGCAAGCCACTTAACCCCATTTGCCTCTCAAAACAACAACAACAACAAAAATGAATATTGAAAATTGTCTTTACATGTAACCGAGGAAAAAGTAAAATATTATTTAAAAAATATTTCTGTCTTTCAATGATTCACAAGTTCATCATTATAGGTATTCTCTCTACTAGTACTGACTCCTTTGTGATTTACATCAAGAGTTGCTGTGGTTGGGAAAATTCATTATCTTATGACCAGAACTGAGCTAGGCTGGTCCTCAGATATATATATGTGCATCACCAGAGAATGCCTTCTACTAGAAAAGTTGTTACATATCCAGGTGTAATCATCATGTTATAATGAGACATAAGAGTAAAATTATTACTAATTTCTTTAAGAAAGGACCCAACAGACTGAAAACTGTCTGATAGTGCTGGCAGTGAAGAGGATGATCAAAATAGCAACTCTGAGAGGAGGCTAACATGTGGCCTCACATTATTCCTTTCTAGGATCTGTTTACCACCACTATTCTCCTCTCCCCTATCTCATCCCTAATTTTCACACAGAACACAAACAAGGACCTAAAAGATAACCCCACCTTTCAAGAAACAGATGGTTATCAGATTGAATCACCCTCAGTTACCAATGACCAGTGACATTTTAGTTACCAATGACCAGTGACATTTTACCCCAGATACCCACAGTTCAAGTTAGATAGGCATTTATGAATCAGTGATAAGGCTCCACATCAATGAACTGGAAGAGGCTGGCTTCCTTGGGACCAAGTCATTCCTCAGAAAGAGTTGGTAAATTAGCCAGGAGTCTTTTTCTTCCATAATTAAAAATGTGTGGAAACCAGAAATCAGGGGAAAAAACAGATCCCCACCTCCTTTGGCAAGTGTTACCTGTCTCTCTGGGTCATCACAATCTTCATCAGTCTGTTTTTTTGTTTTGTCAGGACGCCAGGGCAGCCAGTGCCTGTGTTCACGGGAATGCTCAATACTGAGCCAGATTTGCCACTTGGGAAGATTCTTATTCTTTATTTCTTGGTCATCCTCCTCTGGTTCATCTTCATCCTCATCTAGCCAAAAACAAAACATACAGAATTACCAATCATTGATGAATTCCAACAAAAAGCCCAATATTAATCTGTAGTATGTGTATATATATTACATACATATAGGTATGCATATATTTATATTTTTTATCCTGATTCCCCATGGAAAAAGAAAAGATTCAATGCTTGTAAATCAGATAATCTTTTAACAAAATCAGAACTAAAACAACAAAAATGTTAGAATGTAACTTTTAAGTTATATTTATATTTTAGTCTGCCTTGGATTTAGTACTAACTTGGATTTTTTTAAAGCAATTGGAATACCTGGCCAGTTGATAAGCTACAATTAATAGAACATGTTGAAAACAAGACATTACAGAGGCAGCTAGGTGGCATAGAGTACCACTCCTGGAGTCACAAGGTCCTGAGTTCAAATTGAGCATCAGACACTTAATAATTGTCTAGCTGTGTGACCTTGGGAAAGTCACTCTTAGGCCCAATGCCTTAAATAAATAAAACTAAAAAAAAATAAATAAAACAAGACATTATTTCAAAACATATTATAATCCACTTTTGTTTCCCAATGAATGAGAAAAGAGTGTTTCTGAATTATTTTTAAGTTTCCAAGAAAAAAAATTACAAAACTATTTAAAATGTAAAGTAGAAATATGTTTACATAACAACCCAATTGTGACAGCAAAATTTACAGTAGTAAAACTCTAACCTAGGTGGCTATTTGAGGAAAAATATCAAGTTTCAATGTAATTCATTACCTAAATCTTATCTTATTCTGAAGTTCTACAAATAAAACATTCCTTTGAAAGTCTCTAGGATTGTCAAAAGCAACTGACTCTGAGACCTAGTTTTTTAATTGAGACATGAATTCATTAATATATTAATTAATAGTAATTATAATTATAATAATTATTATATTAGCTAAAGAATTCAAATAAGTGACATGAAGTTGAAGAGAATCCACTCAACAGTAAAACAAAGGCAAGGAGCTTGTTTAAAGGCAACACCGATGTTTTTAATTAGTCAAAAAACCAAATTTAAAATTTGTTAAGATCCAAAAGAAAAAGGCAGGAGATAGAAAAAGAGGGCAAAGAAAAAATATGCTGGAACATATGACATAAAACTTGTCTAGTGAATGTCACCCCTACCTCAGGAGGGACACAACAGAGCTTGGATGAAAGTACTGTTCTCTAGTCCGTCCCCCCCCAAAAAAGGCATCTTCAGGGTAAAACTTTTCTTCTGACATTGTTGAATTTCCAAACCAAAACTGTTAATCATTTCAAAATGAGTAAGGAAGGCAGACTAAACTTAGACAGAAGCTTCAACTGCAGTAATCTTTCTGAAAAGACTAACTTTGTGTGACCAAATATATTTGGTAGTTTTCACAAGAAATGGTAATTTTGAAAAATGTTCGCTAGCTATTACTGTGAAGATGTATGTTTTACATTTTTCTACCTTATAGAACTGTTTGACAGCTATAAAAAGGTGTAACAGATTTCAAAAAAAAGCTAGCTACCTTAAAATAAATAACAAGACTACAAAATAAGCTTGATTCTTTCATTCAAGGAGGGTTTAGATCCCTGAAAGTATCTTCTTTCATCATTTGTTTATACTCCACATAATATAGATGGATTAGGTTTTTATATTTTGCACTTAAATATAAATTAACTAATTCTAGTTTTGGTGACATAAATTATTATTGGTCTAAATGAGATGCTGGTAAGTATATCCCTGAAAGTGGAAGAGTTCAATTTTTTTTTTAATTCTCAAAGAACACCCAAATCACTATGTACTACATTATCCCCCAAGAGACATCACTAAACACAAAGGCAAAGGCAAAGTTCTATGAAGAATTATGAGGTCTCTTTAGGACATATTCTAAACCCACAACTCCTTTTCTGAGGCAGACATATCACATTCCAAACTGAATTTATTAGTTGGTTCGTTGATTCTTGTCTTTCATTATCAAAGATGACCAAAATGACATCACTATGTTTGAGACAAATTACAGTGTGCCCAACTGTGGCTGATCAGACCAATACAAATTTGGAATGCTCTACCACAAGTTGGGCACAAAAAGTTCATGAGAACACCTGGGGTGGGTATTCTAAACTTAGTACTTTCCAATGGAAATAAGAGTGATACAGTGGACCAAGGTTCAAATTCTGGCTTTGCCACTTAATAACTGCGTGGCAAGTTTCTTAAACGGTCTTAGTATCAGTTTTCTTATCTGTAAAATAAAAAGTTTGCATTAGATGTCCTCTAAGATCTCTATGCAGATCTAAACCTATTATCCTATAAGCTTTCCTTATTTCTTATTGAAAGCCTGCATGTAGTATGGCTGACCACCTTTTAAATAACTACTACATTAACATTTTAAGTTATGCCAATATTTTAATGAATAAAGCAATAACAGCTCTACAACTTCAAAAGCACTTTCTTCACATAACTTATAAGGTAGGCTATACAACTATTATTATCTCCCCTTACAGATGAGGAAAGTGAGATCAATGAAAGTGACTTCTCCAAGGTCACTCAGCTGGTAGTGATGGAAGAGTCACTTTTCTTCTAACAGGGCAGAACTATATCTTCTAATGCTAACAATGTTCTTTCATGCCATCATGCTGATTGTTTGACTGTTGCCTTCATAATCAAAGAAGACCATCAAGTGTATCATCATATAGCATGCACACATGTTGATTAAAGTGAGAATATTATACAAAGACATCTTTCTCACTAACTTCCAGAACAGTCTTAACCCAGTGGCCTGATGGTATAGGAAACAAGATTTCTGGTCTGGATGCGATGGGAGACCTTGGTCTTTTGGATGTAGGTTTTTCCCATATCATTGAGGCATCAGGGTGTCACAGTAATCAGTATGATACTTTTATACTTATGACAGTACAATAAAGCTAACTTGTCTCACAGAGGTCTAATCATCAGTATGGTAATATTTGGTAACAAGCTTTCAACAACAGGACAAAGCTAACTGGTCAGTCACTCAATGGTCTATTCAGCTCCATAACCATACAAACTCCTGGAATCCAAAGACTCTGATTTCCCAAAAGCTGGCCAGAAGGTCATGGGAATCTCCTGTTGGCATCATTTATGGTCAGAACTACAATGGTTTCTGATCATCTTTGAACAGCCAATTTTCATTCTTGATTAATGAAAACATTATTGGCAAATGCTTTCACTCTGGTATGTTTTGTGTGGTCCAAGAATTTCTCTTCTAAGGACATGATACAAATGCCCCTGGTTATTTCTCTTAATCATAGCTCCAATCCCAGAAACCCAACAAAACAAAGGGGGGGGGGGGTCCTATTCCATTATTCCTAGCTGGGTTATTTAGGCAACTTGGGTCTGCTTTGAACACTCTAACTTTTTCAAAGTAAACTTTTCAGGCCCCATAGAATCCTCAGCTAAGAGCATCAAAGGGGCTCAGAGAGGCAGGGGCTGAGAAGAGTCAACTATGAGCTTCTTAACTGTAGCAACTGTAATATTAGAGTTAGAAGTACCTCAGCAACTAGCACCAGACTTGCCCTCCAATGCATATAACTAGTTAAAGAATTTAAAGGATACTCATTCCATTTATAGGGCCTCAAAAGAGTCCTGTATTGTTATTTTTGCATCTCTACTCCTTGGGTCTGTAGTGGGCAAAATACCTTTATCCAAATGTGTAAATAATCCTGGGGTCATCCAGAATGATACATAAATGCTAGTTAGTAATTATTTTTATAATACTCCTAAAAAAGGAAAATATTTTTAAGTAGTCTGTCAGCCTGTGAGCTGCAAAGGGAACAAAAAAGACTGACTTAAATGAGCACTAAAAATAGAAGGAAAAAAGTTAGGAATAAGATTACAACTTGTGAAGGAGCAATCTATAAAAAAAAGAAAAATTAAATTAACTTCATTTAGAAAGAAACTGAAACCCTCAAGTGTGTAAGTTACTGGAAAAAAATATAGTTGCATGACTTTATGGCTTCTAACTTATGAAGGAATGAAAAAAAACAGAGCCACATTCCCTTATAACAATCAGCTTTAATGTGGTTTTGACATTCAGATATTTATGGAGTTGCCAGTCTACTAATAAGCAAAAGCCTATACAGGTAAACAGAGAATATTGCAAAAATTCCAAGGTTGAAAACCACATAAAAGCATTAAATAGCTTACCAGGCTTAACAACGACCCAGCCACCCCTTTCTTGCTGGTGCATCCAGGCTCGCCAACCTCTGGCTCCCTTTTCTCCAACCCGAGGTTCTCCACTATCCCAAAAAGGCTCAAAGAATTCCACCTATTAGGGAGAAGAAAAAAGATTAAACATTATAGAAATGAGTAGTCACTGTGCAAAGAATATGCAGGCAGAATTGGCTAGGTTCTACAAATCCTGGACCAAGATGAACTTCCCATTTTGAAATGAGAATAAAAATATTCATCTCCCAGAGCAGATTTGTCACATGGAACATAATAGCTGCAGCACTGGACTTAAAAAGTAGAAAACCATAGTCAAATAACTTAAATTCAAGGAGGAGGAGGAGGAGGAGGAGGAGGAGGAGGAGGAGGATGGTGATGCTGCAGCTACTGCTGGTACTAGCTCAAAAGGGTTGTTACAAAAAAAAAAGCACTTAGAAAATTATTAGGAAGATAGAAAAAGCACTAAACTTGGTATCAGGAAACATGAAGTTGAATCCTGGCTCTAACATTTACTAATAATATGACTATGCACAAAGTGGTCTATCTCTCCAGGCTTCATTTTTGCTATATGTAAAATAGGAATAATATTTACACCACTTGTACCTCACAGGACAGTTTTGGGAAAAGTACTTTGAAAGTATTAAAGCACCACAGAAATGTGAATTATCATTACGTATGCAAAAACGAAAAAGTCTTCTAAAAGCCTCACTCTTTAATCTTATTAAGTCTTGGTACTAATGCAAATGGCCCAAAAGACCTAAAAGAGATGCATGACAGGTATAAATGAGCTGTAGGACATTAGTGACAATTAATGTGAAGCCTAAAATATACCATTAAGAAATGTATGATCAAGGGGCGGCTAGGTGGCATAGTGGATAAAGCACTAGCCTTGGAGTCAGGAGTACCTGGGTTCAAATCCGGTCTCAGACACTTAATAATTACCTAGCTGTGTGGCCTTGGGCAAGCCACTTAACCCCATTTGCCTTGCAAAAAAAAACCTAAAAAAAAACAAAAACAAAAAAAAGAAATGTATGATCAAATAATAAAGTTAACAGGTCATGTAGCAAGGACAAAGGATGAATGAAAGATGGCCTGAGCACTCTCCTGCTTCCACAACATTGTTACTATTGCTTTTCTTTTTTAAAAGATCCAGAGGAAGAAGTCATCCACTGTGATAGGATAATACATCTCTGCTGGAGAAGTTATTATAGGGACAAAAAGAATAACCTAGGGATGAGTAGGCATGGATGGGCTAGTGATCTGTATGTTAATTAACCACATTAATGAGACTGCATATCTACTGAAATCTTAATAATTACAATACAGTAGCAATATTAATAGGATTCCATGGTCCCTACTTAATAATAAAGATATGACATGAATAAGCAGGCTGTGAGCTATGTACAACATGGGTACTGAGAAAAAAGATTCTAGAACACGAATCCTGAATAATTTTGTGTATTTTCAAAATAGCATGTGGGCAGACCAAGATAAATGGGCCGACACTAGTATTGTATTTTGAAATATATTCTACCTCTGCTAAAGAGGGAGTTGTAAGGATTATCTGCCCTTGAAATTAGATTTCAGTACTGTGCTCTGAACCCTTATGATTACAGGGGAAGGTGCTACCAAGAGGAGGGGGAAAAGGCAAAACAAATACAAAAAGTAACATGACATGTGTTTACAATTCCTCCAGTAACATGTCATCAGATTCCTCACTGAACAAAAACTAATTGCTGAAACAGCTGCAAGGCCTAAGCTAATTTTTGTAATTGGTCTAAAATCAGTGTGATTCTTGGCATCCTCTGCCTCTTTTCCTCCATTTGCCTACCCCTGGAATAGAAGCAGAAGAAGGTCACAGAAGACCGAGGGCCATTTTATATTTTTGTCCATTTCACAGGTTAGTCTGGCTCCCCAAATTCATTCCCTGGTAATGAGGCCTTTTATACTTTAGCTAACCTTTTTAGCTAAAGGATCAAAGTCTTCTCTGAAACCTCTAGTCAAAGCCTTTCTAAGCTGGGAAAACCAAATGGAGTTTGAATTTCTTTATATATCTTTTGGAAACTCTAGTTCATCATGAAGAGGTATCTGAGTAGGAATTTTGCTGAGGTTACCCCATGCTGGATTTAACACAATATTAAAGGCATTCAGGGCTTAGTTTTCAAATATTCTAAGAAGAATGCAAAAGAATGCAAAAGATCACTAACAATGCTGTTTTTTAAAGGAAAAAAATCTCAGAATCATTTATCTATATGTCTCATTTCTCTAAAATCTTCTTGATAGTGCCCTTAGTACACAAAGAATAGCACTGAAGAAAACATAGGGAAAGGCAGGCTTTCCCATTTCTCTACTGCAGAACTCATCCTTGTGGTCCTATAACTAACAGAACCCTCAGTGAATTGGAAGTTTCTTCCACTAGTAGCCAGAATTTCTGCAAGACTTTAGTTTGCAAATTGCTCTACATATGAGAACATATGTTCTCTCATTCAAGCCCCACAACAGCCCCTTGAAGTGAGTGTAACTAATATCCTTATTTTGCAGATGGATTCAAATTCAGGTCTTCCTGACTTACTCTACCACCTAGCTGCCCATTCCTCGCTACCAATCCTGTGGGACTCTAACCTTCAATGGCCTCACCACAAGCAGTTCACCCAACATGGTAGAAGCCTCCTTTACTTTCTCCAGACATTGCAAAAGATCAGTAGAGCAAGTTAGCTTTCCACTTGTCAACCTTGTCCTTGCCATGACCAGCTTACCTTACCTTCCTATCATAAATTCCTTGATGCTCTTCTCTGAAGTTCCTCACTGGGTTCTTATATTGCCTGATTACATCCATCATGTCTGACTCTACTACCCTCTATGCAATGCTGATGTTTACTCCTTCAGAGAATGTTTTATTCTATGTAGCATGCCCTTACACAAACACCAGTAGAATGCTAGAATTAAAAGGATGGGCTTTTGCTTCCACAAGAAGTATGGGTCATTACAAATCTGGTAATTTACTAATGGCAATATAGCCCACTCTCCTAGTCCTGTTTTAACTCTTGACTAAACGCATTGTCCTTCTGTACTATCTATCCAAATTTAAATTCTTATCATTTTTTATGCCCAGTCCTTCCCAGATGAATGGCCAGGCCAAAACTTCATTTGAGTGACTATAGATCTCTTTCATCTCTTCTATATAGAGTTTGAAGATTGATAAAATCAGCACAATGTCATTTGCAAACAAATATATGAAGAACCTTATAACCTACAAAGGATTTCTCTTCAATGTCAGAGTTACTCTGCATCATGTCCATCACATTTTAGCAAGCATCTATTTGCCTATCTTATATCTTGCACCTGGTATATCTATAATCAGAGAGAGGCTGAACAGTCATTTCTGTTTTTAGATCTTTGAAGGGCTCTTAAAGGATTATAATATGTGATGGGAAATACTTTGTTAAAAAATAGCCCATAACAATAAACATATTGGGACCATATTATCTCTATTTCTTTCAATTATGATTTAATGAAGCTATGATCCATTGCTGACTATCAGTTGTCAAAATCTGCTTGTTACTTTATCAAGAACGTCCATACAAATGAGTGGCTCACATAAAGATTTCATTTATATAGGAGAGAAAGTGTGCAGATTATTGGTTACTGATGTTCTTTCAGTAATCATTTTTTGACACTCATAAGGATTGAGATTTTTTCTACACTTCTGAAATCTTCTTTCAGATACATTTAAAAGAAAATATGGATCCCTCCCTAACCTCACAACTGCATCTTTTCCAGCTCAGAATCTCCATTATTTTCACTTGGTTCAACCCATCTCTCTTGTTTTTAGTGTGTTTTTTACCCCATCTATAAACCCCTCTGGGGTTGTGATGATCTCAATATGGTGGCTCCACTGTTCTTAATGAAGAAAATCTTGTTGGATGATTTTTAAAAATCTTTAACATTTTTATTCCATTTGTAATCCTTCCATTTTCATATTTAAATGCCCTTGGGATTAGTTTTCTCAACCCCAAATCTTCCGAAATTTCAACAATTTTAACCTCTATTACATCTCATTGTTTTATGAGATAATACTGCTCAAAAGAGTCAATTAACCTTCTTCATAAAAGTTTACAAACAAATTTATATTCTAACCTACTGTTGCCTTGGCAGGTTATATCAATCCAAGCAAGTCAATCAGATTTTTGCTAACTAAAGTACTTTCTGGACTCTTCCCTTCTTGTAGACATCTTTTCTGTTGTCAATTTTCCAACTAACTCAAAGGTATTCCAAAAACACTAATAAGTATACAGAATAAAAACGTATTCTGTCTATTGTGATAAGAAAAAAAAAGCAGACCTGAGCATTCTTCTTAGACAAAGAAATCTCTCTAGTTAATGCAGGTGATTCTCAGCTATATCCATATAAGAAGTATCTCTATGCTGAGTTTCAGTCCAACATCATCAATTATTTATTGACTATTTCAAACTACATGTCCCAGAGATATCTTCAATTCCACAAAGCTAAAGTTGAACTCATTATCTTTCCCCCTAAATCTTCCCCTCTCCCATATTTTTCTATTTTTGTCAAAATCACTACTACTTTTCCAGAGTCTCAGATTTGCAATCTTCAATAATATCCTAGGCATCTTGCTCTCTCTCATTCTATGAATCTAGTCAATTGCTAAATTTTGTCTTTTCTACCTTCCTATCTCTCAAATTAGACTCTTCTTAACTTTCTAATAAGCTTTTCAGCAACTATCCCTGCTCAGGCCCTCATTATCTCTTGAATAGATTAATGCAACAATCTAATTGTCTCCTTACTTCAAGTCTCACCAATTCTGTCCATCCTATCTACTGGTGACAAAGTAATTTTCTTTAAGCATAAATATGACAATATGACTCACCTATTCAACCAAGTCCAGTGGTTTCCTATTGCCTTTAGGATAAAATATAAACCTCCATCTTGAGCTTCATTCTGTATGTTGGGCACTTAAATTGTTCCATTTCTCAATTTTTCTATTTTTTTCCACTCAACTGCTTCTCTTCTTTTCCTATATGTGTTAATTTTGTTTGTGCAGAAACTCTTCAGTTTTATCTTTTGCAATCACTTCTAATCCTTGCTTGATTTAAAAAAAACTTAATAAAATAGGTTCAGGAAGGGCTAAAGATATGGCATGTATATATTATAAACACTTTCAGATAAGGGCATTGTATGGTTATTTCTGCTTGACTGTATTGCTTTTGTAAGTAGAGAGCTCTCATGGGTAGGTAACCTGGAAATGTTCATAAAGTAGAAACAAAAACAACAAATAAGACTTTTTTAAAAGGCTGTCAGGTATTTTTTTTTTCCTTAGGTTTTTTTTTTTGCAAGGCAAATGGGGGTTAAGTGGCTTGCCCAAGGCCACACAGCTAGGTAATTATTAAGTGTCTGAGACCGGATTTGAACCCAGGTACTCCTGACTCCAAGGCCGGTGCTCTATCCACTACGCCACCTAGCCGCCCCCTGTCAGGTATTTTTCAGAGCAGGACAAGCAAAGGCTATGCTAACAGTTTGAAAAGGGTAGTGTCATGTCAATAAAGAGAAAGAACTTAAACTGGAAAGTGCAGAAGAAACACAGTTAAAAGGAAATTTGAACCTAAGACAAATGTATAGACTGCAAGCTGCTTTAAGAAATTCAAGTTTTCAAGCTCTGGAAAAAACTACATTCCATGGACCTGAGATATCATGGAACCTTTGACAATCACTTCTGAAAGACTATGGGGAATAGGATATATGATAAAAAGACATGAGATGGAAAACCTGTCCTAATTTTCAAAAAGGTGAAAAAAAAGGTAAATTCCTGAAACTAAATACAAGTGAATTTGACACTGATTATTGGCAATATCTTAGAATATATTAATAGATGATGAATATAGGAAGAAAAATAGTGATCACAAGAAACTAACACAGGTTCATCAGGAATGAGCCTAACATTTCATTTTTTACATGAGATTAGTAGCTTGGTAGCTAGGGAAATGTTTAAATATAGTATGTTATTTTAACAAAGGATTTCACTGAAAGACTCGTAATATTGTCGGTGAAATAGAGAAATGTGGGTTTGTTTTGGTAAAATCATAGTTAAATGAATTACTATACTACTACTATACTATTATACTACTAGAATTGATATCAACTTGCAAAGAGAACTTTGTAGAAAGCTCTATTCTTTAGTTTTGGGTTTTTTTGGTAAGGCAAATGGGGTTAAGTGGCTTGCCCAAGGCCACACAGCTAGGTAATTATTAAGTTAATTATTAAGTGTCTGAGACTGGATTTGAACCCAGGTACTCCTGACTCCAGGGCTGGTGCTTTATCCACTATGCCACCTAGCTGCTCTGAAAGCTCTATACTGCTCAATATTTTTATTGATGAGTTATGTAAAAAGACAAAGGCATAAATATCAGTTATGAAAAAGATGAAGTGGGAGGAATAATGACAAATAAGTTAAGAGAATCTTGATCTAAAAATATGACTACATACCCAATATATATCTTTAGACAAACCAGATGAAAATTTATTAAGAACAGATATAAAGTTTTATAATTAACTTCAAAAAGTAAACTACAAACAAAAACATTCAGGTTTTAGTTGCTTAAAAATTCAGCAGTGTGCTATGGATGCCCAAACAGAGATAACTTTATAAAAATAACTTTACATGACTCAGAAATTGTGATAAATATAATGAAAAACAGTTTCAAAAGAACTGATAGAGATATAAAGGACTCAGTTTGCAGAATGAGCTTATTTCTTTTGATTCAGATCAATGATGAAATTCTGTTTTTCTTGACTATACATGCTGCACCAGGGGTTTTATTTTTCATACTTTCTCAACTGAGAAGGGGAGTGGTAGGAAGAAAAAAAAGATTTTTCTTGATTAAAAGAAATTAATTTTAAAAATAAATAGTCCCACTACATTCTGCAGTACTTAGTCCTTGAGAATTCAATTCAATTAATTCTAGGTATATTTTAGGAGGTCTATAAAGAAACCAGAGGAAATTCTGAAGGGGTGACCAGATGACTGGTCTTAAAATCACTTCATGTGAAAAAACAAACATCCAAGAATGTTTCACCTAGAGTGTAATTGGGGAGGAAAAACAACTATCATCTGGTCATCATCTAAGAAAAGATAATAGATTCTTTCTACGTAGGCGTAAGGAACAAAACTATAATAAATTAGTGGTATATTAAGGATTCCTGTATATGATAAAAGTTTGAACCAGCTAACTATAGGAAAAACTTTATTTTTACAAACAAATTGGCATGTTTTCTTTGGTCAAAATAATGGAAATTAGGTATAAAGGGCTTCTCTTTCAACCTCCATTATCAAGAAACTCAAAGCTAATCTATCCAACTATAGTAATAGGCTTCTCTCAGTTCTCCTGCAGCATCTCTCTCTGCCATACTTTGGATAGTCTTTGATCCATTTTCATCTGGAATTGTCCTACTTTTGAAGTAAATTTAACTTGAAACTCGTCTACAATCCTTCTAGAATCACGTGGAATATAAATACTAAATATATTTTGACTTTTTAAATTACCAATATATGTGAGCAAACAACTCCTAAAAGGAGCTCCAAATGACACCCAATGTTTCTTATTAGAAAATCAACTTGCCTAAGGCTGCTATTCATTAGTGACCATAAAACAATATTAAGCACCTCCATGTGCAAAAGACTAAGCACAAGTATGTAGAGTTATTTTCAAAAAACAAATAATACTGCTCATTCATCTGTGATTCTAGCTAAGAATAAAATCAGAGAGGGAAATTTCTGGTGACTGAAAGATTAATTGGGCAGTAAACATTAAAAAGTGTGAAAGGGGGGCAGCTAGATGGTGCAGTGAATAGAGCAAAAGCCCTGGAGTCAGGAGGTCCTGAATTTAAATCTGGCCTCAGACACTTAATAATTACCTAGCTGTGTGACCTTGGTAAGTGACTTAACCCCACTGCCTTATAAAAAAAATTTTTTTTTTAAAAGGTATGAAAGAGTTAAACATTGTGAAAGAACAAGGCAATGATCAAATTCCAGTGTTGTGCTATAGATATTGTGCATTCACAGTAAAAGTTAAGTCAATCTATGGGGCAAAACTGTACTATATGAAAAGGAAGGGCACAAAACTACCTAAAATGAGACACCTCTCTTAGGTTTTCCTTTCACTGCTGCTATATTGGTTTTTTGTATTTTTATTTTTTTATTAAAGATATTATTTGAGTTTTACAATTTTCCCCCCAATCTTACTTCCCTCCCCCCACCCACCCCAACGGAAAGCAATCTGTCAGTCTTAACTTTGTTTCCATGTTGTACATTGATCCAAATGGAGTGTGATGAGAGAGAAATCATATCCTTAAGGAACAGACAAGAAGTCTAAGAGATAACAAGATCAGACAATAAGATATCTGGGGTTTTTTCCTAAATTAAAGAGAATAGTCCTTGAACTTTGTTCAAACTCCACATCTCCTTATCTGGATACAGATGGCACTCTCCTTTGCAGACAGCCCATAATTGTTCCCAATTGTTGCACTGAGTGAGTCCTTCAAGGTTGAACATCACTCCCATGTTGCTGTCAGGGTATACAGTGTTTTTCTGGTTCTGCTCATCTCACTCAGCATCAGTTCATGTAAATCCCTCCAGGCTTCCCTGAATTCCCATCCCTCCTGGTTTCTAATAGAACAATAGTGTTCCATGACATACATATACCACAGTTTGCTAAGCCATTCCCCAGCTGAAGGACATTTACTTGATTTCCAATTCTTTGCCACTACAAACAGGGCTGCTATAAATAGTTTTGTACAAGTGATGTTTTTACCCTTTTTCATCATCTCTTCAGGGTATAGACACAGTATAGACAGTCAAAGGGCATGCTCATTTTTGTTGCCTTTTGGGCATAATTCCAAATTTCTCTCCAGAAAGGTTGGATGAGTTCACAGCTCCACCAACAGTATAACAGTATCCCAGATTTCCCACAACCCTTCCAACAATGATCATTATCCTTTCTGGTCATATTGGCCAATCTAAGAGGTGTGAGGTGGTACCTTCAGAGAAGCTTTAATTTGCATTTCTCTAATCATTAATGATTTAGAGCAATTTTTCATAGGGCTATGGATGGCTATGGATTGCTTTGATCTCCTCATCTATAAATTGCCTTTGCATATCCTTTGACCATTTGTCAATTGGGGAATGGCCTTTTTTTTTATGTTTTTGCAAGGCAAATGGGGTTAAGTGGCTTCCCCAAGGCCACACAGCTAGGCAATTATTAAGTGTATGAGACCGGATTTGAACCCAGGTACTCCTGACTGCAGGGCCGGTGCTTTATCCACTGTGCCACCTAGCCACCCCAGGAATGGCTTTTAATGTTTTAAAAATATGACTCAGTTTTCTGTATAATTTAGAAATGAGTTCTTTGTCAGAATCATTAGTTGTAAAGATTGTTTCCAAATTTACTACATTTCTTTTGATCTTGGTTACAATGGTTTTGTCTGTACAAAAGCTTTTTAATTTAATGTAATCAAAATCATCTAGTTGGTTTTTGGTGATGTTCTCCTACTCTTCCTTAGTCATAAACTGCTTCCCTTTCCATAGATCTGACAGGTAAACTAGTCCTTGATCTTCTAATTTTCTTATAGTATTGTTTTTTATTCTAAGTCCTGTAAACATTTGGATCTTATCTTGGTAAAAGGGTGTTAGTCGGATCTAAGTTTCTTCCATACTAACTTCCAATTTTCCCAGCAGTTTTTATTAAAGAGGGAGTTTTTAATCCCAATAGCTGGACTCTTTGGGTTTATCAAACAGCAGATTACTATAATCCTCTCCTGCTTTTGTACCTAGTCTATTCCACTGGTCCACCACTCTATTTCTTAGCCAATACCAAACAGTTTTGATGACTGATGCTTTATAATATAATTTTAGATCAGGTAGGGCTAAGATCCCTTCTTTTGCACTTTTTTTCATTAAGTTCCTGGAAATTCTTAACTTTTTATTTCTCCAGATGAATTGACTTACAATTTTTTCTAACTCATTAATTTTTTGGAATTTTGATTGGTAGGGCACTAAACAGGTAGTTTAGTTTTGGTAGAATTGTCATTTTTATTATATTAGCTCTACCTACCCATGAGCAGTTGATATTTGCCCAGTTATTTAAATCTGATTTAATTTGTGTGAGAAGTGTTTTATAATTGTTTTAAAAAAGATTCTGAGTCTGTCTTGGCAAATAGACTCCCAGGTATTTTATATTGTCTGAGGTTACTTTGAGTGGGATTTCTCTTTCTAGCTCTTCCTGCTGTATCTTGCTAGACATATATAGGAAAGTTGAGGATTTATGAGGGTTTATTTTATAACCTGCACCTTTGCTAAAATTGCTAATTGTTTCCAGTAGTTTCTTGGATGATTTCTTGGGATTCTCTAGGTAGACCATCATGTCATCTGCAAAGAGTGAGAGTTTTGTCTCTTCCTTCCCAATTCTAATTCCTTCAATTTCTTTTTCTTCTCTAATTTCTGATGCTAACATTTCTAATACAATATTGAATAGTAGTGGTGATAATGGGCACCCTTGTTTCACCCCTGATCTTACTGGGAATGCCTCTAGCCTCTCCCCCATTGAATATAATGCTTGTTGATAGTTTCAGATAGATTTTTCAAGACAATGGGGCGAATTGGCTTGCCCAAGGCCACACGGCTAGGTAATTAGTGTCTGAGGTCGGATTTGAACCCAGGTACTCCTGACTCCAAGGTCAGTGCTCTATTCACTGCGCCACCCAGCCTCCCTGATGGTTTCAGATAGATACTGCTTATTATTCTGAGGAACAGTCCATTTATTCCTACACTCTCTAGTGTTTTTAGTAGGAATGGATTCTGTATTTTGTCAAAAGATTTTTCAGCATCTATTGATATGATCATATAATTTCTAATAGGTTTGTTGATATAATTGAGTATACTAACAGTTTTCCTAATATTGAACCAACCCCGCATTCCTGGGATAAATCCTACTTGATCATAATGTATTATTCTAGTGATAACTTGTTGTAATCATTTTGTTAAGATTTTATTTAAGATTTTTGCACCTATATTCATCAGGGAGATAGGTCTATAATTTTCTTTCTCGGTTTTAACTCTTCCTGGTTTAGGTAACAGCACCATATTGGTTTCATAGAAAGAGTTAGGCAGAGTTCCATCTTTCCATATTTTTCCAGAGAGTTTATATAGAATTGGAACCAATTGTTCCTTAAATGTTTGGGAGAATTCACTTGTGAATCCATCAGACCCTGAAGATTTCTTAGGGAGTTCAATGATGGCTTGTTGAATTTCTTTTTCTGAGACAGGGTTGTTTAGGTATTTAATCTCCTCTTCATTTAACCTGGGCAACTTATATTTTGTAAATATTCATCCATTTCACTTAGATTATCAAATTTATTGGCATAAAGTTGGGCAAAATAATTTCAAATTACTTTAATTTCCTCCTCATTGGTGGTTCACCTTTTTCATTTATGATACTAGCAATTTGATTTTCTTTTTTTTAATCAAATTGACCAGAGGTTTATCAATTTTATTGTTTTTTTCATAATACCAACTTTTGGTTTTATTTATTAATTCAATAGGTTTTTTGCTTTTGCTTTTATTAATTTCTCCTTCAATTTTTAGAATTTCTAATTTGGTATTTAACTGGGAATTTTTAATTTGTTCTTTCTCTAATTTATTTTATTTTTTTAGGTTTTTTTTTCTTTTTGCAAGGCAAATGGGGTTAAGTGGCTTGCCCAAGGCCACACAGCTAGGTAATTATTAAGTGTTGAGATAGTATCTGAACTCAGGTCCTCCTGACTCCAGGGTGGGTGTTCTATTCACTGCACTACCTAGCCACCCCCCTCTAATTTTTTTAGTTACATGTTTAGTTCATTGATTTCCTTTTTCTCCAATTTATTCATGTAAGCATTTAAAGTTATAATATATCCCCTGAGAGCCGCTGTTTCACTGCTGCTGTACTGAACTAAAATATATTTTCCCCAACACACTTGGACTACATTTGTTTTTTTTTTATCATTTTTATATCATATTTATTAAATCCATACAAATTCTTCTATCATACATATCTTAATCAACTAACAAACTGTTTATTAGAAAATATCAAAGACAAGAAAGAACTTTAAAGGTTATCCAATCCAATCCCTTCATTTTATAGGTAGAGAAATCTAAATCTTTTATTGTTAGAGTAAATTAGCCAAGATCACTCCATCAGATGGTCTTGGACTTTGAATTTAAACTACTATGAATTAGAATTTTAACTATTTTAATTCAAGTTATGTTCCAGTATACAGTATCACCTCCACTTACTATTCTCTAGACCAATAGGTATATACCAATAGGTAATACCTCTGGTCATAAACTTATTTCATCTTTACATATATGCCTTTTGCAGTATTATATTATACAAACATACATGCCAGTAGAACTACTAGTACCTTGTTCAGTAATCATTTCAACAGAAGCATAAACTTAAAAGCAATAAAGCCTCTTCTATGACATTCATTATACCTAGGCAAAAAAAGTGGGCACTCAATATTGCCTAATGGATAATAAGAGTTCACTAAATTCTGTTCACAAGAAAAGGCCAGTTTAATTAACCAGCATAGTCTAGAAAAAACTACTTACTGAAAATGATTTTTTTTCCATCTGACCACCATTCTACATGTCATCCTTGGTTTCCTTCCTAGCCCTCAAGTTCCTGTGTGTTCAAGATGGCATTCTAATGAGGAAAAATAAGAAAGTAGAAATTACTGACCTGTCCCCTGGTAGGGAGATCTTTCACACTATCAGGTTTGAAGAAAGTAAAGTCAATCATGGCTTGGAACAAAGAAATTGCTTTTTCAGTGTGGCCAGCTTGTCTGAGAAAATGACACTGCTGAAGAAAGAGTGCTATAAAAGAGAGAAGAAAAAGAGAAAATTACTCTTTAACATCATTAAAAGAAGGAGCTCATTTTCCAAAATACACAAATTTCCTCCTCTTTAATCTAAAAATAGGTTTGCACTGAGCTGAAAACAAAAGAACAAAAAAGTATTGTTTTTCCAAGAGGAAAAAAAAAGCTTTAAATATTGGGTGGGGGGGGGCACAAGGCAATGGGGTTAAATGACCCAAGGTCACACAGGTAATTAAGTGTCTGAGGCCAGATTTGAATTCAGGGCCTCTTGACTCTAGGATCAGTGCTCTATCCACTGTGCCACCTACCTGCCCAAAAGGTTTAAACTTTTAAAAAGCTTTAACTGTTATCCAATATTCTGGTATACCTACACAAGCAAATAACAAAATGCATTCCCTCACATTTCATAACTAATCTACTTGGTTAAAATATCAGAATTAAAAATGGCACAGTATATGAAATAAGTTGAGAAATTATCCTAATTATTAACTATCTTAAAGTCAAATTTCACTTGTACTTGATAAAAATGCCATTAAAGTGTATCAGATTTTCACCAAAAAGTAACGAGACCTATATCCACTCTAGCACTAGATGGCATTATTCACCAGCAGATTTTATCATATGTCCATGGCATAAACAGATGAAGATCTTATGATGGAATCTTTGAATTTATTTCACTCCAATAACTACTCATCTAAGAACCTTAAATCATCTATAAGGATGATAAGTAATTATTTGATCAATTTATAAGAACAGTAAATCTGTACTTGAGTAAAAAGTCAGTGAAATGATTTCATTTAAAAAAATTAGGAATCTAGGTTGTCAGAATGCTTTCAAAATTATTTTTTAGTAGATTTTCTCTAAAAAGTACTTAAAATATCAGCTTTTCTAATACCTGATAGAAATGTCTTATTCATTCATCTAATATATCCATTTGCCAGAAATAGAAGATGCTCCTTACCACATTTTAAATAATTTGACTTATGACTCAAGAAGAGCAGTGGATTAGTGTCTGTTAATTGGATGATTGGCTCCAAACTGACTCAGTAAATGTCTACTTTTATCTATCAAATGGCAGCAACCTACTAAGTAGGAAAAAAGCAACTAGAAAACTAAATAATAAATATCATATACCAAACAAACTTTTCATTACCTTGCTAAGTATTAATTCAAACTCAATTTATTTTACAAGATGAAAGAATTTATCTTTAGAAAACTTCACATCTATCTCCTCATGTTAATATTCCAGGTTCAGCTTTGAAATATCAGTAATTCACTCAATATATGTTCCCAGTTCTTTTGCAAACAACAAGCATCTGTTACATCCATATGGGGGGTAGCAATGCTTGCTTTATCAATTCAAGAAGCAAGACTCCAGACATTTTCAGTACATTTTTTTCCTAACACACACACACACACACACACACACAAAACAAATGCCCTTGATTACAACTATCTTTATGTATTTCATTTCACAGTGATATCTTCTTACCAAACATAGCTTCTTCAGTTCCAGGCAATGCAGGATGAGATAAGATGCTCCCATCTTGTACTGCTGCCAGGGTGCTGAGGCATTTTCCATACAGATTGTGAATTTTGGTTACTGTAAAGGTGCTAAATTGACTCTGGCAAAATAAGAGGTATTTCTGCCATAGGGCTGAATTATTGGGGTGTAAAAAGATCAGTTTCTGCCACTCTTTGATCAAAGTAGATGGTTCCCAGAATTCTGTACAGAGTTTTAACCTGGCAAGCTTCAGTTCCACATTGTTTTGGTTGCTTTCAATGGCACGCTCTAAAATGGACAATTTTTTTTCCAGAATTAGTTTCAGCGATTTTCTTCTAGACTCTTGCTCTCCCTCACTGATGGTGTATAAGCCAGGTCCTTTCATTACTTCATCCTCAAAACAAAAGGAAAACTGAGTTATAATTATACATGACATGTAGTTAATGTCAGGCATCTAAATGTTTTACAGTACATGGACCATCTCAAATTGGCTCTTCCTAGCAACGCTAAAAAGTTATTATTGTTATTATTAATAACAACAGAATTCACAATTACCTTTTTTTTAAAAAGTGAAAGTTGAGAGATTCTTACTGGTGAAACATTACTCAGGTTTGGTGCATAAATTTCTTTAAGTTTATGTCCATCATTTAAAAATATTGCGTTTACATCCCAATTATATCATAAAAGCACCATTAACAATTGTACTGAATAATATTCATCTGACTGACACAAGGCATTCTTTTTTGAGATAGGAGAATCACAACTATTTAAATGACTCAAAATGAATGGCCAAAAATCTCCCCGTGTCCACATATTTTAGTTAACAACTAGAGTGACTACTTCATTTGTCCATACTTAGGGCTAACCCCAAATGAGAGAACTTAAACTAAACAATGGACAATAAAACTTACCTGAAAAGAAACAAATTCCAGCCACAGTTGAATATCCCTGGGATTCTCACGAACTTTTCTGTTAAATTCCTCTACTTTAGCTTTTAAAATAGCATCTTCATTATCCTTCTGAGACACAGGCTGCTTTGTCTCTTGGTCTGAGGGACCCTGTCCTTGTAACCACAATGTTGTAGACTTATCATAAACTCCCAAAGGATTCACCCAAGTTGAGGTAGAAGGTAGAACTTCATCATCAGAGTCTTCTACTGGTATAAATGGGTTGGGATCAGGTGAGAATACTTCAGCTTTGCTACAAACAGCAACTCCATCAATGCTAAGTGAACGCACACTTTTCTTAGAGAAGTAGCGTTCAGATTTCTTATGCAATTGCTTCTTTTCTGTGGAAGTACCTTCCCAAGATATACGTTGTTTTTTAGGATTAATGCCAAGACAAGAGTTTCCCTTCCTTTTGTATCTTTAAAAAAAAAATTAGTAACTGGTTATGCATACATTTGAGTATCACAAATAGCTGGATCTCAGAAAGGTTTTTGAAGTCCCCTACTACACAATAAGCAGCAATAGAATATGGGTCTTTTTAACATATTTTTTTATTTCCTTCATGGGATTTAGCATGGTGTTTTGAATACTTTAGGTGTTAAATAAAGGACAACTTCTAATTCAGCAGGTGGAGAAATTTAAAGTCCTATGAAGAAATCTGACCAGGTCAACAGAGTGACCTTATGGCAGAACCAAAACCAGAAGTCATGTCTTCTCTCGTGCATTTCTATCCTCTTTCCAACCCACTACTTCTGACCAAGGTATAATTTTTTTAAGTTACAATTTCTTTCCCAGTAGTCACAATTCAAGCAGTATTTACTAGTAGCAATCTGGTAAAGCTTATAGGCAACCTTTTCAAAATGTTTTTAAATACATAAAGCATAATACACAGGAGTATTAAGAAAACCTATACTGAAATATATCTATGCAAGAATATATATGTATGAAGGCATTGTTTTTAAAGACTTTTAGTTTTTAAATACTCTTATCTACCCTACGGAAGTAAGGTTACTCTAAGAAATATTAGGGCCTTGACAATATTATGAGTTGTACAATATTTCAGATCATTAGTATAACCTCTGAAGTATTCTTTAAAAAAAATGAAGTCAGTTTACTACCTCTAAGTAAAAGCATATTTTATTAAAAAAAAACCAACATAAAAATAGATGTTTGCTTTGTATTCTCTTGATGAAATCTTCTATTTTTCTGAGTAATGGTATGCCCACTTTCAGAACCCAAGACTATGAAAATCCCAAATTACAAAACAGATGAACTGCAGATCATTAATCACATTATAATCTTTATATAGCGTTCTTCTTGACTACTTAGGTATATGTTTTATAAGCTACTTAATGGAGAATAACAGTCAATAAAGAAACTAATACTAATCATTAACATAACCAAATTAACATATTCCCCAAACAAAGATTAATTAGAAATTAAACTAAATTTTTGAAAGAGCCATGATTTCACTTGCATATTCCTCAAAATAATTCAGTCTTCTCTGGTAGTCAACCTTCTGGTAACTTTTAGTTAGGCTGATCCTAGAACAACAGATAGGTGGTCTGTTGTCAGGTACAGAGATAACTGAATTTTCTGCTTAGACCTTGCTGGACCTTTTGCTTGGTTAGGAATATTTTTCCAAAGGGATGCCATCTCCAAATCCTGATATGGCATAACGATTTAGAGTTCAAAAATTATAATGCAAGCTGGAAGGAAAATACAATTTGATTTATACTCAATCTTTCAGGAAAATACCACTGCACAACTGAAGCACCATTGTATAACACCATCAAGGATGTAATATGAGCCTTAAATATAAACTCATTTCTATAGGTTAGCTGCGTGTTCCATGCTCCAAGACCCTGAAGAGGACTAGTTTAACCTAAGAACATCTAAGTTCATCTCTGAAGATTCAATTAGAAAAATGTGAGTATTAAACAATTGTTTTTCTTTACAATCAGACACCTACCTATTCCACTTCAACAGCTGGTTAATGGGAGATGAAAATGAGACTTATTAATAACACTTTTCTTTCATCAGATTCCATTTTCATAACAGCCTGTGAGATAAGCCAGTCAGGAAATATTATTTCCATTATTTACAGAAGAAATTGAGGCCCAGAAAAGATACATACTCTTATCTGAGATCACATAACTAGTAAATGGCAAAACAAGGAATGTCTAGAACCTAAATATTTAATACTCTTTCTAACACAATACATTCCAATTAAAAAAATCTAACATTGAAAGAAATTAAATGTATCAATCAAAATTACTTTTCAAGTTTTCTATTTTAGAATAAAACTAAAATTGACATTTTTCCCCCATTTCTCAGGGACTACTGTACTTTGGAACCAGTCAAAAAAGGAGGGCTAAAAGTAGATCATTGCTAATGTCTCTTCCACCTCTAACATTATTTGAGGATACTCTCCTCTTTTTATTCTGTTAAGAAAAGGAACTATTAGTCTTCTACTATGGGACATAGAATCATTAGCTCTAGAAGTGGCCTCAGAGACAACTAATATAGGCCTCTCATTTTATAGAAGGGGAAATTGAGGTCTAGGAAAGTTGAGTAATTAGCCCAAGGTCACAGTAATAGGAAATATCAAAGCTAGATTATAGTTGTTTAAATATTCTGAGGATCTATAATTTCATCTGTTGTAAGAGTGACACCCCTCAAACAGTTCCCAATTCCTCCATGACTCAGCACTTTTTTAAACGTTTCCAGGGCTACTCATCCATTGTTGACTCTACACTCAAAAAAAAAAGTCTTTTTTTTTTTCAGTTTGAGGTAACAAGCCAGAGTTTGAGTTCTGCTAACATGTCACCTTCTGCAACTCAGGGTCATTGTAGGAATGCCATGGCCAAGGAGTCCAGGATCCTGCATTCTATCCTTAGTGCTATCTATCACTCATTGGGTAGATGACCAAGGCAAACTACATGACCATTTATAAATGAAAGGGAGAAACTGGATGACTTCTAAAGATCCTTTCCACATTTCTTCCTTCCTTCAGCAGTTATCACTTGTAATCAGTGTGGGTCCCTCCTTCCATTACTTTTGTATTATAATGATCACAGCTTCCTTAATTTCCACCACAAGTAAACTGATTCATATTTTCTATGAAATGATAGTAATAATAATAATAACATATAATGTAATATATATACTGTGTGATATATTATGTAATATATATTTCTTTCTCTTCTTCCTCTCTTCTTCTAACCTCTAATCCTCTTTTCCTATTCCTGCCACAATTCCCTCAGAAAAACCCTCATTCTACTTGCAAGTAATAAAGGTCCTAATAAGTGGCATCAAACCGGCTTTCTTTCAAACATTAGTATTCAAAATAAACAAAAAAAATTCATTGAATTTTATCAAAGACCTTTTGTTTTAATTATTAAAATTATAATAGTTTTGAATTCTTCTATTTTTAAAATAAATATATTAATATTCCACTTATCCTCAAGAGTCATAAGAAACTTTGGGCTGAAATCTATTGTACCTCCTCCCAACAAGAAATAAGTAAAAAAAAGTAATTCCTTCTAAATCTCTTGAACCACAGCCTCAGCCTCAACATTTTACATTGATAGATAAGACATTACATTACATTGTAAGACAAGCCATTTTTATTATCATTTAGTCCTAAATTTTAGAAAATTTATTCTTACACTGAACTAAGGCTGTTTCCCCATAACTAACACATCTGTCCTAATTCTGTTCTAAATTAATGCATACAATAAAACTCTCTTTCCCATGACAATTCCTCAACTACCTGAAAAGAGCTGGTAAAACTTCACTTTCTCCAGATTAAATATCAGTTACCCTCATAACCTCTCCAAAGTGACACCATCCTCTTTCAATTTTGGCAAATTTGACAAAAATGAAATTAAATGTAGCACTAAGAACTGGACCTGATATTCCAAACATGGACAGGCCAGTGCAGAACAGAACTATTTCCTCCCTTGATCTAGATACCATACTTCTGTTAATGATGATTAAGATAGCAGCCACATCATTTTGATGGATCACAATGAACTTGCAGACAAGACAAAAAAAAAACATGTGGAAGTTATCTTTTTATTTGAATTACTTCAAGTGTTGTTACTCTTGTTGAACCCAAGTGTATTTAAAATTTATTACTATTAAATTTCATTTTGTTAGTTGGACTCATCAATTTACTCTTTCTGAATCTTGATTCTGTCTTCTGAAATGTTATCTCTCCTAACTTTCTGTTACCCATAAAATTTGATAAACACTATTTCCATGTAAACATCTGTTTAATTAAAAAATTAAAAAGGACCACGAATTAGAACTTGTGGCTTGTCTCTAAGGCCCTTTATTGAGACTAACAATGATATTACTGAATGCCTAAACTTCTAATAAAGCATTGGGAACTGTGCAGTTGCATAATAAATACTTTTGATTTAATAATTGAGGAAAAAAGGTCTCAAATATATCATGGAGCAAATGTCATCCAGTCCTATAAATTCTCTATCCTTGAGAAATTTGGAACTACGTCCAAAAGGCAACAAAAATGAGCATACCCTTTGATCCAGCAATATCACTACTGGGTCTATAACCTAAAGAGATGATGAAAAGGGGTAAAAACATCACTTGTACAAAAATATTCATAGCAGCCCTGTTTGTGGTGGCAAAGAATTGGAAATCAAGTAAATATCCTTCAATTGCAGAATGGCTTAGCAAACTGTGGTATATGTATGTCATAGAACACTACTGTTCTATTAGAAACAAGGAGGGACAGGAATTCAGGGAATTTGCATGAACTGATGCTGAGTGAGATGAGCAGAACCAAAAAACACTGTATACCCTTATCAGCCACATGGGGGTGATGTTCAACCTCGATGGACTTGCTCGTTCCATCAGTGCAACAACCAGGGACAATTTTGGGCTGTCTGCAATGAAGACTATCATCTGTATCCAGATAAAGAGCTGTGGAATTTGAACAAATTTCAAGGACTATTCCCTTTAATTTAGAAAAAAAAACCCCAGATATCTTATTGTCTGATCTTGTTATCTCTTAGACTTTTTGTTTCTTCCTTAAAGATGTGATTTCTCTCTTATCACACTCAATTTGGATCAATGTACAACATGGAAACAAAATAAAGACTGACAGATTGCTTTCCATGAGGGTGGGGTGGGGGGAGGGAAGTAAGATTGGGAGAAAAATTGTGAAACTCAAAACTCAAATAAAATCTTTAAAAAAAATTCTCTCTCCTTAATGTCTAAATAAGTTCCTTATTATGGTTTTCAGAATTACAAATATACCTAATATCATCTAGCTTACACTTCCCTGAATATAAAGACTGTCTAATGCCTTATTGAAATCCAAATATACTATGTCTATAGTATTTCCCTAATCAACCAACCAATCTATTAATATCAAGAAAGGAAATGAGATAAAAATTTGTTATGAGTTATTCTTGGCAAACCTATGCTAGAACTTAGTGATGAATTCATTCTTTGCTCACAAATCATTTGTTTTAATAATCTAAAATTTTTCTAAAGATTGTCATTAGTCTCACTTATCTTTAATTTCTGTAACCTACCTTTTTCTCCTATTTCATTAGCTTGGTACAACTCTAGTACCTTTTGTTTTCTACAACTTCTCAGAAATGACCAATAGTTTTTCTATGATGTTCATATGTTCTTTCAGTACTTTAGAGATAGCTTATTTGCATCTGGAGATGAACACATCTAAAGAATGTTAGAGACTCTAGGCACTTTGCTTCCAGTCCCTCCTTGCCACATTCCTTGTGCCATTTACAGTTTATTCTCTTTGGTGGTGAGGATGGAAAAAAAAATAACAGTTAAATAGTTCTGCTTTCTGTATATCATCCATTAACATATTGAGTATACTTAACACTGAATCCCATCACTTCCTTCAAACATAGCCACAAACCAACAACCACCCCCGTCTCCCACAAACCTCAAATTTCTAGGTTTAGACTTCTTGACAATACTGTTTAAGCCTCATGCCACTCATTTGTATAGTCTAAGGTTTCCACCATTTATGACTTAGTCTCTCTCCTTTCCTCATCTTTAATTTCTCAGGATCCTTGCTGCCACATATATATCTAAGCCTCTCTTCTCATCCTTTAACCTTCACTCGATCCTCCAGCATCCCCTCAGGCTGTTAATTTATACCTATCTTCTCTGTTTCAGTCAAACTCCTAGGAAAAACCTATCTGTTCAGGCAGCTAGGTGGCATAGTAGATAAAGCAGCAGCCTTGGAGTCAGGAGTACCTGGGTTCAAATCCGGTCTCAGACACTTAATAATTACCTAGCTGTGTGGCCTTGGGCAAGCCACTTAACCCCGTTTGCCTTGCAAAAACCTAAAAAAACAAAAAACAAAACAAAAAAAAAACTATCTGTTCTAGATGCCTCTACTTTCTCCTCTCCTCTTTCTCCTCAACCATTTACACTGGCTCGCTCATGTAAAGCATAATTTTCTGAAGTCATCAATGACCTTCTGACTGCCAAATCTAATGAACTTTTCTCATTTTTTTTCTCAGTTCCCTCTTTAACTTTTGTCTTTTCTCAGTTATTTTCTCCATCCTCTTTGACCTCCTAAATAGCCGACATTATTAACCATCCTCTCTTCCTGGATAATCTTCTGTGTTTCACAACATTGGTTTCTCTTGGTTCTTTTTTCTATCTTACTGTTCCTTTTTTAAAGTCCTTTCTGGATCTGTATCTTACCCCCTGACCTTGGATGTAACTGAAAGGTTAATTCTAGGTCCTGTTCTTTGCGCTCACTCGCTCGTTCTCTCTCGTTCTCTCTCTCTCTCTGTGTATCTATCTTATCAGCTCCCCTGGTTTAATTATCATCGGTAAGAAGTGGTACAGAAGGTCTAAAGAGAGGAGAGTTTTGGAAGTAGGGTAGAATCAGGAGAAGTAAAAGGACTGTTTTTCTACCTGTTAGAGCTACATGAAAGTATACTCCATGTACTTAGTGCTCATTTACTGTGTGATTCTGAGTTTCTTATTAGATGTAGTAAAGAGAGGGAAAGAGGAGAAAGCTGCCAACACACAAGTCCTTCTTTACTTCTGACCTTGGACTAGCTAGTTAATATTTGTTCTTCCTGGTTCTCATATCTCCCTGCACCAATTCATTCTCCTCTATGCTGATGATTCAGATTTATGTTTCCAACTTTTTTGAAATCTCTATTCCTTAAGTCCACCAACAACTGCTTTTAGAACACTCGAAAGTGCATGTCCTGAATGCATCTCAAACTCAACATGTCAATTCTATATCCATTATCTTTTCCTTCAAACTGCTCCCTCTTCTAAACCTTTCTAATTCAGTCAAGGAACTATTCTTCTAGTTACCTCCAGGTTATGCTCACAGCTAGAAAGATATATGGAGTCAATAAATATGTAAGTGTCTTCAGTGTCTCAACATTATGCCAGGAATCTAGATATGCTAAGAAAAAATGAGAGGATAGATATCACAGGAATGGATACTAGAGCTAAAACTACTACAACATTTTTAACTTTACATTAGATTGTAATTGTTCTTTCAAATTCTCTGTACCAAACCACAATCTACTCCACCAGAAGATAATATGCACTCTCCAATTCAAAAATCTTCAATGACTAACCACCCAATAAATTCCCAAGTCCTTCATTTAGAATTGAAGGTACTCCTCAACTTGGTTTCAACCTAACTTCCCAGTTTTATTTCATATTACTTTCACCTGCTCTATGTCCTAGCTAAACTGAACTACTCCTCATTTCTCCAAATGTGCTTTTCTACCTCTGTGATTTTGTGATACCTAACACACTCTCCAGTCTACTCTCCTATCCATTTCAACCTACTGAAACCTAACCTATCCCTCAAGGACCAGCTCAAAGGACCATCCAACTTCCTTCCCTTGCTCTATGTGCCCCTGTCTTAAAGCTATAAGTTTTTTCTCTCTTCTGAACCATCTCAATACTTTATAACCTTCTTATAATTTTATTCCACTTTTGTCAAGATTACAGTGATTTATATGCATATTTTAACTCCCCTGTCAGAATGTAAGCTCCTTAAAAACATTTTAGATATGAATCCCCTCAAGTATCCAGAACAGTTGTCCTATGGACAAAGTGCTTGTAAAAATGAAAAAAAAATATATTATCACAAACATATTTCTAACAACTTTAGGGCTACAGCTATTATTCTGACAAGACATTTCAGCAAAATACCAAATTAAGAAGGAAAAAATAAAAGGGAATTAGAATGGAAGAACTCAAGACAATGTATCATAATCAATAAATTATTTCTAGAAATTTTAAGGACAGAATATAATGTGTACCTTGCTATGTCCCCACGATAAAGAGATTTATACTCCCAGTTTGCTGGATCTGGTTTCTTATCTGTTCTGAAGGTTTCTGTTGTCTGAGACTGAATGTCATCAAGCCAAACTAAGCGACTTCCACTGCTATCAGTGGCATTAGTTTCTTGACTGCTAGATAAAGGGAGGTTGAGGGAGGGGGAAGGAGAGGGGAGAGATGAACAAGAAAAGGGAGGAGAAAAAAACAGCTTTTTAAAAACCTCTTGGCTAAAAATTTGTTATTTGTAAAAACAAGCAAAGTTAAATATTTGAAATCCCACATCATATCAAACATACCCAAATATGCGGTATATGTACATGTCATGGAAAAGAGTACAGGAGTCTCAACTCAGTGAAACAGTTGAGGACATGAATGATAAGCATACCATACCCACCATCTCAGAAATGAACCTGTGAGTGTCACCAATACACACACATTCCCAACTTAAGATGTATAGAGTGATTTTCCTCATCACTTTATTCAAAGAATATACGCAAAACTCTGAAGTGTAGGCATTCCCTCCTCTGATATATATTATAGCCTCTGTATATCTTAATTGATGGTCTTCATGAGTTTCTATGGCCAACCTGGAAACCAACAGTCCAGTGATAAAGTTTTGAAACTAGCTACTGTCTTCTGAAAAATGACAACAATTCCATCATCAGATCTGTATTTGAAATCTTCTTGACCTGATAAAATTTTATGGGGTTTAGGCTATGAAAAGCATGGCCTTTGAGAATGCAGGGTCCATTCCATACAATGGTGAAGCATATAGGAGAGGAATATTAGAATAATTATAATAGTTCACACTCCTCCAGAATTTACAGTTCACAAAGTATTTTCTGGAGAACCATAATATTATTCTCACTTTGTAAATGAAGAAATGGAAGCTTAAAGGAGTTAAAAGTGATCTGCCATAGTCAGAGAGTTAGTATCAGAACTGAACCTAAAGCGATTTATTTTTCTATTACATCACAATGAATCCTACTTAAAAGTCTGTCTTTCCTTCCTTCTTTCTTTCTATGTAAGTTATCTCAACTCCAAAGGAGACATATTTTTTTCTGAAAAGTGGGGCTTCTTTCAGAATCAGCTATTAGAGTCAGACTTTGGAAATGATCTAATCTAAGTTATCCATTTAAAGGTTAAGAAAATGTGACCCATGTCTGCAATGGGGAATACCATCTGTATCCAGATAAAGAGTTGTGGAGTTTGAACAAAGTTCAAGGACTATTCCCTTTAATTTAGAAGAAAAAAAACCAGATATCTTATTGTCTGATCTTGCTATCTCTTATACTTTTTGTTTCTTCCTTAAGGATATGATTTCTCTCTCATCACACTCAAGGATATGATTTCTCTCTCATCACACTCAATTTGAATCAATGTACAACATGGAAACAAAGTAAAGACTGACAGATTACTTTCCATGGGGGGAGGGAGTAAGATTGGGGGAAAATTGTAAAACTCAAATAAAATCTTTAATGAAAGAAAAAAAAAGATTACTAGAAGAAAGAAAAAAAGAAAATGTGGCCCAGAAAAGTGAAGTAAAAGGACAAAACTGGGAACACTGGTTGAAAATTGCAGGGAGAAAGATTTCAGTTTCATTTAATGAAAACTTCTTTACCTTACAATTAAAACTACGTAAAAGTGAAATATGTTTCATTGGGAGGTAGTAAATTCCCTGTGACTACAGGTTGACTGATGACACGTCAAGTTATTATAGATGGAACTATTGTTTAGATATGGGTTAAAATACATGATCTTTCTAGTACCTTACAATTCTGAAGATTCTGTTATCTTACCCAGGGTCACATCACTCCTAAGTGAGAGAGCTAGCTTTCAATCCAGGACTTTTGGCTATAGGTCCAGGATTGTTCCTACTATACCGATGCTAACAATTTTATTTAGAGGGCTAATAAACTGAAAATGTGTTAGAAAGTTCATTTCATAGGGTTCAATTAGGTCTTAAATATTATTCAGGGTTAGAATCTATTTGATTTGGAATATGTGTTCTGAGCACTAAAATAGAAAAATACAGTAATACAGACAGACATGTAGACATCTATATATCTATCTATCCATCTCTTTGTCTTGCTCTACCCCTAGTTATCTAGCTATATCACAATGGTGGGGATAAGATGGGAAACAGAGTTGGCTGCCAGCACCATATCCCAGCACCCTGGAAGAAAACAAATTTGTCTTCTTAATATACCACCTTTGGATTTACTACAAATACCTTAACATAAACTGAAAGCTTTTGAAGTTAAACTAGAAATATAGTCCCCCAAGCAAAGGGAAGAATCCATAAAGATTTATGTCTCTAATAAGCCTTTGGGTGGAGGGGGAAGAAAGGGGGAACAAACAAACAACAAAAAAGTTTATAATGGTACTGACAAAGCAAATAGTTAAAAAAGTTCAAGCAAATATTAATAGTTATTCCATCACTGCCTACAGTTTTGTTGCCATGGAAATAAGTTCCATACTGTTTCTACACAAGGCATTTAAGGAAATGTTATGGGAATTCCAGAAGAGGGACACTCCTAGTCTGTCTCTAGGACTGATTCCCTCTGGGAAAAGCTGAATGAAGATTTTCTCTGCCAGTAGAGAAATTAAAGGGAGGAAAGAAGGGAGGAAAATCTCATCAACTGGAAATATGTTGAACCATCTCTGAAGGAAACAGGAAGCCAAAGTGAAGGAAGGGAAGGAACAATATCCAAATATTCCGAAGTTAGTTGTAGAACACCTAGAGAGTCAGCAACTTATCTCTATTTTGTTGAACAATAAGGTCAGTAAGCAGTTTATGATCCTGATTTAAGGGGGGAAAGATCACCCTTGCTTTGAAGGAGAAGAAATGTTCCATCTAGAAAACAGTAAACCAGTAGCTATAGATCTTAAGTTAAAGAAAAAAAAAATGATAGTAGGTGATTTCCTCCTAAGGGAAATAGAAAAAGCCAGCCCTTCTGCATCCAAATACAGAACCTCAGGAGATGGACTTTCAATCCATGACTCAAAGAAGAATTCCCATATTCACTAGTGCCCTTAGTTCCTTCCCCACCAGGGTATAAATTATCCAAGGAGATAAGATCCTGGGAAGGTTAAAAGGGACTATGCAAATTCTAGGCAAGATAATGAAGAAGATAGCTAGCAGGAATATGCATGATTAATAGATATCATCTAGCTCAACCTTAAGTTAGATATTTGATTTTCAGCAGAATGTCAATAAACTAACTAAACACAGTCTGGGTCACACAAATGATGCCATTTGTGTTGACATACAATGTCATGGATGGATACAATGGATGGAAAGTTATATCTATAAAGTTAAAAATTGTGATTTCCTAACACAACGCTCCTTGTACTTTTGGAAACTCCTTTAAGATTCATTGTCCCCATCTCTGAAATAGATTCAATAGTTGTTTTGTATGAAGGTTCAGTTGCAGAAGCATTAATCATGTCCCTACAAAATGAAGGCACTGTGCAAGAAAATAGAAATACAGAGATGAAAAATGAAAGTCCCAACCTTCAAAGATTTTACAATTTACTTGCAAGAATTTGACATTTATGCAGATGAACATAATCAAAAATAGAGCATTGTTGTTGTTTCAGTCATTTTTCAATACTGTCCAACTCTTCATGATCCTATTTGGGATTTTCTTGGCAAAGATACTGGAATGGTTTGCCACTTTCTTCTCTAGCTCATACAGGTAAGAAAATTGAGGCAAATAGGATTAATGACTTGCCCAAGTTCACACAGCTTGTAAATTCTGAAGCCAGATTTGAATCAGGAAGAAGACTCTGTCTACTAAGCTACCTAACTGCTCCAAGATAGAGCACAGTAAGGAAATATAGCAAGTGCTCAAGGAAGAAGAGAACACAGAGGAAATATTGAAGGCAACAGGAAAAAGAGAGGTCTAGAACTGAGTCTAGAAAAATCTTCTAAAAGAAAAGGATTTAGCAGGCAAAGATGAACAGAAGGTATACTCCAGGTATGTGGGTAAAGGACAATGGGAATGCATGGAAGTGGGAGGCAACAGGTAGAGTACAGAAACCACAGCTAGTAGTACAGTCTAACTGGAACTTAAATATCTACAGAAAAGTCAAGTGAAATATGGTTGAAAAGACACGTTAGATAGATAGAACCAGACTGTGGAGAACTCTGAAAGTCATGCTAAGGAGTTTGTTCTTTATTTGAAGAGCTTCAAAAGGTTTTTAAGCAAGAGAATAATGTATTATAAATGTTCCTTAGGAAAATTAATATGGAAGTTCTATTAGGTAAATTGGGCAGCTAGGTAGTGCAGTGGATAGAGCTCCAGGTCTGGAGTCAGGAAGACATCTTTCTGAGTACAAATCTGACCTGAGACACTTTCTAACTGTGTGGTCCTCAGTAAGGCATTTAACTCCATTTGTCTGTTTCCTCATCTATAAAATGAGCTGGAGAAGGAAACGGAAAACCACTCCAGTATCTTTGCCCCAAAGAAAACCCCATATGGGGGGGTCACAAAATGTTGGACATAACTGAAAAAACTTAACAACAATAAAAATTAAGTACAGTCCAAAGAAGAAAGAATCAAAAGGCAGGAAAATCAAGGAGGATGTTGTTACAAGTAGTTCCAGAAAGAAGAGATAGAGCTCCATATTAGGATGATAGCAGTCTGAGTAAAGAGGAAGGGGACTATATATTATGGAAAGAGTAGACAAGATTTGTCTAAGAAAATAATATATATATACGTCTACTCTGAGAAAAATAGCCACTAGTTAAGACTGCATTGACAGTTCATTCATGAAGGCATAAGTTTGCTCAAAGTTCTAAAAAGAAGCAGTTACTCATTTTTTAAATATGACAGACTATGATATATAAAGTAAATGAAGAGCAAATCATGCTTCAGTGATTTGAATTAGAATAAATGAAGAACCTTTGATTTACTGATTGGGAAATATGGATATCAAAAACTCTTGAATTACAGCACAACAAATATAATTTACCAAATTTTAGACAAAGAATTGAGATTTTAATTATAAAGTAAGAGGATCCAATGTCTGAACCAAGAAAGATAGGAAGTGAAAGGGCATATTTCAGAACTATGTTAACTGAACCTGAAACAACTAAGCAGTTGTTGTTAAGGGGTAAATCCAGTTGACCATAAAGAACATCTTGGAAAAAAGAACCAGAGAAGTCACCTGGCAAATATTTGTTTGGTCATAGTGAGTTGTTAGTTAAGCACAGTGTGGATTAATTCAGCTCAGGAGTGATCAACACATAAGTTATTTTTATCAAAGAACATTTATAGACAATACCGAAGTGTTTACTTTGTAGAGTTGTAAGTTAACTTGAGCATATGGATTTTCCTCATTCATACACTCCTTTCTCCAAGTGACCCCTCACCCTCACAGTTACTGAATGAATTGATGGAAAAGTATGAGCCAAGTTTATATGATGTATTTACTTTAATTTATGAGCATCTGTGATGCTATTATTATTATTATTTCTTTTGCCTTACTGTTTGGGGGGGGGGGGGTTTGCAAGGCAATGGGGTAAAGTGACTTGCCCAAGGCCACACAGCTAGGCAATTATTAATGTCTGAGGCCAGATTTGAAATCAGGTACTCCTGACTCCAGGGTCAGTGCTCTATCTACTGTGCCACCTAGCTGCCCCCTTTTGCCTTACTGTTAAATAAATGCTATATTTAAGATCTAAGTGTCACGACTGTAAATGGCTACTTTTGTCTAAATGGAAACACATCAGTGGGGGCTTGAGAGATGAAGTGGAATGTAAGGAAAGTATATTCCCCCACAATAGGGGGAATCTTAGAACTGTGAAAAAATGTGAGTACAAATATATGATGGTCTTTCTCTGGGAATACAGATCTGCCAGTGTGAAGATGGATTAGAGAAAGCAAAACAATAAATCCTTTTGTGAAAGGTATGAGGCACTATAATGGTGAGTGACCACCCTATGTACCCATTTCATTTGTCAATTGACTGGATGTGGAATGTTAAGGGCAAAGGAAAAGTCAAAGATGGCTGACATTTAGAGTGTTGATCATTAGTATTATTAATATTTTAAACAGATATTGGGAAATTAGAGAGGCAAGTTTAGTGGGAGAAGATAATGAATTTGGGACATACTGAATTTAAGGGGCTAATGGGACATCCTAAAGGAGATATACAGCACGCATTATGATGAACCAGAGCTTAGGAGACAGCCTAGAGCTAGATAGACAGCTTTAGGAGTTACTTTAATAAAGGTAATAATTGAACCCATGGGAACTGATGAGATTACTCAGATAAAAAGAGTAAAGAGAAAAGAGGGTCAAGGAAGAGGACACATATATTCAAGGGACAAGGATAAGATGATGAATCTAGAGAGACCATCAAAGAAATGTCAAGTAGAAGAAAAACTAATAGAAGACAATTTGGATTCATGTAAATTCCTTTGAAAATAAATTTTAAAATCAGCTTATGAGGACTAACAGGGAAATAGTCACCAACACATGAAAAGAATTACTAACAGGAAGGCTATTTCTGTTTAACTGCCACTTGAAACTTCTTTTACCTTGCTATTCAAGAAGGTAAAATTTGGTGCTTGGTATTCTAATGACATCTGAGACCTAAATTGGCATATCCGGATGACATATAAAGAACTTCAGAGCTCTAAAGTGCTTTTCAGCAGGTACATGATGTAGAATGGTCCCCAGAGGATTCACTGTTTACAGGTTGAATGGAAACACAAAGGGCTATATTCCATACTTGGCTCCAAGTATAGTGCACACTGACATCAATGGGAGTTACATGCACAGAACGAGAATGTGACAGTCTCCTAAGAGCTACAGAACACTTAACTACTTTTAAAGAACACATGAGACACATGCTTAAATTTTAAACTTCTCTCTCCAAATTTTCATATACAAATAAAGGAAAGAATATATTTAAATAACGAAAAATGCAGCAAATTTTATGCTGCACTTCCTGTTCTATCTATGGATGGGGCACTTTCACACAGAACTCGTTATAAGAAAAAGATGAGGCATGCATGGTATAGTAAAAAGAACACTAGATTTAGAGCCAGAGAACCTTGGCTCAAATCATTTCTAATTACTAGCTATGTGATGCTGGTGGGCAAGTCACTCGGCTTTTCTGGATTTTAGTTTCCTGGTTTTAAAAAAAAAGTGTCATGATTGTAAATGGCTAGTTTTGTATAAATGGAAACACATCAGTGGGGGCTTGAGAGGTAAAGAGGCATGAAAGGAAAGCTACATTAAATGAGAAGTGGGAGTGTCAGCCCAAACCCCATTAATTGGAAAATATTTTAAAAATAAAAATGCAACAGAATATAGATAATGTTCATCTGAGGTTTTGAAAATCAATATGAGGCCTCAAGGGATCTTTAGGTACAATTTGGTGACTTCTATTTCTATCCGAATTTGTCACCACTTCTCTAGATAAACACTAAATGAACAAGTGGGAGATGGCCTACATAAATGAATGAGTATCAGGAAACACTGAGTAGGACATACATAAGAGCAAATGACACTAGGATTCCTAAGAAAGGAAAAACTCAAATGACATGGTATGGGTATTTATGAACAGAAATACATACTTTGGTTTCTCAACTTCCTTTTTACTGTCAATGACTCCTCTTGTAGATATATCCTTTTCAGAGTCAGTAGCTGAATAAGACTCACTGTCACTAGACTGCTCATTTACTTTTTTGGTTTTCTTGTGGTGTTGGTGTTTTTTCTTTTTCTTCTTTTCTTTCTTCTTTTTTCTACTGGTTTGTTTATGCCTTTTGTGTGTATCACTGCCTTCTGAAAGGTCTGGTCTCAAAGGGCTTCTGTTCAGAAAAAATAAATCAATAAATCTTCTAATTATCCTCAAAGAATAATTAAGGGAAATATTAAGATACACTAAACAATTACAGATTGAAGGGGGAAAGAACAAGAAATAATGCTTACATAATTGAAACAGAACTTATAAGATATTCTTATAAGATCTGTGCTAAGAGAGTCTCAGCTACATTTATAAGGTCTTAAAGTTAGAGAAAAAAATATGTAACATTAACATGTACCTTTAAACAAAAAGCATCTTGAGATTAATTTTTCAAATCAAAAATAGGATTTTTTTTAAAAAAAGGCAACATTCTAAGAAGTACAATTTTAGTCTTACTCATTCCCACTAACATGGCTTTAAAGGCAAAAAACTGAACCTAAGTCTTGTTCATAGTTTCTGAAGATTAAAACTAGGCAATATAAACAATTCTTTCTCAAATTCAGTAGCACAGCAGCTTTATCCTTCCTCAAAAACAAAGGCTTATAGCACTGTATACGCAGGCCCAGGGCATAAAGCATATAAACAAAGGTATACAAATCTATGTCTGCAGGACAGCTCCATAGAGTCATTACCATAATCTTCAGCAATGGACTTTTAAATTCAGATACAAATTATATGTTGGTCTAAAAAAAAACTTTCCTCAGAATTTCAGATAATCCAGGAGTAGAAATGAAAAGGCACAATTATCAATTTTTATGAAAAGAGATCAAAATATAATAAGGAACTATCTTAACTATAAGATTTGAGAGATTATTAAGATTAATAAAGTTGCTTAAGAGAGTCAAAAGAAAATATCTACATTATCTATAACAATGTAAATAAAGTCAACATGGTCAGGCAGAAAAAAAACTGTTCAACTATAACATTTAATTTAGTAGAGTCATACTGTCTGTTAAGGAGTATTTCCCCCCTTTGTTTTAATAAATTGATACATTTTTTTCCTGGGGAAATTCACCTTGTAAGGAAGGGAGGAGATTTGGAGCTTTGTTTGGAAATGTCTGTTATATCAAAACTAATGTTAAAACAAATAAAGCTGCTTAAGAGTCATGATACTGACATGTCCCTCCTGGCCCAATTACAGAGGCACTTCCTGTGATGTCACTTTAAAATGGAAAGAGGAGAAAGAAGAAGGGAAGAAAAAAAGGAAATTGTTAGTGAGATAAGGGAAAATATAGTTCAGAAAAGATCAGCATAGTGTTTATTAGTCTTTCAAGGAGTTTCATTTAAGCTAAGACGTAGAAGTTCCTTCTTATACTAGTCACAATGGCAAATGACACAGCATGAAAGGGAAAAAATTCATTAAGAAAAATGTCAAAAACATACTACCTTATGAGCAGTTCCTTCTCAGAAGTAAGGGATGCAATCTCTATAGTATTTTGTTGCAGGGTTGGTATGTTTCCAGTACAAAAGCTTGAGTTGCTCAACCAATCTAAATCTACACATAAGGGGGGGAAAAAGATAAATAAAATTAGCTCAAAATGCTCTAAAAAAAGCAGGAAATTCATCAAATCAGCCTATGACCTAATTCACTGCCAATGTCAGGAAACCATTCTAAATAGTCAAAGACAGCGAAAAGGAGTTGCAAAAAACTTTATCTGGCAAAGGACAGGAGGATTTTAGCACACTTAACTATTTAAGACTATAAACTCTCTTGTCTTATCCAGCTACCTTGTAAGTAAGTCAACATCAATTCAATTCAGCAAATATTTACTAAATGCTTCCTATATATGAAGCACTATTCTAGGTGTAAAGAACAAACAAAAACCAAATAATCTCTGGTCTTTAGGAGTTTAAAATCTACTGCAAGTGCCAGGTAATCTGAGTAGGTTCAGGGAAGGTTTCATCTAGAAGCAAGAAACAAGATTTTGAAAAGACAGAGATGGGATAAAGTACATTGCACTTTATAAATGCTTTTTTCACTCATTCATTCATTGAAGGCACAGAGGAATGATTTGTGGGAATATATATAGCACCAGGTGACTGGATTCCAGGTTAGAATTGACTGGAACTCAAGTACCTAAAGAGAAATGCTGATATGAAGACTGAAGCTATATTGTAGAAGAGCTTCAAAGCTGGTCTAAGAAGTTTACATTTTAATTGTAAAAGCAATAAGAAGCTACTGTAGACAGTGGGTGACAGAGAATCTCCACCCTCCTTTGGGAAGAGTAGCAACTTCCACTCAATGACAATCATTCTTAACCTGGTCATATCCTTTCTAATACTGGCTGCATCTGCACTCTTTCTCTCCATCTCACAGATTGGGGGGGGGGGGGAGGTAAAATGGGGAGAATTGGAATATTCTGTGCTTCCCACTGCTACTTTCAAGTCCATCACTCAATTACCTCTCTTCCTCTGAGGTTCAAACTTCTCCTTTCTACCACCAAATCAAAGTCCTGTTGCCTATATCTATAGACTGCAAGTCACTCCCCCTTCATTCCTCAATGAGATTTACAATTTTTCTCTCTTCCTCAACTTCTGTCCTCAAACTAGGTGACTTCAACACACAGAATGACCTTTCCTCAAACTCCTTAAATGCAGTTTCCTAACCTACTCACTTTCCATGAGCTATTTCTTCATCCTCAGACACATGCAAACAGAGTCATACCCTTGAAACTGATAAGTCCAAAACAAAATTCATTATCTTTCCCTCTAAACTCTCCATGCCTCCCACCTTCCCTAACTGTAGAGGGCAATACTATGCTCCCAATCCCTTAGGACACAAATAGATGAGATATCTTTGACTTTATCACAATCTCTTACCCCCTCCCCATAAACAATCTGTTGCTAAGACCAGTTGATTTCACCTCTGCAATATTTCTTGAATACATCCCCTTCTCTCCAAAGACACTGCCACCACTCTAATGCAGGCCCTCACCATCTCATAACGAATATTGCAATAGCCTGTTGGTGGGTCTGCATGCCTAAGGTTTCTCCATACTCCATTCTCCATTCATTCATTAAAGTGATTTTCCCAAAACACAGATTCAATCATAACAGACCTCTATTCAATAATCTCCAATGGCTCTCTATCATCTCCAGGATCAAATATAAAATCATGTTTGGCATCAAAGCCCTTCATAACCTATCTTTCCAGTCTTCTTAATGATTTATTCCTGGACATATTTTTGGTGTAGTAGCAATGACCTTCTGTCTGTTGCACAAGATGCTTCACCTTTTAGCTCCCAGCCATTTCGCTGGCTATCCCCACATTCCTGGAATACTCAACTTTGCCCTAACTGACTGCCCTGGCTGTCCTGTAAGTCTCATCTCACCTTTTACAGAAAGACTATCCTAGCCCCTCTTAATGTTAGTGCCTCTTCTCTGTAATATTGATTTGTATATTGTCTCCCCATTAGATTGTGGGCAGAGACTGTCTTTTGCCTCTCTTTGATCCCCCAGTGCTTAGTACAGCATCTGACATGTAGCTGATGCTTAATAAATGATTGATTGACTGATTGATTCTAGTGACAGGAACTCTAAATTTTAGGAGACAGAAAGCAGAGATAGGGGAGATGCACCAGGAAATAGTCTGACACATCTCTAGACTATGAGAACATATTTCAAAGTATCCAGACCTAATTGCCTACAATCCTATATAGAAATAGATACAAAAAGGAAACTGTCAGAGATATAATTCTGAAAACAGAAACAGAAATCTTTCCAGTGAGTAAGAAATGAGGCAAGAATTTTATCTAAAGGACCAATGGGTTTCACAGGGGAACTCACTAGTCAATTTAGACTTTTACAAAGTATGCAATAAAAAACAAAGAAAGGAAAGGTAACAAAAAAATCTGTACAAGAATAGGCCTGTAAATACAGTGTAATAAGGGTTAAAATTCAGAATAAACCAAGGCTGGCAAATAATGCTAAGGTCAACAGAAATGATCTTTTTTTAAAGAAAAATCTCTTTGGGGAAAGAGGAAAAAATCAAAGGAAGGATAGGATACCTACCTAAGATAGATAGGTTGTACAAGAATCACAGATGAGAGGGAAAAGATATACCTACTTAATTTTTCATTTGCTAGTTTTGTCTGTCAAGGAAAATGATCTTTTGACAGAGAAGGAACAAAAAGTGTTTAACAGGGAGTTGAGATCAAAGTGAGTAAGGAGAGGGAAAGAGAACTAGCTGCCCTGAATAAGTTTAAGTCAACAGAGCTAAACTGTATTCTAGGGCACTGAAAGAATTGAAATATAAGCCTGGGGAATGGGAATGTGATCTGATCGGTGGGGAATAAGGGAGGGCAGCACAAGACTGATTGCTTATTTGTTTCCCCAATTTCCCAAACATATTACAATGTACTGTCTGTAAAACAGGCCCCAATGAGCAGGACTTCTTGAAGATATGTAGTGCCAGTTTTGGAGTCAGTAAGACATGAATTCACATGCAGGCTAACAGTTACTAGCAGTATGACCCTTGGGGATGGATTTGACCTTTCACAGCCTCAGTTTTCTCACCTATAAAATGAGGATAATAATAGAATCTTTCAAACAGAGCTGTTGTGAAAATTGTAATAACAGGTAAAACACTTTGCAAACTTTAAAGCACTATATAATGTCCTACTAGATTTAAAACTATAGTTTAAAGCAGCAGTTATCAAAACTATTTGGTATTGGTTAAGAAACAGAGTGTAAATCAGTGGAAGACTGCAAGACACAGTCATAAATAACTATATTAATCAACTGTTTGATAAACTCAAAGACTCCAATCTCTGAGATAAAAACTCACTATCTGGCAAAAACTGCTGAAAAATTGAAGAACAGTTTTTTGGCAGAAACTAAGCATAGAACACATTTCACACCAAATACAAAGATAAAGTCAAAACAGGTACAAAATGGGTATGCATTCGATATAAAGGGTGATACCAAAGGAGGGTTAGAGAACATTATGAAACACAGAATGGATAACTGCTATTATATTAAATTTGAGATTTTGCACAAATACAACCAAGATTGGGAGAGCAGAAAGCTGGGAAACAATTTGAGTCAGTGTTTCTGATAAAACCTCATTTGACTCAATTACATATTTTAGAAATTTTAGAAACATAAAAATATAATTCATTCCCTAAATGATAAATGATCCAAGAATATGAAGAGGCAATTTCCAGATGAAGAAATTAAAGTTATAGTTATATGAAAAAATACTGTAGAGATACTTAGAGAAATGCAAATTAAAACAATCCTGAGGTACCACCTCACATCTATCAGATGGCTAATATATCAGAAAAGGGAAATGATAAATGTTGGAGGAGATATGAGAAAACTGGGACACTAATGCACTTTTGGTAGAATTGTGAACTGATCCAACCATTTTGGAGAGCAATTTGAAACTGTAACCAAAGGGCAATAAAACTCTGCATATCCTTTGACCCAGTAATGTCACTACTTCCATCTCTATCCCAAAGAGATCACTAAAAGGGGGGAAAGACCTATATGTACAAGAATATACATGACAGCTCTTTTTGTGATGGCAAAGAATTGGAAATTAAGGAGATGCCCACCAATAAGGGAATGAATGAACAAGTTGTGGAATATGAATATAATGGAATATTATTGCTAATAAGCAGGCAGATTTCAGAAAAACCTGAAAAGATTTGTATGAACTGATGCTGAGTGAAGTGAGCATAACCAAGAGAACATTGTACACCTTAACAACAACATTATACAATGATCAACTATGATGGACTTAGCTCCTCTCAGCAATACAGGAATCAGACAATTCTAAAAGACCTTCAATTGAAAAATGCCATCCACATGCAGAGAAAGAACTATGGAATCTCAATGTAGATCAAAGCATACTATTTTCACTTTTTTTTGGTTTTGCTTTTTTGCTTTTCCCGTCTTGGTTTTTTTCCTTTTTTGTTCTGATTCTTCTTTCACAACATGACTAATATGGAAATAGATGTAACATGAAAAAAAACCTCACCTCTGACCCTACCAAAAAAGGGCTTTATACATACTAGCTACAATTATTATTGTTATTCTATTCCTGGCAAAATCCTAGAATATATTATTAAAGGAACAGTTTATGAGCCTTTAGAAAGGTAATCACTAAGAGTTAGAATAGGGCAACTACAAAGTCCAGGGGATAGAATGCTAGGTCTGGGTTCAGAAAACTTGAGTTCAAATCTGGCTTCAGAAACTTTGTAACCCCAGGCAAAGTCACTTAAACTTGTTTGCTTCAGTGTCCTTATTTGTACTACTAGTACTAGTACTAGTACTAGTACTACTACTACTAGTAGTCCTTTGATATTGAAGAGGATGGACCAACCAAGTGACTGGAAGGTGTGAGTGAGTTGCACTATTATGTTCATCACAGTGAAGAATATGCAGTGCAAGGCCTCCTCATTTGCCTTTTCCAGAATCATTCTATCTCAGGGACTAATTTATAGGAAACAGGACTGACTGCTGCAGGAGTCTCTTGACCTTTAATAAGTTTCAATGCTTCCCATATGAGTGAGGCACCACAGCACATTATCAAATACCATGCATGACTAGCATGTGAATTTTGGAGACAGAATGCAACTACAGGTACATCCTTACACCTGTCTCTCAATGGGCTAATTGTCAAAATGAGCTGAAGAAGGAAATGGCAAACCACCCCAGTACCTCTGCCAAGAAAACCAGAGTTGGATATGTCTGAAATGACTTGACAGACTGAACAATAAAAACAATAGTAGAATGGCTTCATCTATAATAGGTCATGCCAAGCTAACCACATTTCCTTTGTTGACGAGATTACTACATTGGCAGATCCAGGGGAATACAATCACAATCCACACAGTACATCTGATCAAGACATCTAACAAAGTGCTGGATGTTCTCCTCTGGAGACAGAGAAAGTAGACTAATGAATATAATTGATAAGTTTCAGAAATGTTTGAATTATTAGTTCTGAAGAGTAATATGAATGGTTAGGTCTCGTATTGAAGGAAATCCCTAGTCAGTGCATTCTAAGGGTCTAGTTAGTATGTGTGTCAATTTTCAGGTGACATAAAGCTAGGAAGAATAATTAATTCACTGGATGACAGAAAGAAGAACGATCTCAACTGGCTAGAATGAAAGACTAAATCCAGTAAGATAAAAATTGAATAGTTACTCTCACAGGTCCAAGGATATATGCAAAATTCCTCAATTACACTGAAAAAATCAACTTCACAAGTAAATGATGAGGGAGGCATGACTAGACAGCAGTTCCTATGGAAAAGAACTGATTTAATAAACTACAAGTTTAAACTGGCTCAACAATGTAACATGGCAACCAAAAAAAAAAAAATCTAATATTATTCAAGACTCCAATAAGAAAAGCTTGGTGCCCAGAACAAAGAAAGTAATAGTTTACATTGTTCTTTGCCCAGGTCAAACCACACCTAGAACACTGCAATCAGCTCTAGGCATCAAATTGTAAGACCATGGAAAAACTAGAGTGTGCCAAAGGAAAGCAATGAGGACAGTGAGGATACCAGACCCTATGCAGGTAAATGGAAAGAACTAGCAATGTTTAAAGCCTTAGAAGGTACATGAAAGTTATCAAACTTTGACCCAGAAGGACAATAAAATTTTGCTGTCAATTTGAGCTTAGTTCTAGTACTGTTTAACGTTATCAGTGACTTGGAATGTAGGTATAAATAGCATGCTTATTAAATATACAGATGGCACAAATAGAAGGAAAGTGAATACACCATCCAAAAAGATCCTGACAAATTAAATCACTGGGTTAAATCCAAGTTGACAGAATTTATTAGCCACAAATACAAAGTCTTACACTTGAGTTCACAAAAAACAACTTTATAAGGACAAGATAGAGAAGGCAAAGTTATCCAGTAGTTTACCTGAAAAAAAAAAGGGGGATTTCATGTACTATATAAGCTCAATATGAGTCAATAGTGTGAAACGGTAATGAAAACATGGAATCCAAGGCTAAATGGATCAGTGTCCAGAGTCACTCTGGACATCAAAGTTTCTGATGTCTAATCTGTCTGGTGTCATGCTGACTAGGGTAAGAATGCATCTGGAGCATAACATCCAGTCCTCATCACATGTTTAGAAGGATTTTTATTGTATAGTCTTGATTTTAGAAGAGGACCATGCTATCAGGGAGATGATATCATGACTTGCAAGTAAACTGGATTTATGTGAGGAGGGCTGTGCAAATGTCACCAGTCTCACTTTCTTCTCAGGAGCCATCTGGGTTCAGTGTTAAGATATAGATCAGAATTACTAGAGACCTTGTTTTTTTTTTTTTAAGCAAAAATTTAACAGTCTGTTTAAAGGAGGCAACACCCATTCAGAGATTAAGGCAAGGTAAGAAATGAGTCAAAAAAAAAATCAATCTGAGAGGGGAAGACTCTCAGGGTTTCTGGTAAAAACAGAAACAATTATTTGCATTCACTATGAGCCAATCAGAAGCCAAAAAATGACTAAGTGGGGATTAGAGAAGGCACTAAGAAAGGTAAAGGACCCTGAGATTATGATGTGAGGGTTGATTGAAGGACTTAAGACTGAGGCCAGATGATAATCACAGCTATCCCAAATAGGAATGGACTATTTCAGGATATACTAGACTTTCCTTACTTACAAGTTGTCAAATAAAGACTAGGTAATCACTTGATAAGTATTGTTTAATAAAATTCAAGAAGCATTCATCAAAGTAAACCTTATATGCAGTTCTGGGCTAGGAGCTGGACATACAATGATAAAAAAACAGAAGTCTTTGACCTCAAGTAGCTTACATTCTTACCCTAGAGAAAAATTCATATTCATTCACAGACTGGAGTAGATGATTTCTGCAGTTATATCCATTTCTACAATGTGATGATAAACGCAACATACAATGTATATTGTATTTTGGTTTTGAACTCTGCACTTTCATTCTATTCTTATGGGGATGACTGTTTTTAATTAAAGTTCAGGCTTTTACACTGATATCTTGAAGAATTTGGTCCACCATTTCAACCTGTTAAAAAAAATTTAATTTGGATTTCTGTCATTTAAAATAATAGCTATCACACTTTCATTTTGTGTTCACAAATTTGGTAGACGTGTCTCTGGTGTCTTCATTGAAGTAACTGACAAAAATGTTGAACAGGAGGGAGATGACAGAACATGCCACTAGACAACACATTTAAGATTCACACTCTATCAGATAGGACTTGAGCTGAGCCTTGAAAGAAGAGTAGGTCTTATGTAATCCAAGTGGATTGGGGTGGGGGTGGGGGGTAAGAGGGAAAAGTGAGAAGGCAGTCCAGGCCAAAGTCAAAATATTAACAGAGGCACAGGAACGGAAATAGCCATGGCTTGTTAAGAGAAAATTAGGAAATCACTATGGCTGGAGAATATAGAGGATGTGCAATGACGTTAGAAGTAAGGGAGACCCTAATTATCTTCTGGGGAAGGCAGAGAAGACTGACAATAATCTGTGCCAAACCTGGAAGAACAAGTAGAATTTTCATAAATGCAAATGGATTTGTCTGGTCAGTGATGCTGGGGACGAAGGAAAAAATGACAAGGGCAAAGATTTGAAAGTATTTTGTGGTGAGTGAAGAACCAGGACCATTCAAATGAAAGATTCATATTGGGAAGTAGTAGGGGACTAAGGTTGGAAAGGCAAATTGAGCTATATTGTAAAGGGTCTTGAGGGTCCTAACTGGTAACCAGAAACCACTCAGAGTGTGTCATGATAATGTTTTAGAAATATTAATTTGGCTATAAAATACAGATTTGCAAAAGAATGAATTATATTTAAAAGTTCTATATTTTTCTTCTTTTATTAACTCAAAAAGAAACAAGTACTAAAGTTGTTATACAAATAGGTTCATGGGGTGAAAATGTTTAAAACCTGTCTTGCCTTTAGTACAAATACACCACCAGCCATGCTCTGCAGGTGCTTGAGGCCTAACCAAATTCTGGCAGCAGGGTAGCAATCATTTTAATAAGCTCTGCTTCTTCAGTTCCAAGAATTTCTCACATCATCATGAAATACCACTGTTATTTTTCTCTCTCTCCTTTTAATCATTCAAAAGCTTTTCTTTTAATTTAACCTGTTATCTACAAAGCTGCTTTTTCTCAGTAAGGGTTCATGGGCACAACACAAATGTCTTAAGGATATTCAAATTGGTGCTCCCTATTAACAAACTGAAACAATGTATATACAGTACTTGAACCTTTGGCACAAAGAGGAAAGAGACCCAAATGAACAAAATTCACAATGCTATCTATATTGGTCCAACATTCACTGAAGGTCCACTATATATAGGATTAGAAAAAAGAATTATCTGCTCCCCAATCCCAGACTCAAGGACTTTGTAATCTAATGGGTGAATTTAAAATCACTGTGACACAAATGCTAAAGAGAATTTTTCAACAGAATTTCGTGCAGTCCTAAGTCATCCTCATGCCCAAAGACTCTTCCATTTCTTTTTCTTTTTACTGAAGTAGTCCCCATTCCCTTGGGTTTAATGCCTGGGGAGGTAAATTTGAAAATAGCTCCTGTTGCTCAGTACCCACTTATTCTCCACCAGAGGTCACTGTCATTTCCCCAACGACTTCCTGCAGCAAATGAGGAAAAAGGATAAAGCCACAACAAAAATCTACACAAAGACCAGAAAAGTCCATTTTTATGTAAAAGTCTCTAATAATGGAGATGAAGAGGTAAAATTTAGAAGATTCAAGTTAAAAAAAAAAGATAAAGTCTAATTCTTTTCCAGAATTTTTCAGACAGAACAAGCAAGGTTTTAAGGATGCAATTAAGGCTTTGCCATAGGGACCATGTGAGGAAACAGTTTGTAAAGAACTAAGACTAAGGTAATTGGAGTTAGAACTCTTGAGTTTTCAAGCTATATCATCAATGACTTGCTTTGTTGTGCCTGATGTTTCCAGAGTCATTTTAAAAGTGGTTGTATTTTTCATTGTTATATTCCTTTATCTCTCTTGACATGATAGAAATGGATACTAAAGCATACCTTTTTCTTTCTTACAGATATGTTTTATATAACTTTACATATATATAATAATGCTTGTCTTTTCAAGGGGCAGGAGGAAGGAAAATAATTTGAAATTCAAAAATTTTAAACATGAATGTTATAAAAATTAAGGAAAATATTTAACAAATAAAAATATTTTTTTTTAAAAATGGGGGGGAAGAGTGAAGACTTTAGATCCTAAAATATCAGAACTGAAAAAAACCCTTAAAAACTAATCCCAGTGCAGCCCAATTCACATTTATAACCTAGAGATCAAGAGGTCGAGGGAAATGACTCACCTCAAGTCAAACAATTATTAGTGACAAAGCCCAAACTGACTCCCAGGAACTATAGTAATACTCTCAAAAATATCTTGAGATCTTCAAATGTAACATGCTATTTATTCATTCATTCACTAATCTTTATTAAGTGATTACTATAAATTACACAAAGACAAAAAAAACTTCCTACTCTCAAGAAATTTACATTCTCCTGGGGGAAAGGCATACAACACTGCACAAAATTAAATACAACATAGACACAAAGAAGATAAAATAATATCTGGAAGGGGGGGTAACATTAGCAAAAAGGCAGCTGGGGAGGGGGCCAAAACAAGAATCCAGTAGGAGGTGGCATTTGAGCTAAGTTTTGAATGATGTAAAGAATTCTAAAAGAGAGGAAGAGGAAGTACATTCCAAATATTAGGAATAGTTTGTGTACAAAGGGATGGAATCAAGAGGGAGAGAATGTGGCCTATGCAAAGCAAGTAAATCAATTTGACCAGAAGACAGAATTAGAAAATAGAAAGAAATAAACCTGAAAAGGTCAGCTGGAACTGGATTGTGAAAGATTTAAAATGCCAAACAGAGGAGTCTGTATTTTACTCTAGAGGCAAAAGCAAGTCCCTAAGGCTTCTCAAAAGGATGTTCATCATGATTAAGCCTACACTTTAGGATTATCAATTTGGCAGTTGTGTGAAAGAGAAATTGGAGAGGGAAGAGGCTGGAGGCAGGGAGAGTAATTAAGAACCCACTGCAGTAGGGGAGGTGGGGACTGCTGAAAAACTAAATTAAGATGATGACTCCGAGGAGAAAGATGCCGAAAAACATCAAGGAAATTAACTCAAAGAGATCTGGCAAGTGATTAACATGAAGGTTGAAGGAAGAGTTGAGAATGAGTCAAGTTTAAAATATAGGTGACTTGAAGGATGATGAAAGGAAAATTAGAAAGAAGAGAAATTTTTGGAGTAACAATAATGAGTTTTGGACATGTTGAGTTTGAGATCCCTACAGTATATCCAGTTAGAGGCATCTAATAGGTGATACAAGACTGGACATCAGCAGAGAAATCAGAGCCAATTGCATAACAGCAGAATAGCAGAGTCTATGGGAAAGTCTACATTGAATTTGTTTTTTATTCCTAACCTTATTGTTAATTTAAGTTTTTAGGATCACTTCAAATCTAATTGAAACTAGGTTATTTGAAATGAAGATGTCTCATTGAAATAGAATGACAGAATCCTCTTTTATATTTATTAATGTCCTCACATCATTTTCAAGTGTACAAGTGAAATAAAATATCTATTTAGATAAGAGTGCAAATACTGGGCAGGATGTTACATATTATCCAAAGGCCCACAGGGATACCAATTCCTAACTGAGGATTTAAAAGGAGTAATCTGATTGGTTGGCAAATAGTCTGACCCCGTAAGGTAAAATGAATAGACAGGTTGAAACTTGCTAGGCAATTAACACTCTTTTTCATGCTTTTTTACCGAAGAGATTCAAGGAAAGAAACAGGGTAAAAACAACATGTGGGAAACCATTTCTGGCCTTTAGCCAATAAAGAACAAGCTATCAAGAAGAACTAAAGACTAAGGCATGCCTCTAACTTTGTATTTCTAATGTAATTTTACAGGAAATAATACAGTGACTCATTACCTGAATACTTTAAATCTGAAATACTTTTGTCAAGTCTTTATTATGTAACTAGACTCTCCCACAGTGGAGAATGTGCTTTAATTCAATTACAGTGTGGACAGATGGAAGAATTACCAGGAGCAGTAAAAATTTAAAAGCAAATCTTAAACTAAGCTTTGCTAAAAACATCTAAAAACATCACTCATAGATTTTTTTACTTATTTGTTGCCTGATAGGTAAGCCAAATATGAACATAAAAATTTTCAGAATTAGCTGCATAAATAATCAAATATTTAGGGAAGAAGATGGCATATAATTTACTAAAGAAGGAAAGCTCTCCTAAAGGATCACTGGGCAAATAACTATGCTTACAAAGAACCTAAATATGTGCTTTAAATATGAGAAAAATCAATAATGACAACAAATCACATTATATAATATGTTATGGTTTATAAAAGGGTTACCTTATAACCCTACGAGCTATGTTGTATAATCAATAGTAGCTACTTTTAATGACACGAAAAGTCAAATGACTTGTCCAAGGTCACCTAGCTGACAGAGAGGAAATTTAACTCTGATCTCTTGAATCAAAGCTCAGGATTTTTCCTACCACACTATATTCCTATGATAACAAAATACAAAAGATGAAAAATCAACATTGAGGAGAGATAACCTACAATTTTAATGAATTTTGCTTGACATACTAAAGCTGAAGTCTGAAAAAAGCCAACTAAAAATGTAACAACCTAAAAAATCTGAATAGTTCACATTGGCATAGCACTTTACAGTAATAAAACATTTATAAACTGAGTCTCATATTTCTCAAATTGATCAATATTCCAGTTTTCACTCCAATTTTAGAGGTGGGAAATTAAGGCTGGGTGATGTTAATAGACTTGTACAAGGTCACAGTATTATTAAGTAGTAGAGCTGAGACTTAAGTATTTGAACTCCCAGTTCCAGACTCTTCCAGTCTATCACACTGAGTGATGATTAAGCACCAGACTAAATTCAGCATTCTAATTTTCAAAGTGAGCTAAGAGTTAGAAGGGCTAAGCTAGGTGGTCAAATGGATAGAGCTCTAACAGGAGTTTGAAACCAGCTTCAGACACTTGACTCATATCTGCTGTATGTGTGATCTTGGGCAAGTCACTTAACTCTGATTATCTCTCATCCAGAGCTATCTCCAGTCATCCTGATTCATATCTGGCCACTGGACTTAAATGGCTCTGGAGGAGAAAGTGAGGCTGATGACTTAGCACAGCATCCCCTCACTCAAATCTAATTTACACACTTGTCATGTTATCACCTCCCTGATGTCATAGTCTTCTTTGAAAATGAAGGGAAAAACATGGGTTAGAATTGGAAACTTGGGTTCCAAACCCAGTTATATCACTTAATGAATAACCTTGGGCAAATCACTTGAAAAAAATAGGTATAACACTATATAAGCGCTTTACTTCACATACTTCTCTTGAGGATCAAGTAAAAAATAAGCACATATGAATTGCAATTGATTATTAAAGAAGGTTGTTTAGTGATCCAACCATTCTGGAGATCAATTTGGAACTATGTCCAAAGGGTCATCAAACTATGCAGATTCTTTGATCCAGACAAAGTACTGCTAGGTCTGTATCCCAAAAAGATCTCCCCACCACCACCAAAAGGGAAAAGGGTGGAGGTGAGGGAAGGTGGGAAAAAATTCAAAACTCAAAAAAAATTGTTTTAAATGAGGGGCAGCTAGGTGGGGTAGCGGAAAGAGCATCATCATCCCTGGATTCAGGAGGACTTGAATTCAAATCCTGCCTCAGACATGTACTAGTTGTGTGATCCTGGGCAAGTCACTTGATCCTAACTGCTTCCACTCCCCAAAAATGTTAAAATTTGTCTTTACCTGAAATTGAATAAAATGAAATTACTATTTTAGAAAAACATATGCTGGGGGGGGGGAGAATAAAAGCTGTTCAGAAAACAGTACAAAGGTACAGAACACATAAAGAAGCATGAACTATGTGAAGTCAAAAGATAACAATGATGTAGAAGGCAATACATTGAACTGGAAATAATGAAATCTAGTTTGGGTTTTGTCCTGTGACCTTGGGCAAATCATTCTATCCTTAGTTTCCTTATTCGTAAAATAACAACCCTGGACTGGATGATTTTAAGTACCCTCACACTTCAATTCAACAAATATTTATCAATCACCTTATCTGAAGGTTGGAGAGATACAAAGATTAAATATTTGTACTATCTATCTCACTCAAGTAGTTAGGTTAGAATGAGATAAAGTGAAGCACTTTGTAGAGAATAAACCTCTAAATATGAACCAATTATTTATTATTATTGTTATTATTATTATTAAAAGGGGAGAGTGATTTGACAGATATCCAACTGGCCTCAAAGTTGGGAAGACCTGGGTTCAAGTGCCACCCTGGACACACACACACTGGTTGCACGACCTTGATCAAGTCATAACTTCCAAACTCCCAGTCAACTTTCTAAGGCTTTAAGCTAGAGAACAGCTGAGGATCACTGGAGGAGCTTCCTCATCAAAAGTTACCCAAGTCAAAGAAATTACATGTAAGGACAAAAAAGTATTAAGACATGGTCCCCACAATCACAGAATTTGCAATGTAATGGACAATGCAGAACAAACAAAAATAAGCATGATTTAATATGTTTGGTAGTGATATTTAATTTTATATTTTTCTACAAAAGTGGAATTGGTTCAGATCACAATTGTACCACTTTAGTTTTGTATCTTAGATAAATCACTTAATGTGAGTCTTTTTTTTAAGGTTTTTTTTTTTTGCATGGCAATGGGATTAAGTGGCTTGCCCAAGGCCACACGGATAGGTAATTACTAAGTGTCTGAGACCGGATTTGAACCCAGGTACTCCTGACTGCAGGGCCCGTGCTTTATCCACTGCGCCACCTAGCCGCCCTTTAATGTGAGTCTTAATCTTCTCATTTGTAAAATGGGGCTAATAATAATACACTTCAAAGGCTGTTGTGAGTGAAGTACTTAATAGATCATCTAAAGCACTAAAGTAATGTGAGCTACTAATAATAAATGGAAATAATAAGTATAAATCTATTTTTACCAGAACTGAGATCTAAATTCTTAGCATTATCACTTCTTTCTTTTTTTTAAATTTTTTGAGGTTTTTGCAAGGCAAATGGGGTTAAGTGGCTTGCCCAAGGCCACACAGCTAGGTAATTAAGTGTCTGAGGCCGGATTTGAACTCAGGTACTCCTGACTCCAGGGCTGGTGCTCTATCCACTGCACCACCTAGCTGCCCCTATCATTTCTGTTTAATAGAAATATAAATATATAGACTGAGGACTTATTCCTTTCTTCCAATTTTGACTTTTCAAATCCCAACTTTCTTACCACTCTGGCTTCACCGTACCTTTTTCCTATTGCTTCCTTCTTTCACTCAACTGTCCAGAACTTCATTTGACAGACATATCTAGATAATTCTGTTTATTTACAAAGACAAAAGCTAATATACATCCTTAATTCAACTGAACATAGTAATGTAATAAAGGACCACAGAAATTAAGGGGGAAAAAAAGACAATATTTGTTCTCAAAGATTATACAGTCTACTAAGGAGAAACTATACAAATGCAAGGTAAGTATAATGAAATACGGAAAGTAACAAAAGTAAAAAAGCTATCTTAGCAACTTGTTCTAGGAAAGTCTAAGTTAGAGAGTATATTCTCATTTTGGAAAAACAATTCTCAGAGTAGGGAGAAGAGGGGGGGGGATGTGCCCAGAAATCCTTGTTCAAAGGGAAAACAAGGTCAAAATTATTTTAAAAACAATACTAAGGGGTGGCTAGGTGGCATAGTGGATAAAGCACGGGCCTTGGAGTCAGGAGTACCTGGGTTCAAATCCGGTCTCAGACACTTAATAATTACCTAGCTGTGTGGCCTTGGGCAAGCCACTTAACCCCATTTGCCTTGCCAAAAACCTAAAAAAAAAAACAAAAAAACAATACCAAGTAGTCAAGCTATTAAAATAGTATTTCCTTCTCCAACTATCTATCTGTGTGATGGCAGATTTTCTTCTTATACTTCAAGTAAAATAATAAATATATATGACAATAAATTAAATGCAGATGTAGATGAGAAATCAACAGTCTTTCTATCAAGCCAAACATTGAAGGGGGTTGCAAAAATATGTAAAACAATGGCACTTCTAAATTTTTGTTTTGGAAAACAAAATATAAAGGGCCACTATATACATATATGTATATGTGTGTGTGTATATATATAGTTATTTCATTTTAAAATATTAACAAATGGGATAATTTTGTGATTATTTTAAAAAATTTATCAGTTTTCATTTCTAATCCAGTCATGGCCATAAATAAAAGTTCCTTGGGTTTTCAGTTTTTTTTTTTTGGAAAGGCAGTGAGGTTAAGTGAATTGCCTAAGTGTCTGAGGTCACATTTGAATTCAGGTCCTCCTGACTTCACTGTGCCACCTGGCAAAATTTTTAAGAGCATAAGGCAATAATTTTTTTTTAAGAGTGTGAAGGGGAGGGTGACTAGGTGGTGCGGTGGATAGAGTCCTGGATGGGTTCAAATCCGACCTCAGACACTTAATAATTAATTACTTGGCTGTGTGGCCTTGGGCAAGCCACTTAACCCCATTTGCCTTGCAAAAACTAAAAATAAAGAAATAAATAAACAAATAAATAGATAGATGGATAGATAGATAAACAGATAGATAGATAGATATAAGCGTGTAAGGGGAGAAGGGGGTCTTGAGACTAAGACGTTTCCTTATAACTGACTTATGGGCATTTACTTTTAACTTCTTCCGGGGCGGCCAACAAGCTTTGCTAAGCACCCGCCCTGTGCCAGCCCGTGCTGGGGGCACGAGGAAGGTAAAGGGGCGCCCCTGCCCCCCGGAGCTCGTCCTGTAACACGCCAAGCTCGACAAGGCCCCGCTGTTCGTTGTTGTTGCCGGGCTTTCACCTGACACTCGGGCCCCGCCATGCTGGGCACGCGGTGGAGAAAACCCACGAAGCGCCCGTGCCCCCGAGGCTGGCACTGCCACCCTTCCTCCCGTCACGCACTCGCGCACGCCGCTCATCCACCGGGCCCGCGCCCGACCCCTGGGGAGGGGGGAACCTCGGCGCCTTTCCCAGAAGGCTTTGCTCCACCGCAGGGCATGTCGGGAGGATGGAGCTCGAAGGGATACCCCGAGCCCCGGCACCCCGGGCGGGGCGAACGGGGATGCCCTCCACCCCAACGAAGCCCTCAGCTCGCTCGCGCCCTTACCCCTCCTCGAGCTGCCGCCAGCGGAGGACTCAGGGGCCGCACTAACCCCCGCAAAAGCCGGGAACAGGGCCATGGCTCCGGGCCGGGGCCGCTGACCCGCCTCCGTAACACGCACGGAAGTAGGAAAAAAAAAGCCAGATGTCGAGCTGTGCGCATGCGTCCGCTCCGGCGCGGGGCATTGTGGTAGATGTAGTCCGTTGGCGCTTGTAGGAATAGAGCATCTTATAGGGGCTTCAAGCTGCGAGACACCCTCCGGGTCAACTTCATTTTACAGTATCTTCAAACTTGCCCAAGTCCACATAATTCAAATTAATAGACATTTTTAAGGGTTTAGTATGTGTCAGATATCCTGCAAGAACCAAAAGCACTGGTTTGCCACTTCTTTCTCCAACTCATTTTACAGAAACTGAGTGAGGCCAACAGGGTCACAGCTAGGAAGGTAGGTAAGGCTACATTGGAACTCAGGATGATGAGGAGTCTTCCTGATTCCAGGCCTGGGGTGCTATCCACTTGGCCATCTAGCTGCCCCAACCTGCTAACTGGGGATTTTAAATAAAGGGCAAAATAGCCCTTGTCCCCAGCGGACATCATTGCCTAAAGAAAAGGACAGCACACAAACAGCCATGTACCAACAAGGATAAACCAGAAATAATTAATAGAAGGGGAGGCATTAATTGTTTTTTTTTAGGTTTTTTGAAAGGCAATGGAGTTAAGTGACTTGCCCAAGGTCACACACTTAGTAGGTATCTGAGGCCACATTTGAACTCAGGTCCTCCTGATTCCAGGGCTGGGCCACCTAGCGAGGCACTAATATCAAGGGGGGATCTGGAAACATAATGCACAGTCTAAATATTAGGAAACTAAGGCCAGGGAATCCAAGTAAACATAAATATTAAGCTGAAGAGTCACTTCCTCTGACTCCATGTTTAATGCTTGCTAAGTCAGCTATGTTACGTTCACAGTGTAAGGCAGTGTGTAACAGTGCATCTCGGATTCTATCACTCCCCTTGTCACAGTTGCCACAACACTTGGTTGCCAAGTCTTGCTAATTCCAGTTCTGCAATATTTCTGCATCCATCCCTTTGTAAAACCACTCAAATAGTTCTGACCCTAGTTCAGATCCTGTTCATCTCTCATGTGGATTATTCTAATAGTTTTAACAGGTTTCTCTTATCTTCTTTCTCCCCGACTCTGCAATCTATACATAACTGTCAGTTCTATATTGGGAAGATTTATCTATGTTACATTCCTATCCAAAAGCCATAAATGGCTCCCCATTGCCCATAGAATAAAATATAATTTCTTTTATTTGGCATTTCATATCCTCCCAAATCTGACCTCAATGTGCTTTTTTTAGGCATCTTTCATATTATTTCCTATTTCTTTTTTTTATATTTCCTATTTCAATAAAGCACCTACTACCTTTCTAATTTTCATCCTGCCCCCCTCCTACTTCCATGCATTCATATGGGCCCCCTCCATTCCTAGACCTCATTCCCTCCTCATCACTGTTCAATATAATCCTTTTTGTTTTAAATTTCTTCCTTTAGGGCCAATTCAAGTAGCACCTCCTCCATTAAGTCTTTACACAAAAATATGATCACATTCATGTGTGTGTATACACACACAATTAAAAATGATGTCTCTGTCTTCAAATTGCCTAGAGTGCTATCCCTGGATCTCTCCTTTGTTTTTATTACTCTTATTTTTACTTATCTGTGTACATGTTGCTCCTTATATGGTGTCATTTTTCATCTGCCAATGACAGTCTTTACATATAGCAGAGACTAAAATTTCTGTTGAATTGAATTATATGAGATAGCCATTTACTTTAAATTTTTGCAAGTTATCTTACTACTTTGCCTGGACTTTTTTTGTACTCAGATTCTGTTTTGTTTTAGAATTACCCAGCTAAAATATCGTCTTCTTCAAGAAGTCTTTCACATTCTCCCTTAATACCTGTAACTTCCTTCTGAAATTAACTTTAATTTATCCTGTACATCTCTTGTTTGTACATACTTGTTTACATTTTGTCTTCCCCATTAGACTGTGATCTCCATGACAGCAAGGACTGTTTTTGTTTTTCTTTACATTCCCTAGGTTGAACACTATGCCTGACATAGAGTCAGTAATTCAGAAATCCTTATTGATTTGACATAGTTAGTGAAAAATAATTTTAGAATCAAAATATCTCAAAGTTGGAAGGAGACCTCCAAGGTCTTCTAGTACAAACCATGCTGTTGAAAACATCCTCCACACAACTGACCAGTGATCAATCAGCCCTTATCAGATTTCTGATGATGAAAAACTTGCTATCTTTTGGGGAGGTCCATTCCACTTTTGGACAGCTTTATTTCTTATATTGAGCCCAATTCTGCCATGCATAAGTCTCATTCCCTTAATAATAGTCTCCTTGAAAGTTGTAATTGTGTTATATTTATCCTTTTATCTGATAACTGCACATAGGAGAGGAAGGGGTCTTAACCTCGTTCTTTGAATGGCTTTTTCTCCTATTTTAATAAGTATGTTTCAATTTAACTGTTTTCCTTTTAATGCTATATATTATTTTGTGCACTTAAAAACAGTATTAGAAGAAGACTTGACGTGACTTCACCTGGCTTCTAAAGGGGTCTGTGACTCAAAAAAAGAAAAGGATTCTTTACTTGATTATAATAAACATAAATTAATTGAATGAATATGTAATAACAGTCTACTCATACTGAAGCAGGGCACAGGAAATGGCCATGTTGCACTTGAAAGAAGGTCATACCCTTTGGGATAGAATACACCCATGTGCAATGAATACTGTGTCAACCACTCCTTGGAGGATGGCTTCTGTGGCATTCATATTGGGGAATACCTGGATCCAGGTGCTAAACCAGTCCCCAAGCATCACCTTGTCCAACCCTCTATGGAAATGCCTTTAAACAAGGTCTTCTGGAGAGGGAGCTCTCCCTCCTTTCTTTCCCTTCTTCTTTGCAGGATGGCCACTTTCTCTCTAAAAGCTATAACCACCAGTTGCAGGCCTATGCTGCTGGCGAACTATAGCCTCAACTCCATGTGCTGGGCCTTGGTCTAAGCCCAGCCAGCTCTTATGGCTGCTTTCCTTTCTCTCTTTCCCTACTCAGGTATTCTCACCTAGACCTTTGTTATTCAGCCTGTCCTCAAGCAGTTTATTTCCTCCAAGAAAAAATTTTATCTGTGAATTTTCCAGGCTTGTGAAATAAAAATCCTGAGCTTTTCCACCTCCAGGGCTAGTTGAGAGTTTTTTACTTTCAAAAGAACTCACATGTTTATGAGGGCACCACTAATTTCCACACCATCAAAGCGAACAGCAAACTGTTTGATCTGACTCCTGAGAAAGTGAAGATTTTAAATAGGACTTTGAAGACTGCTGATTTAGTGTCTTTTGTATGCATGTTTCAATGTTAAATGCTGGGAATATAAGCTCAAAAGTGAAACCACTTGCCTGCCAAGAATTTACATTTGGTTGTTTCATTATGGAAGAAGACAAAAATGATATCACTATTCTTGAGACAAATGAGTGTATCCAGCTGTGGCTGATCAGACCAATACAAGTTTGGAATGCTATACCACATATCTGGTACAAATAGTTCCTGTGAATATTGGTAAGTAAACTTATAAATGTCACTTTCCTTTGAGTGCTTTAATTCTCCCTTCCTGAAAGAGTGCAGCACCCTCACTTGTGTGCCAGTGTCTCCTGTGCTGTACAATTAATTCTGAAGTTCTTTAATGAGACCTTCAGGCTATCTTGGTATCACTTCTTCTGACCCCATTATGAGTGCTTGCCCTGTGTAAGTTCTCTATATAATAGTTTTTTTTTGGCAAGAATATATATATATATATATATATATCTGCTGGCTACTTGAGTTCTATTCTGCCTATGAGGAATCATTATTTGGACTCAGGAAAGCTTGGATGGAAATAAAACAAAAATTTATTAAAAAGGTTACAAGACATAGGAAGGGCTAGGGAGAGGGGGGAGAGGGAGGGAGGGAGAGAGAGAGAGAGAGAGAGAGAGAGAGAGAGAGAGAGAGAGAGAGAGAGAGAGAGAGAGAGAGAGAGAAAGAGAGACCATGGTCAGAGAAGACTGCAGCCCTGAGCTCTAGTCCAACCCATGTCTTACCTCTCATCCAGAGGGCAAAAGGTGAACTCCCTTCCCCTATACTGGGCCAGGAGTTAGGTAGAGGGTAAAGCCAAATTTTACATTAAACAATCAATGGTACATCAAGAATGGGGGGGGGGGTCTCCACCCAAGCAGCTTTTATGATAATTTCTGTTACAATCATAATTCTCTACTTCTGTCAATTTACATCTCAAGAGTAGGTGGTGGTCAATTTACATCTCCACACAATTTCTACGTTCACAGTTCTCTTCATCTTTCCCCTGCATTATATACATATATGTATATATGCATACCCACATATATATGTATGTATGTAAGTATGAAATATATATGTAACCATATTATAAACAATGAATATAAAGTAATGGGGGGGAAGACAGTAGTAGCTGGAGGGATCAGGAAAAGCTTATTCATATAGAGGACATTGCTTAAGCTGAGCCATGACATGAGAGATGGAGTCTTATGGTAACAGAACAAGTAGATTAATAAGGCTAGATTGTAGAGTGCATCGAGGGTAATAACATGTGAGAAAACCAGAAAAGGAGAAAGGACCCAAGTCGTAAAAAGACTTAATTGCAAACCAAAGGAGTCTTGTATTTGATCCTAGTTAATAGGAAATCGCTAAAACGTATTAGGGCAGAATAGATGGAGTATTGGGCTTGGAATCAGCAAGATTCAGCTTTATGGTTCAAACCCAGCCTCTGACACTTGCTACCTATATTATCCTGGTACTCAACCCTGTTTGCCTCAGTTTTTCCATCTGTAAAATGAGTTGGAGGAGGAAATGGCAGGAAAACCAACTAGGAGATGTGGATGTGATGACTGTAAATGGAAGGTAAAGAACAGGTGAATAAACATGTGAGAAATGTAGAAACAGAGATGATAAGATCTGATAGGATATTTGAGGTTATAGAGAGGAGGGACTAAATTTCAACAGTTGTATAAACTTAGATGACTTAAAAGAGTATTCATCTAAATTTACAAGACATTTCAGAGCATTTCAGAAGAGTAGGCTTAGAGAGAAAGATAATGAACTCTGTTTAGATTATATTATGTTTGATATATGTGTTTGCTATGTCTCTTTAGTGGATTAAAAAGGTATCCTTGAAGTCAGACAAGAATCTATTATTCATACTGACTATTTGATCCTGGGCAAGTCACTTAACATCTTAGAGATCTAGGCAACACTCTAATTCTGTAAATTGCAGAAAAGGAGCTAACTTGCATTACTTGAAGGAATTCTCTCACTTAGGAATTCTTTATACCATTGAAGAACCAGTCTCTACTACCTAAGTTTGAGATCCTTATTGAATATTCAGATTATGAAAGACCTTAAAATCTAGGCTTGTTTTTATATTTTAGGATTTTGTATTTTAACCTAGAGGCAATTATCATGTTTTTCTTTTCTTTTTTTTTTTAGTCCCCAATGCCTAGTATAGAAATTTGAATATAGTATGTACTTAGTAAATATTTATTGGATTTTATATCATAAAGAAAATTCAGGTAAGGAGTTAGATGATTTCTGAAGTGCCTTCCAATCATAATATACTTTCAGTTTTTATTTACTTATTTATTTATTTATTTTGGTTTTTAAAAGGCAATGGGGTTAAGTGGCTTGCCCAAGGCCACACAGCTAGGTAATTATTAAGTGCCTGAGGCTGGATTTGAACTCAGGTATTTCTGACTCCAGGGTCACTGCTCTATCCACTGCACCACCTAGCTGCCCCTATACTTTCAACATGAGTGAATTAAAGAGTGATCAAACATATGAATGCTAGACAGGAAACCAAAAAAAAGGTTTTGCAAAAAAGGTCTTCACCAATGTTCTAGCAATGTCTTTGCACTGAGAAGTCACTGACAGAGATCAGTGATCAGTAGAGGTATGTGGGTGGAAACTAGATTGTAGTTGATTGAAAAATGAGTATTAAAAAACTTCATAAATAAATGCAAACTCTACTTTCTAGAAGTTTATTGTGAGCAAAACTAGAAAAATAGAGCACAGTGTGAAGGAATGATGAAGTTAAGGACATAATTTTTCAAGATAGGAAAGTCATACTAGACAGAAATTGACACAAAGTAGAAAGAATACTTAAAGTCAGAAGATCTGAATTCAAGCCTCATTTCTGCTTTTCATTTTTTTCTGCTTTTCATTAACTGAATAACTTTAGACAAAGTATTTTCCCCCCTTTAGCCTCATCTTCCCCATCTGCAAAATAGGCATCATCATCATCATCCTCATCATCATCATCATCATCATCATCATCATAATTTTACTCTAATCCTTTTGTGATTGTTCAATTCAACAAACCTTTATTAAGTACCTTCCACTCTTTGTGTAAGTCACTGTGCAAGATGTTGAGGATAAAACACTGAAGAGCAGAGAACTTGCCCTCAAGAAGATTATAAAGGGGCATAAGACATATGCACAGATAAGTGTAATATAAGGCAAAAATGTGATCATAATAAAAGAATGGTCTAGATAATGAGAAGAGAAAAAGGATGGCTTCATAGAGGAGGTACTCTCTGAACTGGGCCTTGAGGAAATGATTTCAAACAGGCAGAGATAAGAAAGAACATGGAAGACAGCCTACCAAAATTTACAGAGAAAGGAAAATTTAGAACAGAATCAGGAAACAATTAGTAGTCCAATATGGCTAGCATAAAGTATGTGAAGGAAAATAGAGTGAAATGAGGCTGGAAATTTACATTAGAGTCAAACTTTAGAGGACCTTAACACTAGGCTCAATTTTTACCTAGCAGGCAACAGGAAAACACATGCTTTTTGAGCAAATGAGTTACATGATTACCTTATGTAAAATGAAGATTATTTTGGCAGATAGAGAAAGACCGGAGAGAGGAAAACTGGAGTCAGGGAGGAGAAAACTACAGTCGTCTAAGCAAAGGTAATTAGGGTTGTGAAGAAAAGTGCTTTGTAAACTATGACACGCCCCCCCAAATGTGGGTAATTTACTTAGAGAAAACAGATAATAATTGATGAGTCAAGGTCCCAGAAAAAGCCTGAGTAGCAAGAATAGCATCAAGACTTATGAAAATAGTTCAAGAGCTTACCTTTGGCTAGGAGGACCACCTAATTTTCTGATGCAGCAAAAAAGAATAGATTAAAAAAGTACAAGAAAAAAAGATTTTGACATGAAAATATTTTATTTATATAGAAGTATTGTTGGGTTTTTAAAAATAGTTGTATAAAGGAGTTCAAACTAAAAGTCCACAATTTTCACAGAAAAGTTGGAGGAAAGATCAACTACCAAAGAGATGGAAGTGTGGGCATTATCTGGTTCTTATGGAGTATGGTAATAGTTTGAATCAGCAATGGTAGGAAAGTTCTATAGGTCAGTGAAGAAGGAACACATGAATTGCTGCATAATAATAGAGGTCCAGTTGAAGATAGGTGGTAAGAATTTGTACTGGATCCAGTCAGTATGGTTTATATCTTTCTCTAATAATGGAGACTAGTGACTTTCCTCTCCAAAGAGATCATAAGTTCTTCAAGGGTTGATGTTATTCATCTTAGCTTCTATAGTTATTAATTGTATTTTACACATAAGATGCTTGCAAAATATTTGTTGATGGGTTACCATAAGAGCATTCCATTTTACTTCAGAGAAAGACTTAAAAAAATGAATGAGTGGGGCGGCTAGGTGGTGTAGTGGATAAAGCACCGGCCCTGGAGTCAGGAGTACCTGGGTTCAAATCTGGTCCCAGACACTTAATAATTACCTAGCTATGTGGCCTTGGGCAAGCCACTTAAGCCCGTTTGCCTTGTAAAAACCTAAAAAAAAAAAATGAATGAGTGAAAAATTCAAGCATAAAAACATTAGCAAGTTGGCAATGTTCAAATTGGTTGAATGATGAATGAGATTATTAAACTTGTCTCCCCAGATCATTTAAAAGCAAAACCATTTCTTTGAAATGAAGATGAACCCCTCCCAACCCCTATAAAACTGGAAGGACTAGTCTATCAACTTGTTCAATCCTGAGACATTCTCTTGTAAGCTTCTGAAGTTCCTAACAAAGGAAAGAAAGAAAAACCTGCTTTGTAAAAAACAGAGGTGTCAGCAAGGAAGATGTTAGCCACTGCATTAATCTCTCCTATTTCCTCTGCAACTTATTCATTGACTATCAGAAAATTACTCCCACCCACCCAAGAAAATAGCCTGGTTCTAATTTTGATTGTAATTCTATTTTGCTTTATTTCTGTCTTGTTCTACTTCCTTTCCTTTTATTCTTAACTTTCTGCAGACTGGCTTCTGACTTCATCATTTGACTGAGACTGCTCTCCCCACAGCTGCCAATAATTTCTTAATTTTTAAATCTAATGACCATTTCTCAGTCTTTATTTTGATCTTTCTGCAGTTTTTGACACTTGATAGTCTCTTCTCTCTAGGTTTTCATGACACTGTCCTTTCCTGGTTCTTCTCTGACCTATCTGACCAATACTATTCAGTCTCTGCTGGATTTTCATTCAGGTTAAGCCTGCTAACCCTGTTTTAAGACTTCTCTTCTTGCTCCTATTCTACTTCACTTGATCTCATCAACTCCCATGAATTCAATTATCATTTATATGCTGATCATTCTGAAATCTCTTTGTCCAACCCTAACCTCTCTCTCAGTTCCCAGGCTTGCATTTCCAGTTGCAATTCCAATACTCAAGTTTGATGTTCAGTAGAAATCTTAAATTCAACATGTTTGTTCAAAACTGAACTTATCTTTCTTCAAGGCCTCTTCTTCTGGGGCAGCTAGGTGATGCAGTGGATAAAGAACCAGCCCTGGAGACAGGAGGACCTGAGTTCAAATACAGCCAAAGACACTTAATAATTACCTAGCTATGTGACCTTGGGCAAGTCACTTAACCCTATTGCCTTGCAAAAACCCAAACAAACCAAAAAAAAAAAAGCATCTTTTAACTTCCCTATTACTATCACAGGTATTGTCATCTTCCAATCACTTGGGCTCACAACCTTGAGAACTGGTGCGAATACCTGTGTAGTATTACCAACATTACTCCAACTCCCTTATTCCCAAATTCGCAGAGGAAAGCGGAGGGATGAAATAGCAAGTGGACTTTAAAGAAGTAGGGAAGATTGAGCCCAGGAAAGAAGTGGGACCAAGGAGGTGGCTAGGTGGCGCAGTGGATAGAGCACTGGCCCTGGAGTCAGGAGTCCCTGAGTTCAAATCTGACCTCAGACACTTAATATTTACCTGACTGTATGGCCTTGGGCAAGCCACTTAACCCCATTGCCTTGCAAACCCCCCCCCCCAAAAAAAGTGGGACCAATGGGCTGTGTTGCCCAATATGAAGAATATGAAAATCTGCTATAGGAGGAAGGATTGAAGGATTGTTCCCAGATTATGGCTCCCAGGGGAAAAGCTCTAATCACTTCACCTTATACTGCTCTGCTGATAAATAGGGTGACAACAATCATGAATACTTATTAATCATGAGGTGCTATGCTGGTAGAAGCATGACATCAAGCTGTGGACAAAACTGAGGAGTCCTAAAGTCTTGTGTTGCTATGAGACCAAAATCTATGATAGTTATTTTTGGTTTAGACCTGTGATTTCATTGGTGTTGGGAACTCCCACTATGGAATATCCTTCTGTTCATGTGAATTGCAATTCATCTATAACATAGAGTATGAAGAGAGTTAGTTGCCTGGAGGTACTGAAAGTTTAAATGACCTTCCCATGGTCATACAACCCATATACATTAGAGGCAGAACTTTGTTTTGTTTTATGCTTCCCAATTTTTTTTTCTGGGACAATGGCGTTAAGTGATTTATCCAAGGTCACACAGCTAGTAAGTGTCAGGTGTGTGAGGCTGATTTGAACTCAGGTCCTCCTGATAGATAGTGATCTATCCATTGAGCCAATTAGTTTCCCCTTATTGAGTTATGTAACTGCCCCTCAGAGGCAGAACTTCGAAGACGGATCTTCTTCTCCAAGGTCAGCCCTCTGTCTATTCCAACAAACTACCTCTTATTGGTATTTCTACCAAAAATCAATACTTTTTATCCATTACTTCAAAACTTCCCCCCCCCTTCGTCTGGCCCTACAGGAATTGATATCACCTAGTAGAACTGAGCACTAGATGTTGAGTCAAAGTCAAAGACTCTGGATTCAAATTCTTGACTCTGTCACTTATCTTCTGTGTAACATTGGGCAAATCATCTAGTATCTCTGAACTTTGACTTCTTTATAAAATGGAGATAATAATAATTGTGTTATCCCTCTAATAGGATATTAGGAGGAATTAAATGAGATAATGGATCTAAAAGACTATATAAATGTAACAGACGTATACAAGACAAGTACAGAGGAGATCAAGGTCATCTCAGAGCTGCTACCTCTTGATAATGGGGCTTCCTAAAAGTGGAGGAATTGAACTGAGATTTTGTAGGATGGAGAAGACCTGAACATGTTTGTAGGGAGAGACTGAAGATTAGACAATGCAGAGGATAGTGGAGAAAATTATTTGGAGAAGTGGGGAGGGAATGATTTCAAAGGTCTATGGAGAGATCTAGGAAATACCAGATCATATAAGTATAGCTATCAGTTCTTTGAGGAAATCATTTAGATCAAGTTTAGATCAAGTTTTCAATTTGTTTTGTGCCATGGACCCCTTTGGCAGGCAAAAATAATCTAGCTAAATACAATGAGCAGATTTTATTTTATATCCTGCTCCCATTTTCTATTCTTGTTTTACTGATATGGAAATATTAGAGCCAGGTCAAACCTAGGAGTCTCCTGATTCCAAGTCTAGCACTCTCAACACTATATAATACTGCTGTGAAGTATATATGTGGTATAGAAAGAGTAACAATGACCTAGTCTCTACCCAGAATGAGCTTATAATGGGATAAGACAAGGATACAATTATGATAATGTATGATTTAGTGCATAGGAGAATTGAAAGGGTCAAGGACTGAGGGATTTCTTTATTTGGGTATATCAGGGAATTCATCTCAGAAAAAGAGTTGGCACTTGACCTGGACATTGAAGGTGGTGAAGGAAGAGAAATAATACCAAAGAAAGTTAAACCCTTTTCTGGCACAGTAGTGACCTGCATGAATGTCCAGGGGCGGGAGTCCAGTTTAACAGGAGCAGAGAGAAAAAATATGGAATAAATTTGGAAAGGTATGATGGAATCAGATCATAGAATCAGATTTAGTTTGAATCCCAAATTAAGATATTTGTTTGTCAGCCAGAGGAATTCACTAGAGGATTTTGGGTAGGAGAGTGATGTGACTTGGGGATTAAGAAGATGGTTTTACTAAAAAATGTGGAGAATAGATTGTAGAGTGTAGACATTGAGGGAGAAAAACCTTATTATTAAAATAGGCCAATATAGAGGTGATGAGAGCTTTAACTAGGGTGGCACTGGAAATGAAAGAGATGAGTAGATGCAAGAGGTTTTAGGCAATAATAATAATCAGATTTTTCTAGCCCTATAAACTTTTCAAAGTACTCTATACATATCATCTCACTGACCCTCATAGTAACCCTGTGAGGCAGCACTAAAGTCTATGATCCTGATTACTATGGATAGTATTTTACAGAAGTGGAAACTTAGAGACAGAGAGGTTCAGTAACTTGGTCATGGTCATATGGCATCAGAGGTAAGATTTGAATTCATTTATGATTCAAGATAAAATGTTCTATTCCTAACACCAGCAGATTTCACAAAAATTGTAGATAGAATTAACCAAGATTTGACAAATAAATGAATGAAGGAGGGGATAATGAAGAGGAAAACTAGAGCTGATTCCAGGGTGATTAGAAGGCTGGTAGTACCTTTAGCATAAATAAGGAAGGTAGGGGAAGGGTCAAGTTGAAGAGGACTCAGTAGTATGTTCTAGGAAGTTCTGATTTTATGTAAATGTAATTTTGAGTGTGCATGAGTTGTACTCATCATAGGACCAGACATTTTATAACCAAGACAAAAAATAATTGGCAAAAAGACTCTTTAGATTGTCTCTACACATAGAAGTCTTGGCAGTTGCTTAGGTTGATGAGTATTGACACCCAAACCAGATAATTCAGTCCCCATAGACAAAATTTTAGTGAGACATTTCAGGGAGAAAATTCAAGTGAGCAACTGACCTCATTATATATCAGTTAAGCTGCTTTCATTTATTTTAGGTTCATTCTTCTTGCACTCAACTTTTTACTTTCTATGAGCAATTATAAGATTAAATCCCACATTTCACAGTCATTAAAAACCAAGACCAAACAGACTATCTACTCATAGTCTGGGCTAGGTTACCACGAAGGAAATCTATTGTAGAGTTGGCAATTATTTGATCAAACAGAAATAACTAATCTAGGTAATTCAGAGTGGATTGTTTTCTTTGGTCTGAATCATCTAAATAATGGTTCTAATTCTATACCAAAGCATTAAAATTCAATAAGGTTCTAAAAATCCAAAGACTTCTCTGGCGTAACATAAGCATCTTTATTTAAACATGTTGCATGAGGACAGTTTAATCCTTAGGTATCCATTCTATATATCTTTAGTGAATATATCTCTAAATTAAAGGTTTTTAACCTAGGGTGTCATAGGCCCTTCTGGCAATCTGATGATACCTGTGGACCCTTTCTTAGAATATTTTTATTGTAATTGAAGGAAAGATTAAGATTCAGAGTTTAGTGAAAATATAATTTACCCTCATCCCCCCCCCAATTACAGACACCCCCCCTCCCCAGGGAAAACCTTTGCCTTACATTGAAGCATTCAAAATATAGCTTGATTTTCTGAAGCACATTCAGTAGGGGTAAACAGGTAACCCCCCCACCACCACCAATCTTTGGGATACTTAGCTAGTTGGACTCTGGCACAGTGACAAAGACCTTAGCACTTTGGGGCAATCCTCTCATTGCTCAATAAGTTTGAAAGAGTTTGTCTTTAAAGGAAGAAATGACTTGTTTTCTTGCTTTCTTCAGAGCATGTGGCATGGAAATTTCTTTGCTGATGCTTTCATTCCTATTACATTCATATAACAGAGACATTAAATTTTAGATTGAAAAGCATAATCCTTCTTAGAATCTTTTGGTTTAAGGCCAAAGTTCCATTAACTAGTTTGTTACAGCAAATATGATGGCCTTCCTAGGTTCCCAAATAACCTGAATATAACTGACAAAAGCTGAATGTATCTTTTCATGTTCTTTCAGCAGGTGAACTGTAAGAATAGAAGGAAAGAAAAGTCTATAGAGAAAAGATTGAAGCATGCCAATGGAAAAAATATTGGTTTTGGAACTCCTGTGTTCAAATTCTGTCTGTAATGCTTCCTATTTGTATGACCTTGGGCCTCAGTTTCCTTCTCTGTAAAATAAAGTGGTTGAATTAGAAGTACCTCTAATGAGCTTTCTACTCCTCCAAACCCTTTTCCTATCTGTATACCTCCCTTCCTCCAAGGCAGAGGTTAGTTGTCACTTTATCCATTTGACCTTCCCTGATTTCCCCAATTAAAGTGGTTCCTCTTTCATGAACTTCTATGTTTTGCCTCTTTTAGCAGTCAATCATACCCTAATTTGAACTGTCATTATTTGTGTACTCTTCATTCCCTATATCAGGGCTTCTAATTTGAGCTTTTAAAAAAATATTTTGGTAACTGTATTTTGAAATAATTGGTTTCCTTTTTTGGATTTTTTCCCTTTTTAAAAAATTTATATTATTTTATTTTCCAGTTACATGAAAAAATAGCTTTCAACATTCTTCCTTTTGCAAGCTTTTGAATTTCACATTTTTTCTACCAATTTCCCTTCTCTTCCCCCTCCCCATGGCAGCCAGCAATTTGATACATATTGTACATGTATAATTGTGTTTAACATATTTCCATATTAGTCATTATGTGAAAGAAGACTAGGAACTAATAGTGTGGGGGGAAACCTTGGGAAAGAAAAAAAACATAAAAGAAGTTTTAAAAAGTGAACACAGTATGTGCTTTGTTCTGCTTTCAGACTCCATAGTTTTTTCTTTGGATGTGGATGGCATTTTCCATAACAAATTTCTCAGCTTTCTGCATTCTTTCTAATCTTGGTTGCATTGGTTTTATTTGTGCAAAACCTTTCTAATTTAATGTGGTAAAAATTATCCATTTTGCCATTTACAATGTTCTCTATCTCTTGCTTGGTCCTAAACTTCTCCCTTCTCCTTAGATCTGGCAGACAGACAATTCTTTGTTCTCCTAATTAGCTTAATCTTTATGCTTAAATCCTCTACCTGTTTTGACCTTCTCTTGTATAGGGTGGATTTTATTTTCTGCATTTAAAAACATTATTCTATAAAAGGGGCTATAGTATTCCCTATATTACTAAAACGGCTTAATAATTCAAAAAAGTTAAGAACTGCTCTAGATTGAAAATTCTGTAGGTTTTGCTGTTGAATCTTTAATAATTTCTTAATTATTATATAAATTATTGAATTTGAAATATTGAAGAGACCTTAGAGATGATCTAATTCAAGTGTATACTATCCTGGGCCAACAAACCTCCAGATATTACCAAAAGCTTGTCAAGAAAGTATCCTACTGAAATATTTCAGAAGGAAGAGTGTTAGTGAAAATATCTGTGGATTTCAAAAATTTTTAATCACTTAAATTTTCTTTATGAATAGTTAATCTATTTTATTTCATTTGTGAGCAAATACATATCAAATTCTAGAATTATTTTCCTTTATTTTGAGTAAGGGGACATGAGAAGGTTTTATTGGAAGCCAAAGAGAGGATTGGACTGAAAAAGGTTAGAAACTCATTATCTAATCCTACATTCTCAATTTTATAAATAAAGAAACTGAGAACTAGGCAGGTTAAATGACTTCCATAATGTCAAATAGTTAATGGCAGAGCCATAATAGGTTTCTTTATTCAATCCCTTCCCTTTTCTTTCCCTATCCCTTTATAGTGCAAAGCTCTGACAGGTTGCCTCATTGATTCCCCAAAGCAGTGCTTTAATAAACTTCTGGTTAAAATAACATATATTAACTTTTGTTAATATTTAATGTCTTTTTTTTCCACTATTGAAAGCAAATTTAAAAAAAATAAAAGAAAATTACTTTCTCCTTTTTTATTCCTTTCTTGTAGGTAAAGTTATTTTATAAGTGACTGTTCTTGAAATGTTCTGTAAATTGTCTTTGGGTGTTTTGAATTAATGAACTTGGTGATTTATTTACTGCCCTGGGTGTTATTCATTACATTTTCAATTACTCTAAAACTTTATTCATCACTGTATGAGACCCTGGGCAATTAGGTGAATTGTAGTGAGTATTATTTTTTAACAGAAACATGCAATAAAGTAAAAAAAAATTTAATTTACATCTCAAATATGCCAGTATATATTGCTATGAATAAACTTATGAAAAACTATTATTCAAAAACTCAGCTTTCAAGATTTATTAAAAAAGTATAACCTCTATCCTCCAGTGTTTACTGGAAACTATTGAAAAACACCTTGTTATTTAATTTCATAATTTTGTACGTTACCTTGTTAATTAGTTAAATATAGGCAAGGTAATAATGAATTAAGAGACATAGTGGAAAGAACTTTGGAACAGAAGTTAACCATGAATCCTACTAAAGATTCTGCCCTATTTACATAATCGTTAGCCAAGTCACTGAATTTCTCCAGGACTTAGTAAAAATAAGAGAGGGAGTTGAATCAGGTTATCTCTAACGTCTCTTACCAGCTCTGGGAGATCTGTGATGATCTATATTTGACTCTAAGATTTTTAAAGTACTGTAGTTGTGCTATATCTTATAAACTCTGAATATATTTTAAGCGACAATTATTCAATGATTGGCACCAAGACCTGAAATTCATTAGTTCTTTTGATTAAATTAGGTAACATATATTAGCTAAGAAGCCTGATCCTGCCCTGATGACTTGGAAATTGGAGAACTATACCAAGGGCAACAGGGCAGCTGAGCTGAGGGAACAGGAAAGTAGCAGCTGTGGCCCATAGTTCTGAAAACTATCTTCTCTCTTACTCTGAGGCTGCCCACAGGTAGCCCCCCCCCCAAAAAAAAAGATGTTTTAACAGAATTATTTGTTGCTTTACCTTGGATAGGTTTGTGTTTGTATATGTGTGTGTGTGAGAGGAGGGGGGTAGCTAGAGGGAAAGGAGGAAAATAGATAAATAAGAAAGAGAGGAAGGAAGGGGACGAGGTTAAAGGAAAGGGAGAGAGGATGAGAGAGAGAGAGAGACAGAGACAGAGAGACAGAGAGAGACAGAGAGAGACAGGGAAAGAGAGAGACAGAGACAGAGAGAGTACAGTGCTGTGGGTATGTTATTCTAAGCTTTCCCTATGTCTCTTTGTTCCCTGTGTGTGTGTTGTGTGTGTCCTCAGGAAGTATTGTGTTCCAGGCTGTGCTACAAGCTGCCCAAGGTCTGGGGCAGAAAAATCACCAAAAGGTTTGGACTGTGATTAATCTGTGTGACAAGATCAGTGACAGCTGTGTCCTTGATAGCCCCTTCTGAGTCCTCTTCATGCATGCCTGTGTCAAAGATGACTAGACCCTGGCAAGCAGAGGCCACTTAGACAATAATATGGTGAAGGCATCCCCCTGAGGAGCTTTCTATTTACCCTTGTCCTCTAGTGTTGTCCTTTTGGAGGGATGTGTAATATAGAACACCACTTTTGCTGTAAGAAATAGGACTGTAAACCAAAATAGGAAAAAGTTAAAGGAAATATTGCTGAGGGCCCCCCAAAATCAAAGGCAAGCACAAAAGCCCAGTTGGAAGCTTGGAACAGTTGGCAGGGCTAAAGAAGGACCAAATGGACTCTGTAGGAGTCTGTATTCAGCACCAGCAAGCCCAGCTGGCCACACTAAACACAAATACCATCCATGCAAATTCCAAGAGGCCGTCATGCCTGGACTTTTGTCTAGCTGGCTCATCTGACTCTGCTTGGTGGTCCCAACCTACACATATTTAAAATGTGTCAACATCAAAGAAGGAGAAGAATTATTTTCCTTGACACTTGGGGATATAATTTATAGTAGTGAGATAAATATGGGGGAAAGAAAATTCTGGCTGTTCTCCATTTAAAATAACAGGCCTGGCTCTAGAACACTGGACTGTTAATAATATCCCCAAACCATGGGTAGATCCTCTGTCACTTGGGAAATTTGAGACCGGGCCAGAGAAAACACTATAAATAATTTTGTATTTGAAAAGATATTATGATAATTATTTAACACATTTCTTATCTGTTTTGAAATAAATTCTTCATCCAGAATCCAAACATTGCCCCAGAGGCCTTCCTTTCATTCATCAAGATCTAGGAGGTACCAGGATGCCACTTGGTATATTCATGTCAGAATATTGGGGTAGGAGAAAATCAATTTGCCACAGTGTATGGAAGTTTTCCTTCTACCACATTCTACCATTGTGGAATCAGTTGATTCAGGCAGTAAGTGTACTGGTGTTTCTGAGTAATTCTGAGAGACAGGTTCAAATAGTATGCTCAAATGAGTAGGCTCCAAAAAAAATAAGGAATATGTAAATTATTTCTCTTGACTTTGCACACCTAGATGTGCCACAAAAATGTTTCTTGATGCTGTTTAAAACAATATTTTAAAAAAATTATTTATATATATTATTATTATATTAAATTATATTATATTAAAATTATATATATATGAACTAGCCATGATTTCATTGATTTAGACTGGAGGGCAATAGAGAATGCTTTATTAGGGAATGAGAGAGCATGGTGTGGAGAGTATTGAATGAATAAAGGAAAAAGTATTCATTAAGAGCTTAGTATGTGCCAGGCCCTGTGATAAGCATTAGGAATTCAAATAGAAAAAGTGAGACTCATCCCTGTCTTCGCAGAATTCATCATCTAATTGAGTGGAACTACACATAAAAGAAAGTTCAACTGAAAATCAGAGGGAAAGGGACTGAAGTCCTGGTGCTGAGGTGGCTAACAAGGGAGATAGCAGGTTGGACTAGGGAAAGCTCACTAGAGGTTGGGGAGGTGTGTCTCAGAAATCCCCATGGAATGCAGACACGGTGGCAGGCTATTCTGCAGAGAGGACATCGCTGCTCCAGGAGAGGTTAGCCCTGGCCACTGGGGCACAGGCTCCAAACCCTAACATTCTAACCTCAGGAGAAGGTGGAGGAGAGAAAACCTTTGGAAGTGGTGAGGAAAAGAGGAACCTAGGAGAGGGGCAACTCTGCAGAGGAGATGATCTCTGAAGGCTTGAAATGAAAACAAAGAAGTTTCCTATTCTTTCCTGGTAAACTTATTTCCCAAGGTCTCATTGGAAAACTCCCTGACTTGATTTCTATTACCAAGGGTACTGCAAAAGAAATAAAGACTGATAATTCTATTGCCTGTAACAAGTGCAACCCAGGAGTCCAAAGACCCTTACTTGTCTTTAATTGCTCTGGTTTGGGAATTTCTTGCCCCCAACTTTCCTTCCCTTCCATATCATTAGGGAGATGGTGCCTTGACATGCACATAATTTGGATTTGAGTGAGAGCGTGCTGCGTTAAGTCACCAGTCTCACTCTCTACTCCAGAGCCTTCTGAGTTCAGTGGTCAGATATGAATCAGGACAACTGGAGATGACCCTGGATGTGAGGCAGTCAGGTTTAAGTGATTTGCCCAAGGTTACACAGCTAGTAAGTGTCTGAAGCTGAATTTGAACTCCAGTCCTAACTCCAAGACTTGTACCACTTAGCTGTCCTGTCTTTCCTGTATTCTTGAGATCAATACCTACACTAACTCACATTTTATAGAACTCTTTTAGATTTGCAAAGCATTTTCCTCACAAACAACTCTGTGAGTTCATTAGTGTTAATACCATCCACATTTTAGAAATGAGAAAAGTGAGGTTCTTGAGAGATTGAATGGCTTGCTATGCAGCTATAAAGGGTCTGGCATGGGATTTGAACTTAACATTTCCTGACTAAGACTAGTCCAATGCTTTTTCCACTTACCCATGCAGTCTTCCTGTTTGATCACTGAACCAAATAGGAAGACCTGTTATTTTAATCAAGTCTATAGAAAACAGATTCTCTAATAATTAAACTTTTTAACTCTTCCTTAAACCCCTTACTAAATAAATATTTTTACTTAAACTTCTTTTTAACCAAGAACTGGTCATAATTTTTGAAATTTGTTGATAAAGGATGCTAGTAACAGAGCCCCTTGCCATAATCCTAATATTGTTTCTGCAACATGTTGGTAGGAATACCTGTCCATCACCAAGAACTTGCTCTTAAAGCACCTTTAATCTCCCGGAAGGGGCAGTCCTTTCTTCCTTCAAAGAAAATAGCCAATTGACAATGTTCTCCAAGGAGAATGTTCTCCAACATTCTAATAAGGAGACCACCCATGTCTGATCTGCTCCAAAGGTACAAAGCTAAATCTTGGAAGCTAATTTATAAAGGTCCAATTAGGGTAGTATCTGCTTCTGCTACCCCTTGAAAATGAGTGGTGATAGAGTAGGTTCAGGCCCAGGTTGCACTAAGGCTTTTTGAAGTCCTAGAGGTCAGGATTTGAGGATGTTTCTGTAGACTGAACTTACTGCAGGATCACTGCAGAATGAGCACCTGAAAGCTTGGGCAGCTGCTCCCTGAGCCTGTGCACAGTCTGTGCCAGGCCCTCTATTGAGAAGGAAAAAAGCAAGTGTCATGGATGATAATGTTGCTTTGCTAGAGTTCAGAAATCATCCTAAGTTGGATGGTCCAAGTCTTGGATAGGTGCTGTGTCACAAGTACCCCTAGATTGCCTCAGGAAAGCCTTAAAATCACAGACTCACCTAAGAACAGAAGACTAATCTCAACCATTTGGGTGATACTGAGTGTAATCATCACATGGAAGATACCCAGGAGCAGGGGAAACACAAACATACGGCTCTATTGGCCATCTTCCCAGAAACTGTGATCTTCCCACATTAGGCAAATCTCCTGAGGATTCTGACATTCAGCCATACTCCGAAGTCTCTTATGGATGATAGTCAACTTCCAAAGGCAATATTGCCATACAGTTTCACAATAACCACTGGCACTAGGGATGTTATGGAGCTACAAATAATGGAATGTCACCATCTGAGTAATTAGAATTGCAGGTTACCCAAAGGGCAGTTGAGAGATGTAGAGTGGATACAAATAGGCTGCAGTATATTGCCAATGATAAATTGTATGCAAAGAAAACTATAAAGGAAATTTTCAGAAAGATTTATGACCAGAAAAATGAGATGGGTCACTCATGAGTGGCAAACTTTCTGAGGTCATTCATTCAACTCACACTGCAACTACAGGTTAAATTCCCAGTGGGGAATACTATATTATTGTCCTCAGAGTTCTAAGGGCAATCTAAAAAGGGGTTTCTTCTCCTGTCACTCACAAACCTTGTTCTACTGTGTTACTTGTTCTACTGTGTTATCAAATATGGACTAAATAGTTTACATCAATTAGAATATTTTATGAGATGATGTAATAAGATCAGTAATTACAAAACAATTATGTTTGTTACAAGGGATATTTTTTCCCTTTTTTTCCCCCTTGGTTGAGGACGGAGGGGAGTAGAAAGCAAAGGTATAAGAAATTTCCTGATGCTAAAGAGGAAATTAAAAGAGGGGAAAATGAAAAGAATTAGGATCAAAGGGAGTGCCTTTATCTCTACTTAGACAATTGGAGATGGTAATGAAATGATATTGCTTTATAAGAAATTATGAAAGACATGATTTCAGATAATCTAGAAGCATGAATTGATGGAGATTGGAGTGAGTAGAACCAGAACAACTGTGCCAAGATAGTATCACTATAAAGAAAAATAATTTTGAAGGACTTAAGAACTCTGATTAAAGCAAATAACCTAACTCATCTCCAAAGGCCCTATGATGAATCTAGTTACCCATCTCCTAACAGAGGGATGATTAAGATAAAGTTAAGAGCAATGCATTTTTGGATATTGCTTCAAACTTTAAAAACGTTTTTTGAAAATATCTTATTAATATGACCAGAAAGGACAATGATCAATGTTGGAAGGGATATGGGAAATCTGGGACACTAATGCATTGTTGGTGGAGCTGTGAACTCATCTAACCTTTCTGGAGAGCAATTTGGAACTACACCCAAGAACAATAAAAATGTGCATACCCTTTGATCCAACAATGGCACTACTGGGTCTATACCCTGAAGAGATGATGAAAAAGGGTAAAAACATCATTTGTACAAAACTATTCATAGCAGCCCTGTTTGTGGTGGCAAAGAATTGGAAATTGAGTGAATGTCCATCAATTGGGAAATAACTTAATAAACTGTGGTATATGTATGTGATGGAACTATTATTGTTCTATTAGAAACCAGGAAGGATGGGAATTCAGGGAAGTCTGGAAGGAGTTGCATGAACTGATACTGAGTGAGATGAGCAGAACCAGAAAAACATTGTACATCCTAACAGCAACATGGGGGTGGTGATCAACCTTGATGGACTTGTTCATTCCATCGTGTAACCATCAGGGACAATTTGGAGCTGTCCATGATGGAGAATACCATCTGTATCCAAAGAAAGAATTGTGGAGTTTGAATAAAGACTAAAGACTATTACCTTTAATTTAAAAAAATTATCTTATTATGTAATTTTCCTATCTCTTATACTTTATTTTTTTTCCTTTAAGGATATGATTTCCCTCTCATCACATTCAACTTAGATCAATGTATACCATGAAAAAAATGTAAAGACTGACAGTCTGCCTTCTGTTGGGGGTGGGGAGAGGGAAGCAAGATTAAGGGAAACTTGTAAAATTCAAAATAAATAAATAAATTTTAAAAAACATTTTAAAAAAGAAACTATCTTGTTATATGAAAAGAGGTCACAATTTTTGTATACTGATTCTGAATGTAATGTGGGGAGTTTTATCAAAACTTCAAAGAATAAAGAGTTTAAAAGAAGATTTTTTTTTAAAGTGAGAGCTATGGAAGAAAGACATGAAAAGAGAATTAATAGCTAGGTAAAAGAGGCACAAAACTCTACTGAACAAAATAACTCCAGGAAAATCATAATTGGTCAAAGACAAGCTAATGACTTCATAAGACATTAAGAAATAATAAAAAAATAAAAAAACTTTTAAAAAGGAAAAATAACTGATCTGGAAAATAGATTAAAGAGAGATAATTTAAAATTCATTGGACTACTTAACCTAGACATCATATTTCAAAAAAAAAAAAAGAATAACAGAAAACTGCCCCCATAGTTGAAAACCAAAGAGCAAAGTAGAAAAATCACTTGCAAAATCCAGCATTCCCAGGTCAAGAAAAAAATATTGCATGCAGACAGAAGAACCAGAGATATGGGAATATAATATTACAGAAGGCAAAGGATCTAAGCTTAAAATCAAGAATAACCTAGTCAGCAAAACTGAATATAATCCTACAGAAGGGAAAGTGGATCTTTAATGAGAGAATTTTGAAGCATTCATGATACTAAAGTTGAGTAGAAAATCTGATATATAAACACTGGATTAAAAAGTATAAAGAATAAGCACAAATGATAAATTATAAGGAACTAAACAAGATTGAACTGTTAACATTATTGGGTGAGCAAATTATGCATGTAAGCTTTCAGTACTCTATCCAACACCCAGGGGTATTCTGATTAGAAAGAGGGTCTAGGTATCATTCTGTCATATTTAGATGATCTCAAAAGAAGAATGGAAGGAGAGATAAAAGGAGTGCACTTGAAGATAAGGCAAGGGAGAGAAAGAATAAGGAAAATTAACAAATGGAGTATTAAGGAAGAGTTTATATATCAGAGAGCAAAAGGGCGAACTGTCAACACTTGAACCTTCCTCTCACCTAAACTGGTTAAAGGAGAGAACACACAAACACACACACGGTTAGGTACAGATATTTATCTTCCCCAATAGGAAAATAGTAGGGAAAGGAGTTAAGGGAAAATACTGGGGTAAAAAGAGAGATGGTAGATTAAGGGAGGCAATAATCAGACACAAAATTAGAGACTTAAAGAAAGAATCAGGGAAAAAGAGAAAGAAGAGTATAAGAGAATAAGATGGAGAGAAATATGTGTTTAGCACCGTAACCACGAATGTGAATGGGATGAATTCATCCATTAAACAAGCAAGAGAATAGCAGAATGTATTAAAAAAACAGAATCCAATAATACCTTGCTTACAAGAAACACTCTTAAAACAGAGTTAAAATAAGACTTGGAATAGAAGCTACTATGCTTCAGCTGAAGTTTAAAAAAATTAACTTTAAACAAAGCAAAAGCAAAAAGAGACCCAATTAAAAGAGAAAAATGAAAAAAAATATATTTTACCAAAAGATACCATGGACAATGAATTTTTTATTTTTAAAGATTTTATTTGAGTTTTGAGTTTTACAATTTTTCTCCCAATCTTACTCCCCCCCTCCACCACCATGGAAAGCAATCTGTTAGTCTTTATTTTGTTTCCATGTTGTACATTGATCCAAATTGAGTGTGATGAGAGAGAAATCACATCCTTAAGGAAGAAAAAAAAAGTATAAGAGATAACAAGATCAGACAATAAGATATCTGTTTTTTTTCTAAATTAAAGGGAATAGTCCTTGAAATTTGTTCAAACTCCACGGCTCTTTATCTGGATACAGATGGTATTCTTCATTGCAGACAGCCCCAAATTGTCCCTGGTTGTTGCACTGATGGAATGAGCAAGTCCACCAAGTTTGAATATCACCCCCATGTTGTTGTTAGGGTGTACAGTATTTTTCTGGTTCTGTTTATCTCACTCAGCATCAGTCCATGCAAATCCCTCCAGACTTCCCTGAATTCCCGTCCCTCCTGGTTTCTAATAGAATAGTGTTCCATGACCTACATATACCACAGTTTGCTAAGACATTCCCCAATTGAAGGACATTTACTTGATTTCATAGATAATGAATTAATGTCAATCCTGAACATATATTGACCAAATGGCATTGTATCTAAATTCTGAAAAGAAAAGTTGAATGAATTAGAAGAGGAAATAATAAAATCTTAATAGTGTAGAACCTCAATTTCTCTGTCTTGATGTAAGGAAATATAAATAAGAAGTTAAGATATGAATATGTATATATATATATATAATAGATATGATAGACTTTTGGGAAATATTGAATGGAAATAGAAAGGACTATACTGATTTCTCAGCTATGTTATGTCACCTTCACAAAAATTGACCATGTTTTAGGGTATTAAAATCTCACAAGCAAAAGCAGAAAAGTTAAATATATGTTTTATCATCCTCAATGCAATAAAAAATCACAGTCAATAAAGTATCTTTGAAGCAAAGATGAAAATTAATTGGAAACTAAATAATTTAATCCTATAGAATAAAAGGACAAAGAGCAAATCACAGAAATAATAAAGATTTCTTGATGATCTTCATTAAAGATAATGAAAATGATAGTACTTAGGGGAGTAGTACTCAGGACTGCAAAGTAGTACTTAGAAGTACAAAGTAGAATTTAGGGAACATTTTTTACCTCTAAACTCTTTCATCAATAAAAGATAAAGAGCAGATCAATAAAATGGGCAAGCAAATTTCAAAAAACTAGAAAACCAACAATTTAAAAATCACCATATAAACACTACAATAAAAATCCTGAAAATCAAAAGATAAATCATTGAATTAATAAATAAAATTAGAAAGGATTTTTTTGAAGTAAAAAGCAACAATGTATATTAATTTTATTACCCCCACACTTTTTTTTGTTTGGGGGGGGTTGCAGGGCAGTGGGGTTAAAGAGACTTGCTCAAGGTCACACAGCTAGGTAATTATTAAGTGTCTGAGGTAGAATTTGAATTCAGAGCCTACCAACTCCAGGGCAGATGTTCTATCCACTAGCGCCACCTAGCTGTCCCTTAATTTTATTCTTTTTAAAGAAAACTGAATTATCAACATCAAAAATGCAAAAGATGAAGCCGCAACCAATGTAAGAAATTAATAGATGTAAACAATTAATAGAATCCAAATATATATCTATATATCTATATATATATATATAACTGACCATATGAATGAAATGTATGAATATTTGCAAAAATATAAATCCCTCAAATGAAAAGAACAGGAAATAATATACTTAAATAATAAACTTTAAAAAATACCCTATTTGAGAAAAAGCAATTGAACAAATTATAAATGAACTACCAAAGGGGGAGGGGGAACCAAGATAAAGTGGATTTACAAGTAAATTCTATCAAACATTCAAAGAACAATTAATTAAAATATAAATGAACTTTGAAGAAATAGATATAAGAGCCTACCACATTTTTTTTCCTATGATACAAACATGCTCTTTATACTTCAACCAGGGAAAGTTAACCAGAGAAAGAAAACTGTTTAAAACTGTTTAAAAACAATTTACCTAATGAATATTGAAGCAAAAAATTTAAGTAAAATGTTAGCAAGGAGACTACAACAATATACTGCAAAAAACTATACACTGTGACATTCTGGGTTTACACCTGGAATGCAGGGCTATTTCAATATTAGAAAAAACTATATATTGACCATAACTATGAGAAAAACAACATAAAACATATGAATATTTCAAGAGATGCAGTAAAAATTTCTGACAAAAATACAGTGCCTATTTCTGTTTAAAAAAACAAACAAAACACTAGAGAACATAGGAATAAATAGATAGCTAAAACCAGTAACAAGTATTATCTATAATGGGGATAAACTAGAAGGCTTTCCAATAAGATCAGGGAGTGAAGCAAGGATGACCATTATTATCATCACTACTCAGTATTGTACTGGAAATGCTAGCTATAGTGATAAGTCAAGAAAAAAGAAATTTAAGAAATAAGCATAGACAAAGAAGAAACAAAACTAGCAGTTTTTGCTGATACAGTGATTTAACTAGAGAACCCTCAAGACTTAACTAAAAACCTAGTTGGAATATTGATCAACTTCAGTAAAGTCGCGGGATATTCAAAAAAACCACATAAATCATCAGCATTTTTATATATTACCAAAAAAAAAAATCCAAAAGGGAGAGACAGAGAAATCCCATTGAAAATAACTGCAGATAATATATTTTGGAATCTACTTGCCAAGCCATACACAGGAATAATGAGAACAAAATGTTTCACATAAATAAAGAGACATCTAAATAATTGGAGAAATAGTAATTGCTCATAGGTAGCCAAAACCAAGATTTAATAGAAATGAACATTTCAACCTTAATTAATTTACTTCCTTAGCGCCATAACAAACAACCAAAGAATAACTTTATAGAATTAGAAAAAAATAATAATAAAAATCTTCTGGAAGAACAAAGATCAAGAATACCAAAGGAATTAATGAGAAAAATTGAGAAGGAAGGTGATATAGTAGTACCAGATAATAAACTATACTATAAATCTGTAGTCATTGAAAGAATTTGGTACTAAGTAAGAAACAGAGATGTTGATCAGTGAAACAAATCAGGCATCAATATATGGAAACAAATGAGCACAATAACCTAGTATATTATAAATCAAAGATCTTAACTATTGGCATAAGTCACTTTTCCACAAAAACTATTGGGATAAAACTAGAAAGAAAATATAAACTAAGTATAGACCACCATCTCATACTATAGACCAATGTAAGTTCAAAATGGAGAACATTTTAGACATAAAGGGCAAATGATAAGTAAATTAATGTACCATGAAAGAATTTACTTGTGAACTCTATGGGAGAAGAGTTCATGATCAAATCAATAATGGAGCAGTTCAAAAAGAATATAGAATGGATAAAATTCAAAACTTTTTTGCAAACAAAATCAATATAGCTTAGAATGAGAAGAAAAAGCAGAAAATTGGAGGAGGGGGGTTTGCAGCAAATATCTCTGATAATGATCTCATTTCTAAGATATTTAAAAAACTGACTCAAATTTATAAGAAAAGTACTGGGTCATGTGAGCAATAACATAGATAACTAGACATTTTTCTCTGATTTCTGTGACTTCTCAAAATTCTCCGAAATAGAAATTATGCACTAAAGATAAAACAACTTGATCTATCTTCATAATCTAGGACACACAGAATCCAAAAGTTTTTTAAAAATCCAAAAACCTATTAACTAACATTCATAAATTCTGACCTTACTGAGCTCCACTCCCTCACCAATCATGCTTCAGGCAGCAAGGCTGTATTAGCAGACCCACAGAACTGATTTAGGCTTACAACGAAATCCATCTCCATATTCCAATTCCCCTTCCTTCTCTCCAGTACTAAGAAGACCCCAGTTTTAGCCTATGGGAGTTAACCAGAGCTTTGAATGACTGACTGCCTGCCAGTGAAACAGGTTCCCTTCAGGAACAAAAGCCTGCCAGAGACCACAACCCCAGAGCACCAGTGCTGCAAAACTCTAATCTGACAGTACAGGGGTAGAAAACCTTTCACTATCAGTGAAGAAACTCTCTGAACTGTGTTGCCATGGGAACTCAACACTGTACCACCAGCATGAAATACCAGTAAAATGGTAGGCAACCTATGAGATTAGAGCAACAAAGCTCTAAAGTGCCAGTGCCAGGGCAGAGAACTAAAGAACAGAGGGAGTGGGAGAGGACTTCAGGACAGAACCTCATGTGTGTGGAAGCCTGTTCCACACTAAAGGAAAGAGCATAGCATCCAGGGTCAACTTCTGACCACTCAAAAGTCACTTAGAGCAGAGCCTTAGGTAATGAACCATTATTTACCTAGTGTGGGGAAAGATGGAGATATTTTGAGATCCAACCCCTAAGGAAACCACATCAAAAGGGATAGAGTCAGAAACTGAATAGGGGAAATCAGGGTGAAAATACCAACAATATCATTACTAGGCTTATCTTTCAAAAAAGATCAAAGAAAAAGGTAAATATGTATAAAATATATGTATATATGTATTCATATATTTATACATATGTATAAAATATTTATAGTAGCTTTTTATAGTAGACAGTATAGAATTGGAAATTGAGGGAATACCCATCCATTGGGGAATACATAAGCAAGGTGTGATGTATGGTTGTGATGGAATATTACTCTGTTATTTTTTTTAATGACAAGGGTCATTTATTTAACAAAAACTACTGGGAAAGTTTGAAAACAATATAGCAGAAGCTAGATTTAAATGAACATCTCACACTACATACCAAGGTAAGGTCAAAACAGGTACATGATTTACATAAAAAGGGTGATACCAAAAGCAAATTAGAGAGCATGGAATATTTTATCTGTCAGATTTACAAATAAGAGAAGAGTTTAGGACCAAAGAAGGGGTAGAGATCATTACAAAATTGTAAAATAGATAATTTTGAGTATAAATTTTTTTTTAAGTTTTTGTACAACAAAACCAATGCAACCAAAATTATAAGGAAAACAATACTGGGGGAAAGTTTTAAAAGTGGTTCTGATAAAAGTGTCAATTCTCAAATATATAGAGAACTGAATCAAATTTATAAAAATACAAATCATTCTCCAACTGATAAGTGATTGAAGGATAATGACAGGCCATTTTCAGATAAAGAAATCAAAGCTATCTATAGTCATATAAAAAATGGTCTATATAACTATTGATCAGAGAAATGCAAAATTTAAACAACTCAGCAGTACTACCTCACATCTATCAGATTGATTAGTATGACAAAAAAAGTAAAATGTTGGATGTTAGGGGAGATGTGGGAAAACTGAGACACTAATGCATTGTAGTTGGAATTGTGAAGTGATCCAACCATTCTGAACTCAGGTCCTTCTAACTCCAGAGCAGGTGCTGTATCCACTTAGCTACCCAGCTGCCCCTGACCAACCATTCTGGAGAGAAATTTGGAACTAGCCCCAAAAGCCTATGAAAGTGTGTATACCTTGTAATATAGGAATACTATTTCTAGGTCTATATCCCCAAAACAGCCAAAAAAGGTAAATAAATATTTTACAGTAGCTCTTTTTGTGGTAGCTAAGGATTAGAACTCAGGGATGCTCATCAATTGGGGAATGAACAAGTTGTAATATGTGATGGTAATGGAATATTATTAAACTATAAGAAATGATAAGTAGGATGAGTTCAGAAAAACTTGAAGACAACACAAAGTGATAGATGAAGTGAACAGAACCAGTAAAACATTGTAGACAGTTAACTTCAATATTGTTTGATGAAGAATGGCGAATGTCTTAACTATTCTCAGCAACATAGTGATCCAATACAATCCCAAAGGACCAATGATAAAGCATTCAATCTGCCTCCAGAAAAGGAACTGATATTGATTGAAAATCTCCTGAAGAATGCTATTTTTTCACTTTTTTCATTTTATTTTTTTATTTGAATTTTCTTGCATAAAATGACTAATTAGGAAATATTTTGCACATTATATCTCATTGCTTATTATCAGAGAGAGGAGCAAAGGAGAGAAAGAATTTGGAACACAAAGCTTTAAATAAAATATTTTTTAAAATGAAAAAAAAAAGAAACATAAAATGTTAAAAAATTGATGAGGGGGCGGTTAGGTGGCGCAGTGGGTAAAGCACTGACCCTGGAGTCAGGAGTACCTGGGTTCAAATCTGGTCTCAGACACTTAATAATTACCTAGCTGTGTGGCC